>NC_141575.1:9913129-10601839 GCF_036417535.1 Chlamydotis macqueenii
CCGCGACGCCTCTTCCCTTTCCACTCCCTGCGAGGAAGAGAAGTCTCTGCATGGCGGGGATTTCGGCCGCAGCCGTGCTGATGCGCCCGCGTGTCCCCAAGGGCTGGTGGCGGGCGAGGGGACATCGCCGAGGGCCAGGGCTGGCATCGCGCTGGCGGTGGTTTTACAGATGGGTGCCCCACACACCAACCAGCGCGTTGTGGCAACTGGAAATTAAACGCCAGAGTGGAAAAACCCCTTTCAAGGCACTCAGTCCTGGAAGGCGAACGCCACCCCGCGTCCCCCTCGGCCAGCACGGCTGGCGATGTGGCACGCGGGCCCCAGGGACCGAGCTTGCAGAGCGCTATGGCTTATGCACACAATTTGGCATTGCTTAAACTGCTCCCTGGAGACCGCACCCCCCCCACCCCCCAAACCTTCACCTGCTGCTCCCCGGAGCCCCCGGTCCAGGGTGCAGCCTGGCCACCGCGCTGCTCCGCTGGCATCGCCACCGGTGCCCAACCTCCGTGGGCCAGGACGCGGGCAGCCGGGGCACAGGCGCTGCAGGAGCCCGAGCAGAGAGGGGTGCGGCGGAGCCAAGCAGGGGCGCAGCACAAAGCCAGCTGAGATCTGGGGGCTTTGGGGCTGTGCGCCAGAGACACGGGGGTGCTGGTAGCAGAGCTGTGGCTGGGGTGCCACATGGAAAGCCCACAAACTTTTTAGCAGGGGCTCTTGTGAGAGGACGAGAGGCGATGGTTTTAAACAAAGGTTTATACTGGACATAAGGAAGATTTTTTTTTACGCTGAGAGTGGTGGAGCACTGGCCCAGGTGCCCAGAGAGGCGGTGGATGCCCCATCCCTGGAAACATTCCAGGCCAGGTTGGCCGGGGCTCTGAGCAACCTGATCTGGTTGGAGATGTCCCTGCTCCTGGCAGGGGGGTTGGGCTGGGTGGGCTTTGAAGGTCCCTTCCCACCCAAACCATCCTGTGGTTAACCAGTCATTAAATTAGCACCTTCTTATACATATACATATATATAATATATATAATTTATAGAGAAATGACTTTTGTAAACAAATGTTCCTCTACTCAGAAGGAAGCGTAGTCCGTGGCGTAACGCAGCTACAAACATGTCTCCCCAGAAGAGGACCGGCAGCTCCAGGGCGTGGGTGGGAGCCCCGTGCCACCCCCAGCCTCCGCGCACGGCCCCAGCAGGACAGTTCTTTGGTGGGGAGGGAACCGGCCAGTTTGGTTTGGGTGTCACCAGTTTCAGCTGAAGCAAACTGGTCCGACTGTGAAACCAAACTGGTGGGCGGCGTCGCCGTTGTGGAAGACAGCCAGGTCCCGCAGGGGCAGCAGGGAGAGCTCCTCCGTGGAGAAGTGGAAGATGGTGTCGGTGAGGGAGGACTCGTTGTCCAGCTGAAATGAGCGCGGGGGCAGCTGAGCAGCACCGAACCCCTCAGGGGGGCACCCACTGTCCCCTTCACTGCTGCAGTTGCACCCAACAGCCCCATGGCCATGGCCAGGTCTCCATCCCCAGCCCTTCATCCTCCATCCCCCAGACCTGCGGGGAGGGAGGGACAATGTCACGCTGTCCCAGCAAGGGATGGTGGCACCACCAGGCATCCAACTATGCCAGCCCACACGTGCGACCTGTCCCTGCACCCTGGTCACACACACCACCTTCATAGCTTCTCCATGAAGGTGGCCTCCCGCCATATCCTCCAGAGCCCACCCCGTCCCCTGCCACTCCCCAAGGCTGGGGCAGCTCCGTGGGCCCAGGGAGTGGACGCTCTCCATCCCCATCTCCATCCCACCATGTGGAAGCCTCATGCCCCAGGTCTATCCCAAACCCTGAGGGGTGCAAACACGCGCCAAGGGGCTCTGCAGACATTGGGGGGCTCTTCCAGGCATAACAAAGGATCCGGCCGCGGCCAGGCTTACCACACAGCCTGCGGGTAAGGTGGCTGCGTAGCTCTGCTCCCGGGAGTCGGCCAGGAAGCGGATTTCCTTCTCCAGCTGCGGCTGGCCCCGCTCGGGGCTCGGTCTGCAGGAGTAGGAGATCTTCTGGGCAGCCAGGAGGCTGTGCAGGCGGAGGAAGCGGAGCTGCACCGGGCTGGCCCCTGCGTACTCCAGCTGCGGGGGCAACGGGAGAGAAAACCGGGTAGCGGGAGCTGCTCAGAGGGGTCTGTGCTCCCCCGGATCCAGAACTGGGCAGGGTTCAGCCCTCTGCTAAGGCACTGGTTTGGATTTTTCAGCAGAGGAAGAAGGTGGTGTGTCCCATCGTGCACAGGCATCACCCCACCACAGTGGGACAGGCACTAGGAGAACCCCACCCCATGAGATGGCCTTCACGTCCCCTCGGTCATCCCGGCCAGACACTCACTAGGAAGCCCCCAGGCAGGGTGCTGAACCACTCAAAGGTGTCCTCAGAGGTGTAGGTGCTCAACCAAGCCTTGATGGGGACCTGCGGGGAGGGAGGGACAATGTCACGCTGTCCCAGCAAGGGATGGTAGCACCACCAGGCATCCAACTATGCCAACCCACATGTGCGACCTGTCCCTGCACCCTGGTCACACACCACCACCGTAATCCTCACCCCAACAGCTCCCTGCGATGGCAGCGGTCACCACAGCAAGGGACCGGCCACACTGTCCCTTGTCCAGCCCTCGCCCACCCCGAGGGGTAACGCAGGGCTGGAGCCGCCCCTCAAAAGCCACCCCCTACCTGGTTGCGGAGGGGGGCTATGCAGGTCTCGCCCCCTGCCGTGAAGTTGCAGAAGGCCACCAGTGCGTCCTGCGGGCTACCCTGGTTGGGGTCGATGTAGTATTGACCTGGAGGGAGGCAGAGGGGAGTTCCTGGCACCCGTTCTTTTTGTCACGGGGAGGATGCCACGCAGTGCCATCCCAGCTCGTGGCACATCCCTGCTTGCAACTTCAATCTCCTGGGATGCCCATGAAACCCAGCTGAGCTCATCCCCGAAATCCACATCCCAAAGAGCTGCCCGTCCCTCCACGTCGGCCCTGGATCCGGACAGCCCTCCCTGTTCCGGCACGGGGAGGGCTGTCCGGATCCGGGGCCGACATGGAGGGACCCCTTGTACACCCTGGTACCGTCGGGCAAGCTGGGATAAGCCAGCAGCAGCTCCTTGCAGGTGGTGGCCGGGTTGGTTTTGGTGCCGTTGGGATGCTCGATGAGGGCTTGCAGCTCCTGGCTCAGGGTGTCCAGCAGAGCCTGGATGGCCGTGTAATTCAAGTGGTTGGAGGGATAAATTAGGTGCTAAAAGAAAAAAAAAAAGGATATAACCAAGTTGATATTAGTCTTCTCTCTTATTTTGGCCAGGAGCTCAGGGAGGGGATGTGACACGCAGGGGTGGGACAGGGATTAACCAAATCTGGTCTGAAACTCGGGATCAGGACCTCAGAAGCAGCAGGACGTGGGATGCTGTCAGCCCCTTCCTTCCCCACATGGCACCCACCGACGCGGGAATGGGAACCCCTCGCACTCACCCGCAGCTCCTCCCTGGACAGCATCAGTGTGGGTCCGCTGGGACCAGGGGGGCCGGCGAGACCCTGGGTGACAACGACAACGCCGGTGACGCTGGCTGCTGCCCATGAGCCCCCCGCGACGCTCACGGCTCCTCCGACAGTGCCAGCAGCCAGCTGTCCTCATGGCGTGGCGGGACCTTGCCGCCAACTTTGGCGGAGCAAGGGACCCAAATTTTGGCACGAGGGACGTTAGCGGCTCTGCTTACCGGCAGGCCCGGCACGCCCCTGGGTCCTGGCAGCCCTGGGAAGCCTTTCAGCCCCTGCCGAAGGACGAGGAGGAGGAGGAGGGAGGAAGAGCAAGGTGGGGAGATGCTGCCGTGCTGAGCTGCACCCCGGGGCCACCCTGCACCCCGGGGTGAGGGTGCCCTCGGCAGGACTGAGCCTGGCTCCAGGTGCTCCCCACTACTTACTTTGGGTCCGGACGAGCCCTGGAAGAGAAGGACAGGGCCCAGCTAAGAGGGAGGCAGGCAGGATTGAAACCCCATCCCAGCGTAACCCCCACGGGACCAGGAGCAAACCCCAAACCCATCAGAAGGGCGATGGACTCACCGGCGTCCCTGGGATGCCGGGGTGTCCCCTCGGGCCGGTGGGGCCAGCGTCACCCTGCAAAGACATGGGAGGAGGTCAGGGCACTACAAGGGGCACCCCCAGCCCAATGTCCTTCCTCACCCCAGCCCCTTCCCCAGGTGGGTTTTACAGGGAAAGATGAGGAATTCGCCCCAAATACTCAGCTCTGTTCCTTCTGTTCCCCCACCCTGCCCTCACCTGCTGTCCCTTGGGTCCCGGCCTCCCGGGGACGCCGTGGGGTCCCAGCTTGCCCTAGGAGAGGTGGCAGGGTGTCACGCAGGGCGACAAGGGACCAAGGGAAGAGGGGAAAAGAGCCAAACCCTTCACGCACCTTGAAGCCATCGTCCCCTTGCGGGCCCGTCTCGCCCACGCTGCCCCTCTCGCCCTAGGAGCGTCAGGGAGAGCTTTAGGGGAGGGGAGGAACCCCCCCGCCCCGGGGCACCCCCGCGCACAGGGGTGGGCGTCAGGAGCCCTGCTCCGGTCACTCCATCCATGGCATTGCACTGGGTGGGCAAGGGAGGCTTTGCTTCCTGCCTGACCCTGGTGGGACACACCTGCCTGGGGACACTTCCCAAGGCCAAAGATCTCCTGGCCTCCAGCAAGCAGCTGGAAATGGGAAATTTATAAAAAGAAACCCAAAACCCTTTCAATTTGGTAGAATTAACTGTGCCTGGATTTGCTGGGGGAGGAGGGGGTGTGACGGAGTGTCGGCCTTCCCCCGCTCAGCTGCAAAGACAAAACTGAAAGTGTTTTATCCCAGATGAAAATATCATTCCATAAAACCTCAGAAATTCCCAGGAAACACTTTGAAAAAGTAACGGAAATTCCTTTTGTGCTGAAATCTGGTGGAGCAGGGGAAGCAAGCCCAGTGTGGCAGCTGCCTGCACGCCCCCACCCCCTGCCTGCTCGGGCCCTGCTGAACGCCCTGGGCTTCAGCTTCTGCCGCTCTCATCCAGCGGCCCAGGAATTCAAAGCTTTATTTATTACCAGGGTTTCACCTTCCTGAAGGCTGCAAGCAACCACCCGCCGCCCGGGACTGCTTGTCACTCTTATTTACGGCCCCGTGGCTGATGGATGGGACGTGAGGATGCTCTTGGCTCCTCGGGCCAAGGTTGGACCCATCAGCCCATCGGTGATGGCACAGGGGAGGGACGTGCCCGTGCTGCAGCAGAAATGATGCTGAGAGCAGGGAATTAAAAACTACGCTGCTGCTTGCAGCTCCAGGAGGACGCAGAGGCTGGAAAAGGACCTGGTTTTGGAGAAAGTCTAAAGGTCCCGTGTCCCAGCACATGGGGACATGGTGGTCAATCCCAAAGAAGGATGCCGCAGCCATCAGGGGCCAAGAATAAGTGATGGCATCCAGCAAATTAAACGCTAGCTGTGCCCAGAGTCCCCGCTGCGCCCGGGGACCAAGCGCCCGGTGCGTGTCACCCACCTTGTGTCCTTTTGGTCCGGGCTCTCCCTTCACGCCCTTCAGCCCTGGGATGCCCTGAGAGAGAAACGATGCGGCACCGCATCACCCCACGGCTGAGCGGCTCCCTGGCAAGGAGGGACCTCGCTGCCACAAGGATTCTGAGAATTTCAGGCACTTTTAGGAACTTTGAGGCATTTCTCAGCAAATCCTTGATTTCTGCTTTCGGGAGGACCCCTCAGCAAACCCCACTAAAAATGCAGTTCAGGTCCCTGGCTGGTTACAGAACAGCCCAGCTTTTTGTTTTGTGAAGTTTCCACATAGAGCAAAACCAATTTCCAGTAATTAAAAAAATATATTTGAGTAGGTTTTTTTTTTTGGCTAATGGTGGCTGCTGCAGCGCAGCCGGTCCCTCCAGCCATGACATTTCTCTGGGAACCCCGGTTCGGCCCCACTCGAGACAGTTCTCTGCCAGCACTCGGCACTGCCAGGCATCAGACATCCCGTACATCTCGTACCCATGGGAGTAGCAGCCAGCAGCCCAAAAACCTCCCAGTGAATACTCACATAGGGTCCCTGGGGGCCCTGGGGTCCTTCCAGCCCCTCGTTGCCCGGGCAGCCCTGAAACGCAAAAGCGAGAGACCCTGGCTGGAGTGCCCGGGGTGCAGCGTGGGGGCAAGGCAGGAGCGGTGCCCCACTGCCTCTTGCAGGGAGAGCAGCCCAGGGGAGCTGGGGGTGTGGGAGACCCCCGCCTTGGGCACAGAGGCCCCTGTACTGACCCGTCCTTTTCTAAGCCGGGGGCTCAGGCAGGTGGGAGCAGCCCCGCAGGCGCCCTCACCCCGGCGGGACAAAGCCCACCTACCTTGCGTCCCCGGGGTCCTCTTGGGGGCCGGTAGCCCGCCTTGCCTCGCTTGCCCTGGGAACAACAGATTAAGAACTCACGAGCAATTCAAGGCTGTTAAAGGCACCAAGCTGGCAATGTCGCATCCCCCTCGCTGCCCCCCCCAGGGATGCTGAGCCCCCTGTGAACCAGGACCCCCATGGGCTCTGAGCATCGACCCCCTGCCTCCCGCCACCTTCCGCGGGGATAACGGTGCCATTTACCGGTCTGCCAGCTTCTCCGGGGACCCCTTCTTCCCCTTCACGCCCGACATCGCCCTGGGGGAAGGAGAGATGGGAGATGTGGGTCACCAGTAGCCCAGTCACATCCCAGACCAGGACTGGGGAAAAGGGGCTGCTGCCTGCATGGAGATGGGGACAGAGCTCACCAGGTGCTGTGGCACCCTGGGGATGGGGGCCAAGGCCACCATGCAGAGCTGGCCAGCAAAGGGGAGGTCTCCTGTCCCCCACAAGGGCTTTCAAGGCACCTGAGCCAGGATGGAGGCAGCCCTGTGGGGCTGGGGCCACCTGCCAGCCCCTCACCCAAAATTTAGCCAGGGCAAAGGCATCTAAGGGCTCTGTTTGCCTGGCATCGATGTCCGGTTGCCTTTATAGTGGGGAGAAACGAGCCCACCCTGGGGCAATTCCACTTGGTTTCTCTCCACGGACCACGTTGGAGTTGACCACCTCAGGCTCAACCACCCCATGCCCGGTGGCCAGTCCCCCTCAGGTGCCATCAGAGGAGGGTTTTGGAGGTACCTTCTCTCCTTTGCGACCTTTCTGCCCTTTAGGACCAGCTTGTCCTGGAGACCCCTAAAAATCCCAAAGGAGAAGGAAAACCCTCTGTAAGGATACTCCGCCAGGAACGTCACCTCCCAGCCTTGTGCCTCGCACAGGAGGATGCTCTAAGCTGAAGTCTCTGTTTGGTGTTTTTGCCCCTTTTCCCACAGAAATTTGGGCAGAGCCGGGCTGCAGGGTGTTTCGGCAGGAGCAGGAGATGCTGCCTGCACGGGAACTCGCCGCAGAGGGAGATCCCAGTATCCCGCTGCCCATGCCCGGGAGCACCAGCACAGCCCCATCCCGCTCCTCACCATTTGCCCCGGTTTTCCTGGCTTGCCCGGCTCCCCTTTCGCACCCGCCAGGCCCTAGGAAGGAAAACAAAAAAAATCAACCCAACTCCAAAAAATACGCTCCTGGGTTATTCCTCCAAATCCCGGGACAGGCTGGCAGAGAGGCACGGACCTAGGCTGCCAGAACAGCCAGTGGTGGGGAGGGGGGCGAGCCGGGAGCCCACTCACCTCGGTGCCGCTCAGCCCCGTGGCTCCGGCTTCACCCGGTGGCCCCAGATGACCCTGGGTACATTTGGGGACAAAACACGAGGTTGGCATCAGTCCCGGGTTACTCAAGGGAAGGCTGGAGGGTGAGTACGAACCCCAGGTCCCTGGGGTCTGGATTGGGGCTGTCCCCCCCAGGGAGGGCCACCCCGCAGAGATGTCCCCTGCCCGTCCCTGCAGCGGGGAGAGGAGTTACCTGCCGGCCCGCCTGGCCCTTGACGCCCACCGTTCCTCTGGCTCCTTGGTGCCCGGTGTAGCCCCGGAGCCCGGGGACGCCCGCCGGTCCCCGCGCACCCGCTGTGCCCTGCGGTGCACAGAGACGGGGCAGCCGCTCACACCCCAGCCAGTGGCCGCCCCGCGCAGGGCTTCGACCGCACCGAGCGATGGCTCTCGCCATCCGCTTTGCAAATCCCCCCAGAGTTTCTTGCACGTCCCAACCTCTCCCAACAGAGGCAATCGCCCAAGTTAAGGACGCATCAGCATCGCAACATGGGAAAACTGGGATGCAGGGCATCGACAAAACACCTTGGGCTCTGCACACCGCAGGACCACGACCATAAAACGCATCTCGGGGCAGCACCAGAGCCCTGAGCACCGGGCGGTTCCTGGAGCCCTCTGAGCTTACGGACGCCCGCGCATTCACTCCGCAGAAGCAAAGAGGGGGAAGTCACCACGTTGCAGGGCAGGACGGAGGAGATGCAGCCCGGCACTCGGTCAGGCAGAGCCTGCTTTGTGGCCACCCTGGGGTGACACAGTGCCAGGCTCTGCTGCTCCGTCACACGATGCCACCAAACCTCCTTCCCAGCGGGGTTTCGCAGGGACAGGGCTGGTACTCACCGCCGGGCCGGGCTTGCCGCCATCTCCCTTGACTCCATCGTCTCCTCCGAGTCCCTGCGGTGACGTCGGGGATTCAGAACAAGCCCGCCACCACCACGTGCTTTGCGCTCAGCCCCTCTGCAGGCATTTTGAGCATCCTCCCCCTCGCAGCATCCAGGCACCGTGAGGGAGCGAACATGATCCGATAGCAGGAACGGGTCTTCCACAAGGCATCCCTGGGTGAGATGCTCTGATTTTTGGGGTGGGGGCCTGTAAGTACCTCCTGGGAATCAGTGCCAAGGTGTGAGGCACCTGCTCACTCCTGAGCCCCCTGGCCTGGGCAGTTAAGGGGCAAGAAATCCTTTGGCTTTGGTTTGCGTTGGAACTGGTGAAGCCCTGGGGAAGCCTTTGGCAGCCCTACAGCTCTGCAAGATCCCAGGCATCCATACCTCTAATCCTGCAGCACCAGCGGGTCCGGCTGCGCCTTGTGGCCCTGGATCTCCCTGGGGATAAAGGGGAAACAGCTCTGATCCCAGAAAAGCCCTTCCTTGCCTTGTTGAGTTTGGATCTCAGGCCCCCAGGTCACCAGCCTGTCCAGCTCCTCCACCACAGCCAGCCCCACCACATCCCCCATCGGCCAGAGGCGGAAAGCAGAGCTTGGGAAAAGACCAGAAAAGGGCATTTCACCCAGGGATGAAGGGTTGGAGCCATCACCCTGCCGTACCTTCACTCCCTCAGGACCGTCAAGCCCAGGAGGACCTCGGAGACCTGTCCCACCCTGTTCAGGGCACAAGCAAAGAAGCCCCATTGATTCAGCCCTGCCCAGTGCTCCCAGTCACACACACACGTCCCCCTGCCAGGTCCGTGACCAGCTGAAACGGGAGGAGGGACACGATCTGACTTACAAACCATCCTCTGCCTCCAGCGGGTCCCGCAGGTCCAATGACACCGATCTGACCCTGGGACACAGAGGGAGACGCGCTCAGCAGGGTCCCAGCCCGGCCGCGGGACAAAACGACCCAATTTTGGAGTCGTGCCCGTGAGATACAAAATTCTCTAACCATGGAGATTTGCCAATTCCTAGTATTTTCTGTGAGCCCCTCTCCTCGGCCCCCAGCACCAGCCAGCCCGCGGGGATGCTGGGAGCCCGGTGGGCTGCGGCAGCCCCTCTCTGTACTTGCCAGCAAACCTTCTTGGCCCTTCTCTCCTTTGTGGCCTTTTTCTCCAATTTCCCCCGTACCAGCTCCCGCGCCAGGCGCTCCAGGAAGGCCCCTGGGGCCAGCATCACCCTGCCCAGGGATGGAGGCAGAGGTGTCACCACAAAAAAAAAAAGAAAAAGGAACAGCAACTAGATGAGTGTCTGCATGGAGAGGACGTGTTTCGGTGCCGCAGTCAGTTGACCCTAGGGTGCTCAGGAGAGGTGCTGATGCCAGGTCTGAGCCCTGCATCTCCACTGGTCCTCAGCCATGGGGACACCCCTGTCCTGCTTCTGCCCCCGCCACGGCAAAGGGAGCAGCAGAGGCTGAGCAGGCTGTGGGTGCTGCAAGGAGGGACAGTGTTAGAGGCACTCCTCACCTTCTGTCCCCGCGGTCCTGGCTCGCCCGGGTCTCCAGCATCACCAGCGTCGCCCTGCCCGGAGGAGGAATATTGTCACCAGGTGCAGCGGCTGCTCCCCAGCCCCATCCCAGGGCGGGTTACAAGCTGAACGCTGACTTCCATGGGCTCCTTCACCCTCCTCCAGCTGGGATTTGGGTGCTGGGTAAAGAGTTGACCCCGCAGCTTCGCCTTCACCAGGAGGTCACCTCCAGCTGTGACCCACACGATTGGGCCAGTGAGGACAAAACGCTGAGCACAGCCTCGCCCAAAGGGACCCCAAAGCATCACCCCCTCCTTCCACAGCCACCTCAGCCTGTTTGTGGCATATCTGTGGCACGGGTGGTTGTCCAGAGCCAGTGCAGCAAGTGGCACCCCTTTTCCATCCCACCCCACCCCATCCCAGGCCGAGGACACGGGTGGGCAGCGGTGACCGCTGTGCTGGTGGCCAGCACACCTTACCTCCTTGCCGTGCTCCCCGCGCCTCCCCGGCAGCCCCTCTGGCCCATCATGCCCTGGCTCCCCGGGGTCCCCGCTGGTGCCCAGCGCTCCGCAGGGTCCTGCCTCACCCTGGTCAGGATGAAGATGGTCAGGGTTATTCTCAGCTGTCATTTCCAGCTGACCCTGGCTCTGCCCTCCATCATTTCTCGGCATCCCAGCCACCCCAGTTTTCCTTGCACCAGATACCCAAGCTTTGAGGGGACCTGGACCCCCCAGCCATGCCCAGCAGCACAAATCCCCAAGCACAAGCCTGCTGAGGGCGGATTTCAAACAGCCCAATGTGGATTTAGGTGCCTGCTTGCCCCCGCAGCAGCGGGACCAGGCAAGCCCAGCACCGCCAGCATCGCCCCCAGCACCCAGCGGGAACCGACCTGCTCGCCTTTGGACCCTGGCTGACCCTCTGCTCCCGGTGGTCCCGGCGGTCCCTGAGGAGGAAGCACACAGCCCAGGTCTAGCACAGCTCGTTATCCCGCATCGCACAAAGCCTTGGGCTCAGCTAACGCGACACAGGTTAGCTGAGGATCATCAGCCTCCCTGCTTCGTCTCCTGGAGAAGGCCGTGGGGAGAGCGAGGCTGGAGCAGCCCCAGCCGAGGGAAGGACGGGGTTTCTCAGCTGATGTACCTGCTCACCGTCCAGCCCGCTGACACCAGCATCCCCGGGATCTCCCGCATCACCCTGCCAGAAGACATGGACATCAGGACAGACAGCCACGGCCGCCCTCCATGCGGGTGCCCCGCAGACCTCACCGCCCTGCGTTTGCAGGAGGGCGTGCAAGGCTCTCCTCCCACCTTGCACCAGACACATAAATCCCCATCCTGCTGGACAAAACCAGTGGCCAAACTGGGAGGGATGCTTGGCCCTTTGGCCTTGGGGAGGAAACTCCGCTTTGGGCAAGTGGAGGGAGCCCACGGGTCTACCTGCCTGGGCAGCTCCTGACCCACCAAGGGGAACCAAACCACCTCCTTACCTTCTCTCCTCTCATCCCTGAAGGCCCTTCAGGTCCATTTGGGCCTTCCCGGCCCTGAAAACAAACAACCCGTTATCAGCAGTGAGGTTTTGCTTCAGCTCAGGAGGCCCTTGGGGCTCTGGAGCGGAGTTCTGGGATGCCCAATCCACCACATCCCCGTGGGCAGAGCCACCAGCATCTCAACCCCCTTGCACCAGCCTCCCTTTCCCATCCCTTCCTGCTTTAGGGAGCTCCCCGAAAGCGTTACACCAGCAAAACTCTTGCACACTGTCCTACCGGCTGAGGCAAGAGGTTGTGCTGGGCATCGAGCGACGAAGCCCCATCTGCACTCACCGGGTACCCAGGTGGGCCAGCAGCACCAGCCGCGCCAGGAGCCCCTGTTTCTCCCGCAGAGCCAGGCTTCCCTGGGACGCCGTCCAGCCCCCGCATGCCAGGAGCGCCCTGCAAGGCCAAAAGGCCCCTCAGGCACCCCGAAACACCGCTCCGGGTGGGGCAGTGCCAGTGGGAGCCCCACGGCTGAAGCAGCTGGGTGGTGGGTACTGGTGCCTCATCACTGCAGGTGCAGGAGGACACTGCTGTCCCTCTTGCATACCCAACTTATCACCACCCAGCGACAGGGTTGGGGTCATTCTCTGCCCCACCACCAGCCTGGGGACAAAGTTGCCTACAGAGCAGGCTTCTATTTTTCACCCCATCAGACATCACCCAGCTTCAGCCTACAGAGCATCTCCGCAGGGTGCAGCCACCGCCACTTACAGGCAGTCCTGGAAGCCCCCGAGGACCAGGATCTCCTGCCCTGCCCTGAAATAAGAAGGATGCTCAGCGGCGTGGCCATGGCGCAATGTATACATGGCACACCACCGTGCATCCGCAGGGACTGAGGCAGAGGGAGCGCAGCAAGCCACACCCGCGGGAGCGCGGGGAGCCCTACCTGGGAGCCGGGAGCGCCTCGCGGACCGGGGGGACCTGGCAGGGCCTGGGGGAGGAGAGCGCCATCAGAGCCCCGTGCCGCAGCCCTGACTGCTCCCCTCTCCCCAGTTTGGCCCCTTGATGCTGGTGGCAAAAATTTCCCATTTTCCCACATCCAGTCCAGCGAAGGCGACTTGCTCAGCGCTGCTCTGGGGGGGATGGAGCTGCCCAGGGCGCCAGCAAACAGCACTCACCTTGGGACCAGCTTTTCCTGGAAACCCGGGTGGGCCTTGGGCTCCTCTTTCTCCCTGTTGGGAGGTGAGAGAGATTTCCTTCCTGCTGTTGTGTTTTAATGCAGCCACCTCTTAAGCGAAAAAACCCAACAGCTGTCTGGCATCTTACAACAAGCCATGGGAGTTTGGGCACATGAAGCACTGGAGAACCACCAGTTTGCCCAGTGCAGGAGCCGTTCTCCACCTACCACCCCTGCAACCTCCCTGGCATGGCTGACGGATACCGTTGGCAGACACCACCCACACCCATCCATCAGTTTCAACAGCCCAACCCAAAAACGTTTCCGAAGCCTGAACTCCCACCCCAGCGCATCCCCTCACTGCCGCGCTGGATGTCCCAGTCCCACCTTGTCTCCTCTGCGCCCCGGCTTCCCGCGGTCACCGGCAGGTCCTGGGTAGCCCTGAGGAGAGCACGGCGTTAGGAGGCAGCTGAAGTTGCCCGGCATCTCCGGGGTCTGGGAAGAAGGTGGCTGGGAAAGGCAGGACCCTGGGCACCGTCGGAGCCGAGTGCCTGGCTGGAGGCAGCGCTGCTCCAGCGAGCCCCCTCCCAAACCCGCTGCTGCCCACCGGCCGTACCCCGCTCCGCAGGCAGAGCTATCACTTACGTAGGTGCCGACAGGTCCTTGCGGCCCCTCCGAGCCAGGCTTCCCAGGCAGCCCCTGCCAGGCAAGACGAGGGCATTAACGAATCTCCGCTCCTGAGATGTGGGCAGGCATCTTGGTGTCCACAGCCACGAGCCTCCCAGGGCTGTTCACCACTGTTACTGCTCCAACCAGCCCCCCAGCACACTCACAGCCCCCCCAAACCCCAGCTCTCACCTTTGGGCCCAGGGAACCCGGGTCTCCATCAGGTCCAGGTTTTCCCAGAGATCCCTTTGGAAATATTCGAGGAGGAGTTGTCAGTCAAAAGGTTGAGATGAGACAATCCCACCAAGCCACCACTGCTGCCTCTGTGCTCTCGGACAGACATCACCTGATCCAAACTGGGTTGTTGGGGACAAACCCTGCCACCACAGCCCATCCTGGCAGCTCTTGCACACCAGCGCCTCACGGCTGGCTCTCTGGCAGGGCTGTCACCGGGGAAGGTGACAACGCTTGCTCTCGGGGTGGTCACCGAGCCCAGCTGAGGATCACACTCTCAGGGAGGAGCTCTTCCAGCTGCAGGAACTGCTCTGGGTCTCCATCGCGGTGGGCATGGGCAGGGGGGTGTCCTCCCTGAACCCATACCACCCATTGCCAGCCGGGATGGAGCAGACGCTTCGATCCCCTCCCAGGGCCACGCCGCCATTCACCCACCCGGGTGGGAAGGATTCCCATGAGCTGCCGTCCCCCGGGACTCCTGTGAGGCTCAGGGAAGCTGCAAAATCCCTCAGGCAGGCTGAATCCCTGGGGAAAATTATTCTGCTCTTCCCTAGCCCCAGCTATTTCTGCCACGGAGGCTTTTTTACGCCTTTTCACAAGAAAAGACTCAGGTCCTACAGATGCCTTGATCCCCTGCCAGTTCCCAAGGTGGGAAAGCCCCATATCCCCTGCCAGTCAGCCCCGCTGACTTCCCACCTAAGAAAATGCAGAGTTCACACCAAAGGCATATTTTTTTTCCCTTACTATTGATCCAGGAGGTCCTGCATGCCCACGGCCCCCCTGCAAGCCGGCAAAACCCTGGAGGAAAGGGCAGAAGATGAGAAACAGAGGGAAGGCAAAAGCAGGAGGGATGGAGAGGCTCTGCCCTGAACACCCGTATTTTATTTTGAGGGAAGTGCCAGATTTTTTTTTTCCCTTTTGCATTTCAGAGCAAAGATAAATAAATATTAATAATCCTGCAGAAGGGAAATCTTGCTGCCAGCCCAGGTCTTGCTGCTGGACCTGTTTTGGATAGCAGCACCAGGGATGAGGAATCATCTTGCAGCAGCCAGTTCTTAAATGTGCTGCCCCTCTCCCTCTCCTTCGTACCCTTAGCACGATCCTCAGCAGGTCCCTGCCCTCCAGCTGGTCTCGCTCCATCAGGGCCACCCCACCACCTGCGCCCTGTCCCACAGACGTGCTTTTGAGGACGTGCTCCTGAGAGAGCCAAGCAGAGGGGATGAAGGACAGAAATCAGACAGTTGTGCGGCTCTACTCACCGGTGGTCCCCTCCTGCCCGGGCTGCCCACGGTCCCTGGGGGACCCTGCAGGAGAAGGCAGGTGATGATGAGGATGAGGAGGCAGAGGCAGCCTCTCCCAGTCCCACCACACCAGCCCAGAGCCAGCTGATGCACATCGTGGCAAGGTCAATCATGCTGTCAAGGTCTTGACCCACATGGCAATGGTGGGGTTGGGAAGTCCCCCCAAGTTGGGCTGAGCTCCCCCTCATGATACAACCCACCACCCCAGCCCTGCCCCGCGGTCAAGTACAGAGCATAGGATGGGAACCTGTGTACCAGGCTTTCCTTCTGCGCCTTCTGCTCCCGGGACGCCCCGCAAGCCCTGGAAGGAGAGCCCCGTCTCAGGGAAGGCGATCCCGGCGGCAGGGTGCCCACACCGAGAGCTCGTCCAGCCCCGGAGCCTCCCTCCAGTATTGAAAGGTGGCAAATCAGCGGTGGCATGGTCCCCAGCATGCTCATCTGGTCTGTAATGAGCCCTGGGTTCGTTAGCACACGGCTCATCCCCGCACAGCTCCTCCCTGCTCCATCCTACCTTTGGATGCGACTGCTGAGAAATAACACGAGCGTGGGAGGAAACTCATTCCCACTGTGAACACCTCGACCATGTTTTTCCCTCTGTTGCCCCAGCTATTTTTTCCTGCCTCCTTCACCAAGCACGACTCTGAATAACAGGATTTTCTTAAAAAGTTGTTATTTCCTGAATTGTCTACGCTCAGGGTAAGAGGGAAGTGATGGTGTTGGGCAGGTGGCTTGTCAAAACACTTCACAGAACATGAAAAAAAAAGAAAACCACCACCAACAACAACAAAAACCCCCAAACTGCTCGTCCTCAACTTATCCTGTGCAAATTCCCAAGCAGAGTGGTCCAGCCTCATCCCGGGACGCTGTGCCCCAAGAGTCCGGCTCCCTGTCTGAGCCCCGACAGCACATGCGCCAGCATCGCGCCGCGGGTCATCTGCTACTTACGGGCAGCCCGGGGACTCCGACCAGCCCACGCTGACCCACGCGGCCCTGGAAAACAGCAAGCGTTGAGAAAAGCATCCTTCTGCCCGCACTAAAGCTGTGGATTTGGAGGCAAAGCTGGCGCCCGAAGACGCCGTAGCTCAGCCTCGGCGCATCCCGAGCTGGCAGTGGAGGCTCCCCAGGGTTGTTCCCATCTCCCACAGCCAAAGACGCTCCAAGATTCAGCCACAAGTAGCAGCACCCCACTAGTTACCCGGGCTCCCCGTGGTCCTGGGGTTCCCTTCAGGCCGTCAGGTCCTCGGCCTCCCTAAAATTCACAGGGAGGGAAACACGGTCATTTTTAGGCCACCACGCAGGTCTCCCCCAGACCCTCACCCCAGTGAGCGCTGAGGGGACGCGTCCAGCCCCCGCCACGTTGGCAGGTCAGCGCGTGGCCATAGCGGGCGTGGGAATGCCACACACGGGGTGGGGCGGGGGGCAGAGGGCAGGGACCCTCCCCGGGGTGGGAGGGATCGTGACGCTGTCCCCTGGACTCCGGGACCCCTGCTGTACGTCACGGGTGGGGTGGCCACGTCCCTGCCCCTCCGCGCAAGGACGAGGGCAGTCTATGGGGAAGCAGGGGACGCAGCGGCACACGCCAGCGCTGACCTTGGGTCCCTCGCTGCTGTTCAGCCCCACCGGGCCCATCTGGCCTTCTTCCCCCTGCCAGGAGAGAGTTGAGGGGTCGGCCTCCCATCCTCTGCCCGCTTCTGCCGCCGCGGTGGCCACCGTCCCCTGTCCCATCCAGGGGAGAAACACAGGGGGCACAGCTGGCGGTGACGTTAATTAAATGGCAAAGTGACCCGGGGCATCAGCTGAGCTTTGGGGTGGGGATGGGGACATCCCTCATCCCCCAGAATTATAAAACTAGCTAGGAAAAAAAAAAACAAACCAAACCCTGAACGGGTCCAGCATTGGCCCAAAAGCAGCACAGTTGAGTATTTTTGTTCCTGCCGATCAAATTAAGGGTGACCCAAAGCGCTGGTGAGCCCAGGCTCCTGCCTGCTGCGCTGCAGCCCCAGCCCGGAGCCCGGCTCCAGGCCAACGCCGTGTGCCAGCAGCGCTGCTTGGCCGGGTGGAAGAGGCACCCGCAGGAGTCATGCTGCATCTCCATCTCGAGGAGGTGGGAGGATTTGTTCCTCCTCCTGAAGAGCGACTGTGAGAGCGGATCCAGGCTGGCATCCCAAAAGCCCACCCAGGGCATCACTGCAGGGGGATGCTGCGGACCAGAAAGGTGGGTGGGAAAATGGAACCCCCTCTTCTTCTCCAGAGCAGCTGGAAACCACCGGAGATAAGCAGCCAGCCTGGCTTCAACTCCCAGGGAGAAATATTGATCTGCAGCTGGGTTTGTCCATCCTGACAGCTCACTCGCAGCAGGCGCTGCGGAAAAAACGCTCTGAAAATGGTCTTCTGGTTCCTGTGGCTCCCGGAGCGCTGCTGTGCTCGGCTCTGGGCAGCTGGGGAGGGTCAGAGGCGGGCAGGGCAGCGGGATGGGACACGGCAGCCGTCTGGAGCTGCACCACGGGCTCCGGGAGTCAGAGGTGAGCTTGAGCCTAAGAGAGCGATCTGTGCTCCCGAAATACCTGCTGAGGGTGCTGGGCTGGGGCAGGGGCTCAGCGGGAGCCCTGCAAAGATGCTCGGGCAGAGGCAGCCAGGGACCTGCTGGAAGTCCCCTGCCCAGACCCGCCCTCACCTTGCATGGCTGAACCCACCAGCTGATTTCGGGTCACTGGAGGGGTCCGGAGAAGCCGGGTCAAAGCTCTGCTGGGGCAAAGTGGTGCTGGGGGCACCCACAAGCCCGATAACGGGGGCTTTGCACCCCGAACAGGGGCCAGTGGTGCCGTTAGAGGGGTCCCCGAGCCCACACCACCTCCCACTGCCCCAATCAGCGAGGAGATACCAGTACTGCTGCCAGGGGGGCTTTTGGCTGGGGACAGCCCAGTGCCTTCAGCCCGTGGGAGGAGGATGAGGGTAGTGGCGATGCCTGGGACGCTGGAGGGGAGCCAGGGTTAGGGGGTGGGAGAGAGCAGTGTGGCTCTTGGGAAGCCAAACCCAGGCAGGGGTGCTCACCCCGGGCAAGGCAGCACTGCCCACGTCCCTCAGGGCTGTCCCCTCCCCACGGCACAACACGGGGCACACGCGTGTCCTGCCACGCGCCACCCCAGCCCCGCCGCAGCACTTACGTCTGGTCCCCGGGGCCCTGCTGCTCCTCGGGGGCCGGGAAAGCCCGGCAAGCCCACGTGGCCCCGAATCCCTGGGGGCCCTTTTGCTCCCTGTGCTCCACGAGGACCCTTGGAGGGAGGAACAAGACACAGCGTGTCACAGCAGGGCTTGCAAATGGGAGGGACAGCCAGGGCCCGGGACCCCTGACCCATGGGCAGGAACCCCCAGGAGAACCCATTCCCTGTTGTCCCAGCTCTCTGCACACCCAGCCTTTGCCATGGGGCCACTCTGGATTTAGAGCCCCTCACCCTCCTCCGAGAGCATCCCTAGGGCACCGACAATGGGGCAATGTAATATTATTTAAATAGCCAAAGCCAGACTGGGCAGGGAAGGATGGATCGGGGCAGCAGTGTGGCGGGACCAGGCACAGCCTGAGCTGCCCAGCTCTCACAGTCCCCAAAACCAAGTGTCCCTGGGTGGGACATCCACACTAACCCATCACCGGCTGGAAAATAGCACATTTGAACCAGAAAAGAGAAAACAGCTCAAGGAATCCCCCCCGCAAGCCTGGGTACCTTGTCTCCTTTGGCTCCCAGGTCTCCCTTGGCTCCACCTGAGCCCCGACAGCCCTGCAAGAGCGGCAGAGGTGGAGGGTATGCTAAGGAAACCCTGGTATGCCACTCCTTGTGGCAGCAAAGCATGCTGTGATCTGATTCTGGCATCAAAGGAAGTTAGTTTTGCCTTTTTTTTTGCCCAGGGAGAAACTTTAGTAGGGCCTGTTGTGACAGGACAAGGGGTGATGGTTTTAAAATAGAAGGAGGCAGATTTAGATTAGATATTAGGAAAACATTTTTTACACTGAGGGTGGTGGAACACTGGCCCAGGTTGCCCAGAGAGGCGGTGGATGCCCCATCCCTGGAAACATTCCAGGCCAGGTTGGCCGGGGCTCTGAGCAACCTGATCTGGTTGGAGATGTCCCTGCTCCTGGCAGGGGGGTTGGGCTGGGTGGGCTTTACAGGTCCTTTCCCATCCAAACCATGCTATGGTTCTAATCTAGATCGGGGCTTTCCTCCCTACGGGCCTTTCGGAGCTGGGAGCAGATACCTGCTGGATCTACTCCTCATGGCAGCGGGACTCCAGAGCTTCTGGGTTCACCCCCCACCAAACCGTTAGTGCCTCCCGCACCCTGTGCCATCCCACCCCCAGCCGGTGGTGGCATCCCAGCCACACTGCCCTGATGCCAGCTCGATGCCCAGCTCCTTGTCCTCATCACTGTGTCTCTGGACACAGGCTGAAGCACTCTCTTGCCACCTCCCCAGAGAGGACAATATCTTAGGATGTGCTGTCCTCTCTGAAAGCTCCTCTCATCACAGCAAGGCGAGTCCAAGCGCAGCTCCCCTTCCCAAACAACTGCAGTTGTCACCCATTCAACCTCCAAGCTCAAACCCAGGCAAAGACCATGAAGCTGGCGCTCTGGGCTGCTCTACTGCTGCTCTCCTGCATCCCAAGCAGGGGTGGCATGGGTGCGTCACTCACCCGCTCTCCTCGGGTGCCTTTTGAACCTGGCAGGCCAATAAACCCCTTCAGAGAGAGACAGAAAACGCAAGTTAAAAAAAAAATAATAAAAACAACCGCAAAGGAAAACATGGCATGCACTCATGTATGCTGACAACCTGGGTCGGGAAGATGCAGGGATGGGAAGATGCTGAGAAATGGGAGACATCAGTTTATCTCTGCGGAGTCGCTGCTGCCGATGCCACGGTGGGATTTGCTCCCAGCGGGGACCAGGGGATGTGGAAGCCCTCCCAATGCTGCCCCCACCCCCACAAGCAGTCCCCAGCACGCCAGTTTTCAGCTCCACATGTCGGGGTCTCAGCGAACGCGCCAAGGGCCATGCTCAGCTGAGGCACTGTGAGCTGGGCAGGAGGAAGGCCAGGCTGTCCCGGCCTCCTTGCCCTTTGGAAAGGGCCACTCAGCACCCAAATCCCTTGGGAAAAGGGGTGCACCTTATCGTGGACTAAGGAAGGGATAGGCAGGGCTGGGCTGGGGCATCTCTGCTGATAAATCCATAGAAAAAAGGAAAAAAAAAAAATCAAGGTTCCTACAAGCAGCAGAGCCAGAAGAGCTTTGGAATTTGGAAACGACGAGCATGGCCATCAGGGACGTGGCCATCAGGGACGTGGCCATCATCCCCACCAGCCCTTGTGCCACAAATATCGCGAGGAGATGGGGTGACGCAGTCCTTATGGGGGCTGCGACAGGGAGGCTGAGAGCACCCTGCACCAACCACCCGCTCCCACGGACTTACCCCGGGGCCCTCCTGTCCCGGCTGTCCCCTCAGCCCGGGGGCACCGTCTGCGCCCTGCAAGAGGGGTGCTGCCATCAGCCTGCGCCACGGTGGGCAGCGCGCACCCAGCCCCACCGCGTCCCCTCCCCAGGCCTGCCAGGTTCCTCCGGGATCCATGGGTGCTGTGACCCCACCACTCAGCGCTTGAGCCCAGGCTTCACCCCACCCAGGTCAACGTGATGCAGCAAGCAGCTCTTACCGTGTCTCCTTTGGGACCCGCGGAGCCCTCCATCCCAGCTGGACCCTGGGGACAAGCAAAGGTGGTGGGAGTTTTGGGAGAAGAGGGATGCTGCTCTCTGTCCTGCTCTCTGGATGCGACCCCAGCCCGTAGGAACCCTGCCCGGCCCCTCAGGAGCTGCAGGTCACACCCCAGGGACCATGTCCCCATTGCCTCACCCTTCCCTGCACCCCCCTGCCCAGAGCACGGGCAGTACCCTGCCCACGGGGACATGGCCCTTCCCACCCACCCGCTCCCCAGGGTCAAGGACTTTGCACCCATTTGCAAATCGCATGGGGGAGAAGTCCCAGCAGCTCCTTCTTCGCTCCACACACACACGGGGGGACCCACATCTGGGGGACACAGTGGCCTCTGAGCCAGGATGGCACCTGCTTACCTGCGTGCCCCCGGGGCCGGGGGTGCCGCGTCTCCCCTGCAAGCCCTGCGGTCCCTGCAAAGCAGCGGGGGACGAGGAGCTGCTGTTAGAACCAAATCCCCGCACGCATCGGGCAAAGTCACCACTGCAAAACCTCTCCTGGGAAACACGGTGCTGCTGAGGAGCTCCAGGGCTCTCAGCCGGCCCGTGCCAAGGGTACAGAACGGATTCCCACTTCCACCTCAGCCTCCTTGCAGGTTTTGGGGTGGGTTGAGGTCACAGCCAAGCTGGAGGAGATCTGTCCAGGCCGGGTGACCCTCAAGACACCCTCCCACCCTGGCACTCCTGCCAGCCATCCCAAGCCACCCCATCCACCGCGAGGTTGGCTCATCCCTCGAGGCAGGCGCGTACCGACGTACCTTGGGGCCCCGGGGGCCCGGCAACCCAGGAGGGCCCATTTCTCCCTGGGGAGAGAGCAGGGAAGGGACGGGATGAGCACAGGGGTTGGAAAATCCCAAATAGCAATGGAGAAGTGAGGCAGACCCACCTGAGAGCCATTGACACCTCGGCATCCAACGGATCCCGGCTGGCCCGGCTCTCCCTGCAACGCAAGAGCGTGCTCAGCCCTGCGACCGCGTGCTCTACGCAGGAGGAGATGGGACAGGGTCCCACCAGCGTCTCCCATGGCCGCAGAGGCAGCCCCGGGCTAGTGGGGATGCTGGGGGTGCTTTATTGGTGTGCCTGAGTTTTAACATCATTTGTCCTTTTGCATCCCCCCCACCCCCCAGGATCAGGAGGCCGCCTTTTAAGCAGATGCATTCTTTTCAGGTGTAAACCAGCACAAGGGATGAGACTGGGTAGGACATGGTGGCACATCCCAGGTGATCCTGCCCAGCTCCCGCCACGAGCCGGACCCAGCAGCTCCCCCAGTCCAGCCACCACCCGTGCTGCAGGGGTGGCTTGAACCCAAAAGCTAGGACTCACTCACCACGGGGCCGGCCGGGCCCGGGGCACCTGCTGCGCCACCTTCTCCCTGGAGCAGGAGAGAAAGGATGCTGTTTTTCCAGAGTGTTTCGCTTTGATTCTCTCCTTTTTAGTTTTCATATCCCAAATTCCCCCTCTTCCTCGCATCAAGCCTCAGCTACTCCATGTCCCTCCAAAAGTGATGCGGCCAGCCCCTAGCATCCCCGCTCCCTTCAGACTGGAAGATGCTTCCATTCATCACCACCAAATCATTTCAATTTTCCTTTTAAATCCTCTGCAAACCCTTCCCTGGCTGCAATGCCTCCCAGAGACGCGGCAGCAGTTAAGCTATCGGCATGCTGAGAGCAGCACGGAAAAAAAAAAAAAAAACCCAGGTGCCGTCAGCCTGAGATTTGTCTCTGCCGAAGGTGGTCACCTAAAATAAACCGCAGTGCAACGTGCTCTGCAAAGGCTCCTTTCTCCTCATCGCCAGCCAGGAGAAGGAGCTGGGATGCACGTGTCCATGCAGGAGATGTCGGAGGGAAGGGGACGCTCCTGCCATGGATGTGCAGCGGGACAACGTGCTCCAGGGCAATCTCCCCGTTAATAAGAGCCATTCCCAGGACAAAGAAGCAGATGTAAAAATACAAAAGGATCATGAAGATGTAGTTTAGGCCCAGCTTTCAGGAAAAAAATCCCAAAATCCAACCAAACAAAAAATAATTCTGTAAGAGCAAACCACAGAGCAGTGGCAGTGACCTGCAAAGACCAAGCCCTCCCTCCTTGCACCCATTTTTCCAGTGGTGGGTGGCAGCAGAAGGGGAAGGTGCCTCCTCGGGGAGAGCTGGTGATGCAGAGAAAGCGAATCCACTCACCTCCGGCCCCACGGGGCCCTGGAAGCCCGTCGCACCCTTCAGACCCGACATCCCCTGGGAGAGAAGCCAGGAGGGGAGCGTCAGTGAGATGCCCGCCCTGAGGTAAGCACCTCGAGGTGGCCTTTGTCCCATCCCTGGCAGGAGGGTCAAGGAGAACACAGAGACCTCGAGGGCTTTGCCCAAAGCCAGGAGAATGCGAGCTGGAACCAGGGATGGAGCTGGGGTCATCGCAGAAAAGCCAAGGGGTCAGCCCAGGAAAGGGGATGGAGGGGAGAAGCGGTCATGAGACACCCCAGGCTTCCCCATTGACTCACGTGAAGCCCAGCAGGACCTGGCAGGCCGTTTTCACCCTTCACCCCCTGGAAAAGCCAAGAGCAGCCTGAGTGATGGAGGATGGCGCGATGTGGGGCTGGGGGAGCAACCTCCCGCCCGAGCCAGGCAGGGCTGCGAAGAGCCAGGACAGACACCCTCACCTTCGCTCCCTTCTCTCCTTTCTCCCCGACCGGTCCAGGGTCACCCAAGAATCCCTGAAATGGGAACAACAAAGATGTGTGAGCCCCAGCTGGACCATCAGGAGCTAAAACGCGGCTGCTGTGCCCAAGGTTGGGGACCCTCAAACTTGTGCCAAGTGGGGTAGCCCCAGAAGAAAAGCCTGGCTGCTTGTCCCCAGCACAGGGCCACCCTGCTGCGGCTACTCTGCTCCTGTGTCCCAAGCTAGGGTTGGACCATGGTGACACAGAGGGGTCCCAGCACCCGCAGGCTGGGACGGGGCTCTCCACGGCAGCGCCGCACCATTGCCTGTGCCTTGGAGGACACGACGGTGCCTTGAGCTGCACACAGTGGCCTTGGGGAAGGAAAAGAATGCTTCGCGGGCTCCTGCAAGCGGTGCAGAGCTTCACGGGCTCAAGTGCAGAGAGGTCAAGCACAAGGGCAAGAGATTCTCCATCTGGATGCCGGGATGATGCTCATGGGCAAGAGGGTACCAAGTATGGGCCAGAAAAGATATATGATAAACCTGTTTCAGAAGGAAGAAACTGAGTTTCAAACACCCCACACCGTAACGCAACATCAGACTAACAAGGGGACACCGGTACCAGGTGAAGCTGGTGCAGTACCAGTGAAACCAGTAACAAAAAACTCTTTTTGCTTGGCATTAAGTGTACAAGGTGGGACTGGGGCTGGCACCGAATTGCGTCCGCAGCACCGAGCAGCTGAGCAAGCAACCGCCAGCTTACCTCTTCTCCCTTCTCGCCAGCCGGCCCCCGGTCTCCCCGGAAGCCCTGCAGTCCCTGGGGAGAGGAGGAAGGAGCAGAGTGGGTGCTGAGGGGCTGCCCCGTGCCTCCCACTCACGTCCAGCTCCAGCCCTGCTCCCCGGCAGCTGCGGCCCCCTGCCCACGGCCACCCCGGTACAGACTCCTGGGGGGCTGCCGAGAGCCCCAGACCTCCCAGTGTGGTCCAGTCCCCGTCTCCTTCCTCCACAAGCCCCCTGAGAAAGCTCCCAGCCTGGGCACATTGCCCGCGTGCCCTGAGGATTGCTGCTGGGGGTCTGGAAAAGGGCAGGGATCATCCCACCACCAAGCAACCAGTTCTCCAGGCAGCCCATAATTGCCATCACTTCTTTCTTCCGTGCCCCCCACCAGTTATTTCCACCAGTAAAACCACTCAGGGGGTTCGGATGTGGAAGAGCAGCCCAGCCCTTGTGCTCAGGCCCACCCCAGTGCAGGATCCACAGAGTCATCCCCACCGCACGTTTGTGATGTTCCACAGCCCTTTTTTGGGGGACACATGGACCCCAAGGCACTAATCCAGGAGCGCCTGGGTTTGCAGGCTTAGGAGGAATATTTCAGTTAAAGCGGGCAAGCGGATGTAAAAAGCACCAGCGTTAGGACCCCCTTGTCTCCTGCCTGGAGCTTGGGCCTGCAGCTTCCCCACCGCAACGCCGGCCACGCCGTGGCCCCGTTTGCCCGCGGCTCACCTGCTCTCCCGGCAGCCCCCACGGGCCAGGTTTGCCATCCAGGCCAGGGAAGCCATCCGAGCCAGGGTAACCCGCACGGCCGGGCAAGCCCTGGAGCCCCGGTTCACCCTGGGGAGAAAAAAGCCAAGCATGGGAAATTAAAAAAAAAAAATCCACGTTATTACAAAACCAATAAACGTTGAGCTCTGCCTGCTGTGTGCTTTTGCACGCACGTGCTTCGCAAGGAGACGGGCAGGGGGAGATTTTCACAGCCTCCTGAACCGAAGGCATCAGGCTTGCAGATGAACTGATGGGTGGAAAAAACGGTCCTTTCCGTTTCTGTGCTAATCCCCCTTCGACTGCCGACTCCCCTAGCAGATCCTGTTTACGTGAAGATGGAGAACAACTTGGCACCTTTGATTAAGCTACGCCAGACTCCAGTGTTTACACTCAGCCAGCTTAACACAGTCAGTGATGCCTTCCAGATGTTGGCAGCTGGTAAAACACCATCCCCAGGGAGCGGGGCCAAGGGTGACGGGACACCCGGCAGCCAGACACGTGATGGAGAGCAGACACAGCGCCTGGTCGTGTAGCTGCGTTTCTTGCCCAAGCTACGACTCTAACTTTTGCCATGAACTCAAAGGTTCAACACAGCTGCCAGGAACCAGCCCACAGCCCGCTCGCCAGCTCGTCCAAATCCTCCTTCAGCATCAGTCCGTGCAAGCCCAGCCTGTCCTTGGCTCCTCTTCTCAAGCCAGAGGAAAAGCCACCCCAGTTTTGGAGAGGAGGACACGTGGATAAAGATGATGGTGAGGAGAAAGGAAGAAAGGGAGCCAAGGGAACCCCAGTGGCATGGTTGAGGTCATTGCGGCAATGCTATGCAGGATGGGAAACACTGGAGGGCTGAAGGAGACGGTGGCTGCTGTAGATAGGTGAGCAAGGAGCTGAGGAGCAGCAGGGACAGGTGCTGTCATCCCTTCGGAGCAGCCCACCAGCAACCAGGACAAACGGGCTGTGAGAGCAGGGGGATGCCGAGGGACACCGGCGCACCGGCTCTGTTGAGGGCGACATGATTCGGGAGGCACCAGCCCTTCCCAAGAGGGCTGGGCACCACCAAGCACGGGCGGGAGAGTGGGCTGCAAGCTCCAGTGATCCTGGGAGACTGGGACATCTGCTCGCCTTTCTTTTTCCCTGTGGGGCACCCCCCAGGCAGCTGTGCTCGCTGAGTCTTGGGGGTCGGCTGGGTCCCAGGAGCTGCACGGCAGCTCCCGCCACGGGGCAGGGGCAGAGCTCACGCGTCCCTTTGGCAAGAGCCGCGGGGAAGGAGGTGTGTGGTTTCCAGAAGGTGACAAAGGACAGGGTGCTTTTGGGACAAAAGCACTGGGTGTCCCGTGGCCAAGCCCCCCGCCCCCTGGCCGCCCCGCAGCCAGGCATCCTCGTCAGCACCCCCACTCACCGTGTAGCCACGCCGGCCTTTCTGGCCTGGCTCCCCTGGATCTCCGCAGGGTCCCTACGCACAAACGGGGATGGAGTCAACAAACTTCTCCCTGAGACCCCGAGCCCCAAGGAGGCTGCCAGGAGGACGACAAGGAGCAACACACAGAGGTGCCTTTGGGAAGGGCAGACAGGAGGATTTGCACCCAAAGCTTGGCATGCCCACCACCCTGCTCGCTTCCACGGGGTCTGCGACCAGGACAGGGGGGACATGGGGGCAGCAGAAGGAACCCAACATCCCAGAAAGAGAAACCAGCACCGTTCAGCTGGCCGAGAGAGGGGCAGGGGCCACGTCTGTCAGCGAAACCCAGGGAGTTAGACACCAAACATCAGTAGGGTTTGGGTGGGAAACAAACAAGCAAACCATTAGGCTTCTTTGAAACCCAGTCCCCAAGGTGCCAGAAGCCACCGGGCAGCAGATGCTTTTGGGGGCAGCCCAAGCAGCTGGAGATGTCCACTCTGCAAGCTGCTCCAGGCAGCCAGGGTGGCACCCAGCCGCGGAGGGGACACCGGGCCTTTCCTTACTTACAGGTGCTCCTGTTTTCCCTGGATGTCCTGGAGGCCCAGGGGCTCCGGGTTTTCTCTAGGTTAAAAAGAGAAATGTTGGTAAAACAAATCCCACTGACAAAGTGCTTGGAGAGAGGAAAACCCAAGCTGAGGAAAAAACGAACCACAGCAAGTTGCTGAAGAGCGATACTCACCGGCCAGCCGGCGTGGAGAAGCTGGTAAAAAGATGATTGCTGAAAGGAGAATGAGGAGGGGGAAGCAAACCGTTAAAACAACCCCTAAATCTCTTTTTTTTGCTGGCTTTAAAGTCTTTTTCCTGTTGCTTAGGAAGACACAGCAATGAACCAGTCCTCTATTTTTTTTTAATACTATGTGTATGCAAGACACAGAACAATGCTCAACCTGAGGACAATGTGTTGGAGACAAGGAGCTGCTGGCCTCATTAGCAAGGACTGAGACCCTGCTTCTGAAATCTGCTGAAATTCAGCTCTCCCACAGATGCCCTAGCAGCCTTGGGACACCAGAAATGTTCTGCATGTGGAGAGGTTGGAAACACGTTACTGGTGAGTGCAGGCACCATCATGTTTAGCCCAAGCTGGACTAAAACCAGCTCTTTAGACACTGCAGTTTGCCCCAGGTGGGAAACCCCATCCTGACCAGCCCCATCTGAAGCCCCAGACGAGGACATGCCCAGGCAGTGGTGGCCAGCAGGCTTTCTCCTCACTGCTCCTAGCAGCCAAACCTTTCATGCACCTCCAATTTTTTAGAAGACCAAATGACCACAAAGAGGAAAAAGCCACCCAAAAGCTACAGGGTGGGCTCATCCCACCCCAGCCACAGCTGATCCCATCGTATTTCAGAGCCAGCATAAAGGTCCTAAAAACTCGCAGTGCCACCTCCTCTCCACACGCTTCCAAGCCAGGCTTCCCTAGGTTTTGGGAGATACCCAGGATACAAAATGATGTCTATCTCCAACTACCAGCCATCCTCCTGCCCTCCCAGCAGCACAAACCACAGACGTTCAGGAGGCAAAAGCCACCTTTCCTCCTCCTCCTCCCTACGCCTCCCCACGGTGAGCCCAGACTTATGGTCCAGGCAGCTCCTCCAAACCCTAGCTTGCCTCAAAGGCTAAAAAAAGCTCCCTCCTTGTTCCTCACCCCAATCCCAAGCAGCTGGAGGGGCAGGATTCCCACGTGCTCCCCAGCTTCAGTCTCAGGGGTGCCAGGAAACCCCCTCCTGTCCCCCCTCTCCAAAGATCCATCCTCCGATACCAGAGGAGAGAGAAGGGAAAAAGCCAGGGAACTCATTCACAAAAAACAAACACAGACCTTTCAACATACGGAAATATTTCTAATAACAAGCAGGACTCTGGGGAGCAGATGATGGATGCATGCGTCTAACCAGCTCCAACGCCGCACCAGGCATCTCGTTTCCTTTCAAGTCGATTCCGAATCGATCACCGTGAGCAAACGGGCGCAGTCCTTGCCAGCCTGCCAGAGCCAGGCCATGATCCTCTTGCCCAGCCAGTTCTCATTTCCCTCAAAGCTGCTCACAAAAACGTTTTTTGGGGGGGGGGACTTGGAGCATGGCCAATGCTTTTGCCTTTTCTTGGGAACTGGGGAACTCAAGTTCACTCGGGACAGGATATTATTTCATGAGGCTTCAAAAAAAAAAATTCCAACCTTTTAAAAAGTGGAAAAAAAAACCCAAACCACAGGAGACGTGAACTCGTATTTCAGAGTACCAGATGCCAAGGAGAGGGGAAAGAAATTAATTGCCTTCTGCAATTTCAGCAGGAAGCAGTCGGCGCTTTGCCCGCAGACCAGTGGCTCTGGTTGGCAGGGGGGCAGTGTGAAGCCTACAAGGATCATGAGCAAACAGAGGGGACAGAGGATGGGGAGTGTGGGTCTGTCCTCCTGGAAAATTCCAGCCTGAGAGCGGGGCAGGGAAAACCCTCCCGAAAGCGGGGCAGGTCACCCTCCCAGTCCACCCTGTGACCACCTTCCTCAGCCATAAAGCCATGGAGTCACAGAGCCGTGTTACCTGCCGACCTTCGAGGAGCAGGAAATCCCTAAGGGTTGCCTCCTTTTTGCATGGAGCAATTATTTTCTTTTCCTCAAAGGTTACCAGCCCTCAGTTCCCTGCGGATGCTCCAGTTCTCATTCCTCCTTCCCCGGCTTTGGGACCCCACCACTACCAAAGTCAACACTGCCCAACAAGACAGCAACAGCTCCTTGTCCCTTGAGTTACACCGGGACAGCTTCTTGGCAAACCCAACATCTGCCAACCTGTCATGAAAAAAAATGCAGGGCAAGGGCTTGGAGCAGAGTCCCAGTGGCCTTAGGCTGGTCTTGCCCAGTTCCCATGAAGAGGAAAGGTTTGTTTCACCAGGAAGGAGCAGGAGAGGCTACTGAGTATCCCAACAACTATAAACGAGCATCCCAACAACAATGTCCGTTGCTTTCCCTGTCTCTCACACTACGTTATGTCCCCTGACCCGAGAGCTGGCTCCGCTGACTCGTGTTTCCAGCGGCTGAGCCAAAAACAAACCCCAGCAGCCCAGGATGCCTCCCCTCCAGCCCCCAAATCGCAAGCCTTTGGCTCACAGGAGCAGCACTGGCCCAAGCCACAGCATTTCCCCAGCACCCCAGTAAGTTGTAGGGGGTTGCAGAAGCAGACAGCCCCCCCATCCTCACAGCAGCCAGCACTCAGCTTTTCACCCCGGCGCTATCTCAACAAAGATTAGCAAAACCCAGCCTACGGCTTTGCACTCCCGCTTCCTGCTGCCGAGCGAAACGCCGCCGCCGGCGCTGCCGGGGTCATACGGCCACTGACACAATAGCCCAGCACGGCTTTTGGGTGCCCCACGTCATCCTCACCAGACGCTGCCTTCCCCTCGAGATAGGCGCTTTGCCAAAAGCACCAGCACACAAACCCCGACAGGAGACTGCGGCCAGGACCCCGGCAGCCCTCCAGCTTCAGCTGAGATCCATTTTCAAACACAGGCAGGGAAAAAAAAAGTGCAATTCCGGCTTAGTGTGCAGAGCACGGAGCGTCAGCAGCCCTGACAACAGGGATTCATTATCCAGAGGTCTGCCCCACACACCCGGGGAGGAGGGCGATCACCCCGGCGCAGGCACGGAGATGCTCTCCAGCACTGCAGCCTTGGGGTGAAAGAAACCCAATTCCAAAGTGCAAAATGTACAAAGCCCACAGATGAGGAATCTCAAACCATGGCGACCCCTTCCTCCCATGTCTCAGCCATGCAGAGCAGAGGTGGAACAGGGGCTCCCCAAGTGCTCGCTGCAGCTCACCATAAAGGTCTGCCAGTCTTCCCGGGAGTTCCTCCAGAGCACGACGGAGGGGACGCCGGGGATGCCCACAGGGCCTGGGTCGCCTGGGGGGCCCGTCCGCCCCATGGCTCCAGGGTGCCCCTAGGAAGACAAGGGCAGCTCCTTAAAACCAGCTGGGGGTTTAACAGTCAGCACAGGCTGGACACAGGCTCTGACCAAGTCTGGGTCTAGGCACATTGATAACTCCTGGGTTCAAACCGGCTCTTGAGATCTAAAACACCGTAAGCACAGGGAAAGTAAGGCAGGCAGGGCAGCTGCAGGTCTGCCCAACGCCGTGCTGGACGACAGGCGTCCCTCCAGGATGAACTGGAGGACATAGCACAGGGCTGGACATGCCAGCATCCCTTCTCCAGGTGACCTGAGCTAAAGGTGCTTCATCTCCTGGCTCTGCCACCTCTGCAGAGCCGTTCAGTGGCTCCGATGAAAGGCAGCAGCTTGTCCAGACACTCAGCTCAGTCCTGAGCCTGGGCTTAAAATACCCAGAAAAACCAGCCCTTTCCTCTTCCAAACACACATAAAGGGCCACCAGACTCCAGCTTCAGAAGCTCACCCCGCCCTCTTGATGAAAACCACCCAAGCCAACCTAAACCATCTGTGGTATTCGCCCCAGCCCCTACACCCTGTCCCGTACCTTCCTGCGTTCTCCTCTGTGCTCACCTTGTCTCCTTTGGGTCCCACCAGTCCACGTCTCCCAGGACAGCCCTGAAAGGCAAAGGAGGGGAGCTGCGTCACCCCGAAGGGAGACCCTCCGCAACCAGGGGAGATCCCGCAGCGCCTGGGTGAGCAGTGCCACAGCCAGGGACATTCCAGCTCCAGGGAAGCAGGAGCTGGAGCAGCTGATTGAGAGCAAAGCAGCAGCACCAAGTCTCAGAGAAGCACCCCGAGGGCAGAGGGGGTGGAAGGAGCACCCTGTTTTACGCTGCTCCCTTCCCACTCTCCTGCCCCGGCATCAGGGAGCTGCTCAGCCAGCTGAGCGGCTTAATCCCACGGCATCCATCACAGAACTAGCCCGGACCACACGGCTGGGGAGCAGGAGCACGTTTTCCAACACCTGGTGAGGAAAGGCAGTGTGTTAGGAAAAAAAAATCCCATAAAGCTGGATCATGGCCACACGCTCAAACAGTAGTTTGGATGAGGATGCAAACATCTGCAGCTTCTAACTTGATCTAGTCCATCCTCCAGTCACATTTTGGCCAAGTGGTGACCCCACCTCAAGGCTTCCCAAAACATCTGTCCAGATAGAAACAGAGTCAGAGGGGAGATGCCGGCTTTTCGTGATGAAAGAAATCTGCCTGGAAGACATCGGTAGAGACGGAGAGTGGATTGGCGGGCTGCACTGGCGTCCGCCTGCGTGCCTGCTGCAGAGCTCTGACGGCTTCAACTATAGCCACCGGGTTTGTCCTGAGTCCACAACGGCCTTGTCCGAGCCCGGCAGCAAGCCTGGGAATCCACGCTGAGTTACACCGCCCCGCACAGACATGGCTGCGGCCACTGAGGCAGGTAAAAGGCCTGCTTTTACCTCCTGGGTAAAAAGGCCAAGCTGTGTGTCCATGGCTTTGGGATTAAGGGGTGTCTCACCACGGGGACTTCAGCCTCTTAAATTGCCCAGATCCGAAAGAGGCCCCATGGGGCTCTGTGGCTCTGTTCCCCCCTCCCCGAGGGCTAGGGACCATGGAGACCTTATAGCGGTCTTCCAGCACCTCAAGGGGGCCTACAAGAAAGATGAGAAGAGACTGTTCAGCAGGGCCTGTTGCAACAGGACTAGGGGTGATGGTTTTAAAATAGAGGGAGGTAGATTTAGATTAGAAACCAGAAAAAAAATGTTTTACACTGAGGGTGGTGGAGCACTGGAACAGGTTGCCCAGAGAGGTGGTGGATGCCCCATCCCTGGAAACGTTCCAGGCCAGGTTGGCTGGGGCTCTGAGCAACCTGATCTGGTTGGAGATGTCCCTGCTCCTTGCAGGGGGGTCGGACTGCGTGATCTTTGAAGGTCCCTTCCAACCCAAACCATTCTATGATTCTATGTCCCCCGAGCTCAGCATGTGGCCGGCACGTGCTCGTGCCAAATGGCACCCGCAGCAGCAGCAATGCTGCCAACTCTGATTTAATTTTCAAACCTTGGATATTAGAATCATGGAATCATTTAGGCTGGAAAAGATCTTGAGATCTCTCTTAAGAGTAAACCTAACACTGCCAAGCCCACCATTGCTGAAGGAGGTAAAATGAAGTGATTCCTGCCCACAATATTAAAACATGCACCAGAACCGGCAGGGACCCCTCCCAGCGCCCCTCTATTTATCCACCAGCACCCCTCCTTTAAGGAGCTGGATACATGCTGCTGAGAGACCAGTTCAGCAGGAAAGAACCCAGTTTGGAGTCACTGGGATTTTACTGTGGGCACAAGGAGCCCATTGCAACGTGCCTGGGGACAAGCTCATCCTCTCCACCCTGGACGTGGACAGAAATCAGATCCTTCAACAAGGAGGAGGAACAACGAACCCAAGGGCTGTAGCATTTCAGGAGAGAAAAATGAAAATCAAGCCAAGAGATCTCATCCAGAAGGTGTTTCACCCTGCAAACTGCACACAGCACCATCCCTCCTCCCGTGGCGCACCAGACGGGTGTCCTGGAGCAGCCGATGGCTCCCGAGAGGAGAGCGCGGGGACGGCTTCGCATCCACCCGCCGCCCGCGTTTGTGCCATCCCTGACACCAGCTGCCTCCAGCAGGATTCAGTTGAAGCCGAGGAATAGAAACCACGTCAGCCCGCCAGTGCTAGGTTTGAGTAACAGAAACCAAAAAAGAAAAAGGAAAAGAAAAGCCTGTGGGGATGTTCTGACAGCTGGGAACCCCCACGGAACGCTGTCTGTAAAAGCCAAGGGGCTTTTGAACACTGGCAACACAATGAAATCCCCACAAGGATTAGCAAGATCATAAAAATCAGCAGCTTTTAAAGTAAGAAACGCTTTCCACTTCTCACAATGTGTTGGGTTTTTTTTCCCCACCAATGTCCAGTGCCTTTGCAGCGGACGACGGCTGGGATGGGAACGGAGGGCACTCGATCTGCGGGGTCTGCAGTCCATGAACGCCCAAACAGCACTAGGGCACGATCAGGACTTGGGAGGAGGGTAAATAAACCTCCATCCTCACCTCCCGACCAGAACAGCTGCTCAAAGTGTTTTTGCAAAGGCATAAAAGTCTCTGAGGGTGGCAAAGCAGCCATACAGAGACCTGCACCGAGGGCCAGGACCCATGGTGTGGTGGGGCAAGGCTGGAGGTCTGTGCCCCGCTGATTTCCCCAGTGAAAGTGGAGGAGAAAAAGCCCGCAAGTGAGAAGGTTGGTGCAAAAACCCCGTTATTGCCAAACCTTTCCTCTGAGCACAACGAGAGGTGTCGCCTTCAGACGGCCGCCCTGCCCCGTGCCCTGGTCCTGGCTGCGAGGTGATGCAGTAGGAGGGTGAGCCACCAGCCCAGGAAGCACCACCACCACCGAAACCAGGCGTGAGGCAAAGTCCCATCCGCAAAGGAAAACACCCAAATCCCTTTTAACAGAGTTTTCCAAAGCAAGGACACCGACTCTTTGGCTTCCCTTCCACAGGATACATGGAAACACCCAAACCATCCATCACACCTCTCCTGCCATCACCACGAGCGCGTGGCACAGCAGCAGCGAGGCGTGTGCGTGTGAATTTGGGGTGCCTGGGCTGGGCAGAGCCCCAAAACAGGCTCTAGGTGCCCAGACCACACCACGGCTCAGGACAGCCAGGGGGTCTTGGTGGGATGGAGACCCAGGGAGGCAGGAGGACCTTCGGGGACCGGCAGCAAGGGCAGAGCCCACCTGCCCTCAGCCCTGGGGAGTGGTAACAAAATGTCAGGAAAGGCTGCCAGGCTCAGCACATAATTTTAGCTAAAATAACAGCTCTCACCATGCAGGGCATGTGCCACCGCAGAGCTGCAAGCCTACACCAGCATCTCAAACCCAAACTCCTAACGCCGTACTCGTGTTTCCACCTGGGATGCTCAAGACTGAGAAAAAACCCATCTCAACGCTTTCTCCAGGAGGGAAAAGCAATTCCCTCCCGGCTGGGTCCCCTCCCCACGCTGCCTGCCCTCTTGCCGGCTGACAGCGACGCTCCCTCCACTCCCGGGATTTTTTCATCCTTCGGCATCTGTTCCTTTCGCCATTTCCTTCTATTTTTGCAGGCTGCAGCAGTGAGGAGGTGGCTCGAGGGGGAAGCTAGCAGTCCTAAATTTAACTGCCATCCTACAAAGCCTGGCTCACCGATGATGAATTTAGTGCCAGGTCCCTCAAACAAAGCTGTAAAAAAAGTTGTGCGTGGAGACCTGGCCTGCAGCATCCAGATGAAGCCCCCAGGGCAGCCTCGAGCTCCTCAGCAGGAGAAGGTGCGCAGGGTCACTTCTGGCAGTGGCACTGGCTGAATTAAATGCAATTTTCTAGAGCAATTGTTAAGAAAATTTAGCCAAACGAGGGAAATAATTTTTGCAGGAGAAATAAACACAGAAAAATCTGCAAATCCATTTTTTAGCTACTTCTCAAAGAAGATGGAGAGTTTCTCTAAAGACTTATCTATTCTAAGTTTACCAATTTGTAAAAGTTTCCCCTTTTTCACCTACTACAATGGAAGAATAATCTGAAAAACAGTCAAAAATCATTTCAAGTCAAATTCAACGCTCTGCTCCAAATCACAAGTTTTTGGGTGTAGAGAAGCAAAGGACAGCGATGCCAGCGGAGGCCACGGGCTTACGCCTGGGGTTTGCTGCGGCGACGGGGCTGGAGGAGACGGCTTGGCCCTGCTCTCAGCCCCTCAGCCTGCCTCTGGGCAGGACTAGCGTGAAACAAAACTCAACATCTCGTTAAATGACTTGAGAGCATCTCTAGGGCACAGGGGATAAGGGAACAGGCTTCTCCTCTCCAGTGAAGTTCCTTCAGGGACATCAAAAAACCTCCTCGCAGGGCCAGGCTGGTGCACAGCCCGCACCGCCCGCGCAGAGGAGGTTTTCCTGCCCCACTTCCCATGGCGAGCTGCCGGCACCGTGCCTCAGCAGCCTGTGCCCACCACTCGCTCCGGAGAGGAAGACGCACCACCCCCCATCCATCCATCCCTCCCCTCCCGCAGCCACCGCCACTCACCGGCAGCCCTGGGGGTCCCGGCAGCCCCGGTGGTCCTGGCTTCACGCGTACCACTGGTGAGACGGGGTGCCCCGGGCGGGAAGCGCTGTCCCCAAGCCCTGGGACGGTGGGGCTGGCTGCTACCAGAGGATGCTCTGGGACACCTGTTGCTGACCTCATCACTGGGGGACCTTTGGGAGCAGCTGCCTGGCGTGATGAGGAGACCTTGGCAAAGGTGGCAGGTGCATCCAGGTCAGTGATGGCATCACCAGGTTTGCCAGGTGAGAGCCGCCGTTGGGTGTCCACATCCCCCGTCAGCTTCTCTGTGGTGACGTTCTCCTCCCGGGGGTCGGAGGCACGCTCCTTCTTGGCTGCTCTGTGGGTTTTGGTGGAGGATCCTGTGCGGACGAAAGCACCATCAGGTACCTAAGGCATTGTGACAGCATGCAGGAGAAATGGAGGAAACCATGACCGTGGACTCACCGGAGGTACCAGCGACCCACGGACTGCTTCCGTGAAGCCGTGGCCTGCCAGGGCCAGTGATTTTATTATAGGTGGAGTTGAACAGCTCAAAGCCTTCATCCTCAATAGAAAGGCTGCCTTCCTCCTCCTCCTCCTCGGCTGACGCCATTTCGGTATCAGAGAGTGAAGTCAGGGTGATCCCATCAGGCTGGAGGTTAGGAGTCTCCTGGGCGTCCTCCCACATCCAAGGTGGCCTCAGGGTCAAATCTGAATTGGTGAGTCTGGAGTCCTGAAAAGGAAGAAGGAAAAAAATGAAATTTTAAGTCTTCACTTTTTTCCCACACACACTTATGCTGCTTAATTTCCCACGTGCATGGATGCTGCTGTGGGGGAGGAGGCAGCTCACGGCTTGCGAGCCCAAGGCAGGAGCCCTCGAGCTTGGGGCAGCTCCTCAGCGGCGGGCAGGTCAGCGCAGCCTCCTATGGAACAGATCTCACCCTCCGCAAGGGACATGAGCCAGCTGCCAGCGTGGGCAGCGCTAACATAGACCTCCTCCTCACAGTCCCGCTGCAACGATCCCCACACGATTTTCTGTGCTGGAGGGGCACCAAGAGTCCATAGCTTAATGACAGAAATCCAGGCTCGAGAGCAATTACTAAAACAATTAAAGCAAATGTAGAGTTACACCAGGGATTGATCTGCCTCTTCAGCTTTTGATTTTGCTGCTTCTGCACATTTTGGGGCTCCTGGTGGCCTCGGGGAAACGGTGCAGGCCGGCCGGAGGGGAGCGTGTGCTCCTCACCGCGCATCGTTCCAGCTGAGCAGCTGCAATAGCGCCGCTGGCAAAGCTCTGAGGGCTGGGAAGGGAAGGCAGGTGCAAGCCCAGGTGGAGCCTTCTTGGACGCTTGTGGCAAATTAATTTAAGGCAGCGGCTTGTAAGGGACTCGGCTCTGCCTTCAGCTGCCATGTTAAATGTTCCCTGCAGGACAGCACAGGTCGCAGTGGCTCCTTCAGGCCTACAACCACCAACGGAGCCTGGGCATCAACCATGGATGGAAGAAAACGGCAGCGTTGATAGAAATATCTACACTCAAGACAAAAGTGCTGAATGTGAAAAAGGAGTTAAACTTTAGAGGGTGACCTGCATTTAAAATGCACATCAGTTTTACCTCCAGCACCAGTGTGTCTCAGGCTGGGCTTGAGCCACACGCACACAGACCCAAGGCTGGGTCAGTTGGCGGGTGTGAAGAACCTTCGCCTCTCCTGGCAGACCTGGCAGCGTTTCCATCAGCCCCGCGTGCCCACCACCCCCTGCTCAGAGCTCTGTGCTCCCACTGAGCTCCACGGGGCATGGACTACCCAGCACGTGGCACCGAGAAGAGCTGGTGGGACCTCAGCCCTGGCTGGTGGCTCCTTGGGGCTGGTGCCACACAGCTGATGAAGACAGAGTCTGTGAGAAGTCACTAGAGGGAGATGCAGGCCCACGCTTGCCTTGCGGGGCTGCAGGAGGGGAGCGGAGAAGTGCCAGGAGATATGGAGCATCCTTCCCATTGTCCTTCTCGTCCTATCTTCTGCAGATTGAATCCATTACTTGGCCCTGATTCTGCGTTTTTCCCATTGATCCAAGATACATGCTTGTTTGGGAGCACCAAGCTGGATTTGCATGAACAGCAAACAGAAAAAACAACAATTTCACTGCCAGAACTGGTGATTCTGCAGGTGAGGACTCAATGGCATTGGCGGGTCAGGGAAGCCGGCTCTGGCCAAGCCCCACTTCTGGAAGGCCCTGAGAGGCAGAGGAGCTCCAAAGGCAGCTGCATCCAACCTTTCCTCTGCTGCTGCATGCCAGGCCATCACATTGGATATTTCCAAATTTTTCCCATCCCAAGTAGGGAGAAAAAGTGAAATTTTTCATTTTTCAATTCTCAAACGTCAAGTTGGAAGAGTTTCTTTTAAAAATGGCTGAAATACTTTGCTCTCAACTGTGTAAACTTTTTTGGAGGAGTCCTGGAGTCCTGTGTTTGTTTGTTATCTATATAATTTGTTATAATTTACTTTGATTTCAAGCTTTCATGCACAAGCAATTTTATAAGCTAAAACTCATCTCAAAACAGAAAAAAAAAAGTGGGGTTTTTTAATATAAAAATTAAGTATTTTGACAACCTTTTTCCCCTTCCAAAATCCACCCCAAACAGACTTTCTCCACAAGAACTTCTAACCAAGGCACATCAGCATCCTCCTAAAAAAAATAGCGATGCCAGAAACTACTGCTGATACCAGCCGTGGACACAACCTCTGGACACCTCCACAGAGCATCTCCACCCTCACGCCCACAGGAGGATGGCCAGGCCCGCAACGTACCCATTTTCATTGCTGTGGTAGACAAATACATGAGGGATGCATCTGAGATGACGTGTAAGTACCAGAGCAACCCACCCTGGGTCACATCCAGGTCTCACGCTACCTGAGCCCTAGTGCTCTCTAATCCCTGCAGCTGCAACTGAGAGGGGCTTGGGGCCAACCATTCCCAAGTCCCCTTGAAGCCCTAATACTCACCCAAAGAGACAATATTTTTCTGAGCCAGGAGAGTCTGAGCGTAGAGATTTTGGGGAAAACGGGAATATTCCCACTTCCTCACTCCTTTGCACAAATTTGTCACCCCACTTGCAGACAGAGCCTTGATCCCCCCAACGTGAGAGGCAACTGCAACGTCGATGTGTCTGCGTTACCCTGCTCCTCCAGCCAGCTCTGTGTCCCAAGCCAAAGGACCGGCGTTCCTCCGCCACCAGGATTTTTACGTCCCAAATGGCGTCGACAGCCATATTGCTAAAGAATGACGTCTAGGGTAGGCATTAAGTAGGCAAGTGGCAACCTAGCACCATGGAGTAAAAGCTGAGAGAGGTCAGGATGAGGCAGAAAAGACAAAAAGCAAAGGAAACAGAGATGGCAAGTGGGAAAGCAAAGACCAGAGGTGTTCAGCCAGCCCCTCTTTCCCCAGAGACCTCTGATGAGGACCTTGCAGAGTGGAAAAACCACTGGATGCAACTGAAGGGTAAAATGCATAGAACAGGAGAGAAGGGAGAAGTGATTTAGGAAAGGAAAAGACAACCCTAACTCATCTCCAGCCAGCTCCCTTTGGCCAGCTTTAGCCATCAGATGCCCTCAGATCTTCTCTTGGGCGCCACCCAGCCTGCAGTTCCATCTCAAGGCCAGCTCATCACCTGAAGGGCAAAGGAAGATAAAGACCGCGTTTCCTAACCAGCACCCAGAGTCTGGGGTCAAATTCAAGGAGAGGGAGGAAAACAAGCGGCAAAATCTCTGCACAAAGTCATCAGAGCAAAGCGCCTGGAGGGGACAGGCCGCGGTGAAGCCGTTCTCATCGACAGAAACGCTAACATACAACGAATGAGCCTGCAGAGTCTGGAACAAATTAAAACACACTGCCAATTAAATCACAGCGGTTTGGCCACCTTCGAGGTGGAGGGAAATCAAATCGGCCGCAGCACAGGCAGCCTGGGCCTGGAGCACCACGGTGAGCCCTCCAGCGTGGCCAGCTGGCTCGCCCCTGCACTGGCCCAAGGGGCCTGGCCAGCCCGAGCCCTCTGCTCGGAGACGCCGGAGCCTGGGAAGCTGCTGGCAGCAGTCGGTCCAAGGAAGCACTTCCAAGCTGCGTGGACACTTTGCACTGCATTAGAAGAATTGCACTGATTTTGGGATGTTTTTTTTGTTTGTTTGTTTTGGGGTTTTTTTGGGTTTTGAGGTTTTTTGGGTATTTTTGTTTCGTTTTGGTTTGGGTTTTTTTTTGGTTTGGTTTGGTTTTTTTGGTACTAGAATATTTTTTGGGCACATCAGGGAGCTGGACCAACCTGTGCTACCATTCAGAGCACAGTGCTGAGCGGGGCACTACTGGGAACAGGACCTCAGGGCAGGACAAACCCCTTCCCTGCTGCTCGTAGACCTGCATCAGCTAATTAGAAAATAACCAAGGAAAGTGCATTCCTCCCCTGCGACAGCACCCGCATGGCCCAGAGAGCAAACCAGCACAGTCCCACCAGCCACCTTCTCCTCAAACCCTACAGCCAAGATCCAAACCTCAAGGAAACCTCAGACATTAGCTCATCAACCACTCAGGTGGTTTTTTTTTTTTAACCCCCAAATGGCTGGAATCGCCCAGCCGACGCAGAGACCATCAGTGCCCTGAATTCAATCAGTCTTCCCGACTACATCAGAATCGACGGGTTCAATTACACGAGGGTAAGCCCTTCAGAGGCTCCGTCAGGGATGTAACATGTAAGCCAGATTTCAAATCCAATTAAGAGCCACCCTGTCATTAGCTTTAACTAACTTGGGTTGTGGTCCTGTTTCTGTTTAAGCAGGATGACTGCGAGCTGGCAGCAGTCAGTAACGAGCTGGAACACACAGACTCTGAAACGGCACTTTTTTTTTAAACTAATACCATTAAAAAACCCTCAGTTTATTTTACAAAGTCCTTTTGGGCAAGAAATCAAATAGAGGGCTGCAGAAAAAAACACCCTGGCTAACGCCCCACTCCATCACTTGTACATCTTAAATATGCTTCAGCTGTTCATGACGAGTGACCGCATTCCCTGCGAGGTCACCTGCCCACTGAGGATGCGAGAGGAGCCGAAGGAGAACCATAGAATCACAGAATGGTTTGGTGGGAAGGGCCCTTTCAAGCCCACCCAGTCCAGCCCCCCTGCCAGGAGCAGGGACATCTCCAGCCACATCAGGTTGCTCAGAGCCCCGTCCAACCTGGCCTGGAATGTTTCCAGGGATGGGGCATCCACCGCCTCTCTGGGCAACCTGGGCCAGTGCTCCACCACCCTCAGCGTAAAAAGTTTTTCCCTAATATCTGATCTGAATCCATCTCCCTCTACTTTGAAATGATTACCCCTCGTCCTGTCACACCAGGCCCTGCTGAACAGTCTCTCCCCAATGGGGAGATGGGGTGTGGGGCCTGCAGGCACAGCTGGGTCCCCTTCCTCAGCCCAGCCCAGCCCCACGGGGCCGATTCTTCCCCCCCCCCCCCCCCCCCAGCAAGGAGCCTCACAGCCCCCTTGGGAAGGGAACCGCAGGGTAGAGCTGGAGGCTCTGGGGACCCGCGGTTGAGGTGCCCTCAGCCGAGCCCACAAACCCCTCAGCAGCCCCACAAAGCTCATCCTTGGCCATGGATTCCGCCTACCTTCCCAGCACCCAGCTCCCTGGCCTGTCCAGTTGTTTCTGGGTAGCCCAAGATGCTAATTGCTCCTATTAACACACTGTAATTAGCAGCCACTAGCTCACTTCCCCCCGCCCCCGCCCCCCGCAAATAATAATTTGTTCACAAAACCAGAGGCAGCTCCACGTCACCCACTCCAACATCTGCCCAGCAAATATAATTATCGTTATTTGTAAAACCTCCAACTGGGAGCCTGGAGAAGAGCACCTGAAATACGAAAGGGGCTGAAAATGCATCTCAGGGGGAGGCAGAGGAAGATAATTTACCCCCTCATCCTCCTGGCACAGATGAGGCTCGGAGGTGAGGACCAGGCGTTCGATGCTCCTCCACGAGCACTGAACTCGGCGCATGAGTGACAGCTCCTATTCCTCCCGCTCGGTAATCAAACCCTCTGCAGTCCCAGCTGCATGATTCAGTTTGGGGTCTGGCACACAGCAAACCCAACAAGAAATGAGAGCTGGCGGGGCCAGGGACTTGGCCCTGTAAGATCCAATTAAAATAGTTTTAAAAATTGACTCATTCCTGGTTAGCTCTGGGTTTGGCTATTCCTAGACCTATTTTGGAGCTGGGGTGCAGTGGGGGTGCCACCCCCAAAGAAAGCTTCTCAGCTTTTTATCTTGTAACCAAACATTAAGAAAGGGCTTTTCAACCTGGAAGGGAAAGTATTCTACTTGAGAGGGAACGAAACTCAGCGCTGAACCCTGCCTCAGGCAGCCATGCCCTGAGTACCAGCATCTGCTGCCAGCTCAACCCCAGCCACCCAAAGATGCAGGAAACCCCACAACAGGCACATTCTCCTTTCATTTCATCAGGCACTGCCGTAGTTCAGCCCCAACGGGGACCAGACTACGCAGTCTCTCTCTCACTCCCCCCACTCTCCGAGAGAATAGGAGGAGATTTGACAAAAAAAAGAAAACCAGGAAAAAAAAAACCAAACACGCGGGTTGAGATTGAACAAAAAGTAAATTTAACAGTAATGACAGAAGAAAACAAGACAGTGATGGAACACAAATACAGTATAATAGCTCACAACAGATCTCCACATCCAGTCTCTTCCAACTAGCAGGGGCCTCCCTTCAGCACCCTCCTCACTTATATACTGAGCACCATGTCAGATGGGATGGAATAGCCCTTTGGCTAATTTGGGTAAATTAACCCCAGCTGTTAGCTAATTAGTTAACTATCCCAGCCATAGGGGCTACCAGCTTCAGTTCTCCACCCAGCTCAGGTAAATATTAACTCTATCCTGGCCAGAACCAGGACAGGCACTGACAACTTTTGGGGGAAAATAGGGGTCTTCTACTTCCACGCTCAATCTTGGAGACCATGGACCATCACCACCTTCCAGCCCAAACCCCCAAGTGGGGCATGCAGCTCCAGCCGGGGCAGGTGTGTGCCCACCAAGGCCTGGGGTTGCAGGAGACCCACTGGCTTCACGACAGCCCCGCTCTCACCTGGAGCTTCCTCCCAGCCAAAGCCTTTGTTGATAACTGACGGTTTGTCAAGGAAACAAAAGCACCCAACAGAGCCATGAAAGGGAGGATTTGGGCACTGGATCAAACGCAGGCACTGGCCCAGAGACCTGGGGAAGGTGCAGGGGGCAGGGGCAGCTCCAGGTTTTCCAGCTGTGAGGATTCCCCAGGGATTCCCAAAGGACAAGGATGGACAAGTTCAAGGCATGGGCTGCTGCAGCACGGGAAAAACCTTGCTGGATGACTTCACGTTCCCATCTCACATGCAGAGCCAGCGTGTGCATCTGTCTCGATCACCAAGGCACAATTTCCCCGTATTTATGGCACGAGGACCATCTCCAGGGTGTATAGAGCCCTGCCCTGGTCCCCAGGGCCCACCGGCCAGGAGGTGCAGGCAGGTTTTTCAGGACATTTTCTCATCTGCAGCACTGGCTGCTGCCATGGAGACCGGGCTGGGGTTTCCGTGGGCTGCCACGTGAGTGCCTGCAGCAAGACAGCTCTGAAACTCAATGGGCTGTTACATGGCAGCCTTTTTTATTTTGCTGTTAAACTGCTAAAAATGAGAAGCCACCTGATGCCCAGATGCACCCCAAAGTCCCAGGCAGAGAAGCTGCAAGGGTCCCATCAAATCCATCAAAATAAATCAACGGAGGCATTGCTCACCTCAGGAAACCAGGGGGAGGTTTCTAAGCACCTGAGTTAAAATAGATCTTTTTTTCTTCCAAAAATTAAATTGCAAAGTAGTGTGGTTTTGATGTTACGTTTTTGTTGCTTTTGGGGGTCCTCTGATTAAAAACAGTCTTGAAACATACCTCTAATAGTGGGGAAAAAAAAAAAATAAATCAAAGTACATCAGCTTTCCAACATGACCTGCACTTCTCCCTCCAACCAACAATTTTTCCAGTTTTCATCCAAGTGCTCATTTCCTTAAAACACATCTTGCAATAAATGAAACCACAGTATTGAAAAGTTTCAGCTATGGCTGCCTGTAAGAGAACTTAGCGATCTCGTTCTGTACATCTTTAAGGGAAACTAAGGAAAGATCTCAGCACCTCTCTGCTCCATGGGCATCACGAGGACTGGGTGATTAAGACACCTAGGCACAACTGGCAGGTGGCATCAGGTGAGGAAGAGTAATGTGGGAAGGGCCTACATCCCTGTCCCTGTCCCCACTTTCTTAAAACACCAGGTTGAAATGTTATTTTTAGTTATTTTTTACCAGATGTTATCAACTACCAGCTGTGAGGCACTGCAGGGGCAGAGGCTGAAGCATTCAGATGTTCAATAGGTGAAGCCAGAGCAGAATACATCCGTAGGACACACACCAACCAGGGGATGCAGTTCCCAGCGGGAAGCCGGGGTCCGGCCCTGGCAGCCTCCACTAACACAACATCGGATTCCGACACATTGCAGACGAGCATTTTTTAATTCAACTTCAATGTCTGGCATGGGAAAGGTCTATACTGGAAACTCTCATCTGGTGAGCTCAGGGGGAATGGGACTCCAAGCTAAAAGTTACCGGTCTCTGAGGCACAAGCAATCACGACTGAATTATATTGGTTCTGTGTAAACAGAACAAAAAGCCAAAATCAATAGCATACATGCTTGCTCCTCTAAAGAGGCCGAATTTGGAGAAGAACCAGCTGAGAAAGACAAATTGGGAACAGCTTTAAGCAGCTCAGGAGTTGTCCAAAGGCATGAGAGGGTTGAGACAGAAGGCATGCGGGATTAAAACCCTCCAGAAGTTAGACATGGGAAGTGGGGAAAGAGCAGAAACCAAACACAGCCACTACGGATGATCTATCACAAAATAGAAGAAAAAGAAAACTGGCATGTGGTCCAGGGAGACCTCATAGTGGTCTTCCAGTACCTCAAGGGGGCTACAGGAAAGATGGGGAGAGACTCTTCAGCAGGGCCTCGTGTGACAGGATGAGGGGTGATGGTCTTAAAATAGAGGGAGGCAGATTTAGATTAGGTATTAGGAAAAAAAATTTTTATGCTGAGGGTGGAGGAGCACTGGCCCAGGTTGCCCAGAGAGGCAGTGGATGCCCCATCCCTGGAAACATTCCAGGCCAGGTTGGCCGGGGCTCTGAGCAACCTGATCTGGTTGGAGATGTCCCTGCTCCTGGCAGGGGGGCTGGACTGGGTGGGCTTGAAAGGTCCCTTCCCCCCCAAGCCATCCTGTGATTCTATGGTTTGTAGAGAGTTGGAGAAATAAAAGACAAACAGGAGAAATCTCTGACCAGGCCATCCCCCCTGGCAGCTCAGGGTCCGCGCCGTGGCCACGTGGAAGCGGCCAAAACGCCAGCAGCGGAATGGGAAGAGGGAGCCAGAGGAGCCACACTTCTGTCCACGTTTGGGAAAATCCAGATGACAACGGAATACTTTCCATTCCAGAAGTGACAAGGAGGAGGAGGGGTTTCTCAATCCCATCCCAATAATTCAGACTAAAAAGCGTAAAATAGCAGGCTCTCCCAAACACAAGCGCTGATTTTTCAATTTGGCTCAGAAAGTTGGGGAAGCTCCAGGGGACTGGGAAAAGGCTTTATGTTGTGCCAGTATGAAAAAAAATATATATATAATAATAAAAAAAGCAAACAGGAGGCCTTGAGTAATTACAGACCTCTTCCCTAAAGCTGAGCGCAAGCAGAATAACGGAGCAATTGATATGCTGCTCATTAACAAAGAAACCACAGACAGCGTAATTAATGTCATGGTTTTGAAGAGTTGCCCTGTAGCCAGCTTGGTACCTCGCCTGAGGAGGTGAAGAGTGTTTTCTGACAAAGATGACAGTGTTGATGTCACAATCCTAGAGTTCTGTAGGGCTTTTCAGTTAGCAGGGCTCGATGTACATGATCCAAAAAACTCAACTGGCTTCCTAAATGCAAACAGGTTAAACCCAGCTTGGAGCAGATCTGCCTACAGGAGCCCAGCATAACGTGCTGCCCTGGTTTTCGGCTAGGTCAGGCTAGGTAAAGTGTTTTTCAAAGCTCTGTGTCTTCTCTCAGGAAAGACATTTTTGTTAATAGAAGCCTTTATCCAACGGATAAAGGTACACTATGATTCACAAGCTCAAGAGCAGAAAAAGGCAATTTTGAATTATATTTTTTTTCCAGCACATTCCAGCGTCAAGCCCCCAGAAAAGGCTCAGTCATAGGAAAGCTGAAAATCAAGACTGGACTCCCTGCTGAGCAAGCTGTGCTGATGTAAAGGAGGAATAACCGCCAGGAAATCCTACAGGCTGTGTTCAGCAGCAGATCGGGTTCGGTATAGTTCTACCTTCAGATCTGCAGCATCCAAAGCAGGAGTCTGGGGAAGATAAATCCTTTCCAGGTGCTCAGCACAGCATCCCTCCGCTCTGCACTGTCCTATGCTTCCTCGGAGATGTGCATGCGGCTGGAACTCTCAGCCGAGGCATCGCTCTGTCCTTCTCCTGGTGCTTCAGGTGAAGGAGACATTTGCTCAGTCAGAACTGGAATAGCTCAGCCCAGTGACCTCCCGCATCACCAGTTTGTGTCACTAAGGGCAGCAGTTTTGGCTCCCTAGGTTCATGTACGGCACTCGGGCGCTGGATTTGGGAAGAGAATGCACCGTAAGCCTAAACAATAAAGATTCGGGGGCTGGAAGTCCACGTGAGATGCCTCAGCAGTGCCCTGTTTTCACAGGGAGGATGTTTGGGGCTCCCTGCTATCCCACCCAGGCGCTCAGAAACTGAAGCAATCCAAAAGCCTGAACACTCCTCCAAGCTCAACGTCCCGGGGCCAAATCCAGACTGGAACAGCTCTGAGGGACTCCCTGTGCTCCCTGCTACGCTCTCAAACAGCACAAGTGCCTCTCCAACAGCAGCCTTTCCCAAAGGAAAAAAACCCAACATTTCGGTGTGACCCCGCAGCAGAGAGTGGCCCTGCACGCAGCACATGGCCGTGACCCTCCCACAGGACACGAGACATGGATGGGAGGGTGGGAAGCACAACACCCCACGAAGCTGCTGGAGCAGGAGAAGAGAAGCTGCCGATCACGCCGAGCCCTCGCTGCATTACTTCTGGCACATCACAAGCCATAAAAGTCAGCAAGGGCACAAAAACTGACCCCAGGGAGAAGGTCGGCTCATAAAAGTCTGAGCAGCAGCTGCAGCTCTCACTGGAGGATGCCTCACAGCCCAGTTAGATGGAACAGCACTTTGTTTCTTCATCATGCGGTGGTTAAAAATCACTGCAGTTCAAATAAACGTACTCCTTTCACTACATTTATCACGGAGTGGATTTGAGGTGCAATAAGTTATCCATAGACACCTTATCCTGCCTGAGAAACCAGTTTCAGAGGCCTTCAGATGGGAGATATGGGAGCTGCCAGAAACAGGAACAATCGTCTCAAGATAACGCCCGAGAGCAGTGCAGATATTGCTGGGCTCAAGCTATCAGATTTCCCCCATCAGCCTTCATGACAACCCCACAAGGATATCTGCTGTTAGCCCAGGTCATCTGAGGAACCAGCAGCCCAACAGGCCAAGGGAACCAGAGGGTGGAAGAGCGGCAGCTCCCCCATGAGGGTTGGTCTTCATCAGCCAGGTTGGACCAAGGGCAAGCAGTTTGGGACAGGTATTTCTAATGATCAACATACAGAGCATAGAATCATGGAATGGTTTGGGTTGGAAGGGCCCTTTCAAGCCCACCCAGTCCAACCGCCCTGCCAGGAGCAGGGACATCTCCAGCCAGATCAGGTTGCTCAGAGCCCCGGCCAACCTGGCCTGGAATGTTTCCAGGGATGGGGCATCCACCACCTCTCTGGGCAACCTGGGCCAGTGCTCCACCACCCTCAGCGTAAAACATTTCTTCCTAATAATCTGAATCCACCTCCTTCTATTTTAAAACCATCACCCCTCGTGTATGTCTCCTGACTTACGCAGGCTTCACACTGCTCTGATTTTCAAGGCAGAATGCTCTGGCAGTACTTTGGCATTAAGCAATCAAAGGTGCTAACAAGAAAGTAGAAACTAAATCTCCATTAAGTGCTTTCCAAAATTATCTTTAAGATGGACCTTCCTCCTAGTTTAAGTACAGTCAGCATTTTTTTTTTTTTAACATAAAACCCCTGAGTCTTTTTTCCTCTTCTCTACATATGAATTTTCTCTTAATCATCAAGACACCACATTGTGATTTGCTTTATTCAACTGGAATGTCAAAAACTAGCAGAAAAGGCCTGTAAAGTAAAATCTTTAGCTCTACATATTGAATATTTAAAACCTCAACTAAAAAAAAAATCTAGTTAAATCTCAGACTTAGTAACAAGGAAGAAAACCTTACAAAAAAAAAAATATATATTCTTGCCATCCAGGTCATAGTAATGGCCAAGCTCATTTTGCTTCGTATTTTCTGCTGCTACCAAGCACTGTCTGATCCCACAAACAGACCCTCACGAATCGTGCCACGCAGGAGCATCTCCTCCTGCTTAAGCACGCGCAAAATCAGGAGCGGGGACACGCATTTGCCCAGCACGCTTCTAGTGACAATTCATTTTCACACTGAAAATGTTAAATCCTTGCAGAAGTGCTCAGATGCTGATAAGAGACCTCCCTTGGGTTTTTTGGTTATGAAGACCAAAGAGCACGGCAGGAGGAGGAAGAAGCCGTCCCCACGGCCAAAATGCTGTATTTGCACGCTCAGTGATCGTGCTGGACGACTCCTGAGCTGGTACCATTTAAGGAGCTACCAGTTTAAGATTGAATGAGACTGAACAAGGGATTGCAACGCCAATTTTGTCCGATAGCAAATCTGAGGATGAAAGAAGAGACATGCCACGAACAAAGCAGTCATCTCCATAGAGCTTTCACAGCATTTTTAAATCAAGAAGAAATCTCAGAAGTAGCTTGAACTGTCCAGATAACTAAACCCGTAAAATTTTGCCTCTTTGGAAATAGAGGGTTCTAAGCTTTATTCGACTTTTGGGTGAATGACTTTAGGATCCCAAATTAAATTGCTCCGGGAAAAAGCCATTCAGTTCAGTAATCAGCTCAGCCCTCTTGCTCACATTCAGTACGGGCAGACAAAGAGAAGGCAAAAGGTAGTGGAGTGGCTCAACACCGTCCATCGCTTGAAGAGTACTCAGAAACTACAATCTACCTCTCAAAAAAGAAAAAAAATAATAATAAAAAAAAAATAAAAGAGTAGACTGCAATTCAGGCATTTTAGGCTGCCAGTATCAAACATCTAATCTATTGCCTTCATCCACTTACATCTTCCTCCACCATCACTCTAGTCTTCCGTAATTTTTAGCTCTAATTAACAATTAAGGAATTCACCAATATACTAATTTACTTCTAAATTAACAAAGGCACGGAAAGCGTAACTACGAAGTATGGCTTTGATGATCCTTGCAGCAGAGCTGATCTGCTCTTCATTATTTTTCAACTGTAACACGTCAGTAGTGCATTTTTTTCTTTTAATAAACCCAAACGTCAAAAGAACCTGAGGCGTCTCTGGTCCTGATTAAGTGCTTGAAAAATAAACTTGTCCCAAATCCAGAATATCGTTAGTCTTCCCCTGTAGATCTATGAATTTCACCACTTTTCTTATTACAGCAACATCTCACCAATTCACACCAGCAATGGGAGAACCGCTGCCAGCGACGCTGGCTGGCAAACGAGCATCAGATGGGGGGCACCTCCTAAACAGGATCCATCAGGACTTGAGGACTAACTGCACGGAGGCAGAGGAAGCCTTCCAGGCATGCTCAGGAAGAGCGATTTTGCCACCTCAGTTTGTTCTCATCATCACAAACCCAGCCCATAAGCGCTCCGATCACCAAAGCAGCAGCACGCTCACGTGTAAGCCGCACGGCTTGTGTCGCGGTTAAACCCTGGAGCACCCGGCCTGAACCCAGCTGCAGAAGGCCACATGGCCATACCTGAAGCCTGGTTTGCACGATGGTGTTAGCAAGGTGCAGCCAGATGGTACAAGCCAGGCGTGAGAAGAGAGACCATCCCCAAACAGTTAGGAGCCCCGGGCAGAGCCACAGCCCCAGTACCACGAGCACCAGCAGGACTGGGGAGCAGCCACCCCTCTCCCACAGCCAGACGCCCCAGGGAGCCGTGCCAAGGCAGCGCGATTCCTTACAGACTTCAGAATCACAACTGCCTCCTCCCACTGCAGAGCTTCAGCCCTTCCCACCTCCTCAACGAGCCATGCGAAGTCCTCCAGCCCTGCTGACCCTAACCTCACTGCTTCCTTCCCTCCAAGCAAACCCAGCTGCAACCAGGCTCACAGGCAGACCCACAAACACCTCTGCGCACACCTCGGTGGCCTGGTCTATCTCACCATCACCTTCCTCAGGCCACCTCCTCTTGGGCTCAACGTGAATGCTCAGGAAGGTCACCCAAACTCAGCTTGGTCTCCACCAGCTCCGAGACATAGAATCACAGAATGGTTTGGGTTGGAAGGGACCCTCAAGGGTCATCTAGTCCAACCTTCTGCAAGGAGCAGGAACATCTCCAACCAGATCAGGTTGATCAGAGCCCCGGCCAACCTGGCCTGGAATGTTTCCAGGGATGGGGCATCCACCACCTCTCTGGGCAACCTGGGCCAGTGCTTCACCACCCTCAGTGTAAAAAAATTTATTCCTGTTCATGCCAAGTTACATTCAAACCATTGAAGAGAGACATCACAAGAAAGATAAAATCATAACATGTAGCCTCGCCTGGGTATTTTGGCTTTTTGCGTGACTGCTCATTAGCGTGACTGGTTTCTCCAGGAGACGTTACGGTGGTGAGACATACCAGAGGGACACGGGGAGGGGCGTTCCCCACACACACCTCCCGCAGCAACGCAGGAGAGTCATACCTGAGCAGACGAGTCCTGGATTTCATTGGTTTCTTTTGGCACCTAGACAGTTGGAGAGAGAAAGAGGAAAAACATCACTGCCCAAGGACCGGCACTGACTTAAGCGTGTGGTTATTGTTGTCTCCAGGATTGGAGAGCATGGGAAGCATCCAGAGAATGCACACTGAGAACCAGTCATTCATAGCAACATGAGGGAACAGCTTTTGATTAAACCTCTCGTGTCTTTGGGTGGTTTTTGTGGTTTCTTTTGGTTTGTTTTTGAAGCTAATCAGGGCCAGCAAGGGATGGGAACCAGTGCTATGCGGGGCAGAATTATCCTGCGGGTTCCCACTTGCAGTCAACTTACTGATGCTTAAAACAAAACCTCCTCCCTACTGGGTAAGCCACTGGAGTCATCCAGGTGAGTGCTCCAGGCCTACAGAGCACAGGATAACACAGACACTCAGGGCAGGTCAAGAGGAGCCCATCACCTTATTGCTGAACACTGTAATCAAAGCAAAAGCCACAAAACTTCCATTTTCCAGCAATGCTGACAAAACAGGAGACAACTTTTGAAAGGACGATGCACCAAAGGGCGCAACGCCGCAATCTTGCTGGGACTGAGCAAGAATTTCCAAGTGATGTGCAATTCCCAAGTAGAGCTTTCACTCCCTCCCAAAAGCTACGCTCCAGCTGCAGCATTACTCAACAGCTTCTCAAGAACTTCCTTGTGTTAAACACGAGCATGTACAGTCACACACACACACAGAGGCTTTCTTTGGCTCAGAAACTCTCACTTTGACTTGTTCTTCCTTTGACCAAACCCATCTATGACTTGAAGGGAGGGTTTGGATGGTGATAGAAGAACCACCCCACGTGCTAGCCACCATCACCCCTTTGCATCTCAACTCAAACTGGAGACCCAAGCAGTCCAGGCTGCGTTAATGCCCTGGGTTGGTCTTTTCATGTGAATCATGTTACACCAAACAGAAGCTTGGGCCAGCAACCCCCAGCTTTGCCAGCTGCCCTCAGCCACACCTCTGGCCAGGATGGTGAAAGCTCCCACGGGGAACCGACATGGTTGAGGTTGAAGGAGCGCATGCATGTTGAGTTGTAGCTGCGGCAGTGCTCGCCGGCGGCTGCTGGGTCTCCCATCACGAAGGTCAGTTGCTGTAGAGCACCCTGGCAGGGAGAGACACAGAAACCATAGTTTACCAACACGCTTCCTCCAGAAGAGAGGAAAAGGTCTGGGGGGTGGTCTCCAGCCTCTCATAGCCAGGGACTTTTTACAGGACGGTTTAGACAATCAGCATTCACTCCCCATCTTCAAGAGCTGGATGCAAAGATCCTGGGAAAAAAGGCTTTTGTGTTTCAACACAAAGCCTGACAGTCTTTGAATTTACCAGATATTTTATCAAGGCCTTCTACTTTGACCTGCTGGGAATCCTTTGCTTGTAAAGTCCTCAAAGCAGGGACTTTATCTTCAGTACACACATGGGACAAGCTCCCCAACCTTCAATTCATGCAGCTGGAGCAGACCATGTCCTCAGACACAGCCCTGCCATAGCTGCCCAGCTCTCACCTTAAAGGGGACCTCGAAGGACTCGATCAGGCCTCCGACGATGATCAGCCCCTCAGTGTTCACTCCCATCCCGAAGTAATTGGACCAGCTCACTCTGTCCACCAGCCGACAGTCCACGTGCAGCTCCAGCCTCTCCAAGGAGATGCTGAGAGCAACTCGGTGCCAGCGCCCATCGCCGAGAAGGGAAATTGGGAACCTGTGTGCCCCAGAGGCAGAAGGGAAGAGGCACAAGATGAAACTTAGGTCCCACACCTTATGCAGGACTAGGCTTCACCCTTGCCAGCTCGCAGGGTCCCTGACGTATCTATCCTTAGTGCAGATGCTAGGGACAGTGCAAGGGAAATCAAGTCCACCTTACTGTCCCAAGTAAGCACCATCACTTCTCTTCCAGCATGAGAATGCTATTTCTATCCACCAGATTTGGGCACGTTAACAACTAGCTGAGGTCTCTGGGAAATTATTGGTATATTTGACACTCTCAACTTGATTTATCTCCTGGTATTTGAACCTTTTTGTTCTTTGCTTTGTTTTCCAGATCTTGCATCATTTCGGCAGAGCGGAGTTCGGCAGTGACTACCTGCGCAGTCACGCTACCAGGTCTGAGCGACCATCACCCAGGTGGGCGAACACCACCTGGATTCAGCTGAGGAGGGGTCAGAGCAGCATTGCTCAAAGCCCATAGTAGGAAACCTCAACTCTGGTCTTGGGAGTAGAAAAGAAAGAATGAAAAGGCAGAAAAAAAGCACCTGAGCTGGAACTTACTCGTAGTGTCTCCTCCTTGTAGCGACAAAGACCAAGGCGTATGGGTTAATCCTGATCTGGAAGAGCACGTGGCTCCGATGGCTGAGGATGGTCACTAGGCTAGTGTCCTCCTTCAGCGAGTACCTGAGCTTCATCAGCACACTCAGCTCATCTGCAAACCTAGCAGAAAGAAGCAACGCATGACAAGTGCCTTCACAAACCAGTGCCGTGGCACCAAGCAACGCTGATGGATATGGCTGTGCCATTTCGCTTGCTCTCTCCAGTTACGTGCTGGAGCAGAGAGGTCTTCCTGATGGGAACGCCAAGACAACGCATCCCTGGAAACAGTCAGCCAAGCACTGTGCCAGTGTGTCCTTCCCACACACAACCAAGAGGTGGAAGAAAGGGAAGAAGCATTGAGCTCGTAAGAGGGCAGAGTGGATGGGTTATCTTTGTGTTGTTATGGAATGGGGTCTTAAAGCAACCTCTCAAACCAACAAGCACATGAGATAATTTTGAGCATCACCACCCTGACCCCATCTCCCTGAGGGCAGCCCACCTGTCCCCAAACGCCTCCCTCGCAGGCATGTTGAGGGTAGCGTACTGCCCGATCTCCAGGATGCTGCAGTTGGCTTCATCATAGCCGAAGGAAACATTGCTGAGGTCCTGCGCATGGGAAGTAATTTTGTCCAGCAAGTTCACTTCATCTGCAATGGGGGAGAAGAAAGATGCTCAGTAGCTGAGATACCTTCACTACAGGGCTCTGCTTGCTTTTTTTCTTCTATTAGACAACAGTCAAAGCACCCAGGAAGAAGAGAATGCAATTTGGGAGGATTAAAGCAAAACAAACATTCAGATAACCTCAGAAGCATGCAGGTGATGTTTTTGAAACAGAATACCTGTTTCAAGGCCAGTGTCCTAAAGACACAGAGGACCATTTCTGCCCAAGCAGTGGTGGTACCTTTATGACCACGTAGTTGGGGTGGTCAGGACTGTAAAGCAGAGCCTGGGACACAAATGTCCTAAAACACAAGTCCTGGATCAGCTGCACACAGAAAATCCTGCTCAGGCCCTTCCTAAGCTTCCTCGTTGAAGTTTTCCCAATTTCAATACAGAATTGAACCAAAGAGCGGGATGAAGTTACCGTGTCCCTCACTGAGGCAGGTGTCCTGACCTGCTTTGGGCACCCTCCGCCCAAAGTAGGGTTCATCGCTCTGACAAGGCCAGGAGCTCCATCAGGAGCCGTGCACCACGCAATAACCCACCATCAGCAGGTAAAGGCCCACTTTCACAACCGTGCTGTGCACATGCAAGATGGTTTCCATCGGGTGAGAGCCCCTGCGCTGGGCTGTTGGGCAGCACCATCACTGCAGTTTCACGAGGAGTTTTTAACTGGAGAACAGAGACATTCACTTTCCAAGTTCATTCTTTAGTTAAAGAATCATTCAACTACAGAAACACCTGAACAAAAATTCGTTTAAAATCAGAAGGTTTCTTGTTTCCTTCCATTAGCAAAACACCCCTCCATACATCTGGCTCCACCCAGATACCCCATTTCTAACACCTACAACCAGCTCCCTCCTTTCTTGTCATCCCTTTATGCAATAACCCTGCCACCCGCAAGGGGTGGGGACGAGGGGTGGACCCCAGGCAGCATCCCACAGGCCCAGCCTTGCAGGAGGGCTCTGAGTCACTCTGGACCCACAGCCCCTTTACTGGGAGGGCCCGGACAGTCACTGGATGACTTGTCAACACGAATCCTGCCAGTACCATCTGCACTAGCATCTGCCATCGCTTGGGAGGCATCCAGCCTCTGCGTTCACTCTCGTTCCCACTGTTGATGAGGTGCGAGATGTATCCGAGGGCAGACGAATGGCCTCAGGCGTGCCGCAGCCCGACAGGAGATGTACGCACCGCAGAGATCAGACCCGCTGCTCTGCAAAATAACGAGTCAACTGAGCAGAAAGCGGCTTTGATCTAGTTAAGACGCTAACACAGTGGATCTGCCACCATCTCCTCAGGTTTTGCAAGGGAAAGAGCCCTGTGCTGGGAAGGAGGGGAGGGCACGGGGTCCTGCAGGAGACGCGGCTGTTTGTGGTGAGCTGGGATTTCAGCCGGTATTTCCCCAGCTCCCCACACGGTCACAGCATCAATGCATTCCCAGGCACCTCTCAGCTCAACAACATGAGCGTGCAACAGCCTTTGGCAGCAGGAACATCGCAAAACTGGTACCAAGCCAGGTAGGGTGCAGGGCTGAGCCTCTCGAAGAGCTGAGCATCATGCACCCTGAGACAGCACTGAGCTGGCAGAGTTTAGCAGTGCTGCGACTAACAGCATGGGGAATTAATCTGAGACCAAACATGGCTAATGGAGGGGGAAAAAAAATCAGGAATGTTTGTCCCTTCATTAAAAAAAAAAAATAAAATACCATGAATGTTTGTCCCCTCTCATTCCCAAGCAGTTTTGAGAGGCGATTTCCCAGCTGCTGACACGAACGTACGTGCCAAGACCTGCACGGTCCATCCAGGGGCTGCCGCCCTCGGCACCGCTCAGCTTGGCTGGTGATTACAGGCAGAGGAGCGTGAATTCAGCGGACTGCAGCAGGTGAAGGGCCTCCTCACACAAGATGCAGCTGGGGACCCCGTACTGGAAATAACCTGATGACCTGGAATACAATTGGTCATGTTCCCATCCCCGTGAACACCTCCCTACGTGTTTGCACACACACAGGGAGCGACGAGAGCAAAAGCCAAGCGCGGGCACCCCAGGGCCCCTCGCGCGATGTGGGCAGTTCAGAGGACAACACCAAACCTCCGCCGGGGCCAAGCAAGGACAGCCAAATGAAAACTGGTCATTCCAAACCCCAGAGAGGGTCAGCACTCCCACCCTGGGCAGATCAGCCACGGCAAGCACCACCCTCCTCTCCCCAACTTCCCCCATAAGCCAGAAGAGAAACATTGAAATAAATGATGTGCCCCTCGGACACCAGCTCTCACGCAGAGGCAGGGATGCTGGAAAGCAGATGCCCTTCTCCTGCTCTACCAGCTCCAGATTGCAGCTCTTCCACATGCGCTCCTTTTTCTTCCCACCCCCTGCTCTCCAGAAGCAGCTTTCCATGGATTTATTTTAGCCACATCTGGCTAGTTTCTGCGTTAGTGGGGCTTCATAAATGCCTGCAGCAGAAACCCACACTGCACGAGCCAGCAAAGCATCAGCTGAGATTGACCCACCACAAACACTTTGAAGAGCATCTTGCTGCAGCTCACGGCACCGTGCTCTCATCCTGCGGCAGAAGCGGATGCCCAGCGAGGTTGGTTATGACACTGGATTTAGTGCTCAACCAGCCTCAGCACCAAAGCTCTTGCTTGCAACTTCTCCCCAGGATTAACCAAGGGTCAACTCTCCTTCCTGACACTGCTGGCTTTCTGGTTGTCACAAGAACTGATTTACTTTAAATTTCAAAGCACCATCAGCACGGTCCTACCTCCACCCCAGAGGCCATGCTGCCCAGGACCCCAAAGGCAGGGCTCACACCCAGCTGTGCTTGCAGTCCAGCTGTGCTTTGTGTTGGGCTCTAAACTTGGGTTCTTCCTTGCCCACCTGCCAAAAAGCCAGGCAAGACTGCCCACAGTGCACATTCGGGACATTCAGCGTGCCAAACCAACATCTTTGCAATTCAACCTCAACCCAAAGCCTGCACAGTGGCTACTTCTACGCTGGAAAGGTGATTCCTGGAGTTCAGCAGCTGCTGCCAAATTCAGCTTGCCTCTGGGCTCCTAACACGGCGCAGGAATCTTCCCAGGCAGCTCAGTGCCAGGGAGACTCAAGCACGAGCCAGCCTCCGCAGGAACAAGCACTGGCCGGCAGAGCCAGAGCCAAGAATGTGACATTCTGAGCTGGAGCTGACCCCAAGCTGGAGCTGACCAGCAGGCATCACGGTGCCAAGCAGGTTTTGGGAGAAACGCTTCCAAGGATGGGGAGCACAGCAGTCAGTGCAAAGGGGGACACCTGTAAAAAGCTATTAGAGATGCTGCATGGAGCTGTTGGATTACACTCCGTGAACCCATCATGGTTCTTGGTGCCATGTCAGGAGGTCTCTGCCTCCAAGAGCCCAGAAACCGTTCCAAGAGAAAACGCTGACCTTGCGCAGGTGTCCCATCAATCCTAAGCTCAGGCTAGAGGAGAAAACCAGCAAAGCCTTGCAAAGCTCAGCAAGAACAGATGCGTTCTCTGGTTATCAACAGTGTGCCCTGGATTGTCATCACCTCCACCATCTCAGTCTGAGCACATTGGTGCACTTCAAGAGATGGTTATTTAAAAAAAACTATGACTTATTTGTTTCCTTTGTAAAAAAGTCAAGCAGTAAACTATATGTCCCTTTTAAAAAATGAAGTTGCTTAGAAAAACACAAAAAGAGGGATTAAAGACTTCACCCCACCGCTCTGAGAAGCTGTAAACAAACTCCAGCTCAAACATTAAGCACACAAAAAGGACCAGCGCTTCTAGGGCAAAGGAGAAATGAAGGCAAAGGGGTCTGGACAGGCTCCTGCACTGTTCGATGTTGGGGACTTTGTCAATGTCCCAGCATTTTCAATACAGGGTTTTCCTGCTCTCCTCAGTCTTTTGGCCCCACACAGATTTAAAATTCCCAAGGAACAAGAAAAGAAACAGGAAACACAGGCAATGCCCTGCAAAATCCATCCAAGAGACAGAGACAGGACTCGAACACACAAGGGGTCCTATCAGGAGACAAGCTACCTCCAGCACAGGTCCACGGTCCATCCAGGAGGCAAAGCCAGAGGCAGGGCTGAAGACCAGCACCCTACACCCCAGCTCAGGGGAGGACTGAGGGCACAAGGCTGAGCTTAAATAGGGCTCTGAGATGAAGGCATGGGTGGAGGTCCCAGGTGAGGCTGGTCAGGGTGATTAGGGCCCATGAGTGCTCTCAGGGACCAATAGGGTTCAGTAGTGGTCCTCCACCACCCCATCCCTGGGGCTGTATCCCAGAAGAATGTGTTCCCTATGAGGGGCACCACAGGTTGTAGGTTCAGAAAAGCGACGATTTGTGCTTTCCTCTGACTTACACGCATGTGTGAAGCTTGTAGTCAGCTTTATGTGCTCCCCTGAGGAGGGAAATGAGGGAAAAGGGAATGATATTAAACAACGTAAAATGTAATTGGAGCCCTGACAGAGCTCGTAACGGAGTCATAGCATCACAGAATGGTTTGGGTTGGAAGGGACCTTCAAAGGTCATCCAGTCCAACTCCCCTGCAAGGAGCAGGGACATCTCCAACCAGATCAGGTTGCTCAGAGCCCCGGCCAACCTGGCCTGGAATGTTTCCAGGGATGGGGCATCCACCGCCTCTCTGGGCAACCTGGGCCAGTGCTCTACAACTCGCATTGTAAAAAATTTCTTCCTTATATCCAGTCTGAATCTACCTGCCTCTATTTTAAAACCATTACCCCTTGTCCTACCACAACAGGCCCTGCTGAACAGCCTCTCCTCATCTTTCTTATAAGCCCCCTTGAGGTACTGGAAGGCCGCTATAAGGTGTCCCTGGAGCCTCCTCTTCTCCAGGCTCAACAGCCCCAGCTCTCTCAGCCTGTCCTCACAGGAGAGGTGCTCCAGTCCTCTTATCATCTTCCCCATCCCAGAAAGATGGGGAAAGGCTGTTTAGTAGGGCCTGTTGCGATAGGACTATGATTCTATGATTCTATGGCCCTCTCCAACTGATCCATGTCCTTCTGATGTTGGGGGCTCCAGAGCTGGACACAGCACTCCAGGTGGGGTCTCACCAGGGCAGAGTAGAGGGGGAGAATCACCTCCCTCGACCTGCTGGCCACACTTCTCTTGATGCAGCCCAGGATGCGGTTGGCCTTCTGGGCCGCAAGGGCACATTGCCTGCTCATGTTGAGCTTCTCGTCCACCAGCACTCCCAAGTCCTTCTCCTCAGGGCTGCTCTTGATCCGTTCTCCGCCCAGCCTGGATTTGTGCCTGGGATTGCCATGACCCAGGTGCAGGACCTTGCACTTGGCCTGGTTGAACTTCATGAGGTTGGCATGGGCCCACCTCTCCAGCCTGTCCAGGTCCCTCTGGATGGCATCCCTCCCCTCCAGTGTGTAGACGGCACCACACAGCTTGGCCATCGGCGAACTTGCTGAGGGTGCACTCTATCCCACTGTCCATGTCGCCGACAAAGATGTTGAACAGGGCCGGGCCCAGCACAGACCCCTGAGGGACGCCACTCATGACTTGTCTCCACTTGGACATCGAGCCGTTGACCACCACTCTCTGAGTGCGGCCATCCAGCCAACTCCTTACCCACCAAGTGGTCCGTCCATCAAACCCACGTCTCTCTAGTTTAGAGAGAAGGATGTTGTGCGGGACAGCGTCAAAAGCTTTGCACAAGTCCAGGGAGATTATATCCGTTGCTCTTCCCTTGTCCACCAATGCTGTCACCCTGTCATAGAAGGCCACCAAATTGGTCAGGCACGATCTGCCCTTGGTGAAGTCATGTTGGCTGTCACCAACCACCTCCTTGCTCTCCACGTGCCTTAGCATGGGAGAATCTGCTCCATGACCTTGCCAGGCACAGAGGCACTCAGTCTGTCAGACTGAGTCACTTCCCCTGGATGCAGCACCACTGGCTAGGACATGAAATAACTGGGCTGGACAAGCCCTGAGGACAACTCCAGAGGGCAGCCCTGGTGCTTGCTGGCTGGGGAACAGAGCGTATGACCTAACAGGGCTTTTCTCCCTCTAATTTCCGAGTGCCTTCCTGCCAGAAGTCTGCTTAGGATCACAGGCCATGCACTTCAAACTCTAATTAGAGAGGCTTGAACATCACAGCTAGAATTTAATAATAAAGGCTCTTGGTATTAAATGATGGAAAAAGAGGACTTTATACTGGGGCGAGGGTTTCCTGCCACCTCACACTGCTGGCACCACCACATTAGCACTGGCATGGTCTGTAGCCAAGAATTTAAAACAAGACAGGCATCCTAAAACACCACTGCTCCTCCACTGCCTTCTTGATGGCTCCAACTCCTCCACCCTTTGCCTCCTGAAAGACATTCTCAGGCTTGGAGGTGGTGGCTGCCTTCTCTGGACCAAGAGGACCCAAGCAAGACAGCAGCTTGTCTGGACTTCTCTGGTGACTCTGCACATGGGGTGGACAAGGTCAAGGACGCCTCGGTAGTGTTGTGTTTGCAGGACATCAACCCTCCAGGAGCAATTCCTGCTTCAATTTCTACCCTAGCACTGCTTGGAACATAAGCAATGTCCTCTGCAGCCATCCATGTCCCCTCCTGCACACTCGTTTCCCATTGTTCCCATTTCCCTTGACACCCAATAATTCCTTTTGAAGGGCAACACCATGAGCCACACGACACGAGGTTTAAGCCACAGCTCGCAGTGACGGCCCTGCATTCAGAGGGTTACGCAACAGGATTTCAACCTTCGCCTCCTTGCTCCGGAGAGCAGAGATAATTTGGTTTGGACTCAGCGGCTGGAAGTGGAAGGGGACCGAGCCAAAGCAGGAAGAAAAAGAAAAAGTACATTTCTCACAGAGAACGTTGTACCTATTAGTGGAAGAGTGAATGCAACCACCCACCCACGGAGAGGACAGAAAGTTTCAGGGAAGCAAAACTTTTCAGAAGAAAGAGCTAGCCGTACACAGCATTTGGAAAGGAAAAATGGGAGCACAGGCTTTTGTCAAGCTCGTTACACAGACCCGCAGGTGTGCTGCCGCTCCTTTGTACGGGTCCAGCACGGGGAGCTCTGCCGGGACGGGATGGGGCTTCTGGGGACAAAGCCTGGGGAGGAGGGAGGGCTGCTGAGGTTGAGGATAACCCTGAATAAGGACACGCTGGCCACGAGAAAAAGTAGGCCGAGTGGCAGAAAAAGAAGAGAACCTGCAAAAGTGCTTTCTGGAGGAGAAGAGCAATGGGAATAGGAAAGCAAAGAGTTTAAGAGCTGGGACTTGCCAAACCTACAAGGATGATGAAACCAGAGCGGCCACAGGAGCGGGGAAGCGGGCTTGGTGGGCATTTCAGCCTTCAGCCTCACCATCCTCATCGGGTCTTCTCTCTGCAAATTCCAACTGCCCAAGCCGTGAAACAGCGTGAAAATCTCATCCCAGGGACTGAAAGAGTCTGCTTCCTGCCCTCGTGGGGACAGGGAAAGGCTCTGCAAACACGGAGCAAATAAATATCCTGACAGCTGAGAAAAGAGAGTCCCTTTTGAAGGAGGTGCTGGGAAAGGCTGGCGGGAAAGCTCACAATGGCTAGCTGCTCTGCAGGGTTTGGTGGCCACATTTTGGTTGGTTTGTTTTGTGGGTTTTTTAATAAGAAAACAAAAAAGAAGCCACTTCTAACATTCCCAGAATACATACTTAAAGATCCCACAGAGCTCCTCAACCATCTCCTTCCTGAATAACCAGTTACCTTCAACCCAAAGCTCTTGGTCCCTAGGAAAATACTTGGGGCTGCTACACTCCTCCCCAGCCTTGCACACCCCGCAGGCCACCCAGACACCTTGGCGTGTCCCCTATCCCCTGTACCCCACTCATCCTCCCCGGTTCCTCCTATCCCTGCTCTGTGCATCCATGTCCTGTCCCCTCCTGGAGCACTGATAGCAAACGCTGCTGGACTGAGCTCAAAACCTTGCTTTACTAAGCCAAACACTGTGAAACCAGTGTCTTATCTATAGTCAGGGTTTAATAGGTTTAGCTGAAGGGGTACTTTTAAACGGCTTTCATTTAAACCTGTGCAAATCCCCACACAGCCACTCTTCAATCTGTTCAAGTCTGCCCCACAGCAATTAAACGTAATTATTGAATGACAGTGAATCAGCACAAAACACACTGCAACTGGTCTGCTGTGCCTCTACACAGGGTTCTGTGGGATTCATTTAAAAACAACCCAAAACCATACTAGTAAAACTTGTGTGGCACTGAGTGGAGACAACTCCCAAAAACATTGGCCCTCGCTGTCGCTAGTAAATCAGCTGCTTTTTGTCGCTCCATTGTCAAAGTAAATTAATGGCAAATTCTACAAACTGTCACGCTGCAGGGGCTTCTTCCCAGCACCGGCTTTCCAAGAGCCTCCCTCTCTGTCGTTCGGTTTTATAGGGTTGGAAGACACACATAAAAATACCACAGAGCCGCCGCAGAAAAGCATGGCAGGGACGATTGCAAAAACCTCCTCAGGGTGGGACGGCCGGCACCAAGCGGGCAGCACACGGCACAGCCAGCGTTCGCACCTCTGATTTTTAGCATCCTCTTGCGCTGACGGAAAGTACGCGCATGTTAGCGTGCACACATCTCCCCAGGCTCCCATGGCCAAGGCTGGTTTGGATTTGACAGATTTCAAGGTCAGGGCTACAAGGAGGTACCTCCAGCGTCCATCCCTGACTCCAACAGCGGATGCTTGCAGGAGAGGAGAGGAAAAGGTCAGGAAAATCATAGAATCACAGAAGGGTTTGGGTGGGAAGGGACTGTTCAAGGCCATCCAGTTCAACCCCCCTGCCAGGAGCAGGGACATCTCCAACCAGATCAGGTTGCTCAGAGCCCCGGCCAACCTGGCCTGGAATGTTTCCAGGGATAGGGCATCCACCGCCTCTCTGGGCAACCTGGGACAGTGCTTCACCACCCTCAGTGTACAAGATTTTTTCCTAATATCTCATCTAAATCTACCTCCCTCTGTTTGAGTGAGTCCTTCCTGCTGCTCCCTCCCAGCTCCCTGCAGCGTACGGATTTGCTGAGCGAAAGGCAGCGTCTGCGTTAGCAACCATTGGCAGAGACTTGACCTCAAGTTTCTCCTGTCCTGGGAGCACTGGAGGGCAGCTCTGCTCAGCTGGCTGGGCCGCCCCAGATTTCCCTGGGCACACACCTCTTTCCCTCTCTCCCTTTGGAGCTTTTGTGATGTTTTGTGAAGTCTTCAACTAAGGCAGGGTGGGATGCACTTTGCAGGCTATGCTCTCCGAGCAGCAGTAGGAAAGGAAGGAGGTGGAAGAGTCTGGTTTGTCTCCTAACCCCCTTAACTTCACCAAATGGCAGGGGGATCAGTAAAATATACACCAGAAGCTACAAAACCAAAAATAAGAGGTAGGAGTGAGTAAGGCAGCAAGATTCCGTACAAAAGGAAATGCAATTTCAGAGTTTTGGAATGAAACAGCAGTTTGATGGGAAATACCTACTTTTGAAATACCTTGGTCCCCTTCTTCTCCATTATGAGTTGATTGTCATGAACGTTTCTCTAGCTTAACCTCCTATTGTCTTCAAGCAATTTTAAAGTCTGGCAGGGGGTCAGCCCGAGCTATTATTTCAGCAATTTTGAAAGTGTCTTGAGTAACAAGGGAAATGGTCGGGTCAGTATTATCTTCTGCTCCAGACACACACATCTGGGAGAGATTACAGCCTGACAAAATAGAAATAAATATGCCCAGGGAGCCCGTCCTGGGAATTTCTCTCACTTCAGCAAATAACGGCTGAAAAAAATGCAAAGCAAACCCTTCCCTGCCCCTTCCGCTGGTGATGAATTGTTCATGCGGTTTAGTCTCACAGCGATTTTAAACCACACGTGTAACGCCAGCCAAGGCTGGAAAGCCGAAGCTCAAACCCGATCTCATTGGTGATGCCAAGAGCCAGAGCCAGGGTGATACACCCTGATGTGAGCCGCCGCCGAAAGGCAACCAGAAAGAGTCTGATCACGTGCCAGCGGCCATCGGGCACGTTGGCTCCGGATTTGCGCAACGCTTGCTCTCCGAGCCGTAATCAAAGCATCAAAACCTGCGGGAAAGCAGCAGCAGCAAAGCAGTGAAAGGTCCTTTGTGCTTTCAGACCCAGGGGACTTCACGGTCAAATGCCGGAGCTGCCCCGTGGGGTCAGACAACAGCACCCGCAAGCGCCGCGTCGTTGCTGGTAGTGGTGGCAAGCGGAGGGAGCAACAGCAAATCCGCCCAGCTGGCGTAAAACGAGTCTCCGCTTCACTCAAACCCACTCAAATCACGCAGGTTTGGCTCTGGGGGATGCTGCTCTGCTCAAGCAAAGCTCCCTCTGAGGCGGCTCACCCTGATGATGCAGCATGTTGCCCAGGTTTTCATGTCCATCTCCACACGATCATGAGGAAATCGGTTTTCCCTTTGTGCGAGTGGAGAAACGCAGCAGAGCTGATGCTGGGAGGCACCGTGAGGATACATGTGTTCGGATAAGTAGGATGCACACAAGCACATCCCAGCCGAAGGGAAGGATCGGAGAATTACCTTGCCCTGGAAGCTCTTGCTTGTCTTCTCCTGTGCCCATCCTCCCTGCTCCCTCGAGACCTCGTGTGCCAAGCATGGATCTCCTACTCCCCAGCTTAAGCAAGAAACGCTGCAGCTTTTAACCCCGGCAACACCACAGTTCGGTCCTTGCATTGATCAAACTGCTGTTTTCTTCACAGCAGCCAAAAGATCAGAGCGTGTTTTCCCTAACCCGGCTGATTTTCACCTCTCAAACTCTGCTTCCGGCAGACCCGAGGGGCAGGAGTCTCTGGCAGAGCTAGACAGGTGGGAGAGCAGCCTTCATTCGAGCTAGAGATATCCAGAAAGCACCTTTCCAAGGCTGACACCTTTTGGGTGCTTGCAGGTCCTTTGCGGAGCTGCCTGCTCTGCTCTGGACATCAAGCCCTGGCAATCACTACCTCCTTCCTCTGCTGAGTCCCAGCATATTCATGACAAACGTGCTTTGTCAACCTTCCTGCCCAGAAGACTAATGGGCTGGGGGAAGGTGAGGGAGTCAGATAGCTTAATCTTCCAGGCTTGATAAGAGACGATGACTTCACTCAGGGAGAAATCATATAACGGTCTGGCTCGGGTCACTCCCACCTCGTTCGCTTGTTATCGCATCCCTGCAAGAGGAGCTGGGGCCCAGGCAAAGATCCTGCCCAGAATTTTGTCTTCATGCCCTCCAGCCCTGTAACACGCGTACGTGTGCACAGAGCTGGCAAATTCACCCTCAGATCTGCTTTGACTTGGCCGAATTCACAAACGGAGGGGTGATAAGAGAAGCAAACCCCAGAGACTTTGCAACAAACTCCTTCGCAGTGAGCACCAGACTCCAGCACACCAACCTGCAGAGAAAACCTTGACAACATCACCTTGGCATAATCAACGGTCCCGAACGCAGAGGGCAAGCGTGACAGTCACGCTCGGAAGCCAGATGTACACCAATGGGCTTAGCTCTGGGGAGAACCGGCACCCAGGGAAGAGAGCTTGAGGGTGAAAACCGGGGCACAGGGCCGGACACGAGGTTTCCAGGGACACACTGCTGCGCCAAGCATGGCAGGCAGGGAGCCAGGGCCCCGGCCACGTCCCAGCTGCCAGCACGGTCTGCTGCCTGCCCGGCTCCTGGCAGCCATGGGACCAGCGAGGCTTCACAGGAGCAGGTTGGAGACCTGAGGTCCTGGATGCTGGCGAGGAAAGGCAACTCCTGCCCGCTTTTCTCAAAAACTTGGGGTCTCCCTATTGCAGAAGTCTCCCTATTGCAAACCTCTTACCCCTGTCCAAACCCATGCTAACTCAGGGAAACTCTCTCCTAGCCACGCCCTCGCCAGCCAAGGCCAATTTACCCCTTGAGAAGAATGGCTACAGGTCAGCTCACGGCCTACCTTACCTAAACCACAGCCACTTCACACTACCATTAATCACTCCGGAGACACTGGTGTTCCCCGTGAAGTAGCACGAGTCCCACACCGAGGGACAGGGACAGACAGACACTGCTCCCACCAGCTCCAAAGCTGCCCGAGCTGAGCTTTGCAAGTGCCTCTACCAGCTCCTCCTTCTCAGTGAATGACTAACGCCCAACCCAAAATCAGCACCGGCAGACTTCGTTAAACGGAAAGGTTTCTACTGCGGGCGAGCGAAGCGCACTGCGCTTTGCAGGGATCTATTTCTGCTCCCGTCGCTGTGAGATCGCTGCTGCAATGGCCAGTGGGCAGGCTCTGACCCGGTGTTAAAATTCATTTGATCGAGGACAATGCTCTGGAGGTTGTGTCCAGCCACCGCGCGTTGTCTGCCCCGGGGGAGCTGCAGAAGCGGAGTGGGAATGAGAGAGAGGAAGAAGAGCAAGAGCCTCACGCATCAGCAGTGGCACAGCCTGGGGCAGAGCCGGGCAGCAGCAGCAGTCCCGACCTTCTCCTCATGCTGCCTTCAACACAGCTCACAAGGATAAAAAAAAAAAAAATTTAAAAAGAGTATTTCCCAGACTAACAAGCTGACATTTCACAGCCAAAAAGTACTCTGATTCTCACCTCGGGCGAAACATGTGCGCGTTTGTGATTCATTCCTCACTCGTGGCTGCCAATTTTCCTGCACAAACCATTGAATTGTTGCGGTTTCAACCTTTACTCAACTCCCGAACGCTCCTCCAAGTTCCTTATGCTCGGTGTTCTGCAGTGCTACTCACCTCCCACCTCTCCCTCTCCGCTAGTATTTTTACACCCCAAGTATTTTGGGTGCCTGTGAGCCTTCGATTTTCATGGCGAGCTGCTCGATGCCACGAGCTGCTGCTTTCCCAAGCATTGGGGCCAGGGACCCTGAGACCACCCCCCAAGCAAAAAGATCTCCTTGTCTTCTAAAGTCTCATTTCATGGGTCAGGTTCAGCCCATAAAGCTTGAACAGCAGCTAAGAAAGCTCCAGGCAGATAAACATAATCCAGGATTTCCTTCACTTGGGGAGAAACTATCAAACCCCAAACTGTGCTGGAGGCACCACTTCATCCCCGCCCAGGAGGGCCCGACCCGCTCAGCGCTCCTTCTGCAGACGTTCATCCACCGCGGCTCCCCCACGTCGCGGGGCTGAGCCCTGGCTCGCCCTGGGCAGAAGGGGCTCTGGGCACATCTGGGGTGAGGATGGGCACAGATGCTCCACTGGGATGGAAGAAGCCTCCTGCAACTTCATTTAGGGATGAGGCCCCAAGGACAACACGCTCAGCACATGGGCACGGGTAGACCTTGACAATGGTCAACCTTCATGCAAAAGCCTATTGCTGGATGTGGAGACCTCCACCTTGATTTCTCCTCAGGGTTCAAAATCCTCTTCCTCCCTGGGAAAAGCATCCTGCCCAAAGGCTGGTTTGTGCCCACTCCTGTATCTTCTACTTCTAAGGCTGCGTTAGAGCATCCTACCCACTAACAATCAGTCCCAGCTCAAACTAAGTTTTCCTTTCTCTCCATTTCTTCACTAACTTAAATCATTTCCCAGAGAGAAAACCAGAGTTTCTTATACAGAAAAACCCACAGGAAAATCTCTCTTCTCCCACCGAAAAACAGTTTTCAAGCCTTCATCATTCATCACAAGTAAAGCTGAGGTCACAGAGGCTCACCCATGCACGCTGCCTCTGCAGAACCCGTCTCAGATAACAGTACAGATTCTGGGAGAGCCCCAGACACAGAGGTGACAAGTTGTGTTTTAACAGCAGGGGTGGATCTGCCTGGCAAAAAAAAAAAAAAAAAAAAAAAAGTGCTTTTTCACTGCCTTTGAGTGGGGGAAACACGTTTGTTAGAGATGCACTTCTCTGAACAGGCGACACTGAGAAAAGGCTGGATTTAGGATGTGGGGGAGGTCTCAGTGTTAAATGAAATTGCTGGAAAGAAACCAGTGTCAAACAGAAAACTTTCCTAACATTACGCTAAAAAAAAAGGAGCAAAATGAGTCATTTTGAGTCAGCCTAGAAATGAAGGGTTTAATCTTTGTCTGTTGATGATTTACCTCTTTCTTATTTTCTTTCATTCACTGCAAGTTAACTTCAGTTAACTGAAACACAGACAGCTGTTTTGAAATGGAAAATGAAATTTTCTTCTCAAAACCTTGAGATGTTAGGACACCCTCCCCCCACCCCCCTGAAAAAACAAACAAACAAACAAACTTTCTTTGCAAAACACAGGGAAACCAGCCACTTTAATAATTTTGAATTTCACTCCCACTTCCTGCCTTGAAATTATTCACCTGATCAGGCCCCGTTTCACAAACCCTGCTCCACCCACCCCTTTTTTGCACCAGAGGCACCAAGACACAACTCTCTGCTAGCAACTCAGCTTCAGGCTCCACCAAGTCCAGTGAGGTTCACCAAAGCCAATCCCAAGCCCACTCTCCCCCAACTTCACCGCTCCTTTACCTGGAAGCAGCAGCCTGAAGAAGATCTCCAAGCACAGCCTCCCTCTACATAGACATATCTTCTGCTCTAGTGCTTCAGCACCACGTCTGATAACCTCTGTGGCAAATACTTGGCTGCATCTCTGTTCCACCTCACTTGCAAATCACCCCCGGCACAACGTACTCGGGAGCTGTGAAGAGGACCACTCACATCACCATCTCTATAGACACACACAGGTTGGAAGACACCAGAACTCCTCCAGTCCTCTGCCAGGAGCTTCACCCACAGCCCACCCTGGTATCTCCCCAGCTTCACTGAAGCGAGCATTGCACTACTGCCCTGCCAGCTCTGCCAATGATTAAAAAGAAGAAGAAAAGCTGGACCCATGAGCTAATGTCCCCGACTGAAGAGGAAGGGTTTGTTAAACTATAACAACATATCACATACTGCTCCAAGAGTGCCAGGAATTATTTTTTAAGCTGTACATTATATCCAATATCACAGCTAGAGAAATCCTTCTGGTGGAAGGTTTCAATGTTTCTCTGAGATGTTAAAACTTTCCCAGCTTGTGGAAGGCGATCCTTGCCACCTGGCCTTGCACCTTACTGCTGGCAAGTAAGAGAGCCACAACAAATTGCAGATCAGGGAGGTTTTACGTGGTTCCTGGGAGCGACCTTCCAAAGGGTTTGAGCTTGGCAAGTTGCCGAAGAGGTGCCCATCCTGGGCAACCTGGAGCAAGCAGCTCAAGGTTTCAGCCAATCTGGACCAGCCAGTGCCTTGGCAGAGAGCATGGTCTCACGGGAGGAGAGGACCTAAGGAACTGAGATCCCCCTGGACCTTAACCTCCTACGCTTCGAAAACCCCTTCCACATCTCACTTGTGAGCAACGTAGACATGGACAACCTCCTGCCACCACCCAGCTCTGCTCCCCAAGGCTGTCCATAAAAAAGTCTCTCAGAAGGAGCAACTCTACAAAGATACAACAAACGCTTCTCTGAGGCTGGCGTGCTGCAGACACTGTTCTCGCTCTCCACATCTGTATTTCCTCAGGGCAGAGAACATTACCTTCCTGTCCAGCTCCAGCAATACCTGCTAGATTTATTCACCGAGCAACGACTCTCGGTGAGCGCGACTCTCCCCGGGCTCCTTCACACCAACCGGGGTCAGTTTGTTCTCAAGTCATCAGATCAAATGTCCCAGAGATGGCTGCAGCAGGCAGTCACGCTGGGCTCACAGCAGCCCTCCCAGCCTCTGCTCTGCGGCACGCTTCAGCGCTCCGCCGGCAGCAGGGCTGCGTGAAGAAGAGACTTTCCTTCTTTTTTTTTTTCAAGTTTGGAAGTGAAGCAAACCAAAAAAAAAACCAAAACAAAACATTAAAAAGTGGAATTGGCTTGAACTGCTGTACTTTTTCCACCAAACCTCCAGCAAAACAAATACTCTAAACAACCAGCTGAGCCCCAAATACATTATTATATTAATTCATCATTTGGATGATGAGATGGCCCCCCCATAGGGGGCCAAATCACAGACCTACAAAATCAACACAGCCGCAGCCCAGAGACTAGGACACTGCCTTAAGGTGCGGGACGATCAGGCTCAAATACCTCTCCTCCCTCAAATACTTGATTCCTACATTTCAGGAGCCTGCCCTCCACTCCTGTCATCACTGCCCCAAGGTACGGTGAGGCAGACAGCAGCCAGCCACGGTTGTGCAGTGAAATAGTCTGTACTGGCAAGAGCTGGGCTACCAGTGGAAAAGGGGCTGGCCAGCGCTGGGCAGCTCTGTGGACGCTAGTCCCTCCTGGAGACAGAGGAACGGGCAGTTAATTTTCCACAGAGGAAGGGCATGGGGAAGGAGACACAACGGCCAGTCCTGGCTGAGGTCTAGGGAGCCCTATGTCATGGTGTTCAGCAGCAAATTGTCAAGCAAGCTACAGAAAAACTCTGATTGGGGTGTGGAGGTGCTTGAGGAGCTGCAGAAGGAGCTCTGCTCTGCTCTGCTTGACTGCAGAAGGAGCTACAACAGCAACAAATCCAGGGCACTGCTTCAAATGCAACAGTGACCATCACCCAGAGACATCAGCAATCTCCTGATGCTTGCACCGTGCTTCGAGCAAGCAGCTCTTGTGCTGTCTGTGATACGGCAACTGCTGATGTTACAGGCTCCAGAAAAAGACAACTACTCCCCTACACACTTAACCCACTTTCAGGTTTGAGATAAGAAGAAAAAATCTACCCATTTATCCAAGCAGACCAACATGCATCCCTTTATGCTGTGGAAAACCTTGACACCCATCCTTTCCTTCTTGGCAGTCACCTCTCCTAGGACCAAGCCCTCATCGTCCCATCCCATGCACTACCACAAGAGTGGCTTTCTTCATGCCACTCACGAGCCAGGGCTTGAACTGCATTAGTCCCTGCTCTCTGTGGCAATATTTGTACACCGGTATGAAGACAGAGAGGAAAAAAAAAATAGAGAGAAACTGTTAGCAGGAGTGGATGGGTTCCTGGTGGGCTCAAGCCCCCTCCAAGAAGGGAGGAAGGGGTGAGGACAGTCCCAGGCTGGTTCCACACATCACCCAGGCTCTGGCTGTTTTACTGGGCCGTTTATCTCGGGTACTTCCACTCCTACTCTGTTTCCTATCAGCATCCCCCACCCGCCCAGCCTGGCCCTGTCTGAATTCCAGTAAAAGCCTGAAAGGAATATCAAAATGAAACAGAAACACACTCAGGGAGATTAAAGCAAGGAAAAGGCAACTGCGTGCCATGAAAAGGAGCAGGGCTGGTTTCCTCGCGTCTCGCTGGGTGGAGAGGGGAGCACTCGGCCCAGGGCCGGGGCTCCCCATGGCCAGCGCCCGCGGGGAGGGCACCGCGACGCTGCAGGCGGGTGTTGAGGGAAGGAGTCCTTCTCCCGCTCGGGAGGACGTGAGCATGCTGCACGCGTTCTCCCCAAGCACGGAGCACGCGTACCAGCCAGAGCACGTCTGCCACCGCTGCGCGAGTCACAGCCGCACGCGGGAGGGAGCCCAGGGGCCTCTCTGTCCTTGGAGGTTCACAAGTCGGGAGCAAATCTTAAAGCAGATCGTGAGAGGTCTGCCACCCCTGCACCTCTTTGAAGGCAGAAGCATGCGGTGAGGACCTCCATGCTTCCCATCTCCTTCAGAGAGGAAGGCTGCAAAGGGCTCCCCTGGGACAACATCAGTCCACGCTCTGCCAAGCTGCAGCAGACGTGTCCACAACGTGCTTCTGCAAAATGTCTCTGAAGGGGGGAAAAACCCATTGGGGAGAAAAAAGAAAAAAGACGCCCAAGTTATTTTAATTAGGATCAGGAAGGCATTTCAGGGTGAGGGCCCCAATCATCCCCACCCACTGTGCTTTATCTTACGCTGCAAAAACAGGCACCTCGTTGGTGACACTAAGCCAGAAGAAATGCTGCGGAGGACATGTGATGTTCTCCAACACGGAGACAACCTTGTGGACTGAAAATCCAAGACCAGACCAAGGTAAAAGTCACAGAGCCCATATAGAGCGGATGCAGGGGATCTGGACCTGCAGATCTGCTTTTGGTAGAGCGCACTGTTTGCCGACACAGACAAAAACTCAGTGCTCCAGCTGCTGGACTCATGGACAGCCCAGAATCCCTCATTAATTAACCCTCCCGGGCCTCACAGCTACAGAGAAAAGCTTGGAAAATCTGGCTGCTGATGGTTCAAGCACAAAAAGTTGAATGCAAAGGTTCAGAGGTGATTTTTATTTCTTTTATTTTTATTTATTTATTCTTCTTAATTGTTTTTGTTTTGTTTTGTTTTTTTTAAGCCAGGAGTTTATTATCCCATCCAGAAAACCATCCAGCCCATCTCCACCACAAAGAAGCAGCTGTTGTCCATCCACTACATCCCAGCCCTGATAAAAGCTTCCCTCTCCCCACAACGCCACGACCAGGTCGGCCTGACCAGCCCTGCGCCAGCGCCCATGCCGGTCTCCGCTCACTCCTGCAAAGGCACTCGCGTGCCCAGGTTGGTCCCATGGATACAAGACTTGGAAACTCACGTCCACAGTGAACCATCTTAGAGAGAAAAGCATTGCCTTCTCCTGCAGACACCTCCAGAGAGTGGTCTGAGCACGAACCCACCTCCAGCTCACAGCAATTCCTGAGATCATGATCCAAAGCACTGCCGCTGCCTCGCCACCGCTATGCCACAAAGCGCAGGGGTGCCCGGGCTCCCAGCTGCCCCTTGTCCAGCACTGGCCACGGGAAGCATCTCAGGGACCTCCCAGCTCTGTGAACAGCTGGATCATCCCCAACATCCCAGAACCACCCACGGAAGAGGGGAAAACTCTTTTCCCCTTCCCCCTGCATTGGCAGGAGAGAATGACACCACGGCCAGGGGACGAGACATCTGGGTATCTTTGTGTTGGTCTGAAGCTCGGACCACACAACATCATGGCTGCTGGCGGCATCAGGAAGGGATTACCCAGAACTAGCCAAAATGGCCCCTAAATAAAGCTCCCGTCGAACTCCCTGGCTGGCAGCCAGCCGTACAGAGGAGCAGAGAGGAGATCTGGCTTGCTCTTCATAGGCTGGAGACATTTTGGATCGCTCCTTGCCCCGTGATGATCAAATCCTTGATAACTTCCAATGCAGCCACCAGACCCTTTCACCCAAGGAAACTCTTCCTGAGCAACATGAAATGGGGGGGGGGGGGGCGGGGAATTAACAGGCCACACCTCTTTTTGGGGATCCCATTCAGAGGCAGATCTCCCCACCACCAGCCACCACACCAGGAGCAGGCACCGCTCCGGGGCTGCGGAACAAACTCATCCAAAAAGGGTGAGCGGGAGAAGCCCGGGTAGCATCCCTGCAGCTCCACCAGCCCACCAAGCAGCATGTGCCCACCAGATGCTTCACGTTTTGGGAGGAGGGGAAGGAGAGGTTCGGAGGTCAAGGTCACCAGCGATGCCTGACTCCGTTCCTTGCGAAGGGGCCGTGCAGGGGGAGAGGGAGCTGGGAGGAAATACCAGCCTGTGCGTGTAAAACCATCCAGGCTGGGATTCACGGTCACGTTTGCACATGTTTGGCTCAGGAGAGGCAGGAAGCATGGGGGTCTCCCTGTTGAAATGAAGGGCTGGGGAGGAGACGGAGCAGCATGAGATGCTGGGACAGCCTGGGATGCTCCTGCCCGTGTCACTTAATGCCTCCAAGAGGGCTGCAAGCATCTGGTTTAGCATCAGCCTCCAGCTAAGGATGCTCCCCCTCTCCTCCTTCCCTTCTTTGTGGGAAGGAAATGCTGCGTTGGGAATTGCAGTTCCCACATCGCCGAGGCTTGGAGCTCCCTCCGTATCCCAGGACCTCCTGGACTTTGTCAGCCCTGTCTCCCCTGCCCCTTGCCCGTTCAACTATCAGCTGGCTCCACGCACTTGAAAGGAGAAAGTTGCAGTCTCTGACGTAACCCCAGACACTTTTTTCCAAGGTTCAAGACCAAGTTAAACTAAACCAGACGGCACATATCAGAAAAAAAAATAAAAAAGAGCCCAGACACAAAGAAGCAGTTTTGGGAAACGGTGACCCAGCAGCAGCCATCTCCAGGTGGCCCTTTCAATGGTCTGGGTCTAGATGGACCCGCTTCGAGTGGGGACGGCACTCCATCATCTCCACAAGTCTCTTCCAAGGTGAATTACGCTATGACAATCTCCTGCTCCTGGATGCGGGTGACACACCTCCTCTCCACCTCCTGCTGCTGCATGCGATGCTAAACAGGCTTGCTGTATCTCCACAGCCATAACATTTGATTTCTCACCAGCCCAGCTCTGCCAGAGAGCAGACGGCAACCACCCCAGTAACACCAGTAGTGCTTCTGGCACACCCTGCCCACCCTGAACCATGACAGCCTTCTTTCTACAGAAAAATAGAAAATCTAAATCATTAAAACACAAGAACCAAAGATATGACTTCTAAGCACTGCCTTCTAAAGCAAGCATGCCTGGGATGAACAGTGATGGTCGGCATTTTTGCTCCTTTAGTTTAATTTGGGTCACTTTTGCTCAATCAGCATCCATCAAATGCTACGAGACTGGTCGCTGAGCATGGAATCTCCTCCTATTTATGCATTTTTAAGCCAGAATAAAAAAAAAACCACCGTAATCTGGTGTCCTACAAAGAATATACCAAAAGAGATCTCCAGCTTAACTCCTACCTTAAGACAAATGGCTGAGGCTGAATTTGGGGAAAAAAACATCTTTCCTTTAGGAAAAAGATTTCATCTGGATTTGAAGTCCTCCCGGCAACTGAAACTCAACCACAACCCAACCTTGAGGTAGGCCAGCAGCGAATTAAATAATATATACAACCAACATATGGGCTGTTACAGCTAGCGTGGGAGGCTACAATTAAAACCAGCAGAGCTGTAGAAGAAAATTAACAGCGCTTTTAGTGCAGAAGGCATAGGATTCCCAAAAGTCCACTCATCTGGAGAGGAAAACCATGAGTGAGGCGTTACAAAACAAACCCATTAATAAGGATTCAGAAAACTGCCGACCCCGGGCAGGCACTCATCTCCTCCTTGGACCCACCAAAAGAAGTTTTTGCTCAAGGCAAGTTCAGCAGCTTAAAGGCTTGCCCTGCGAAGGAGGGGAACATCGTGGACCTCCACGGCTAAAGCACCGTACGTGGTTTTGCAAGACGTGGGAGTGCTCAGTGTGGGACCTGCAACCTGCCCCAGGCTGAAGTCTTGCTCAAACACTCCTGTGTGAGGAACTCGGGCCCGTCTCTCCTCCCAGATGAGCACAAAACCTCACAGTTATTACACGAAATGGGAACAAATTGTGCAATTGTTCATTTAGGTTGCGGTGGGGAGCTCAGGGCTTCGTTGCTTGGGTTTGCTCTGAGGCCACGAGGCAGAAACACGATCTTTGTGAAATGGAAACAAACCTCCTCAGATTCTGCCGGGAACGAAGGGCCCTACACCAACCACTCTGCCCTGGACAAAAGCGAGAATTTAGCTGATTGCAGCCACTGAATTCCTGCAAAATCCCTGGCAGCCGCACCACAAAGCATCCCTGTGCCGCGGTGCTGGCACCTCCGTTAAGAGACTCCACAGGGAAAACATCAGCGAGGCACTGAGGAGCTGGCTGGATGCAGGCACAGGTAGGAGTTTCCAAGTGATGCAGGAAAGCAAGGCCACCCAGCCAAAAAGCTGCTAACTCACCCAAACTCTATGTACAGAGCGTGCGTCCACTCGTTTTCTCTCTTCTCTAGCCACCGGCCAGGGCAAGGAGGACCACGTGGCACGATGGAGCCCAGGTCCACTGGAACAGGTTGCCCAGAGAGGCGGTGGATGCCCCATCCCTGGAAACGTTCTAGGCCAGGTTGGCCGGGGCTCTGAGCAACCTGATGTGGCTGGAGATGTCCCTGCTCCTGGTGGGGGGGTTGGACTGGGTGGGCTTTGAAGGCCCCTTCCAACTCTAACCATTCTATGATTCCTCTGTTTGCTCTCACTTCTTTCACCCAGATCTTTCAGTTTGCCACTCTCAAAGTTAAAACAATCAAAATGAACAAGTAAGGGGGGAAAAAAAAAAAAAGAAAAAAAAAAGAAGAAAAAAAAAAAAGAGCACAGGAGTTGTTTGAAATCTGCTCACGCAAAGCTCACTGCCAAAAAGCGAGATCTGACTTCACAACCCCTCCACATCGCTAACGACCTTTTAATCGCTCTCATTACAGAGCACCTCCCTCAGCCCTGGCATATCCCCGCCTGCTGAAACAAAGCCCAGGGCTTCCCCAGGCAAACCTCAGCTGTTGAATCGGTCCGTTCAGAGACTCCAGAGGAGCATCAATAACGCTCCTGTGCGGCAGACGCCTTCGCTGGATGTCTAACCTGACTCTTTAATCAAGCATTTCCCGCTCCCAGGGAAGCTGTCATTGGAAACACAGCTTAGGAACAAAGGCTCGGCAGCAGCAAAGCAGAAAAAGTCATCATAAAACCATTTTAACTCTGAAAATCCACGCTTAACTGTAGCATGCGCTCATACTCGGTATTGAGTATGCACCCCCCTAATCGTTAGCACAGGACACAGACGCCCCAGACCACATCAGGTCTGGGTCCCACACGGTGCCGTACACACAGGGAATATCCCAATAAATTCTCCTCGCCCTATAACCCTATGGTCGTCACGCCTGGGGTTACTTTGAATACCTCTTTTGATTTGCACCTTTCGGGGATGACTCGTGTCGCCCTCTTGCACTGCAACGTGGCATTCCTGCCCGGCCGGTGGGATCTGCTCCAGAGCGCTCTGCTGAAACCGCGATGGCAAAAACATTGGCGCTCACAGGGGCAGGAAGAGGCGGAAGGGATAACGTCAGAGCAAGCTGGCAAAATAACAGCACTTCTCCAAAACATCATGTCTAGCAGGTTAAAAAAAAAAAAAAAAAAAAAAAAAAAAAAAAAAAAGAGAGGGAGGAAGAGAGGAGCTAATGGAACATAATCTACTCACTGGCTGCATTTTGTCTTGCAAAGAGATCTCAGCTCAGAGCCATTACAGAAAGAGTAAGGGCACGCGTCTGCCTAGCATCATGCCCTGCTTCTCCGATGGAAACCACGGGCAGGGAAACAGAGCAGCTCGCGCAGGGCCACAGCAAAGCACAAAACCCAGGGAGCCCCAGCCCCGCTGTGTCACAGCCACCTGATCCCACTGCTTCCCAGTTGGGTCCTGACTTCGAAGGCTACAGACGTTTCGTTTCCCGGGAATCACCCACCATAAAGTCAGTCATCGCACGCATGTGCGCGGAGCCCCTCCGCCGGTGAGCTGTCGCAAAGGCAGAGAGGACTGGATGAGCTTCTCCCATCAAAACCATCCAGATCAGCTGGTGTGAAGGATCCTGGGCCTTTCTCCGCGCTAAACCACCCTCCCCCCGGCCCCCACGCTCTCCTGGTTTTCCCTGCCAGCTCTGAGCGGCTGGGACTGGAGCTGCATCCTGTGCCACAGCAGAGCAGCAGGAGACGTTATCCCTGCATCCAGCATGGATGCTTCGGGGGCTCGGAAGTGCTTTAAGGCGTCTCTGCAACACATGACCTACCTGCTTCTCCCGTTTCCCCAAGCCCTGATGGAAATATTTCATCTTTTATCTGAGCGTATCAACTTAGAATACATCCATCTTCTGCAGCTGGGGAAGCACATCTCTGCATAGTGCTAGTTGTGAGGGGAGTCAGCTTTCAATAAACAAAAGTTATTTACCGTTCTGTAGGGTTTTTTTTCCCTTTAAGAAAATAGAAACTGCTATTTGAACTATTTTAAAAGACCAAAAATTAAAACAACACTTGACCTTTATTCACCCTCTGGAGAAAGCAACAAAAACCAGCTGTTTTCCCTGGGCTAAATCGGTCTGACCTGTGCCCGACTCCAGTGATTTCCCCAGAACAGGTTTGGGAGGGGACGTGCTGTGCCAGACGGAGCCGTTAAACACAGCGGGGAGCACCAGGCCTTGCAGCAGGTCCAGCACCGGGTCCCCACTGCCGAGAGGAGCCCTCAAGTGAACGTAAATGCAGATGATGGGGCTTCTTAGAGCAGGAAAAAAGGCTACGTGCGCACGGAATGGGCTTCCAGCCCACGGGAACATGCTTCAGCCTCACCCCACGCCTCTGCTCTCACCAGCAGCATCTCCTGCCCACATTTCTTCAGTGGCGGGAAGGTGACCGTGGCATTGAGCAGCAAAAGCCCAGCCTCTGGGGAAAGCATCCACCCAAATCCCCGAAGTGGTGCATCCATGGGATGTGCCGTCCCCACTCAAGGATCAGCCCTCCCCAGCCTGGCACGAGCCCCCAGCGCTCAAACTCCAGCAACCAGAAGTCCCAGCCCAGGAGAGACACCAGCACCGCCACCCGTGCCTCACCGCCCGCCTGTGATCAGACACTGAGATACCCCTGCCCTGTTCGGCTCATCTCAGAGTAGAGAAAATCTGCTGGGGGGAAAAAAAAAAAAAAAAAAAAAGAAAAAAAGAGATGTTTTAAAATAGCCAGGCAATTCACTGAGGCATTTCAGATAAATAAGAAGAAATTTTGACATTCTTCCCAAGCGAAACTATTTGAATGAGATCTGTGGAAATGGACCATCATATTTCCTTTGGAGGGAGCTCAGACTTCCCCAAGCTGGAAGGGGTTTTACGGGGGTTGAACTGGCCTGCAGTGAAATATTCTGTTTTCTTTATAGAAAAGCTACATATTTTTCTAAGGGAAAATTATATGTAGAAAAATCTCAGCATCTCAACAGCAGAAAGTGCATCTTTGTGTTAAAAACAACCCGGCAAAGATGTGGGGGAGAATGTTTCCAGCTAGCTCTGATGTCTGGGGCTAGATTCCCTTCCCAACACATCTCAGATCTCTGCCAATTTGTTTACAAATCACTCCCGTCTTTCAAATAATGAACTAATTTATTAAGAAGTTGACTGTGTCCAAAAAGGGGAAAAAAAAAAATAAAGAAAAAGAAAAGAAAAGGAGACAGAGCTTGGTAAACCTAAAAAGAAAATGGTGCGTGTCTAGAAAGGGGCAATCCCTTTCCGCTCCTCACCATGGATGCTCAGAGGGACCTGAAGAAGCAGATTCCAAGGAGGAACCTGCTCCAGGAAGGACAAGGCCACGTCAACAGCGGGATACTTGGGCCAATGCCAGGGTCAAGCTTCTAAGAAAGCCTCGTGCAAATTAATTGCTTGGAGCAGTCCTTAACGCTCTCAGTTATTCAAGCGGGCACGCACCAACCGGTGACCACTGGCACGACAGCTGGAGCTTTGCCTGGGCCCCCATCCTGGGAGTCATGGAATTAGGCAGAAACTCCTCTAAATCAGGATTTATGAACCTGCTTCCTGTGGAAATGAGCACAGGGGTGTGCATCTGCGTTTCAGTACTCAGGAAATTAAATATTGGGTCCCTTGACAAACCCTTCGAGTGTTTTGGACTGGCAACGCTGACAGAAAGGCTTGACAACCTGCGAGCATCAAAAAGGGCTCGTGTGTGAAGACTGATTTTGGCGTAGCCATCACTGCTCACACGATGCCCGTCGTAATTTGGAACCAGCCAGAACAACTCCTCCCAGCAGCGCTCTGCACGGCTTTGCTGACCGGCCTCAGAAACCTGCCCCAAACCCCAAGCCCACCAGCCCCGGCTGAAACCTCATTAATTAGCCACCCCGTTACCCCCTCCTCCCGGGAGCGCACCCCATGGAAAGGCAAGAGGAGGGACTCCACAAGCGGCTACCCCTTAGCCTTCCCCACCAAAAACTCCTGCAGCAGGAATTCCCTATTGCAGCTCCCACGAGCTTTAGAGGAGGAACCGAGCCAAATTTTGGGGCTTGCAACAGGGCAGCTGCCTCAGCAGGCTGCGGCAGGTGCATCATCCAGCCACGGTCACCAGGCAGCAGATGGGACGGGAGGCAGAAGACAGAGAGGGGCTTTGAAGATGGTCAGAGGGCTGGAGAACCTGCCCTGTGAGGAAAGACTGAGGAAGTTGGGTCTGTCCTCCCGGGAGAAGGCTTGAGGGGACCTCAGCACAGTATTCCAGTACTTGAAGGGCAGCTATGAAGAGGACGGAGGCTCTCTCTTCGTAAAGAGTCAGATGGAGAAGACAAGGGGCAACAGGTACAAGTTGTACCAGGACAGGTTTCATCTTGATACAAGAAATATTTTTTTTTTTACAATGAGAACAATCAGCCAGTGGAACAACCTCCCCAGGGAGGTGGCGTGGTCCCCATCACTGGATGTTTCCAAGACGCAGCTGGACAGGGTGCCAGACAATCTCATCTAGGCTCCCTTACCCACAAGAGGTTGGACCAGCTGACCTTTGGAGGTCCCTTCCAACCTGGGCTGTTCCACGATTCTGTGATTTGATGAGGGGAAGGGGTCAGGCTGCTGAACACCCTAGGGTGGCAGCCACCGAGGATGAGGAGCACTGGCCATGCTGCACCCACACCTCGCAGCACCCTGGGGGGGGATGTCCACAGAGGGCACGGGGGCTGCTGGGAGCGAGCAGAGACGGGGAAGCGTTGGAGACAACCTTGCTCCCAGAGAGCGAACACACCTCCTCAGGTCTCCTCGCTCCATCCCAGAAACGCTGTCCCACTGTGGCAAATCTGATGAAACGGAGCCTCATGGTCGCAAGGCGAGGGGCTGCCGCGTCCCCGCGTCCCGCTGCCTGCCTCCCACCCGCCCAGCCAGCCCCAACGGCCGCGCGCCCGGCCACCCTCGTCCCCAGCGGCACCCGGATCAGCACGGCGCGACCTGAGGCGGCCTTCCACCCCACCAAAATCAGGCTGCCGGGAGGGATGGGGGAGCCAGGCAAAGTTCCACATGGGTAATTAGCACTGCACTAATTGTGGGACTGAGGTACCCTGTCGAGGTTGAGGTGCCCGAGACAGAAGCTGATTTTTGTCACTGTGTTGCTCCCTTGAGTTCTGGGAGTGGGAAAGGCGGGGAGGAGGGCGCTTAAGTCTTAGAGAGGTTTTTTTTTTGTAAAGGAAAGCTTTCCATCCAACTGCTCTGTCACAGGGCCCGCAGGATGAATCGAGACCGTGCACAACGAAGGAACGACAGGGACAGAGCCCACAGCAGCACTGGGTCCCACCGCATCACTGCGCCCCACGGCACGGCCGGCAGAGCCAGGGATGCTCGGCCTCTCGCTGAGCTCCCCTACGCGTTCTCTGCGACGTGAAGGAAGGGGACAGATCCAGCCTGCCTCATTTGAAAATAGGGAGAAAAGCACAAAAAAAAAAAAAAAAAAAAAAAAAAAAAAAAAAAAAAAAAAAAAAAAAAAAAAAAAAAAAAAAAAGAGAAATAATCTTGCTATGTGATGGTCCTTCCCAAACAAGGCTCAAAACAAAACCAAACCCCCGAGGAAGGAACGTTGCCATATGCCGCAGTGATCCGGGGAGCCGGCTCCTCTCCTCGGACGCCGAGCCGTAACCATTCACAGCTGCCGATACCAGTACCACAGCCACCAGTACCGGCACCACAGCCACCAGTACCGGCACCACAGCCAGCATCCCCTGCCCCCCGCAGGCTTAACGCCAGCCCCACGGCCTGACAGAGACTGCAAGGCTGGTGAGAGTGAAGATGAATGTTATGTGAATATACACAGAGAGCTCCGGCTGCCTCGGCCCGCGGCGGAACAACGTTACGTCAGCTGCCGCAGGGTGGCCGGGACCTCAACCGGGGGTAGATGGCGGCTGCCCCTGCAAGAAATTAGGAGACTTTGGGGAGCCTGCCCTACGGCAAGGGGTGGGGACAGCCACCTTGAGCTGCTTCCCACCCCAAACCCTGCGTGCGTGTCCCCCAGACCCCGCCAGCCAGGTTTCTGTCAGTATTCCCACAGGGACAGGCACCGCGTTAGGCCTAACAGTGCATGGCCCGGGTCAAATTGTTTATTTTTCCGCCGGCGCGACGCTCAACTCCCTGGTGAGTTTATACGATCGTAAACCTGCAGCACACAGGCTGTGCATTACACTTCGCCTCTAGAAACATCTTCCCCTGAGGAACAGCACTCATTTACCCTGGAAACCCTTTCCCAGCACGCCAGAACGTCAGTGTAAGGAGTTCCACCTATTTCATGCAAAAAAAACCAGAGGTTCAAGCAACACAGCATCCCTGGCTGCAGGGCAGGCAGGAGCCTCTCGGTCCTAACTCAGAGAGAGAGATTTTCGGAAATGAGGTTCCATATGGGCCGCTGCTGACGGAAAGGTTTGAGATTTTATAACTTGGTCTAACCTGGAAGGATTTCTCGTGGGGATGCTGCCAAAGTCTGCGCTCCAGCTTCCAGGAATACAAACACACGTTGAAGATGGGGATCCTGGGAACTGCTGGATAGCCGGGGCTGACATTTTTCAAATAATTCAGCAGGAGACAGACATGTCACAGGAAGAGTTTTCAACCCAAACGGCTCGAGTTCAGCAAAGTTAAACGCTACAGCAAAAACATCTTCGCATCACCATGGCAGCTGTCTGGGTACAGCCGCCCCGCGAGAGGGACCAGTGCTGCGCGTGCACGCGCACCCCAACATCCCTGCGCCACTGCAGCCCAGCATCCCTGCGCCCCGGCATCCCCACACCCCTGTGTCCCCATCCCCTACGGCTTTGCCACAAGCATCGCGCGCCTCCCATCACCTTGGGAAGAAAAAGGTGGATGGTGGGATGGCAGCATTTGAGAGGGACGGTGTGAAAACTTCCAGCACGTGTCACATCCCGAAATGCAGTGTCCTGTCCCAGGTCAGCGCCTTCTCCTCCAGACACAGCAGGGGAGACGGGGACCACAGCCAGGCCGGGGCTCCCAAAGCTCCCAAGCAGGCACCCAACCACGCTGAGTTTGGTGCAAGTGGGGACACAATCAAGCAACCAAAACCATGAAGTGCAAGTGCCGGCGTTTGTGTCACCTGCACTCGGCCACAGGAAAGCAGCAAGGGCTCCTGCCCCTCCCCACCTCCTCCCAGTTCACAGACAAAGGAACCGGAGGGTTTTAGGGTGGAAAAAAGCTCTTTCATCCAGCAGATAACGGCTGGAAACCGATGCTCAGCAAACTCAGGCTTCGGACAAGGGCGGCGGTTTTCAGCTGCAAGGGCCATCGCCCACTGCACCCACTGGGAATGGGCCAGCTTCGCCATCGCCCCCAGCCTTCCCGCGACGGCGGGACACCTCGCACGTCACGGAGGAAAACGGATGCGCTCCTTCGGGCCCGGCGTAGAGACCACTGCACCCAATTCTCCGGGTTTCGATTCTTCTTTTTTGCAGGGGAGCGGAGCAGAGGGACGCCCCGGCCGGCGTCCCAGGAAGCAGCGCAGCCCCCATCCATCCCTCCAGCCCCCTTCCAACGAGCCCAGGCTGCATCCGCCGGTGTGAAAGCCTCGGCTAAGAGGAGCGCGCGCAGGCCCTCCGAGAGAAAAGCTGCACTGTAAAAATACATGGGTGGGCTCTGTCTGGGGGCTCTCACACCCCCCGCCCCCAAGCCCTGAAGTTTTAATTGTTCGTCCTCTGCCTTCCCAGGGGCAAACAGCCGCAGGGGAAGGCTGCGCAGATGGGGACTGAGGCAGTGGCCCCTGTATTTGTGCCACTTCAAATGCACAATTTAGGGTCTTGTGAGGGGTAATAAAAAAATTATACCATGTAATTGCCTAATTGAGGGCTCCATAGTGACATGCATACACTGGGGGTCAAATGGAGATGCCGCGAAGAGTCCAAATCTGGTATTTCTGGATTTTTAAGCCATTTGGTTTGAAACTAGCTAAGATTACCATCATTTTGTAAGCTTTAATACATACACACGCACACATGCGATCCATATCATATAAAACATACGCTACCGTACGTACACAAACAGGACCAACAGGCCACAATTTGTGTCTGATTTTGCTTATTTACATGAGGTTTAATGTTTCCTTTACAAAGTCCACATACACATCCTAGCTGCACGCACACCAGATCTGCACACCGCCGTATCCGACATTTCGGAGCACCAGACCTCCAGGAGGATAATTTACTGAAAGACCACTTTCCCCAACCCTCGAGCAAGAAATCCCATCTGCAGGAGCCAAGCGTTGCATTTTCAGATGCGTCCCTTTAATTAAGCAGATTTTAATTGGGCGACTCTAAGCTTTAATTAATGGCAAATTGTTCGTGCTCATTTTTGGGTCACGTTCCCAGACGGGATTTTTCTGGGTTGGTTTGAGGAGTTTTGTGTTTTGCGGGGCCGGGTTGCAATTATCGTTATTGCACTTTATGGGGGAAAAAAATAACTCCCGGGAGCCCCGGAGCCACCGCACTCCCACTACTCCAAGGAGATTTCCCACTTTTCCCTCCTTCTTAACCAGAGCATCACCCAAACGGGGGGTACCAGTTCAATAACTCAGCCTTGGGAAGGAGGAACCTGGGGCTGTGCCCGCCCCGCACAAGGTGCCACCCACACCAGCTTACGCGCAGCTCTGCAGCAGCAGCGATCATGGGGAGGTAAGCTCCCACCTGCTGCCTTATAACACTCCCCAAAAAAATCGACCTCTCCACCATTTCCAGGCTGGCTTGCCGCTCCACGTAATGTGTGGATGAGGGCTTAAGGAACAGATTTGACTTGGTGCAAACACCACTTGCTTAAAGGGCATGGGTGTGCTCCCAGGGAGTGGTGCTCACGGAGGATGGGACATCAGGAATCCCCATTCCCAGCACGCCAGAGTCAATTCCCACCCATTTCTGGCACCCTGGGCCCTTCTGAGATCATCAGCGAGCATCCTTTTGGGAACAGCTACAAACACAACGGTGACAGCCCAGTTCCCCTCCCAGATGGGTTCACCTCCTGCTTTCACAACTCAAAGCCCCAGCTGGGGTTTACGAGCTCAGAAACTGATCTCTCCCAAGCATGAGCCACACAGACCACTCTTCCAACCAGGCACAAGAGAGGCGACGGTGCCACCCCCATGACAGCGATACTGCCAAAATCCCAACTGCTTGCCACCCCGAGCCAAGCAGAGAACCAGGAGGCATCAAAACACAGTCCTGACTGAGCCGGAGCAAGGAAAGAGAATAGGGATCCTAATTTCCTAACGGACCCATCTAAGGAACGGATCCTGAATTCCCTCCAACCCTAACGTGCCACAGATGCCGCACACCATGCCCCCTCCCCTGCACGGAGCAGAGGGAACGCACAACTTCAATGAGGTCCCACCAGCTCCGAACACCAGCCCCCAGCTCACGTCATTACCCGCTCACCTCTGGCACTCGTCCCCCGCTTCAGTTGCTCCCCACTTGACTCGGGCTCAGCACACAAAGCACCCAGCCAGCCACAGGCGTGCCACAGGTCACCACTCCAGCTCAGAAAGCCAAGCCCAGCTCCAAGGCCAGGAAGGCCAGCCCAGCTCTGTGACCTCTCGTCAGGGAGATTCGTGACAGCTGTGCCACACGGGCCTTCCTCGAGGCGGGACGGCCCCACCAGCTGGGACCGGCTGAAGAACAAGAGCCTTCACTTCAAAGAGCTGGCTTGTTTTAGGCCAAAGCCTGAGAAACCCGCACGTTTGGAGGACCGTGCCCCATTCACCAGCAGAATCTCCTGAAAACCTGCCTGAGCCCGTGGCCTTTGCCAGCAGCGATCAAAGGGCACAGCCACGCACCTGGGTGATGGTCAGTCCCCTCCTCAGGGCTGCCCCATGACCCGAAGGAAATAAAAACACATAACGAGCGTGAAGCTTCCTAATGCTGCTAGAGCCAGCTGGCACTTCCAGCTCCTCCTTCCCTGCTGTGCCAGGGAAACTGGGCTGCAGACACCCGCCTGCCCTCTCCTTCCTCCCCTGATGGGAATCATCACCACCAGGTTCCTCAGCTCTACCCCCATCCCCCTGCACCTCATCCCCACTTGGATGTCGCTCCAGTTCCAGCCCCTGGAATGCAATTCCCAGCTCAGTTTCCCAGGCTGCGAACTGCATCGCTCCAGCCTTGTTCCTGAGCCAAGGCTGGAGTGGAGTTAAGCTCTCCTGAGATAAATCAGTGCTTCCCCTCTCAGAAACACATTCCCACCGACGCGGCCGTACCGGAGCCTCCGGCGCAGTCGAACACGCAGGGGTTTGCGCAGTGAACGGGAGCGTGGGGTCACCGCCTCGGACTGGGACCCGTACGCGTTACCACACCGCAAATGCAGTAATGAACGTCTCAGAAACGTGTCCTTCAAATTAAACATCCTTTTTACAGTCACTTTGTTACAGTACTCGCCATCCCCCCGCACAGCCCATCGCTTCCTTGTGAAAAGTCCCAGCCCCACGCCCCAAACTTTGGAAACAGCTTGCTTGGGGTTTTCACGAGGCAAACCAGTCCCGTGCCCCATTTTATCGGGTGGGGGGCCCTGCAGCCCGCTGTGCCTGTCCCAGGTGGGAGCCGGCCAGGGCGGGATAGGATCCAGCACTCCCAGAAGTTTCCCCAAAAAGTTTCAAGGCAGTGTCTCGGTGACCAGAGAGGAAGACAAGGGACACGGAGGCATGCTACGGTACCCCAGGCACAGGCATAGCGCCAGCTGGGGCACGCACAAGCCCGTGGTGTTATACTACACATCAGAGAAGCCACGCACAACTCACGGCACGTCCGGCTGCTCAGCTCCCGCAGGGAGAGGGACACCCTGCCCTGCTCCGGCGGTGCCACCGAGATACTGAGAACCCCCTCGCACAGAGAGCCCTTCCCTGCCAGCCCCTGACACCCCCTGCCCGCTCCCAGCAGCCCACGGGGGATGCCAGCAGCAGTGGGGGGTGGGGGGAAGCCTTTCTGCCCTCCAAACACGCGTGGCTGCCCCGTGTCCGGGATGTTGGGGGCACCAGGGGGTTCCCGCCCCCCATCCCCTCACACTGCATCCCAGTGGGGACCACCGCGCCCAGCATCCCGGCCCAGATTGGGGAGGGGGACAGGGTGACCCCCCCGCGCTTCTCCCCAGGGTCTCTCCCAGCCTGTTCCCCCCCCCCCCCCCCCCCCCCCGCCTCGCTCCTTACCTGCCTGCAGCCCGGAGCCCGATTCGGGGGGCTCTAGTCCCCCCGGGCACAGGGACAGGGCGCAGAGCAGCGCCAGCGCCTGCGGCCCCCAGCGCATCGTGCGCCCGGCCCCGGCCCCACCGCCCCCGCCCCCGGCCCGCTCCGCCCCGGCCCGCCCGCCGCTGCGGGGACCCCCGCACCCTGCGAGGGAGCGGGGGGGGCACCCCCTTCCCTCCGCCCCCTTCCCCACTCACACCTCTGCAAGGGTTAGCACGGACACCACCCCCCCCCCCCAAACCCCCCCATCGGACGCTGCCAACGCCCCCCGCCCCGGGCTTGGAGGGGGGGGATCCCCCCACGCGCGTGTGTGCAGAGCTCCACGGGGTGGCACGCACACATGGACACACGGGGGGTGCTGCAGGGGTTAGTGACCACCCCACCATGGGCTGGTTTGGCTTCCACAGCTAGAGGAGACACATCGCCCCCCCCACCCCCCCCTTCCCCCAAGAAAGGTTGTCGCGGGTGTTTTTCGGGCCGCTCTGCCCCCAGAGCTGTACCGCCTCAGTGGGGTACCTGCTCCCACAGCGTGGTGGGAACCCAGCAGCTTCCTGCCCTGGCATTTTGGGGTGAGGGAGGGACCCCAGCTCTCCTGTGAGAGCTGCACCTCAGGGTTTAACCCCCTCTCCTTACCCAGACTGGGCCAGTTCACCCCCTTCTTGGCCAGACAGCAGAAAAAAAACGTTTTACGCTGAGGGTGGTGGAGCACTGGCCCAGGCTGCCCAGAGAGGTGGTGGATGCCCCATCCCTGGAAACATTCCAGGCCAGGTTGGCCGGGGCTGTGAGCAACCTGATCTGGTTGGAGATGTCTCTGCTCCTGGCAGGGGGGTTGGGCTGGGTGGGCTTGGAAGGGCCCTTCCCACCCAAAACATTCCGTGATTCTGTGATTACATGGGCTAAATCTCACCTTTCCCAGGTCCTGCCCAGCCCTCGCACCGCTGCGGGCTGCTCTCGAGGCACAGGGCACTGTCACCCTCCCAGTGACTGGGCCCCAGCACCAGCATCACCATGGAAGGTGTTTGCAGACAGACACCCCAAAGGGAGTTTCCCCAGTCACCACCCCACATCTGCACAGCAACCCACAGGAGTGCTGCCCCACGGCAGACCCGGCTCTGTGCCGTGAGTTCAGCTCTCTGGTACCACCAGTGGCACAGACCCCACTGCCGCACCCACACCACTTCCCAGGACGGCTCTGCTCCGTGTGACAAACCCCTGGATGCTCACAGAAGCCCTTCAGGGGGTTTTGGCTGGGGCCCACGGAAGAGGCAAGCTCCTTCCAGTATTTTCTCTGCAGTAATCAACCAGAGACCCAAAACCAGGCCTGCCTGCCTCCGGGTGGGTGTCCCTGCCAGGAGGGTTTTCAAGCCTCGATGGTGTCTCCTGATTATCATTTTGCTAGGACGACCACAGCATCCACGGCACTGAGAAATGAGGCTTCTGTACGCTCCTCCCTTTAGATCCTGATTGCTGCTTGATCCTGGGGAGACTTGAGCCCAGCTGGGTGCGAAAGGGGCTGCGCTCACCCCTCTCCCTTCCTTCCAGGCCCTTCCCCAGCCGTGCACTGACTCTGCTTGCCAAGAAAACGAAGGGCAGAGACACTCACGGAGTCATTTGCTTTGCCGTGTAGAGGACTTTATTTGTCAAGAGCGTCTGACACGGGTTCGGCTTTCCTTTCTCAGGTGTTGCTGAATCCCATTGATGTCCACGGCTGTGCCCTGCCATCCCAGCAGCACGTCTCCCATCGCATCTCCTGACTCTGTCCTGCACCCGGTGCCTGCTGCAGGACACGCGACCGCCTCAAAGTGCAGAGACACCTCTCACAGCCCACTACCCCAGCGCCAGAGGAGATTTTCAGGTGGATGACCTGCAGAACCAGGTCTTTTAAATGCGCTCTCGTTTTGCTGAATCCAGTGACACAACCACACGAACGGCCTTCCTCAGCCTCCTGTGAGAAAATGGGGTTTTACACCCCTGGGGGTATTTCAGGGGTTTGTGCAGGAGTTGCTGAGCAAGGACCATGCCTCCTCCTCCTCCTCCTCCTCTGTGCTGGGCACAGAAAAGGCTGCCAGAAAGAGAGAAATAATAAAAACAGACACAGACAAAGCCAGGGCTGGGATATTCTGTTTCAGAGTGCTGACAGAAAGTGGAGATGAGGATAAAACGAATAAGCTACGGTTATTGATGCTATTTTGTCTGAATTAACACCGCTCTGCTCCATCAGCGTGTCCCCAGGCTTCCCCTGCGGGCGAAGGGGCTCTGTTCTGGTGTTCCCAGCAGTTCACTTGGAGCTTCTTTGCTCAGACCTCCCTTCTCAAACAGCCTCAGCAGCTCCCTGCTGACCCACCCACCTCAGGACGCCACCCCCACAAATATTTGCACGGCCTTATCAGAGCCGCCCTTCCCCATCCCTGCGCCTGTCGCTGTAAACTGGCCCCCAATCTTTCATCATTTTGCTTATTGCTCCTTTTCTTTGAATTCCCTCCAACGAACCAACACAAGATGCCAAATTCCCCATGTCTGCTCCCTGGGACCCTACTAGGAGCCAACAAATGTAAAAAAAAAAAAAAAACAACCCACCAAACCACGCACATATCAGTGATTTAAACCACTGACACCTGAAGGAGGCAAAGCAACCTACAGGAGCCTTGGAGAACTTGTCCTTGCTTCTGCACTCACTCGCTGGTGACCCTGGGCAATGTAGTCCCCTTGAGGTGTCCCCCAGTTTACCTTTTCTTTTTTAATCAAATGAAGATGCAAACCCAGCCTTTTCTACAAAATATTTGGGGACGCGCTGAGGGACGGTGTTGAGGTGAGGCTCGTTACGATGAGCAGGTGCTTTCGGAAACTGGTGCTTTCCGCAGCAGCGAACGTACCAGGTAACATACTCAGGGCTGATCCAGAGGGATGAATTCCACCGGGACAAGTAATTCATCACCTTGGAGGGCACACGGGAGTCTACAGGCACCACTCACAAATGTGGCTGGAATGGGGGAGAATCAGCCAGACGGCGCTGAGTTTTCCTACTCCGGGGAGTACAAACGGTCAAATTAATTGCACGGTTCGGACCGAGGTGTGTTCAGTGTCTCACCCTGGGTTTTCTGCATCCTAACAGAAGGATTTCAGAGAATGAACCTCAAAGAGTGGCAAGGGGAGATGAATCAGTCTTTTTCCCTTTTTTTGTTTATTTCCCTAGAAAATAGGAAAAGCCTGAAAATGCTCCCCCCAATGGTAAAACGAGATGTGAGGGTGCTGTCCTCAGAAATACCAATCTGAAGCCCAGATTTTATCTATAGGGCTGCGAGTGGAGATATAGGGAGACAAAAATTACAGAATCATAGAATGGTTAGGGTTGGAAGGGACCTTCAAAGTTCATCCAGCCCAACCCCCCTGCAAGGAGCAGGGACATCTCCAACCAGATCCGGTTGCTCACAGCCCCGGCCAACCTGGCCTGGAATGTTTCCAGGGATGGGGCATCCACCACCTCTCTGGGCAACCTGGGACAGGGCTCCACCACCCTCGGTGTAAAAAAATTCTTCCAGATTTCCAGTCTGAATCTGCCTCCCTCTATTTTAAACCCATGACCCCTCGTCCTGTCGCACCAGGCCCTGCTGAAGAGTCTCTCCCCACCTTTCCTGCAGCCCCCTTTAGGCACTGGGAGCCGCTCTCAGGTATCCCCGGAGCCTCCTCTTCTCCAGGCTGAACAGCCCCAGCTCTCCCAGCCTGGCCTCACAGCAAGATGGGAGGACACCGCGTGCAAACCCGCTCACAGCAGCTTTGCACAGACGGCCTTACACTGGTCACGAGAGCCAGAGGATGAGGTACAAGAACACAGCCCTTCACCAGCAGCCTCGCTGCCTCGGTCTCATGGACCAAAAGAATAAAACTGAAATAAGGAGAAAGAAAGAAAAAAATAAAGAAAAAAAAACTAGACAGAAAGCTCCTCCCCAAAGGCTTTTAGGATTTAAAAACACATATGGGATTGTAAACTGGTTTTAGAGGTCCTGCGTGACACGTGTCTGGAGGGGAGTGGTGGCTCCTCTGGTCCTCCAGGCAGAGTCCAGCTCCCCAGATGGCTGCAGGGGAGCAAATGCCGTGAGAGTCTCTGCTGAAGTCGGGATGCACACCGATTCTCAAGTCTTGCATGGTTTTTTAAACCTTCAGAAACCTCCAGTCCTCCTGTTTTTTTGGGATATCTCAAAAATTTAATACAAACCCTACTCTTCTCCCCTATGCTTCACTGTCATCCCACCCAAGAAACCCAAACTCTGCACAAACCCAACCATGAGCCAAGAGGAGTTGTTCTGCTCCAGGCTTCTCTGATGATGAACTGTGTGACCTCAAGCAAAACCATTTTCTTCTCATGCTACATCCCGACATGGCAGTCAGGAAGCTGAGGATCTTTTCCTTGCATTTCACATGATGCTTGAATCTCAGGTGGGACCTTGGGCGGTCTCATCACAGAAAAGAGGGGATCGAGAGAGAAGAGTTGAGTATTAAAATAGACCTTATGCTCTGAAGAGAAAAATGCAAAAACACGATGGTCCTCCCTTCAGCAGTGCTCTACAGCTGCCATTCATTTTTCTCAATAATTTTTTTGGAAAGGTGTTGTCAGAAGTGTCACATCAGTGGAAGAAGGAGATGCACACAGTAGATTTCTCCCCTTGCTAGGGAATAAGGGTGGTTCTCCAGTTCTCCGAAGAAATGAAAAGTTCCTTCCTTGTGTACCAACAGCTCTTGGGTTTTCTTCTGCTCAGTGCAAGCCTTGGGAGTAGGAACTTGAAGATACACTCAGCAAGTATTACTTTTTTTTTTTTTTTTTTTTCCCCTACAAGTGCTACAACATGCCCTGGACACATGGCTGACTCCTGACACCCACCCAACCCCACATGCGACTGGTTTCCATGCCCATGCCTACCTGAGGTAGCACCAAGAACACTTGCTGGGAGCGGGTTTAAGGTTTAACAAGGGTTAATGCTACAGGGAGCCGCATGCCCAACATTTTTGCACATCAACAAGAGAAACATTCCTTAAAAACTCTGAAGGAACCTATCACTGCTGGGTTTTTTTTTGTAACCCTCAACTTAAATTACGTGATTTTGCTGCCTGTTGGACTCCAGGAACCGTAAGCTCTGTACTGGATCCACACTGCAAAGGCAAATTTGCTCCCTACTCCGACCGAGCGTCTGTGAAGCCTGTACAGAAACACACACAGACGCGGCCAGCTTCTTACGGCATCCCAATTCGGGCTGAACTAAACCCGGTGTCACACCAGATCTCATCTCCATCGCCCAACGCGGTGGTAAAGCCGAGCTGCCTCCCGCGGCGCTCTCCTAGGCAGGACGCCGGCCTCCCGGTCACTAGGCACACTGCACACACCGTCTTGGAATTTGTCAGGTTTTTTTTTTTGCTAAGTTTTTATTTTAATTCAAGGACTTTGCTTCATACAAAATGTAATTGTAGAAACAACTGCAGAATTCAAAGTTTGGCTGATAAATATTACTCAGGCAGCAAACTAGGCAATCACAGAACTTTTTTTTCTTTTTTTTTTTTTCCTCCCCTTTTTTTTTTGGGTAAAGTTCCGCTTGTGTTGCATGGTTGGAACTTTTATAATTTTTAACACTGTTTTTTTAAATATAAAGTTTTGCAACAAACCCCCAATTTATATCAAATATAATTAAAAATTAACAACTGAGGAATACATTGTATCAAAAAAGTACGAAGATAAACATTTTCCATGCACATACTTTTTATATATATGTATATATGTATATATTTTACATGCAAACATTACTTATTCAAAGTACAGCCACTACGAGACTGGTTCTGGATGCAGAAAACTGATCGGTGCAATTCAAGTTTGGCAACTCACTATGAGGATTCTCGGGAATATCATGTATGCCTTGAAGCGACAGCAGAGAGGCTCTAAAAAAAAAAGGTAGGAAAAGGGTTTCTGAGCAATCGTCTGTCGCTGTCATCGACCCCTACGAGGCGAGTGGAGGATGAGACAACTGGAGATGCTTCTTCGTGTTCTGCCTACGAATGGGAGTGACCCAAGGCCGTCGTTTGGCTGCGCGCTTCCGGAGAGCGTGTGAGTGCAGGGCTGTGGGCTTGGGGATCTAAAACGGGAGAGGAAGGGGAAAGGTGGAGCAGAGAAAAAGACAAAATTATTCAGTACAGAAAGCCATCTCTCTTGCTTTCCGGTGTGGGTACAATGTTTGCATGCACTGTCAGAGAGATTGCTTTTCCCCTCTCCTTTACTTCCCGGAGTAAAATAGTAACGTTTTCTTTAAAATTTCAAATAAAGTGTTTGTGCCTTCATATAAAGAAAACGTATAAAACATTTGGTCACAATCATGCTGAAGCCTGAAACAGGAAAATCCAGCAGATAAAGCTACAGAATGGATGAAGGTCTGACTCTCGGTGGGTTGGATGTGTTTCCGAACGTGTCGTCTTGTTGCATAGCCCTCCGTTTGCAAATCACAGCCATTACCCAAAGCGGACCTCTGGCTACCGCACTCCTTTATTCAAAGTGCACATACATACAGAGACAGAGATATAGACAGGAGTTATCCTTTAGCAGAATCCAGGGATGAGATTGGCCAGAGATTATCATTTAGTAACAGAACAAAAAAAAAAAAACAAAACAAAACAACACAGAAGGAAACAAAACCAGGCTGAATTTCCTCAACAGAAGAGCTACAGGAGGTGTGAAGAACATCAGACTGCTCCCTGCCTGAGGCTGAAAGACTTTTGCTGAGAGCACGAGCGACCTCCTGAGCTTTTTTGGTAGCATCCGATACCCTCCAACCACCCCAGCGACAAAACGGATCGCCGGGGTCCAGTGGGATCTCTACCCCTCCTAAGCGATCGCCTGGAGAGGTTTCACAGTTCTGGGCCTTGGTAGATCCTCTGAAAAAATTCAGGCGCTCAACCCTTTCCTCTTTCCTACCGGCATTTTTAGCGATGTGCTCATCTGGCACCTCTCACCCTTTCTCCTTTAACCTTTTGTCAGCGTACTACGTGTCCTCCAGCCACCCCGTGCTCCGAATTCGCCCTACACCAGTTCGCCAGACCCACCAAGGCAAGGTGCTGCCCAGGCTTTTCTGTCAGCGCTCCCTCCCCGCCGGCACATTGTGTTTGCCCCTTTCCCAGGCTCAAAGTGCAGAAATCCACACGTGCACAAAACAAAGAAATCTTCCCAACGCAAGACTCATTGCAAGAACACAGAAATCTCATCCCTGAGAATCAGAGTCAAGAGGTTTTGCTTATTTTTTTTTAACCTTCTCTTAACAGGCAATAAAAACAAGACTCTGTCCAACAGCCCTCAGCACAAATGATGCATCGCACCGTGGAACACGGCCAGAGCTGCTCTCCAGCCCGGCTGTGACTTGATGGTGCAGCGCAAAAGACGCTGCTCCTTCTGCAAGAGCATCTCTGCAGATGCCATACTTTTCCACCTGCATCTCTCCTGCGGGACCCAAACGCTCCTCAATGAGAAAAGGCCGGTTTTGTTTGCTGCAGTCACTCCCCTCCCACCAATAAAAGTATATATATATATAAAAAAAAAAAAAAAAAGAAGGAAAAAAATAAAAGGCCAACAAAACCCAAACCAACCCCAAAGCGTTTGCCTTCCCCACTGGAAGCTTCCAACCTGGTACTCGCATATGCTGCCCAGTGATGCGACGCGGGGCGCTGGGTGCACCGCGGAACCTCCGAGACGAGCGGCTCCCCCGGCTCTGCCCTCCCGCCCCTCCTGCCCCTCCCCGCGCTCACCCAAGGTCTGATGCATCGAAGAAAGAGGTTGCATCGTCGCTGTGAAAGATTTCAAAGGTTAGGCACTTAGTAGTGAACAACTGGAGCATTCGGTAGAAACGGTGGGACCTGGAATGACAATTGGACTAATTCTCTACATAAAGAGTATTTTTTTCTTTTTTTTTCTTTTTTTTTTTTTTTTTACTGTACAATTTACAAAAATGCACACAATGAAAAGTTAAAGTTCTATCTAATAGCTTGATATAAAACCAATAACATTTCTTCTTCTCACCCCTACGCTTTTTCATCTTTTTTTTCTGGATATTTTTTTTTGTTGTTTTTTTTGCTAAATCAAGCTTATATTGTAAACAAGACAAAACAGTGAGGGCGTGTTGCGGTCGACAGGAGAGAGGGACGGAAAGAAAAGTCTCAGCAGCAAGGAAACCGTCCTTACAAAGTAGCTCTCTTGTGGCTTTATCATGTGTCGGTGTGAAGGACCCAACGCGGTGAGTGAAATAAAAGAGATCCACGCAGCAGCGGTGTCGGAGCAGAGTCCTGGCTGCCGGAGCGCTCAGCCGGCTCGGAGGCTCCGCCGAAAAGGATCACTGTGGCTGAACATCAAGTCCCCATGGACTGTCCTTTGTTCTGGTCTGGGGTTCTCCTCTCCCGGTTTCTCGGGTAGATCTCTTCCTTCTTAGCGGTGAACGAGACGCAAACGCGGACGCGATCTTTGTTAATGGGTGTCTGTTTGCAACCCCCGACTCCCACCCTGACCGGGGGAAAAAAAATATTATAATAAATTAATTAAGAAATAGCCCAACAAAAATGGTGCCAATCTCAAAAAAGGATCGACAGTCTGCTTTTTCCGCCGTAGAAGGTAAGGATCGCTCTTCTCTCAGCTTCTCGCACGCATGGCGGATTTGGCATCTGGTGCGTGTGTTTGAGCCTGACAAGGCCGTGGGGAGGCAGGTGAGAGGGAGAGAGATGCACTCCCCCCGCTGCCCTGCCCCATAAGGAGGGAGCCTTCTTCCTCGATGTGCCTAGTGAAAAAAAAAAAAAAAAAAAGGAAAAAAAAAGAGAAAAAAAAGAAAACAAGAGGAGAGAGGCTGCAGGAGTGTCTCCGGACCTTGGGGCAGAGCAGTTCTTGCAGCGGGGGCTGCCCCACGGGCCCCCTCCAGCCCTGGGCACCACGTGCGTCGAAGCTCACGGCCGGCCTTCCAGATGATAAAACTCATCGATTTTAAACGCACACACCTTGGAGGGTTCTGCCATGCCGCTAGCACCAGTCATCCTCATCAGCTTCATGGTAGTAACTACGTCCTCTGGTGCCAGTTCCGGGGCCCGTGTTGAGGCCCAGGGTGTAATGGTAACCGTTGGGCACCCTGCGGATTTGGTGAGACTGGGAGGTCAGGGAGGAGACGTAAGAAGTCCTTGAGGACCGTCCCGAGTTGGTGGCCACCGCCTCCTCGAAGGTGAGGGTGTCCTCCGGCACGGCGCGGTAGGGGCTGTCGGCGTCATCGCGGTGCCCCAGGTAGGGGTCGGAGCCGATGCGGGCCACCGCCGGTGGGGGCAGCTGCTGGTCCCCGCGCAGCAGTGCGTTGTGCTCGGACAAGCCGCGGCTCAGGCGTCCCGGGGAGAAAGTGGGCAGGCCGGTTTGGAAACTGGTGAAGTGCACGGGCGAGGAGTTAGCGGTCTTGTAAGTGATGCTGGGGCGTGGGGTCAGTGGAGTCTGTGGGAGCTGCCTCCGACCCCGGCATGGGGTACTAGCACCAGATGTCGACAGCAAGGGGCTCCCATTAACTGAACCACTGCCCTACATAAAAATTGGAACAAAGCAAATCAAAAAATAAAAAAGGGAAACACCAGACAAACACAAAGGCAGGCAGGTATAAAACAGAAGGAGAAGCAACAGAAGGGAGAGACAAGTCACAAGAGGAAAGAAAAGCGAAAAAGAGAGAGTTTAGACAAGCACGGTTAGGGGGAGGAGGTTCTCGAGAAATAATTCAACACGAGATGTAAAGAGCTGGAGAATTAAGGTTCTGCGAGCAGTAAATAGGAACAGAAAGGATCAGAGCATCGGTAGGACGCAAACTGGCAGACGGCTCCGACAGAAGGGGACACTGCCCGAGGGAGGGCATCCACACCAGACACAGGCTCGACATGCGCCTTACCTGGACCAGGCCGGAGCAGCTCAAAAACTCACGGTACCATCTTTGCAAATACAACTTTGCAAGACAGCACTTTGGCTTTGGGGTGGATTTCTGCAGAACTTCACCCCACGGTTAGGAACACTGGTGTGGGGGAGCATTTCTGTGCTCAGAAGTGGATTATGTGGAAGGAGGAGTTAGGGGGAGGCTAGTTTTTTGTAGTTTTGAGAATGAAATGTGTTCTGATTAAATAGCCACTTTCTGAAAAAATAACAACAAGCTTTTTGGATGGGTTTTCATTTTAACAAGTGGGCTCCTTAAAAAAAAAAAAAAAATCATCTTCTCCTGTCCAATATTACATATCTGATTTTTGAGTGGTAGAAAAGCCTGGCAGCTTCCTGTGTTACTCATAGTGACACACGGGAGCGAGCTAAGCTATAGCGAGTTTAAAAATACCTTGAGAGAGAGGAACGGGCCCTTGTTTTGGCATTTCTGTTTCCATTCTCCCAGGGCAGTACAGGAATAGCCCTGCAAGTGTGTTTTAAAATTCCCTCAGCCTTCCATGACCCAACACTTTGAGACCAGACCTTTAATTTTTAAAGAGCGGCTTTTCCTTCCAGTAAAAACATCAGGTTGACGCTTGTTGGGCTGTCGTTCAGTGCTTGTTCTGCCCTGCTGTGGTTTTCCAGCACAGCTCTGGGGGTGCAGAGCGGCATGGGCGTCCCTCAGCCAGGCATCGGGGACTGATACGGCATTTGCTCCTCGTGCTGCTCGGCTAATGACTCCCCGTCTTTCACAGACTGGAAACTGAGCCTTCGCCTTTCTCTTCGTTTATTTTCACACTCTCCTTTCTCTGGTTTCCCCACATTTCAGCCCGCTTCTCTGCTACAGACCCATACCCGAGGTGATGGAGGAGATGGTGACCACCACCCACTGACCTACCATGTCTCAAATGCCCAGGGGAAGATGCCCAGCTTTTTCCAGTGTCCTGAGGCTGAGCACCTCAAAATTACAATGCTTACAAAAGAAAGCAGAACTATATTATTTTGATCCGCATTAAGCTCCCTGAAAAAGTTTTTTGCAAGATTTTCAAACTTCTTTTATCCAGGACCTATTCAGGAAATTGTTTTGATTGTAAAAAAAATGCTGAGGTTTTTTTTCAAAATGTCCAACGAACTTCCTCCTACTGAAGCATTTTGAAATTTCAAGAAGTTTCAACTCATTTTTAAAAATGCTTTTCCCAGATTCATTGTTAAATGGGATTTATATTTAACAATTCACCTGCACTGAAAAGGAAACAGTGAAATAATTGATAAAAGATGCATGACATTTCTATGTGGGTCAAAGGAAGCAGTGTGAGTTGACCCAAAATGAAATGTTCATGGCTTGGTTTTCTTGTCTCCCTTTTTTTTTTTTTTCAGTTAAAAAAACCTCCAGAGAACTCCAAAAAAACCCAAACTTGTCCTAATTTTTGGCTTGGCTCTAGCTGGAACAGAGCCACCTTGTCAGCAGCGTGAGGCTCAAGCCAGCCTCTCGTTTTGGTGCACGCAGGGGCCTCTGGGGACCTGCTGAAACCTGCTGGGCCAGGGCTCCTGGGAAAAGCTGCATCGCCCAAGAGCGGGACAGACCCACACCGAAAACACTCGAGATTTAACAAGCACCTTGTTATTGAGCCAAAATGATGCAGGAAAGGGACCGACAGAGCTTCTCGCAGACACCTGATTAACACAAAGAGCTCTTCAGCTCACTGGGACAGAAGCGATAGGCTGGTTTGGCTATTTTAAAAAATTTTTGGCTATTTTTAAAAATTTTAAAATCTGTTTTGGGCTTTTTGGTTGTTGTTTTGGGGTTTTTTTGTTTTGTTTTTTTTTTTTTTTTTTTTTTTTGGCAGAGCAACCAGGGAATGTATTAGCAGCTCCACTCAAAGTAGATAACATATGAGCTGATAAAATACACGGACACTGAAACTACGGGCTTTCTCCTCCCTGCCTTACTAAACCCACACAGGTCACGAGAGACTGGGGGAACTGGTTTATAAAAGGCAGCTGATGCTGTAATGCTGACTAATGTCTCTTCACTACAGGAATGTTTCTGTTTTCTTAATTCAAACATACATGATATTTAAAGTTCTGGTACGCTGAGCATGCAAGAAGATGGAAAAGACCTGCTGGGCTGCAGCTCCCTCTTGCATCAGACCCAACCCGGATGTCACACCTGCTCCCAGCAGAGAATGGGTGTGCGCAGCGTGTCCCATGCCCCGGGTGTGCCTAGAGCCGTGGGGTGGCTGCCGCCGAGCGCTCACTGCAGCCTGGATGCCAAGGACCGTGATGGATCCCTGCTGAAGGCAGGGTTGTAGAGCACTGGCCCAGGTTGCCCAGACAGGTGGTGGATGCCCCATCCCTGGAAACGTTCAAGGCCAGGTTGGACTATGATTCTATGATTTCCTCCCGCTCCCCACAAGCTGATGTTGCTGCAGGGGCTCTTGGCTGACAGCATAGAATCATATGGTTTGGGTTGGAAGGGACCATCAAAGGTCATCCAGTCCAACCCCCCTGCCAGGAGCAGGGACATCTCCAACCAGATCAGGTTGCTCAGAGTCCTGGCCAACCTGGCCTGGAATGTTTCCAGGGATGGGGCACCCACCACCTCTCTGGGCAACCTGGGCCAGTGCTCTGCAGCCCTCATTGTAAAAAATTTTTTCCTAATATCTAATCTAAACCTACCTCCCTGCTGATCACACACCATGGGCAGGCTACAGATTTCGGGAGGTTTTGGAGAGCGGCCGGAGCCTCCTCTCAGCAGGGCAGCTGTGCATTACTGGGAGGTGTTTGCAGGAACCACTCTGGCCCGTGGCTGAGCTCGCTCCCCTTCCACCCAGGTCTTGCCTTTTCCCACATTTTCCCCCTTCCTTACTGTGATTTCTCCTCCCAGATAGAGAACGGGATTGATGATCGATTTGGCACTAGGAAAAATGACTTCTTTCCTCAATTTTCAGAAAATTAACCTGTTCCACAATACAGGACATCTCTGAAGCCCATGGAATAGCAGTTGGAAAATAACGCTAATATGAGCAAACCCGGCTGAAATCACAGCCCCGGCTGTTTGGGGTCCCTGTACCGTACCACATTGGCTTGTGCTTCGATGCAAGGATTTCCTTGTCAATCGTCAAATGTTTGTGGCACGGGGCAGCAGTAGGTCATCAAGTGACGTTTCCAGTCCCTGTCTTGGATGGGAAGCACCAAACAGGACCTCAAAGGCTTTACCTCCTACTGCCCTGCCTTTCCTGTTCTTTCTCCACGGAGAAGGTGTGCACATCCCTGGAAGGCTGTAGGGCTCTTTTCCCACCCTGCATCTCCTCACCTGTCTGTGTGGACCATGCTCCGGCCCTCCATTGGGTGAGGTGGGCCTGCTCTGATCGGCAGACTTGGGCTGAGATCGGTCCCGGCTGCCGTAGCGGTCGCAGGAGTAGAAGCGCTGCTTTTCGGAGGAGGAGGAAGAGTGCTGCTTCCTCTCTTGAGACCGGCCACGTTCCTGCTTCTTGTCCTTGGAAGAAGACTCACCAGACTGGGCCACTGAAAGAAGAACATTGGTTGGGGGTCACCAACATGGGAGGAACTCCCAAGTGTGAAGTAGGGAGGTCCTTCCATGCACAGGGGACCCCAAATCACATCAGAGGACCACTGTGCATCCTGAAGGTAGGAGGATGAGGAGCGAATCCTCGTTTGCAAAGCACTTACCAGCTTCTCCATCGGCCAGCTGATGGGGGGACCGGTCCAAAGACTTCTGCTTCTTCTCTTTCCGCCGGTGGCAGCGGTGGTGATGGTGGTGATGCCCTTGCTCCGGCGGCACGCGCTCCAAGGAGTACTCGTAGAGGTGCATGGCGTGAGGGCGCTGCGGGGTCAGCGTGGAGACAGAGCGCTTCATGGGGCTCGTGTCCGGGATGGGCTGCAAGGCAGAAGGAGGGACATGGAGCAGGGTGAGGGCAGGCACTGCACCGTGCTCAGCAGCTTGGTTCCCAGCATAGGGAGGGTTTTACAGCGAGACACGGGGCAAGGAGGGGAGGGAGAAAAATGATTAATTGGCTACAACTGGAATGGGCAGGAGGACTTGTGGAATGGTGGATCGAGTGCTAAATTTGAGGAGCAAACATGATCTCCGTTTGCTGAAATGGGCTTTACTTTTAGCAGTGTGCCAATCCACAGGTACCAGGGGCACAGAGCGATACGCAGCACTTCACACCAAACACAGCATCACGGGAGTCCACAGTGGATTAGCAGGGGCAGAGGGCAGCACAGTAGCCAAGCGTCTCACAAAGGTAATTCCTCAAGACTAGTTTCACCCAAAGCTGCTTCGGGGCCTGTGGTTACCCCAAAGGAACTCCAAAGAGGAAAGCATGAAAGCTTTGCTGGGCATCACACGGAGAGGGAGAAAAATCAGGAATAATAAGGGGTCAGGGTAACAGGCCAAGCCACCTAGTAATTATTTCTATCTCCCTGAAATTGAAGGTGACTCCCATCAAACATTTAAACCTCTTTTGTCCCACCACCGCTCCTTGAATCTCTTGTGGCTGGGACAAGCAGGGTAGCCTGTATTCCCTTGCAGTTCTACCAGGACATCTTCAAAAATGACTGCTTAGATTTGCTGTTGCTGCTTTCGAGTCATCTTTGGCTTGAAAGCCAAACATCTGCGTGCAGTAACACGGCCTCCCACCGGCACTGCTGGTCCCTGTACCCTCGGCAGCTCCAGACTCTGCTCCCTTCCCATTGGGTTCCAAACCTTACAAAGATGCTCTGCAGCAACCAAGACAACTGGACTGCAGGACAGCTGTTCTCAAAGCCTTTCCCTTCCCTACCACCCAATAAAGGTAACAAAGCTCAGAAAATTAGGATGATCCCTGTGTTTCCTACTCTGTCAACTCTGCTGGTCTCCAGCTGCTTTGCGGATGGCTCCATGGTGGAGACCGGGCTTCATCCATCTTCTGAAGGCTTCTCTGTGTCCATCACTGCATCAAAACTGGGGGAAGACCTCGGGGCACGGCGATCCAGCCTGACTGGGAGGGAGCTCAGGAGTCCCCTGGTCCCTCAGCTCTTAGCCTTCTTTGAATTCGCAGTCCACTATGTGCCTCCCACGCCAGCTCTCGCAGAACATTTACTTTGTTTGCTGTAACCTTTCCAAAGAGCCCTGTATTATTTTTACCATCTATGCTATTTTGTTTGCTTATCCCAAAACTCAGGTCTCCGCTGCCCCGTGATATTTACACAACGCAAAGCCGGCTGTTTCGCAGCTTTGCTCGTGATTTTGGGGCGGAAAGAACCACTCGCCCTCCCAGTGAGCTGTCACGGGCGGTTCATCTCATGAGCAAAGGGGCTGAATTCTTGTTTGGTGCTCTCTTGCTGGGCAGTTACCCAAATTTTGGTGCTTCCCACTGGAGGGCAAGGTGGGAGTGCTAGAGCTGGAAGGTTTGTCAGGGGCGCAAGGACAAGACCATGGGCTCGGGGAGCGCAGTGCGGCCTGTGGCATTGAGGCACCCCGGGGTCTGCATCAGCTTGGGTAACAGGGCCACGTCGTGCCGTGTTTGCATCTCCTGTGTCTCTTGCGGTGTGGGCAAGAAGTTATACTGGAGACCTTCACGTTTGTCCTCCTTACTTCGTGTTGAACCTGAAGATGGAGGAGGGCAGAGAGGTCTGGAAAATGGATGGTCTGCTGGGCAAAACAGTGAAAATACTTCCCACTAAAAACATTTATGGAGACTTCCAAGCTGCCAGGAAGAAGCCAACAGAAATTTCCCAACAAAAACCATCCAAATTGATAAGAAATTAACATTTCTCTTTGGACTTTGGACCCGATCCTGTGCTTATTCCAGGGACAGAAGTCCCCACTGACGCTAATGGGAAGTGGCAAAGCAATGAATGCCCTTTCCATAAATCCTGACAACGCTCTCGTTACTTTCATGGGCTGCCCGCCGGCCTCGGGAGGCTCTACCATAACCCTCCCGAGAGTTACTAATTGCTTCTTCATCACCAAACTGATTCTTTTCACTTCCTAAATTCCTGTGCAACAAGGCATACAGAAAACAAGTAAATAAGCAAAACAAACAAACAAAAAGTCCCTGCCGTTGCAGCGTGTGGCATGCGATTGTGGAGAGAGGAAAGAGATAGCAGCTGCGTCGGTGCAACATTGGACTCCAGATGGGAAGGGAAAAAAGTAAAGGGTTAAGGAAGGTTAATCAGTTCTTAACACGAATTTAATAGGAGACAACTTAGTGCAAACTACATACTGCCAGGTAACTCCCAGGTGACCGTGCTTTGCTCCTCTGCAAACAATTCGGACAAGATGAGAGGCATTATTGGAAGCAGCCCCACAGTACAGCCAGTGTCAGGCATCACGGCAGATGTGCAGCGGACACGATGACGACAGGGGAGGGGAGGGGATGGGGGAGGGCAGCAAAGAGGGAGGGGAGAGGTGAAGTGGAAAGCATAGGGAGATTTAAAAAAAAAAAAAAAAAGTGGAACAAAAAGTCAGGGGAATGAAAGGCAAAGAGAAAAGAAGAGTTATAACGAACTCAAAGATTGAGGGAGGCAGAAGCAGCACGTGAGAGGGAGGGTGGGGGCATGGAGGGGGAAGACACACAGAAAGGACATCGGTTATTCAGCTGAAGCTACCACCACCAAAACATTGTACTTCTACATGAGGTTAGATCCGCTCGGGTATTACGGGCCTGATTCATGGTGAGATTAAACAGCTCTCACTTGGGGCAGCTGTGGCCTGGGGACAAATAATCCTGTGAGAGAGACTCACTTCTGCAAACACCTGACTGCAACGGAGAGGAGCTCCCCAAGGAAAGGCTCTGCCAACCTATCACCTGGGGAGGGACAACGGCGCTTGTGGTCTCAGATAAAGGACAACTTTGTTCTGGGAAGGGGGAAGCTGGGGAGCGCGGGTTTGCTTTGGGGTCTGTTGCTTTTATTAAGCACGTTGAGCGGTGTTCCTGATAATGCAGAGCATCCCAGCTCTCACACAAAGACCGCAGTTTCTGAAGTCAGCTGGGAAATGTGCTAGCTGATGCAGTGCAGCTTGCGCCAGCCTGAGCACATCAGCAAAATGATTGCGTATGCAATACACGGGCTTTCGGTTTTAGGGTGACACAGATCTTGGACTCCAAATGAGAAGAGAAGCCCCCAGCCGTGGGCTGCTGACTCCTGACTGTATGAATCAGGCCCTTTGAACGTGACACGGCCGAGCAGTACGGTGTGCTGACGTACAGAGGCAGGACAGCGGCTGGAAAGCGGCTGGGACAACAAGCTAGCAATGAAGATGTGAAATGCCCAGAAATGATCTGTGAACACCGTGACATCCTACGCACTAAGTAGCATCCACAAGTTGCTGTAAAAGTCAACTCTAATGGTGAGATTTCTTTACAAGAAGTTAAACCAGGGAAATCCTCAACACCATTTTACTGACCAAGGTCACAAGACAGTGTATGCTAAATACTATGGGAAGAGAAAAAAAACAAAAAACAAAAAAACAAAAAACAGAGAGGATGCTTCACATCTTACAGACATGAACAGAGACTCCTGGGCAGGTGGTCACCAGTTAGCTGCCCAGGCAGAGGGATTACTTTGGGTTGCTTTTTGCTGCAACCAGGGAGGAGTAAAACTGGGGACAGTGCTGTGCCTACATGTGAACGCCTGCCATCCAAGTGCAAAGGCTGGTTACTTGTCTCCAGGTTCAGCAAACATCTTTTAAAACAAATATTCACAAGTAACTTCCAACAACACAGCAAGCAGAGAGGAGATACCGAGTTCTTGACGTGCTCTCAGTCTCCCACCGCCAGTAAAGCTTCCTCACTCACCTGAGTCTCAGCGGCCAGGCGAGGCATGGAAGCCGCCCGCCCCTGGCTCTCCAGGCCTGGTTGGTGCTCTCCATTGGCAAGCGTGGGGCTGATTTCCCTCATTTCTACCACCTGATCGAGACAAGAAATGGTTTCAGTAGCAAAAATGTGAACATCAAGTTTAAAGCCATCATCTGAGCAGGCTTCTACTAAGTTTGATTTGATTGTGAAGAGAAGCTGGAAGGAGAAAGAGTAAATTAAGAGCTGTGGAGTGCCCAGGTTATTCTATCTACAGCATTGTCTTCAACAAGGACAAGAGTGGGCCAAGCTCTTCCACTAGACGCGGCAACGATCCCCAGCTCTGACCCGAGAGATGTCTCCTCTGAGTTTGCACACTAATGACAACGAGATGGGGACAATGGGATAACTAGGAAGAGAGAACCCTAAGTAACTTATTGCAGCAGACACATAATTCCAGGAAAAGTCCGTCCACATGTACAGCTGTCAGAATGCAGAAGATATCAGATTTACTTTTTCTCCATAACATTCAAGCAAACTTTGGGGTGTAAGAGAGAGAGTAATGCTTGTCTCAAGGGACAGAGGACCTCTTCAGCTCTCAGAAAAGTGCCTAGCCTGATATCTGTTAAAATCCACTGCATTCCACCTTGTCTTCACCCGTTTGCTCACCCGTTCAATGGGGATTTCTTCTGAGTGGCCTCGTTCAAAAGCTGGTGTCCTGGTTTCATAAAACACATCCTGGGTGCGCTGGGTCCCCCAGGAACTGGACTCTTTGATCCCACCCTCTGGGGCTGGCCTGTCAGGAGGAAAAGAGAAAAAAAGGATTAACTCTTTCGCAAAGAGATTTTGCTGACCTTACTGTGATGAAGGCAAAGTGCTCAGGTGCCCTTTGAGGTTTCACTTATGAAACTCGTTGCAGGCACAGGTGCTGGTGAAGCTATAAGGTCCCTTGGGTTTTTCCAGGGCCACTTTCTTTGTAGCCTGAAGGCCCCATGAGCAACAAGGAAACCAAATTAATCAGCCCTTTTTTTTTTTTTTTTTTTTCAGTAGCTGAGGAAATCAACTTCTGGAGCTCAGGTTCTGATGAAGAATGAAGAATTTTGGAGGCCAGGCAAATTATGTATGCCAGACTAGTTAGAGGAATAGCCGTAAATGACATTGACCAAACAAAAGCTAAAGGACATTCACTGAACATACAGTGGTACAGGTGGCCTTGGGTTTCACTGTTGGATCTGATGTTGTCTTCCCCATCGAGGTTATTTGGGACATTTAAACCTCAGATGTCTATCACTAAAAATCCATAGCACTTGTGACCCAGAGGAAAGTCACCTGAAGAAGAGCAGGAAATGTGGAATTGATTGGGTATCACTGTTACTATAACTGTTTGATAAGCTCTCTGTGGAGGTATTCTTTTGCCCAAAGAGAAAGAGCCAGATTCTGTCCTGGAAGGTCTCAAGAAGCTCTTGCTTTTACCAAGCGCCATGAGTTTGAGGACCTTCTCTGCTCCCAAGGACCTTTTAACTCCCAAGAACCCACTGCATTAATGATTTGTGGGCTGGGATTTGCTCGGTTGTTTTGCAATGATCCCAAATTCTTGTAAGTAAGCTCACACCTAAAACTAGCTGCAATGGAAAGCTCTCCAACGAAGATGCAGAGGAGACCATTAAGAAAACATGCATCTCTGGAGCACCCAACACTACCACCATGTGGATAACTGCATCTGAGGCAGCAGTGGGAAGCAGAGCCACATGGAGGCATTTTGGTAGCCACCAGTGGGAAATTGTGCCAGCCACAGTGTGATGGGGCTGCTGGTCTTGGTGTCACCAGCTGTGCTGCCCCACCTCCAGAACAACTGAACCAGCAGGTCGTGCTTGATGTTTACATCCAGTGTGCCCCTTCTCTGCGTTACAGCTCTGGTGAAGTCATGGGATACTCACAAGGCACCCCCGTTGTTGAGTGAGGCAGAGCTTTTCTGGCGAAGGAACGCCTTGGCATTGGTGAATGCTGCAGGCTGGGTTTGCTCCAAAGTGGCCTTCAGGGGGTGGAAGAGAGACACTGGTCCAGGCTGTGAAGCACAAGGAAAGGTTGTCAGAGACAGAGCTGCATGTAGAGAAGATGGACTGCAGCCACATTTAATAGTTAATAAAATGTCCACTTCATCACCCTGAAAGATCAGCCCAGCAGAAAGCACACCCCAACATTCCCATAGTTTAAGAGTCTCTGAAGGACAACTCTGTCCCCAGAGCACAGCAAGGATTTCATACGCTGATGTGGCCAAAGGGGCTGTGCAATTCAGGTGGCCCGTTGTGACACTGGGTCTGCTGTAGCCTCCAGTCTGTGAGACAGACAGACAGGCCATGCTGGCGACCAGCTGGATGATCATCGTGAAATCAATATGTACTGGTCCTATCGGAAACCATTGGGGTTTCAATTCAAGCCAGCTGTGTGAAAATATTTTCAAGAAATGGGAAAAATCTTCAAATCTATTAGAGCCAAAATAAGTTTGAATAATCCCCATTTTCAAAAGCAATTTAAACATTTTATAGCCAAACTATCGTCAGTTTTCAATAATTCTTTGGTGCCCCAAAGAAACCTTTGGTGTTCCCTAGTCTGTAGGCCACTTCTGAAAACAGGACTTAGACTGACAAACATCACATGATGTTTTTTGGAAAAAATCTTTCCAGACCTACTGGAAAAGGCAACTGCAATGATTCTTTTAAAAATTATTTTCATTTTTTGAGAAAGAGACTTTCAGCAGAGGTTTCCATTATTGAGACAGCATTTTCAAATCCTGCCTGGAAAAGCATCCAGACTTTCTGGATGAAATGTGCCAGTGATTCTCGTGAGAGATGCCCAAGGCTGGAGAAAAAGGCTGCCCAAGAGGGAGGACCAAGAAGGACACTTTCTGGCTACGTACCTGGCACAGGCCTCCAGGCGGCTGGTGGACTTGTTCCCTGCTGTTCTTATTCTGCTTGTAGAAGTCGAATATCATCAGCGCTGCATAGACCTTCCCCACAGTCATCTCATCGGCTGCCAGGGGATGGTGAAATGCAGCAGAGGTGTTCAGGTGAGGAATGGGAAAGGATCAGGAGAAGAGAAGAATAAGTCAAAGAGTACAAGAAATAACAACAAATGGGCACAAAAAACAAGACGACAGAAGAGGCGACGTTAGAAAAGTGGGGGGAAGAAAGAAAGACCAAGAAAAGGTTACATCAGACTTCTTCAGATCTTTGCATTTTGCTGCCTTTCACATCTGAGGACAATGGCCCTCGTCTCTAGCTCTCTGTGGCAAACATTCACAGAGATTGTGTAGAAAAAAAAACAGGCAGGAAAACTCCGTGGCATTGTAATCATCACCGACGGAAGAATTGCTAAATTAATACCAGACCCATAGCCAGCTTTTTATCAACAAAGAAACCTTATTCCTATTTCTTAAATTGCAGTCAACTGGGGCATAATGGGCTAATAAACGTTTAAAGAGTGTTTCATTTTTCCAGATGTCTTTGTTCACCCTCACAGCCCTTCCCTGCACAGCAGCTGAGCCCTTAGCGTACAGCAAAGAGCTACGGCAGCAGACACATAGGCATCAAGAAAAGAGGAAAGGAAAAAATTTAAGCAGTCTCTACCCCTTGATTTGCACCTCCTCAGCTGTCTCATTTTTCTTAATTAACAATGGTTTTATTGCTCTGCACTGTTTCTCATTAATAGGAATCCAGAGCCCTTGACTTGGCCATTGAGATAACGGCAAACTTTCCATTTTATCCACACATTCATCCAGGACATCATCAACTAACACAAGGGCCTTGAGCCCCAGAATACCTCACTGCTGATTCTGTACGTTCGCAGCAAACTTTAATTTTCCTCTCCTGGTTTCCTGGAGCCCAGATGATAGAAATTGCTCTCCTGTCCTGCAAGACCCAGGACGGAGGCAGACAAAGCTATGAAAAAGCACTGGAAAACACCACACAGGGCATCGGTCCCCTCTTGTCACTTCCCCTCCCCCGCCCCCCCCCCCCCCAAAATACAGGGAGTCTACTGTAGCATAATGAAATACGTGCCTAGTTTTTACTTCAGCTTCCCTACTCCTTATGTGACCATGGTGTGGAGATGTGAGCTGTGAACCCTGCGGAGAGGACACCTAGGATCTGACCTGCACTTCTCCCCTTTGCTGTGTCCTCTAGATGACCATGCTCCTAGGCGGGGCTCAGGACCCAGCAGGCAAGGATGGAGAAACCCACTCCAGGCTTCTTAGGTGGCTGGGATGGGTTTGGGGCTTGCTGACAAACCACTTACGTTTGTGAGGAGGCACCAGCAAATCCAGAGTCTTCTGGGACAGATTGGGCCAAACCAGGGAGATCTCCTTTCTCAACTCAGCGTCACACTGGTGCTGTTTCACACCCCCTGCAGAAAGGGAGGGGAGAGAAAGGGGAACACAAAGAAGAGTGAAAATCCTTGTCCTTTCAGCGCACACCACTGTTTGCACAGTGGGCACAGGAGAAGGCATTGCTCCCGCTTCTCGAGGACACCAAGCCAGCACCAGCAGATGCTACAAAGGGAATTGGTGACCTCCTCTGCGGCAAAGGTGTGCTGGCTTCAAAACAGAGGGAGGTAGATTTAGATTAGATATTAGGAAAACATTTTTTACACTGAGGGTGGTAGAGCACTGGCCCAGGTTGCCCAGAGAGGCGGTGTATACCCCATCCCTGGAAACGTTCCAGGCCAGGTTGGCCAGGGCTCTGAGCAACCTGATCTGGTTGGAGATGTCCCTGCTCCTGGCAGGGGGGTTGGACTGGGTGGCCTTTGAAGGTCCCTTCCAACCCAAACCATTCTATGATTCTACGAACTCATCAGGACCATCATCGCTTCAACCTGCTGACCCTCTGCTGCTGCTTGGGGCTTCAACTTAAGCTCAGACTTGTTCTACCTAACAGCAGGCACCTGCTCGTCTGGGGAGCTGGACAGTGTCAGCACAAAGCAGCACCTTCCAAGTGTGACGCAAAGGACCTGGTCTGGGGTGCTGGACCACAAGCGATGCCACCATTGATTATAAACCCTCTCCATCAACAACTCTTCTTGAAGTTTTTGGCAACGAGACACAAGAACACTGCTGTTCTGCATTAGCAGCATCAAACGGCAGCTACACCACAACGTAAACCAGAGAGCGCCATGCACGGCGGCGTTATTCAAAGGACCAAAGTGATGTCTCAGTACGAGCGTGGAAAGTGATTAAAGTACGTGTAAGCCAACGGGCCAGCTCCCAGCTGAATGCACCGCACAGCAGGCAATTAAGTAGTTCATCTGAACGACAGAGATGATTTTTCTAAGAGGAAAAGTAACGGGAGGAGGCTCTGGGTACTCTGCTACATGGCGGTTTGAACTCCCACATGGAAACTCATTAGGGAAGGCTATTAAGGGCCTGTTAGTCTCACTAAAGACTCAGTTAAACGTAGAACACGAAACCTATTCAAACTAAGTGCATAACAACAAAACAGGCCACAACCTCACAACCCACAGCAGACACAAACCTCGAAAACACCCAGTGCTACCAGCTGAGCTCTCTTCTCTGGTTCCCTTCCACCGTGCAGCCAAAGAAAAGGGCGAGGGGGAGCCTTTTTCAGCTGTTTGAATTGCTGACAGGTAACTAGAAGCCTAAAATAGTACAAAGTCTCAGCATCCTTATTCTAGAGGTCTTATTCTAGGTCTTATTACTAAAATAAGGCGCTGGCCCCTAAAATCCCAGCCAGTCCTAAATGCATCCTCAGAAATCAGTGTCTGATGTTGGGTCTCACTCCCTGGGGCAGTCCCAGTGACCTCAAAATTCTGTCTTCTTCCAGCAATGTGTACCCAAAGCGTCAAAGGCAAAGCTTAAGCAACATATTAGGTAATTAATACACAGAAGAGGGAAGGCTGGCCTAAATCCACTTAGGAAAAGCACAACGTCCTTGCCCTGCCCTGCCCTTTGCTCATAAGAGCCCTGTTACCTCCCGGTAGCTTTTAAACGAGGTATGGGAGTGCTTTGGCCAGTCGTGCCTTGCTTCTGACCCCAGCCAGCCTGGTTAAACAGCGTAACAACTCAGAGGAAAGGCCAGTGTGTTTTATTACATTGCAATGTTTGTTTGGGAAGTCAAGTATATGCCTGATCAAACACTTAAATAATTAAATTTTATCTCAAGGCGGAACACGGTTCACAGCACTGTGGTCATGGCTCCGCTGCCAGCAGCAGCAACTGGAGAAGGGCGGGTTTCCCCTCGTACTGGAATAGTTTAGAAAAGGGATGTGGAAGCTCTTATCTGTGTTACACAGCAATGAGCACACGCACAGGGTTTCTCCTCTGAGAGCTCTCAACTGGGATGGGCAAAGCTCCCTACGCCTCATTGACAGGGACGCCGGTGTGCAGCCACCCCAAAGGCAGAGCAATGCTCAGGACCCCTCTCTGCACCTGTCCCCGAGGCTCCCCTGTCCTCGGGCACTGGCAGATGGCAGACAGGCAACAGGAAAACAGGATTTCCACTTGGGGCAGGATTTTGGTGGTTTTGGTTGGACACCAAGCCAACAGAACAGCCGGGGTTTGAACCCACGGGTGCTGTCGGACATCACCTCCCACTCACCTGAGGCGAGTTTGATTTCCAGGGCAGTGCGGATCAAGGCCATCAGCGTGGAGGTGAAGTGGACGGTCAAATCTTCAGGCGAGATCGGCATGTTCATCCGCACCAGGCGCTGGAGAGAGAAATGTGGTGGCTGTGAGCACAGGTCAGGATTCCTCCCCCCACCACCCCTTCCCTCCCCACTGCAAGCCCTCAGAAACAGCCAGGTCACAAACATGTGTTAACCTTTTGTGCACCGAGCTAAAATGTGTCTTCTCCATAGACATTAACTCCTTTCCAGGAGCCGTAATGGTGGCTTTAGTGGTTTAAACTGTTGATTTGCCAGCATTCATACTGCAATCCTACAAAGAGAGTTCTTCCAAAAAAAGGTCAGTTTGAATGCTCTCATCCCATTTCAGAGCCCGGTACCCTGCTCCTCACAGTCTTCAACTATGTCTGCAGCCCCCAGACATGTGGCTGGTACCCGTCAGCCAAAGCAGCGCGCTCAGAAGATACAAACCACAAAGCCACCTTGGTCATCCTTTCCGACACCAGTTACCTTCACCTATATCCTGGTTCTACAACAGAAGCAATAGCACAAATGGGACCTGGCGCCATGGAATGGAGTACGATGACGGAGGATTTGTTTCCACCATCCGGGGATGCGGCTTCACCCAGAAATTGGCTGTGCCTCTTCCAGCTGTGCAGATGGCCTTGCCTGTGGTGATACGAGGTGGCAACGACAACAGGAGGCTTGTGCATGCTTTGCATGGGAGCTCCGCAGTCTGTGGGGTGGTCCCACGATGAGGCATTCTGTACACAGCCTGAAGCATGCTAGAAAACAAGGCTGGTGTGCCCTGTGGTAGGGCTCAAGTACCCTGGGGCAGCGTGGGTCTGGCTGCTAACAGCTAAAGGTGTGCGATACCCTTGTGACTGGAGATCTTGGGTTCTGCCTTTTACCTCCATTCCCTGTGGGTATCCCAGGAGCTCTGAAGGTCTGCTCCCTTCCTTCCAGTCAATGAGCTACACAGCTCCAGCTGGACCTCACCCATAGGGGAGGAGGCTGGATTAACATGAGAACTAAAATTTCCTCTACTCATGTTCTTTCAGTCCAAACATGGAATAGTTCCTCAAAAATCAGACTCTTCCAAGATCTTCAGAGCTGGTAGCACCTCCTTCCCCATCACCAGCCAGGACCTCCTCTGACAGGGCAAATTCATCATTCTTGTAAGCAGTGAAGTACCTGAGATTGCTACAGAAGTCTGTGGCTCTCTTTACCATTGTTGGTGGCAGAGCACATAAACGCAGATGCGGAGAACCACTCTCCAAGCCTTACTGATAACCCTAGCAAAGCATTTAAAGGCTGGATTTGTTCTCCTTTGGCAACCTAATGACTTCTCAGCTCCTCGGCTTTCACAAGCTGTTTAGAAACTTCCTTGGCCGGAGCTATATCAGCCAAGCCCCTGCATTTCCGTTCCCAGGGTAGGTGCAACCTGAGGAGCTCACCAGGCGCTAATCCGAGCAGAGCCTAGTGGCAGCAGGGAAAACCAAGCGTTAGCTCGGCCTGGGCCCCTTGTTCGGGAGGGAATTTCATCCACGTCTGAAAGCTGCTGAGGCTGTTATTTTGATCCCTATCGCTGTACAGAAACCTTCTCTTTGTTTAACCACAGCCCAATGTGCTACTAAAGAAATTTAAGCGCCGTCAGCAGTGGGCTGCGGTGGCGGAGGGCGCACAGACGGGGCCAGATCCCCCCTGGGCTCTGCATGCCGTAGCACCACGCAGTGCCGATGGCTGTGAACATCACTTGGAGATGCAGCTTCGTGGCTGCGATCCTCACTTCAGATACAACTGCAGTGACTCCCGGGTGTCCCGCGCAACCCCCTCACCCTCCTTGCTTGCCTGGGGATGCTGTCTGGTAGAAGCAGCTCTGCTTAGGGGTGGGTTTTTGCTAAAGGGAAGGGCAGCACTGTTGAGCGTAGGAACCTGCCTGGAGTCTCAGGCGAGGCGGGATGCAGAGTGGGGCAGAGTGCTCAGTGTGAGCTCCTATGCTCTACCCAAAACGAAGCCAAGACTGGTGAATGAAGACTTGTTCACCCTTCCCACCCCAGGGTTAGCCTCCCTACTTAGAGAAATCCCCGAGGTGACATTTCCTAGAGGTATGACCTCCCTTCGGCATTTTGTTGCCCTGAGAGAAGACAGACTCCAGCCCTGGTACCCGTTGCCAGCCAAGGAGAAAACATCCGCCCCAGGAGGGACATGTGTCGGTGCTGCCAGGGCCAAATGGAAGGCACAGGGCACTGGTCCAGTGCAAAAAAGTCTGCTTCTGAAGTGAGCTGACATTCAGGGGAGTCGAGACCTCGTTTATCTTATTACAGGTCTTCAGATCTGATTGCATGCTTCAGGGACAAGAGACACGTGTAACAACCTACCCTGTCTCCTAAAGTCTGAGACAAACCATTGTAATCTCAAAGAGCTTTCCTAAAGCATGCCCAGAGGTTATCTTCCATGCTTGACAAGCCTGAGATAGAGAAATCAAAGCCAAGATTCTCCTCCCTTTCTAATTCAATGACAGTATCAAATGCTGGCAATGCCACAACAACGCTTTTCTGTTCACTTGTGTCAAATGAAACAGGGGTTTAATTTTTACTTCTGCCCTCAGCACACAAAAAGTTACAACAGAATTATTACATCGACGAGAGGCCACAACCACCACTTACAGAGTCCCACTGATTCCCACTTCAGTGGGAGAAAGTCAAGGGATGGAGAGAGAAATAAGATGCACGGAAGTGAACAACAAGCAGATGAGAAATAATTCCCCCCAGGAGAGCTCTATCCTCACATAAACCAGCACCAAAAAAACATTTTGGGACTGAGACGTCCCAGGCCCCCCAGCTGACTTTCTAGACTGAATTCCCAAGGGACAGGGTTGCAGAACACAGGCCACATCACAGCTATGTGCAGCAATGTTGTATGAAGGTCTTTCCTCCAAAATTTTAATCAGAGACAAAGGATTTAGAGGGAGAGTTCCCAAGGGGATACACACTTGGAATTGCACACTTGCAGAAAGGTTGGCTGAGCAGAAGTTAAGTGCAGGGGGTGGCTGGGAGTGCTGCAAACAGCTGCCTGGAAGAGCCTCTCCCCAAATCACATTTCTTCCCACCCTTTCATCCCCTCCTCCTGGTCAACAGCATTTTTTCCATCCCAATAAGCAAACTGGCCAAACAAGTCAACCAGGACACCTTAAGCCATTGCAATTTCCAATCTGATAAACGATGAGCCAACAGAGAGCGTGGTCGTCGTGCAGCTCCGCACCCATCTCGCAGCCCCGAGCCGGGATACGGCCGGCTCTAGCAGATCTGTCAGGATAGGGGAGGCTTGGTCTGGCTTGGGTGTGATGTCTCCCCCTCTCCTCTCTATCAGGGTTGCAAACTGGGATGCGTCTCCCATGCTGTTGGCTGCCCATGGAGGAGCACTTGCACTGCGAGGTGGGCTGCAAGTTGTACACACCAGGGCAGAGCAGCTGCTCATTTTTTAGCCAAGAAAGCCATAAAAGGGGACAGAAGTGCCTCATAACCCGCTGCAGCTAAGCCCAACAGGTCTCAGCTACAAGCCACCCTAGATCCCTCCCAATATCAATGAAAACTGCTTTATTGGCAGCCCCTGACTCGAGAAAATATGTTGCTTAAACAGAAATATCACATTTCTGGGAGAGCTGTTGAAGATTAAGCAGTCAGGAGAAAGGAACTGATTTGAAAGGTCCCTTCAATTGAAAAGAATTGACCTTTAAAGGTCCCTTCCAACTCTAACGATTCTATGATCTCTGACTCAAAATAGCTGTGCCACCACACTGTGGGGGGATGCGAGGGAGAAGGCACTTTGGTGAGACGTGCTCATGCCGGGTGCTCACACCACCGTTGGCACCCAGAGGTGCCGAGGAGCCAGCCAGATACCGGCGGCGCAGTCCCAGAGGAGACACTCGGCTCCTGAGCTCCCCTGCGCATCGTCTGGTGGGTTTTCCTAGCGCCAGAAACGTGACCGAAGCTGCAAACAAACACATACCTACATTTTTTCTCCCAATATTATAAAATAACCCTAACATAAAAATATCTCCTTCCAACATGAGAAAATTCAGTCCTTTCAAAGCTACTTTCTAATTTTACCTGTATTTTAATTCACTTACATTTTTATAGGATCCATTTAAAAGGAACTGGAATCCAATTGAAATTGGTACATTTTTTCAAAGCTTGATTGAACCAAAATTGCTCTTTGAAAAATTAATCAAGAACTTTTGATTTTCACCCCTAACCAGGATTAAAAGAGAAAAATCTCAATGTTTTTCAAACAACACAGGCAACAACATGGTTAAAAAACCTGAACCAGTTTTTTGCTGTACACAATTTAAAGTAAAATCAACATTTCCCCCAACTTTTGCTGTTTCTTCTGGCTGAAGCTGTGCCTCAAGGCCATGTCTTGCCAGTTCCTCGTGCTTTGGAATACAATGCAAAAATTTGATCAAAAAAACCCAAACAAACAAAACCAAACCAACCTGATTTTGATAACTTTCTATCTTTCTAGACCCCAGAAGGACAACGTACGAGCCCGCTGATGCAGATGGCAGGGGACTCGATACTTCCTCATGCTAGGAAAAAGCTTGCATCCCTTGGGGTGCCCTGGGAATTGCCAGCCACAAATGTCAGGTGAATTAATGACTCAGAAGCAGGACAAAAGGTAAAAATCCCTCCTAGGTGCCCAGACCTGGCAGGAAAGGACTTCCCCATTCCCTGCGCTGCTCCTCTTCCTCCTTTCGCCTCCCATTTCCTCCGAGAGTGTTTGAGGAAAAGCAGCCGGCAGCAGATGGAGTCCCCGCTCCTATTTCCCAGCTGCGCTTGGGGAACCCTCCTCCAGCCCTTGATTTTAATTAGGCTGTTTCAGAGGCATCCCCCTCCCAAACAAGCGAGGGGAGCTCGTTAATATTTCTGTAGGAAAAGGCCCCAGAGGCAGGAGATGCAATACTGTCTCTAGAGCCTCCTAATTAACTCTGTGCAGATAACAAGGTATGAACTGATTACAGCTGGGGTTAGGGACGGAAGGCTTCTTGCTCTGGTTACTTGTGTGGTCGGGAAGGGTGCAGACACCCCTCGGCTTCTGGTAGTGATTTAATTGCAAATAAACAAAGGCATCGCTAACAAGAACCCAAATCTTTGTGTCAAGCAGAGCCGACAGGATTTGTGCCCTTTCAGCATTTGGTTTCTGCAGATCTCCTGCTTAGAAACTTCTTGGACAATGTCCAAAGAGGCAGAGAAGGCATTAGAGAAATGGGAGAAAATCCATGCTGGTGTCAAAAGCTGGGATAAAAGGTCTCCTGATGGCTCCCAGCCTGACCCAGAAAGTGAGCACTGAACAGAAATATCTGCACCATAATTTTTTTTCACTGACACCAGGAAAACTAGCTGGCACCCCAATGGATTCAAATTATTAAGAACACCCCATCAGCAGCTCCCGCACAGCCTCCGGGACAAGAACTGCTCTGGGAACAATCCCCAAACGTGAATAAATCCAGGACAACGGAGCACTGCTTGTGGGAAATGAGGCTGAGTTTGGTGAATAAATTATTTGCTATGAATAATTCACCCCGACCTAGTTGTAATTATTATACTCTCATTTAACTCTTCTGTTGGCTTCAGAGAGAATGGCCATGGCTTTCCTCCCTCCCATGGCCAGAGGAGCCAGGTCTGTGCCCCGAAATGCAGGCTCTGTCTCTGGCACACAGCTGGACCTGCTGCGTGGAGTCCATCCTGCCTTCAGTAGGTGCAACCTTGCTCCTTGTCCAGCAAAAGCAATGCATGATGCTAGCTCTGCACAGAAGAGGTAGCAAGACTGGGCAAATGGACATTCAAACTCTTGTTTAGCCTTCAGAGACCTAATCCAGGTTTTAAAATCCACATGGTAGTGACGGGCGAGGTGAGTTCACCCCTCATCACATATCCAGGAGCCTTGGCCGTGGCAGGAGGTGCTGCTAAAGGGAGAGCCAGAGCCCTCCTCATCCCTGCAATAAAGCACCCTGGAAATCGGGGGGTGTAGAACCATGAAATAAAGCCAAGAGTCCACTCCAGCTGCCAGCATTGCTGTGCCAGCCCCGTGTGAGGCTTATCCTGGAGCTAGATTTGGACAGAGGAGATGTGTCCGCTGGCGATGCTGTCTTCTCCTGTTCCCAGAGAAGGAGGTAAAAAGACAGCTCTGGAGAGTTTGGGTTATCGCCTTTCCTAGCATCCTGTGTTCCTAAGAACCACACCCCCGGGCTCTCAAATAAACCCTCCTCCAACCCTCCTCTTGCAGATATCTCCAAGATATCAACAAGATTTCTCAACAGCATTGCAGTGCCAAGCAGAGACATTTAGCATCTCCTCCCATTTATTCTAAAGGCGCACGCAAAGCTCTGTGGTGCAAAGGACAGGCTGACTCCACGAGACGGCAAAGCCGGCTGCCGCTCTGACCTTATTGCAGCTACCAAATAGCATAGAAACCCCCAGAACCCTTCGCTATAGACAAGCTGATTCTCTCTAAGAGGTCTCAAGGTCTCTGTACAGACTGTAGACAGAGTGGAAAACCACCACCACCCTCATCTGGAAATGAACCAGGGAACAAATCTCAAGATACCAAAGCAAAGTCAAAGCGGTTTTCTTTCCTCTTTTCATCTGGCTGGGTAAAAGAGATTTTCAAATTCATTTCCTACATGCTTCTCTCACCCCCCCAGTGCAAGATAGAGCTCTCCTGGTGCCCGAGCGGCGCGGCCAAAGGACCCCACGCATGCACAAGCCACACGCGCGAAACCGCAGAGGCTGGTCGCGCCGACCAAGGAGAAGAGTTGAGAAATGGGACCCAGAAAACAGCAGAAAGGAAGGACAGCAGCCGAGGAGGCTGCAAAGAGGGAAAAATCCAACAAAACAACAGCGTGCACGAACTGAGAAGGCAACACAGACAAAGACGGGGGGAAAACACAAAACCTTTGCAAACAGAGAGGACGGGGAAAAATATAGATGGAAAGAAAAAGGGTGGGCATGTGGGGCAAAAGAGCTTTTGCTGGACAGAACAGTAAGGTTTTCACCTCCAAGCTCAGAGAAACCTGATGTTCAGTCTGGGTTTGACCTATTTGACTTGAACCCATCTCTACTTACGGTTCAGTCATACACAGACACCTTGTAGAGGTTTCTCAGTAGATGAGTCTTTAAAAAAAAATCAGGAGTCTGTATTTTAAAAGGAAATCATTCACATGTACCTTAGTTCTGTGGATTTGTTCTGTAAATACAGACAACTTCAACTAGGTACCAGCTAATTCACAGGGAAAAGACCGCGGAAGGCACATCCGCAGTGCCTCTGCATAGGGAAACTCTGCTGCAAACATTACAGATAATCACCCAGGGATGCTACCAAGCCAAAAGGTTTGTTTAAAATGCTTTGTTTTAAGTAAACGGAAACTCAGAGGCGCTAAAAGGAACCATTTTTTTTACTTTAAAAGCACTGAGTTTCTATGTGTAGTTTGTATCTCTACAGAAATGTTCATCTATCTACCCATTTATCTGGAAATGCCTAGGAACTGGCATTTTGAGGTAGTTGGGGGTCTCAACCATGGTTACGGAATGGCAGGGATGAAGTTGTTGTAAGAGAGATGCACTTTTAAAGCAGGCAGAAATAAATCCAAAGGACTACAGAAAAGGTATCCGTCTAGCTTTAAGGTTGTGTTCAATTTTCTTTTTATTTTAAGTCCTCACACACTGAGGAAGGCTTGTAGGAAGTCGTATCTGAACCTCTTCTTGCTTCTAAGTGCCCTACAAAAAGCAGACCCAGGTGTGGGTTTAGCATGAGCCTCTGCAAAATTTTGCTTTCATGTGGCCTCAGTGAAAAACCAAGCACTACTGGAGGGGATGTTGTGGTCCGGATCCATCACACCAAGCAGGGTGGAGTGCATTAGTTAGGCTTGGTGGTGGCTGAAATGAGGTCAACGGCCAAAAAAACCCTGTAGAGTTTGATGGGCGCTCAATTACGCCAATGCTAAATGCTTACGACAAATCCCTCCCTGCAAAACTGAGGTTCAATGTTAAAAGCTTCCAAGGAATCGCCCCTGCAAATGCAAATTTCCACGGCCCACGGGGGCTGTGGGACGGCAGCCTGGCTTTTCCTGGAGAAGTCTGGGGCTGCTCTGTAATTTCTGTGTCTGAGCTTCCCCTGCCTTCGTCCAGGCCCTGTCTGAAAGGCAGCAGTGAGCAGCATTTGGATATAATGTATTTTTGTGGTTCAATTACTTTTTTTTTTTTCAGAATAAACAATAAATTTGAGCAATTTCTTCATCTTACTGTCTTAAATGTTCTCAGTTAAAATAATTTCTTTCACGAGGGTATTTAAGGAGCCCTTCTGCTGTTGCCTCTGTTTAATAGCTTGCTAACACCTACAGTACTGCCTACTCTAATTACTCCGATCTAATTAAGAAGGGGGAAGAACAGCATACTACTGAATGGCTAGTCAAACGGCTGTAGGAAGATAAATGGGGATCATATCGGTGGGGTAATTTGATCATTAGCACTATCCTTCTCCAAATTAACCTAAACGGAAGCAGAATGAGAGAGGAGAGAGAGAAACACTGATAGAGATAGTGGAGACATGGTTAGAAAGACAAACTGATGTGCCATGGTTTCAAAGACCAAAAAAAAAGGATTACAGAAGAAAAAAAAAAAGCAAAAAAAAAAAAGCAGAAGATCCAAAATCCAGTCTGCTTAGAAAGCAGAGAAAGCACCAGAAAAGTCCAGGAGAACAACAGTAATGTCACAGAAAACCGGCGCCCACTTCAGCCACGGCACAAAAAGCTGGTGGTTCGGCAGGAGTTTTTTGGGGGGGGTTAATCTACCTTATAGGCAACGCGAGCAGGGCATTTCTTTCCAAGGCCTAGAGGTGGGGACATGTGTCTCAGCATCTCGTACATGTCAGTGTAACTGATGCGCCCGCTTGGAGGCAAAGGGAGGGAGGCAAAAGCAAGAGGACACAGAAAGCCAAAAAGGAAGGGGATGGGGATGGGGAAGAAGGCAACACAACGGAGCAAATGAAAGGGAGGAGAGGGGAAAGCAGACAAGAAAACAGAGATCAGGTTAATCAGCTATCGCAGGAAAACAAAACCAAAATCAAGAGGTGGGTAAATAGAAAGGTTTCTCCTCTTCTGTTGCTGTGTTTCAACGCCCAACATCTCCTCACCGCGCGGGTCCCTGCGGGAATGATTGATGTCTCCGCTTGGGTGGAGAGGGTGCGGGTTCGGCTGGCTCTTTGCGGGGGTGGAGGGATGCTTCCCCTTCTCACCCCCCAATCGAGAGGCTGTGTTCACCATGCCAGGGAGAGCTGGGAGGCAGAGTTATGGGACAGGGAGAGGTTGGGCTTCAAAAAAAATATTCTGCTTTCCTTCAGTGAACCAAGATTTTGGTTTTCAGGTGAGCCCACAGGCTACGAGAAGCAAAAAGCCAATCCTGCTGTGTTTGCTCAAGGGACAGAGTGGGACCGCTCTGGCTCCAAGCCAAGGGTGCAACTCTGCAAAACCTCAGGTTTGACAAAACCAGAGCCCAGCACTCGATTTGCAGGAAGGTGGTGGAAGGGGGACCTGTTTCTCCCTTACATTTGATGGACCCCCTCTTTCATCGAGCCAACATCAACTGGGTGTCTCCAGCTGGCTGTTCTACATGTCAGAGGGAACTGGGAATTGCAGAGATTTGGGAAAAAGCCCTTAAACCAGCGCATTACTGACGGCATCTACCTTCAGTGCACGTCAGTGACAAATAAAATCCTGCCCTAAAAAGCAAGGGATGAAGAAACAGCAAGGAACATTTCCTGCTTCGCCTTTTTCTGACTACGAAAACCAGGAACACGACTGTGACAATCTCACTTCGTTTTCCCAGCGAGCTGCCGGCTGTGCAAATCCATGCTGCCTGTCATCTGAGGAGACCTCAGGATACTGCGGGATGTTATTAATTAACGTTTAACCCCTGGAAAAGCAGGACAGTATTGCCATCTCCACTGTATTAGGCGGGAAACCGAGACCCCAGCACCCATAGGAACCCCCCTTCTCGAGCAGGACAATGCAGGAGAAGATGCCAGCCCGATGCCCTGACACAGGTCTCGGTTCCTACGTAAAGCTTTGGTGCAGGAGGGGGTGGAAGAGAGAACTCACTGAACCAAAACCTATTCCTGTCCTTGGTAACTCATGTAGCTAAAATATCACCCAGGTTTTACAGCCCGGAGTTAATTTAAATGCTGCTGAGAGACACAAATTGTAATTACAGCCAACAGCTTCCTCTGGCTTTTCTCTTCTCCTCCTGGTCCCTGGCTGGAGGTGCAGGGTCTCATGCCTTCTCTGCAAGACTTTTTAACTCTTAATCCCCAATGAGATGTTGAAAACTCCTGGGCTGAGTGAAAGAGAAAAGCCGCAGCAAGCTCCGTGCTTGGCTGCTTCCACTTCTCCTCCTGCTCTCCGTGCACCGGCTGCAATAAATCCCCACCTGCGACTGAGACCCCAGCGAAGTCCAGTGTCACCCTGTGCTGATTTCTTGGCAAGATCTGTCCTTCATTCCTCACCTCAGCTCCCAAGCATGGTATACGTTTCCCGTGCCTTAAGGCAGGAGGTTTCACTGGATCCGCGTCATCGCTTACAATCTCAGAGGCATAAGCGTGACTCCCCCGCCAATCCCTGGCCATTGCACTGCAAAAATTTCATCCCTTCCCTTCTCCCCATCCTAGATAACCATCCCACTCTGCCGCCCAATTAGCCAGTGCCCACATTAAACGTCTTTTGGGCTCAAGAAAGGGGAAAGTTCAAATGTTGGTCGTTCAACTGGAGGGACAATGCTATGAAGCCCATCAGCTGGAAGGACAACGCTATGAAGCCCAAGCTCCCTAGAAATCTTGGGATGACCTTTCTCTCCGGTGTGTATATACGGAGAGAAAGTGCTGTGATGCTGTGCTGCTTTTCCCCAACACTTCCCACCCAGACCGGGCAGGATAGAAGCTGGAGGGTTCACTGTCTCATAAAGCTGCCTGTCTCCAGCCAGCTGGGGTGTGGGAGGAGACAGGGAGGAGATGCACCCGGGAAAAAGGAGGCGGTCAGTCAATCATTCCTCTTTCAGGCAAGGGCTTAGCTACGTTACAGCTCCTTTTCTGAACCGATGGCATCTGCACTTGAGGGAGGGGGGTAAAAAGAAACAAAACCAGAACCAAAAATGCTGGAGGGAGTCTCTGAAGTTCCAAACCTTGTATGCCACCCTATGAGGGCACTTCTTTCCTAAGCCCAGGGGTGGAGCAATTACACGTAACAAATTGTACATATCCTTATAATGAATCCGGCAACTGGAAAGAAAACATCAGACGTTATGACAGCAAAAAACCGAGAGGAATCAGTTTTCCCCCAGGCAAACAGGAGAAGTTGGAAGGGCAAAACGCGCTGAAAAGCAAGGTTAGTCTGACAGCAACATGAAGGAGGCCACTCGAACACAGACCAAGAGAGAGAGAGAGAACTTCCAACTGCTCAGCAAAAGCTGTATCCTTGGGTTTTCTTCCGTGAAATCTTCAGTGCCATGTGGAAGGCTTTCCAACCACTGCACGTGGTCACCTTTATCACTAATGTTCTACTCCCCCATGCCTGACAGAAGACCCCTACCCACTGCTCAGGTGCTGCAGCAGCCCAGAAAAAAACAGAGCCCGCAGCACACAAATAGTCTACTTACTGGATTATTACTGGGATTAAAATTAGTGGGTTTAAAAGAGCTTGGGAACCTCCACCTTCCACTCTGACCGCCTACGCAACCCCAGCAGGGCTGTGCTCTGCTGCACCGGCAACAAGTAATTTGCTGGAAGTCCAGAAATTGTCATCTTGAGAGCTGCCAGTCCTGGGAAAATCCAGCCCTCGTTACCAGTAGGTGAAATCAGATGCCTCGAGGTAACTTTATGGTCAATCTCATTAACTCTCGACAATATTTCCAGCTAATTGAACAGCAGGATTAGATTTCTTAATCTTCTGTAAGCAACCAAGTCATGTACAAAAAGAGCTACGCTGAACTTCAAAATGACCTCTAAGGAAAAACGAGATGATTTGGGTTCACGATGTTTATTTTGGTATTTTCTATAAAGAAGGCTGGAATATTTTGGAACATCTTCTTCAATATTACTGCTTTTTTGGACTTGAAAAATTAAGGTCTATTCAAAACCTTCACAATCCACTCAAAACTATTAATTTAGAAACAGATCAAATGGAGCTGTGCAAGTCTTGGCTGCAGGCCTAATCATGGTTATAAAACTATATTGGTTTAACTGAGTCAAGAAGTTTACTGAAATTTTAGAATGGTTTTGTAAAATCAATGTGTAGAAAACATATATGAGCAGTTCCCTGAGCTCTCTAAGAATCCACGGAAAGCTTGGAAACCGGCAGATGCATTGCGTTGGAAGGTCACGGCAGCAAACTATGACAAACACAGATTCTTTCCCAGGTTGTTTAAATCTGAGTTTTGTTTATTTTTGTCAGCATGCCATTATCTCAGATAGTTATGAAAAAGCTCTCCTTTGGGAGCACCTGCATCTCCTCCCGACCACTGAAGGTGCTGCCAGTAGTATCTCCCTCAGCTTTCAGGAGCAACTCATGGGAATGGGATGGCAAACCAACATTTCCAGTATCTCTAAGGGGTATGCACTGGAGGGGAGGGGGGCAGGGTATAAGAGAGATAAAACACTCTACTTTATGTATCTTGACAAATAAAAGTGGATATTAATCCAATTATCTTTTCTTTCCCAGTTCATCCTTAAATGCAATGGTTTTGCATTCCTGGTTAACTTGCAGCCCTGAACCAACCCACTGCGTGTACCCCAGTTCTCTTGCTCTCTCTTTTTCTGAGTCTGAGGCTTTTGCCACCCCTAAACGCAACAGTTCCCTCGTACTTACCCCTACCGAGTGTGACACATTTAGAACAACAGCTGCTAGCTGCTTTTTTGCTTCCTTTTGAATGTTTTTCCCCAGAAAAGCTTACAGAAAGTTGGATTTTGTGACAGAAAAAAGGTGACATTGTAAACAGGTATGTAAACACACACATTAAGTCCATGTTTAAAATATTATCTATATAACAAAAGCATGACCACACTTTGACTTTTTACCCACGCAGCATCTTTCAGCGAGGGTCTCACGCTGCAGAAAGTGGACAAACACTGTAATTCCCTTTTCCTTGGGATTATCAAAGAAGAGAGCTTAAGAGAGGCCATCAATTAGTGAAAGATGGAAACAGGAACCAGCTCACCTGCATCCAAGCATAAGAGAACACTGGCCAGGAGTCGTCTGTCTTGTAATTATGCTATGGTGATTATTTGTCATCCCCCTACGCATGTCTATACTGGAGGTGAAATGCTAAAAGGAGATGGCTGACACGGAAAACAAAAACCGGATCAATGTTTTCTTTCAATGACTTTGACCAGCTAGAAGCTGAACAAAAAAAAATTGATCCTCTAAAGCCCTGTGTCTTCAGGTGGAAACGGGGAGTACTGCTGGGAGCCGTGTCTTAAAAGACAGTTTACTGAGCTTGGTCCATGGGTAGCTCTTGTGAAACACCACGTCCAGAGCTCCACAGTTCAGCCCAAACGATCAAAAAATCTGTTCTGGCCTGAAACTGTGAACAGATTTCCGATTACTTCTAAATTGCGGAAATGTTAGTCTCACTTATGGAAACATAAGTGATTTCACACACCGAAACTCCAGAACATGCACTTGTTTTAGGAGTGAGCCTCGAGCATCATGTTTTGGCTGTCTTTCAATCTGTGCTTCTGCCCTCGGTCACTCTGCCAACATCAACAGCTTCACACCACAGCAAAACGGGAACAGGGTTAGAGAAAACCAGAATTAGGACCTTAATAGATGACATGTTTTATATTAACAGGTCTGAAAGTGAAAAGGTTTGGCCCCTGAGTGACTCACAAAGCGTAACCTCTGCGCTCAGAGCTAATAGAGCGAGCAAATCTTTCCGTAAACTTTATGATTGTGCCTCTTATGGGTGGAAAGTTCCTGAACACGTAAACATTTTAAAAGCACGCTGATGCTTATTTTTCCCTTGCAGGTGTGTTCCTCCTCCCACGGATGCTAACCAGAGCCAAGACTATTTTTTAAGGAGAGAACGGGCACTCCCAAGCTTTCAGATGCATTGAGATTTTCCCGTGGTAAGAGACAGGACTGGATTTGAAAAAAGAAAAAAGCTATTTACTGCCTGCCAAATACCCACAAAGGACTTGCCTGTCTTACAGAGCACGTGGTAAGGAAAATCTGCTTGGAGATTAAAGCTGCTGGTATGTGTGCAATATATATGCAGGCTCACAGCACGGATGGCTTTGAGCCGGTTAAAATCACACACAGGTCAGAGAAACGCAGTGATTTTGGAAGAGGTTTACATTTAGAGTCAGCCTAAATCAATTGAACTGAGATTCTAAAGCAGTTTAATTGCATCCTAGCAGGGAGTTTGAGATGCTGATTGTACAAATGCTGTCTGCATCTGTCTCTACCCAAGGGAAACAAAAACGAGTGGAAAGACTGGAGAGGCTGGAGGCAGCTTCATTACAAACACAGAGGAGATTCGGTGCAGGGTACCTTGCAGGGAGGAAGAGGGATACAAAACTAGTAGGGCAATAAAGAAAGAAGTCTCCCAACAGGCAAATTCCCAAGCTGCACAATATCAAGGAAATTACTGTGGCCTGTATCTCAGAGCATCTAGAAATGAAGATTACACAGTCACTGGGACTGCTGCGCGGTAGCTTCTTGGGCAACGGAGAAAAGCGATATATTAAAGTCAGTCTTGCTCTAGAAGCGATCACTGGTCAGAGCCACTCCCTCATTCAAAAAAAATGCCTTAAAATGCTTCAGCAGTGGCCCCTGGTTCTGGCACTTCTCTGCTGCTGTAGTACTTAAGCCCAGGTGTGCGGCTTTCCCTGCGAGCATCTTGGAATAAAAAAAAGCAGAGATAAAACCAGAAACCCAAACACCTCACCATCTGGCTGTGAGGAAACCGTTTCCTCCTTTAACGCACTCATATCTCAGCACCATTTCATCAGAGGTTCACCGAGAACCGAAATGCTCAAAGTCAGGCTTACTGCATTTTCTCATTTTGCACGTCTTATGTTTCAACCAGAAGTCCAAAAGCTGCAATATTGTTTAGAAGAACAAAATTGCCCTCTACAATTTGATGTCATTAGAAGGAGGCTTCCAAGGTCAAAACTTCAGGTTTGATGAGAAGTGTCTGTTTAAAAATCACACGTTCACAGCAAACCACCCTTACACTGAAGAACATCATGACTCCCTGCTGCCCCACAGGTGGGTGAAAGCAAACGATGAAGTTGGAGCCTGCAGCACTTCACTCTGCTGCAAAGCAGTGGGGTGAATCATCTCCTTTTAAGGGAGAGATAGCACCTTGAAATCTTCAATTTTTTTTTTTTTTTTTTTTTTTTTTGTGTAGCCTCAGGTGTCTGCACAGGATTTGTGACACCATTAAGGTGGTTCTCAATCAGGAGAGAAATGATGTACAAATGAAGTATAGCAAGGCTTCGCCTCCCAAGCTGCCTAAAATGCTGCCAATGGCAAGGGATTCATCATTTTTTTTACCTTCAAACTGGGATGCAGAAAGCAAAAGCTATCAAAGCTCATTTTGGAAATGTGAAACAGCTTTCCTACTTGGCCATTTAGCCAAAATAATTTGAATTTACCCTTTTAATTCATGTAGGGGTGGGGGAGAAGGGTGTGTTTCGCTCTCTCGATTTGTTGGTTTACGTCTGCCTCATGTCTATTTGAAGGAAATGCCCTTGTAATGACATCAGGTTTGTTCATCTCCAGTGCACAGTGAATTGAAGTTGGAGCATTTACCACCAATGTTACCTCAAGCTTTGGAGTAATTTTCCTTCTTGAGCTGTAACCACAATTAAAACAGGCTGCTTGTGTGCATAGGTATGGTATTTATACACGCCGTAAGTCCTTTTCTCCACATGTAAGTGTAACAGCGTACATACCAGGCAGCTGGGTCATATTCCGCCCAGACACGAACAAACTCATCCAAATGGTGGGGCCCGAGGATGGAGGAGTCTCTTGTCAGGTATTCAAAATTGTCCATAATCACAGCCACAAACAGGTTTAACATCTGCAGAGAGGAAGCAATAATGCAGTTAGAGAGAAAAGAAAAGAGAAAAAAAAGAGTTGGAAGGCATGATTCCCTTAGCAGGGTGTGTGGCTTCTACAAATAGCCGCCACACCCTGGAGAATAAACTACAAATTTATCCCTGGGGACCCTGCCGCCACCTCCTCCTCCCCTGCAACACCAGTTGCAGTTCCACAGTACGTCGCAGGTTTGCCACGGTGTTTGACTGCATCCCCATCACTGGTGATGTGACCCATCCCACAGCCCGAGTGGTTGGGCACCTCTCCCTTGCGCCCCCTTCTTCACCCTTCAACCCTTGCCTGTTGCGACAGGACAAGGGGTAATGGTTTCAAAATAGAGGGAGGTAGATTCAGGCTGGACATAAGGAAGAAATGTTTTACGCCGAGAGTGGTGGAACTCTGGCCCAGGGTGCCCAGAGAGGCGGTGGATGCCCCATCCCTGGAAACATTCCAGGCCAGGTTGGCCGGGGCTCTGAGCAACCTGATCTGGTTGGGGATGTCCCTGCTCCTGGTAGGGGGGTTGGACTGGGTGGGCTTGAAAGGGCCCTTCCCACCCAAACCAGTCCGTGATTCTGTAAGGAATCACTCACCTGCTGCAGGTCTCCCCCACATAACACAGGACCCCCACAGCATCAAGAAACCGCAAACTTTTTAGAGTTCAGCCCTTGATCTCAAGCCCCTTGCCATTGCTCCCAGCACCAGCCATGTCTCCGCACAGTTTTCCCTTGCTTGCATACAGCTGTTTCTAAAGTTCCTGTATTTTTCAATTTCAGTTTACATTTGTCAACGGAGTAAATTACAGGAGGAAAATTATGTCAGGCTGGACATCCACAAACAGCCAGAAACAACACTTAAAAACAAACACATTATCCAATTCCCACCAAACTACGGTGCAGCAACGTTGAACAAACCATAAAAACATGCCCTCCTGGCAAGGCTGGGGCTCTGTAATGCTTTAATCGCTTGTGGGGAACCGCATCTTTCATTGCGATGAAGTGCTCAACGCGGTTTAAGCAATGAGTTCCAGCCCTGTCCCAAGACAGCCCAGTCGCTTGGCTTTCCACCGCCTTATTTTGGAGCCTGCCTTCCTGCCGTCGCTCTCCGCGAGGGCTCTCCCCGCTCCCCACCAGTGAGCCCGGGGTGCGGCTTCACTGGGATTTTCCGGGAGTGCTGACTCAGGGACGAAGCTCACGCAAAGCTGTTTTGCACAGATGTGCTCCAGCCTCCAAGTCTACTGCTGCATTTCAAGTGGGACAGCTGATACGAGCCAGGAGGAGTGAGTCTGGGGGGTGGTGTTTGGTTTTTTTTTTTTTTTTAAGAAAAAGCTTTAGGAACAATAACTCGCTTGGAAATGACAATGAGAATGTCTGATTTGGGTTAGGGAAAAAATTGTCTTTAAAATACAGAGCGCTGAAGGAATGAGTAAATAGAGCATTAACTTAGTATAAGATTTTGGGGCTCCACATTTTTTAATATAAGCAGAAAAAATAAACCATGGGATGTCAAAGGGGCAACAGCAGCCAGACAGAGGATCTCAGGTGGGGCCACTGAAGCTGGTCTCTCTGTACCCAGCAAACTGCCACGTGCACCTCCTTCTCCTGGCTAAAGGTTCCTGATAATAGCAGCACAAAGCCTCCAATCTTGTATTTTAAAGCAAACCCATGGCAGGTCCACACACTGCTTTTTGGTACATGGCAGGGTGGTGGCTTTCATCTCTGCCTCCTTGATGTTTAATTGGGTCCCTGTCCCCGGTTTTCCGTTCCTCTGACCCAGCGGCGCAGGAAAGTGAACCAGGCCCCAAGAGCAGAGAGGGTTTTTATGCATTCAAGGGATCAGACAGACCCTAGCACGTATTAAAGCTCAGACCCAGCCCCGAATGGCGGCCATGGGCACGAATCAGGTACAGCAGCCCTGCGTACCTGCACATCCAAAGCTCTCCCTACACCGTCGCAGAAGAAAATGATCATGGCATTTATTTGGCAAACAAAGCAAAACACACAGGAGCAAACAAGTGTGATCTTCCCAGCTTCAAGCACTTCTGAACCCACGTTATCTTGGCCATTCTCACCCTGCCCTCCCAACCCCGTTCTTCAAAGGCCCGCGTTACAAATCGAGACAAAACAGATTAATGTTTAATTCCAAATATTAGACCCCCCTGTGGGAAGAAAGATAAAAACCTTCCCTTTAAACTAATGACTAAAGGATCTCTTTGGGGATTAATGGGATTTTATCACCAGGATGACAAATGGTTTTAGTGCAGCTGTCTTGTAATGTTTTTTTAAACCGTAATTAGGGAGAGGGAGGAAGCAAGGGGATAGGGAAGGACGCGCTGTGGAGGGGGGGAACCACACCAGCGCTTCCGCTTTGGGAGAGATGGGGGCCAGCTTACCAGGAAGGAGCACAGGAAGATGAAGGACACGAAGTAGAAGTAGGCGAAGTCGCTGCCGCATTCGTTTTTGGTGAGGCCGGAGAGCGGGTCGCAGGCTCTGTTACTCAGGCACGACAGCATGATCTCGTGCCAGGCTTCCCCGGTGGCACTCCTGCGAAAGGGAGGGCAGAGGGTCAGCTCGTCCAGCCCCCCCACTACAGAATGGGGGGCATCCACCTCGCGGTGTTGCTGCGCTCAATTAACTACATTAATTAGGTGGAAGGTTGTGTCTGGGTGGAGAGAGTACATTTACATCAGGAACCTGAGCTACCAGCCTGCTGACATGAAAAACGAAGGAGAACGAACGTTTCCCTCTGCAACAGGGGTGTCTAGGAAACCGAGCGGGCTCGGGCAGGCTAGGCTTGTTTGTATGGAGAATAAAACCAGCTTGATTTAAACACGTCTGGTGTAAAGTGCAAACATAAGTAAACAGAGTTCAGATTGTTCCCTTTTGGAACAGCAAACGTTTCTGTCCTTGCGCTGCAAACCCAATGGAGATGATGGGAAATGAAACCGAGCTTCTCCACTGGGATCTCTCATTTCCCTTACCAGGCAGGTACACAAACACCAGCGTGGTCCAGCTGGTCACAGGACTCGGGTCCCTTTGTCATGACAGCCTCCTGGGTTTTCGTCATCGTTTCTCTCCTCCTCCTCATTTTGGATGTGGGAACTGCAGTACCAGGTGGGTGTACTCAAAACAAATCCTAACTACTACCGCTATTATAAGGAGAAAAATAACCAAAAGGCAAAATTTTGCAGTCCCGGGGGGTCTGTCCTCAAAATAAGCCACCCCCTGCAAAGCGCATGTGTGGATTGGAAACGGGGGGATCTCCATGTTCGCTTACTCCGACTTTCTACATGGCCTCAGATTTTCCCCTCCTGATTTCTGCACCACACTCAGAGGTGCTTTGAGGGCCATCCCCCCACAGCGCTACGGACAGCCATGCACATTTGTACACAGGGCTGCCTGCCAAGCCTTCCCCCTGGCCTTTGAGACAACTGGGTGCTCAATATAAACCAAAATCACTGTCGGGGTACTCCAAATTGCAAAGCACATTCCCCCACTGGTGACATTTAGTCCTGGAGCCCAGTTCCCTTGTGCAGAACCCCACTCCCTCATCACGGTCCTGCTGTCTCTGTCCCCTCAGTCCTGCTGCGGCTGCCGCATGGGTCTGGGGAAGGGACCCAGAGGTCTGGACCCGAGACTGAATAATCATCCGGTTCTATTAAAATTCAGAGTTTTGAGTTGAGTGATCACTCTGAGCTAGAGAGGCCCAATTTCATTTCCATCTGGCTCCACAGAAACCACGGCTGGAAGGCGCTTGTGGGGCCAGAGCCATTATCAACCACCGTGTGTCCACAGTACGCATCCGGAGAAGTGAAGTCTTCCCTAAGCTGACCCGATCTGGAGCAGGGCCTGCATTTCTTTTTTGCCAGGTCTGAAAATGAAAATCTCTCATTTCATTGATTTTTTTTTTTTTTTCTGGTGTGTTGAATCAGACCTGTCACTTTTGGAGATGTGCCAGGCCAACCTGTAACGCCGAGGAAGAGGAGGCAGGAGTGGGTGCTTCACTCCAAACACCTTCCTTAGAGGATGCCCAAGTCTCAGCCGCTAAACTGGCGTGTAGGAAAACAAGGACTTGTTGCTCTCATGGAAGTCTTTGGTATTTTATTCTCTGCATACCTGAACAGAAGCATCAGGGCCTGGAGGAAGGTGCGGAAGTTATTGTGCCGATTAATGGAGGTTTCATCATCTAGTGCAATGTTTCCAAACACCTGCCACAGAAAAAAGAAGCGATTCAGGCCAAATGCATCCACGTGTGGAATTTGTCAGTAAACGTGGAGTTGGAAAAGAATTTGTCCTAGTTCAAGGGATCTCAAAAGCTAGAATAATTTCTGTGCTGAAGGAGATAAAAATGCACTGTAGAGATCAAATGGGGGAAAAAAAAGAATCAGTTAATGTGCTTCGTCTTCACACAGACCCTTTCCAACACCGCAGTTGAGTTCCATCCCAGCCAAGAAAACAGTCTCATTTCTTTTCAGAAGGGTGAAGTGCCTAAGCTGCTCCCTGCTCCCAGCCTCCTGATGTGCCCAGAGAAGGGCTGTGCCCTGCCCACGGGATACATGGCTGCCCACCACCGCGTGAGATGCCGTGTTGCAGGCTCGTCACCCGGAGCCCATTTGCCTGCCCACGTTCTCCCTGTGTACGCCCAGAAATATCTGGACCCCCAGGGCCACGTTCAACATCAGACCTGGCAACAAGGGTAGAAAAAGTGGCCTTTTTTTGCACTCCTGGTTTACCTGACACTGGACTTTCACCTCATCCTAAGTTGGGTGCTGATGCTGCTGCAGGGGCAATAACATTTGTACCCTGGGACAAACCTGGGCTACTTACACTCAGTGTTAAAGCTAAAACGTTACCTGCATGCCAATGATGGCGTAGATGAAGAAGAGCATTGCAATGAGGAGACACACGTAAGGCAAGGCCTGTGGGAAAGGAGAAGGCAGTATTAGTGACAGCAAACACCTACATCAGCTGGTAGCGTTTAATTCGTGGGCAGCACTGTGTTTTGTGGCATTTGTCCTTCAGATGAAGGAACTGGGAAGACAATATGAACTATTCTGGCAGCCTTCAGAAGATAAATCCCTGGAGCCAGGTATTCATCGATCACAAAGCAGTCTGGGCTTTCCAAGGGCTCTCCACACATCCTTGCAAGCAGATAAGCAGGGAAAAAAAAAATAAGGAGCTCAGCAGCAAGCACTGGAGCTACCGGCAGGCGTTGGCACTTTCTATGCATAATTGTACAAACATTAATTTTTAAAGAACTTGCTGTAAATTTAGTACAGAAAAAAAAAACTTAACCAAGAAACAAGTTCCTGCTCTGAAACAAGCACAGATTGCAATCCCAGGAGGACAAAAAGGTTCTGAGTTTTAGTGAGAAATCAGTGAAGGCTACAGTGTAATTATGTCATCCAAGCTGGGAGTAATAACTACTTTCCACTCAGGCTAAATGAATGGATAATTAATGCCTCTTAATTAGTAATAGCTGAAAAAATGGTAAGTCTTGGCCTAGGGCTAGAGCGTGAGATGCTCAGGGTGGGAGAGGGGCTACGCAGCCCACGGGCAGCCCAGTAGGAAATACAGGGCAAAGGATGATGTGGCTTCTGCTGGGCACCTTCGGACAAGGAACAAGGATGGAGAGCTCAGCACTGGGGGAAAAGACAGACAAGCAGCTCCCCACACCGCCCAGGATCCACCTCGGCTCCGCTTCAGGGGCAGCACTTCGGAAAGGGTCAGGGTTGTACTGAAAAGGGTCTTGGCTGAGCCCCTCTCCCAAGACCCAGCCAAGACTGCACAGTCCAAGGACACTCTCCTGAGTGGGAACCTGTAGAGCCCACATCTCAGCCTCTGGTAGAGGATTCCTCATGAGTTACAAGGTGAGAGCAGCAGCTACACCACCTCCATCCACCATCACGGAAATAACAACCTCACAAAGCTAAGGCATGGGCACCCCAGACCACAGTCTATTTCCGTTAGCCGCTGGACGGCTGGGTGAAAGCTCACGCAGAAGCTGAGTGCAGGAGCACCAGCTGCCTGTCTGGTGTCTCCCAGAGGGACGTGCGGTGTAGTACAACACTCTCCCCATCCCTGGCCACGGGATAACAGCACGGATGCCCGCGACTTTTTTCGAGGTTGCTTGTAGAAAGAAGCAATCGCTATGTTCCCATCTCCACCCTCCAAAAAAGTTGTTTCTCAATAGTCTAAAAGGTCTCATCAAACTTCACCTCTCGACCAGCTCTGGTGCAAATCAATAGCCATGTATTCTGCGGAAACCAGTCCTCCATCCCAGCTCTCTCACAGCCAGTGTGGGGCTGGCCAGTGCTCCCAGTTTGGCATGTGCAGAGCCCCCCAGTATTTTTCTCCAACTGCAGCAGAGAAATGCGTTTCTTCTCTTAAAAATTCTTCTCCGTCTTTGGAGAGCGCACACTCCTGCCCACAGTTTCGTCACCTAAAACAACCTCTCTGCATCCTCTTGACTCAGATGCCGTGATGTATTTCAAAGCGCAGCTAAGGCAAAATGAAACCGGTTGCTCTGCATCCCACCGCACTCCGTGAGCAGTGAGCAGATCCATCTTCAGCCCCTCCCTGACCTCGCCCTGCTTTACTTTCCCACGTCACCTCTCCATATTTCTCTGAAAGAGAGAGACCTCCAGAACCAGGGAAGCCAAGTGCTTTCTGGGAGAGGGTCCACATGTGTTGGGACAGGGGGTCTGCACTGTCAACAAGTGCCAGCGCTCAGACCTCAGTATCAGTGCTACAAATCCTGATCTCAGGTTAAATTATCTCCTCTCTGCACTGCAGAACGTGAGCACGCCCTATAACCAGAGTTAAAACACAATGAGCTGTGGAGACAGGCTGCAAAGCAGCTGAGAGCTGTTAAAAATAACCAGCTTTGGGGCATGTGGGCTCTTATTTAGATCCAGAAAACAGCTAACTGGAAGCTGAGCGCAGGTTGAGAACCGAGCTGCTGTAAAGCAGTTGTTTGAGGGTGGCTCAGCTCAGAAGTGCCATATCCTGCTGCGGTGGCCGGTCGCCCCTGCGCCACAATGTACTGGTGGCCGCGACGCGCTGAGGCTTGCTGGGAGGGAAGGGCAGGCGAAAAGGAAATCAGGGAAGGAAACTATCTCAACTTTAAAACAAAAACTTGCTTTTATAATCCCCCACATCATAAAAACACAGCCTTGTGTTACACAGCTTATATTATCCAAAAGCAATGGTTTGGGTTTCGCTTCTATCAAATTCTCCCAAGACTGAAACCTAGTGAAAGCAGTTTACCCTTGCACTCACTGCAGGAAAACAGCAGGCAGTAAGGCACGTATCAGTCAGACTACCATTTCCTTACTCTAATACCCGAGTCTCAAGATGTTCCCACAGGGATTTTGCGGTATTTTTCAAGGGCAACTCGAGCTTTGCACACGTGCTGCGAGTCTGCATCAAGAGCTGTCCGGCTTTCAGGCTCATCTTCCAAAATGCTCAGCACCTACAGCACTCAGGGGATGTTCAGTGCAAATCAGTTGGTGTTTCTGCAGAATTAGTATTCCTGTAATTGCTCTGCAGAGAGACTGTTCCTTTAGAAAAGGGAAGGTCTTTGAAGCTCAACGGACGATGCTACAGACGTGCCAAGCGTTACCGTCTCCCACGTCTCTTCCCCGCCTCCCACCTGCCCAACACTCACCTTAAAAGACTGCACAAAGGTCCAGAGCAAGATGCGGATAGTGTAACCCTGGCGAAGGAGCTTGATAAGTCTCGCCGCCCTGAAGAGCCGCAGGAAGCTGAGGTTGATGAAGTTGTCCTGCGGAAAGTAAAGGTTTTGTGTCCTTCAGAAATTAACGCGATTAGAAACCACAGCCCGCAAAAAAGAAATTAAAATTACCAGCTTCACGATCTAAGCAGCAAATCGGCCACCAGAAAACCTTCCAAAAGAAACATTCGTCAGTGCAGATCACTCCACATGCAGCAAGTATGAGAAAATCCCTCTCCACAAGAGCCCTCCCCTCTGCTACTGGGTCAATGGTAGAAAAGGAAAAGGCCCTTTCACGCTGTCCATGGAGGTCTGGTTTTTCTGAGTAAGGCAGATTTTTCTCCCTCTAAAGACTCAGGGAGAGGCAATGGTGCCGTATTATCGTTTTGTAAAGAATGAGGTTGTTTTGAAGTCTTGGTCAGCTTGCTTTCTACAATGAATTGAAGTTAAGCCAAGACAGTTGCGAGGGACTGTGCATATGGCCTCTACAGTAACAAAGAAAGGCATTGTCCAGCGAAGATTAAAACATCCTTGAAAGAATGAGGATGTTTTCTAACCTGGAGGTTTTAAATGTTTGTACAACATGTGACTGGACAGGCTCGTCAAGGAGAAATGGCACCAGCAAGACTATTTGGAAGATGGATCAATGGCAGCAAATCAATTGAGGAGGCTGAGCATTCAACAGCAGGAGGGTGCCTTAGGAACCTGCTGGTTTTTTAAATCATTATTAAATGTGCCTTCACAGGTAGATCAAAGAACTGCTGGAGACAGATTCAGATTTCCATTTGTTTTGTAGGATTCTCCCCACCCCACACTCTTTTTTTTTTTCTTTCCTTCACAGAAAAGAGCTTTCTTGCCCCAATGAGCTAATCTAGAGAGGGTTCTTTCCAAAACAGAACATGCAAAAGCCAGATCCCTCTTGCCCTCCTATTTTAAGGAGATGAAAAACGCCCCCCTTTCCGTACTGATTCCAATTCACTGAGTTGTGAATCTCTGTTCGCAGCCGCTTATTCGACTGGGTTAGCTAAAGAGAGAAAGCATCCCATTTTAAACTATCGAGCAGCGGAGTGGAAAACATAATTGTAAGGAGCTCTTGTTGGTAAAGACGAGCAAAACCAGTCTTTCTCTTGTATTATCATTTTACCAGAAGACACTCAATCATATATGAACTAACCCACGTTTTTTGCTCATTTGGCTACAGAGCTCATGCTGAATTTGGGGGGCTTGTTGGATCTATTTGGTTTTTTTCAAATGCCAGCTCAGTTTTGGGGCCATTAGCATTGCATTCCACCAATCCCATCAAAGAGTTCAAGAAATCAGTCTCAGGCATGCACTCGGTCTCTCTCATGTTAAAAACGCAAGCAGCTCGGAGTTAGGCACAGACCATATATCAGATTCAATCCTCAAATAAAGAGAAAAGAGAAAAGCACAGGTATGTTCAATGAAAAGAGCAGACAACACAGAGCTCATTCAAGCCAGCGACAGAAAGCAGCTCTGGCAGGCAAAACACAAGCGAAGATTCCCCTGGGTTGTTTGAGGTCAGTAAAACAAGCGCTAAAAATTCACCGCTTCCCTCTTTGCGTCAGCTGCTGTTCTATTTTTCACATCCGTTATGTTCCCTTCACAAAGTACTGGCCGAACTCACCTCAGCAGGTAAGGGCCGGGTAAGGCCCTGGGGCAGAGCCAGACAGTGGATGGTGCGGGCCGCTCCACCTCCGCAGAGCGGCTGCGGCGGGTTTCAGCGCAGGTTTAACCCAGAGCCCGCTGTAATCACGGACGGTCTCCCCACCAGCGGGAACCGGGCCAGATTTGTGTGTCATGTTCATGGCACTTGGGCACCAGGCCTGCAAGTCTGACCAATTGTTACCTCCAGAGCGATGCTCAAGGCAGATCTTTCCTGTGCATGAACCTAAGGCTCCTCCAAGGAGCACGTGCAGTGACTGCGTCTGCGGGATCCACCTCCCCGCGTATGAACCTGCCTTACCTCCCTCTTCGCCCGTTACTATGGCTGAAGAGCCAGAGCGTTGTTTTGCTCAGACTTTGCTATAGCCTTATGATCAAAGCTGGCATGATGCTTAAGATCTGCTTTGGTCTGGGCCGACGGCGACGTCGCGCTTAGCACAGAGCATCCCTGCTCTCTGTGAGGCTTTATATAGGGTAGCCTGTACATGCGCAAAATTAAACAAGGGGCTAAAAACTGTGCGGTCATGTCTATAAACCCCCGCTCCCTGGGCTTTGTAAGGACCAACCTCCTTTTTTTTCCCCCAGTCCCTGTTGGACTCGTGCACTGCCATTTCCCAAAGCACACTGGAAGCCTCCACGCCGCGTGGAGCCACTCGCAACCCAGGAAAATCCAGCGTCACCAGCACTCGCGGGCCGCTCGAAGGACCGTTCTCTGCGCTGCTCATAGGGAGGCAAAGTTACACACGCTTGTGATGGACGAAAGGGCTCTGCGTGTGTAACCCTCGGCACACGGCACAGAAAACCCGTCCTTCGACACCCCAGCTGTCCAGGCAGGTATTAGAACTGCATGCAGTTAAAGGGGAAACTCCACATTGCGATATTTCTTGTGTATAACAGTGTTTTGTGCCAATTCTCCTCCCGCTTAGCCACCTCTATTAATGCCACACACATACGATCACCTGGGTTATCAAAATCTTTCCTTCCAGGTTTTTGTTTGCTTTTCTGTTGCACAGATGCTGAAGGCTGACCCTGTGCCTCCTCACAAGAGGCACCATAGCTTTATGATTTTATGAGGACTAGCAAATTACTTTTGGGAAATGTTTTCCATGGCCTGTCACTATTTTCCTAGAAGAGGGAGCTCTGGTACCAAAGGCACCTGGCCACCCGCTAGGCCTCAGGGGGTGTGGGCACAGCTGGGCCCAGCCATCACTTCCTGCGATGGGAGCATGACCGAAGCTGAGCCAAGCGACCCATCCCTGGAGCAAATTGCAAAGCAGGAGGGAAACAGGGAGAACTGATGTCACGGATAAAGAACCGGCCTTGATTGCTGTCCTGCCAAGGGCAGCCTGCTTTTTTACCCTTTCTTAGGGTGTTTTCTGTACTGAAAAGAAGAAAAGCCATGAAGAATAGAGTGTACAGCCATCATCCAGATCTGTTCCTCCAGCACCTTCAGCAGCAGAGTGGTTTCCTCCCAAACAGGAGCCGTGCCGCAGGGATGCAGAATGACTTCCATTCTGTACCTCACTTCAGTGGATGTAGAGTTTCAGATTTTTAAACCTACGATGGGAACATGAGGTGTTTACGATGGGAACATGAGGTCCACGTCTGGACGTGCTCTGCAGGATTTAGTGAAGGAGGTTACGTTGCGCTGCCACAAAGCAATAAATTTGGCAGAAGTTGAGCTGCTCATCCCTGCTTCTTCCTGCAGCCCACGTACAGAACACAACAACCCCCTCAGACTTGAAACTTCAAATTTCTGTCCTCAAAATTAAGGGCTCACCCAAAGTTGCAAAGAGCTGTGGGAAGAGGAATCAAACCAAGCGAAGAACTGGGTCACTCAGGAAGCTTTGGCAGTTCTCTTCATCTGGCATCAACAAGAATTAATCTATTCTGTTGAGGAAATGGTTGTGTTCCCACTTAAATGTCCATGGCATTCCCAAGAGTTCTTGAATTTTGCATATGGTCGTGACTTTCTCTGAAGCCTGGGGAAAATCCTTGCTGATTTTAAGAGGCTGAAGATTTTTGCCACGCTTGCCACATGGACTCTGCCATTACGGGCGTATCATATCATATCATGTCCTTTCATCCTGAGCCAGGAAAAATGATTTTATGTGATCTCTCCTCGATCCCTACTACCTTTCAACTTTGGTGCTTCTGCTGTAGTCACTAGCTTCCCATCGTCAGCAGAGGAAGGAAGAAGGTTGCTCCAGAGGACAACCTGGTGCTCCAAAGCTCTAACTTGGATGCCCAGTGATGGAAGGAGCCTGGACCTGCACATAAGACCATAGAGACTGCAATCCTAACGAACTGCAGGACAAGCATTTACATCTTTAACCTGCAACATGGACAGCAACAAAATTTGGCCAAATAGAGATAATCTGATTTTTTTTCCAGTATATTTTCACATGTGCAGCTGATGCCAGAGCACTTATCCATGCTGCCTGGGCCAGGGTCTCTTCCAAGGCAACCTCACAGCTCCCACACATCTGTAACAGTTCCAGCCACTGCAGCACGCACAGAGGATTCCCTTCTCCAATTGCACCAGGCAAAATTTTAACTTATATATTGTTGCTTTCTTCCTTGCCGCTTCCTAGCGGAGAATCCCCTTCCGTGGCTCTCCATGAAGTGTGCGTGGAGCTTCAATCTGTCGGGAAGATTCGCTCTGATTTGTTTCTTAACAGCAACTGTGCAACAGAAAGTCCAGAAAGTCAACACAGAGCCAAGAGCTGCTGTCAGGTGGCCAGGCAAGTATTTTCGACAGGCTTATGGTCTCATTTGTGTTATTAACCATGGCCAAGAATGGAATAATAGATATATTTTAAAGATTGTATTTTTCTTTATTCATCTCTCTTTCACTTAATTGATGATTTTCAAAGACAAAGGCCGGTATTTCCAAAGGCATCTTTGAAATCAGGCACTAAATTCCCAGTGGGATCTGGTTCCCAGTACTTTTCAGCCCTGTTCATAACATGGCTTATGCATTTTACTTGAGATATTTGCTTTTGCATCCAGGGACCGTGTGTCCACTGCGGTGGCAAAATGCTTCTATATGCTGGTATCACAAAGATCTTTCAAAGTTGAATTAAAATCACTCTGATTCCTCTGATTTCTCTTTTGATTTGAGGGAAGCAAGTCTGAAATCACTTCAGTAAATTTTTTTTTGCCTTATAATACAGTGTAAACCATGGGTTTAGAACACCTGTAAGGCAATGTACTGCTTCCCTTTGCAGAAAGCTCAACACATCTCATCACAAAAGAAAATAAAACTGGTTTCTGAGAACTGAATTTGGTACGACCACTTCCAAAATAAAGGCCTTTCCAGCCAGCCAATCTTCTCTAGTCCAGGTCATCCAGAGCCATCCCTCCCTCTCATTCTCATTCCATTTTCCACCAAAATAAAGCAAGTGTGAGTCTCCCCTTTACCATCGCCGGGTGGAACAACCAGCAGAGAACAGGCTATTGGTAACTGCATTGCCCTCACGTCACCAATTAGCCAAGGGGGAGAAGATGCAGAACAGAAGCCAGTTTTGAGGCACGCTGCAGTGAGGCTTTTTCACCAGTGCAATCGGAAACCTCATCAAAACAAATTAAATTAAAGAAAAACGAGAGAAAATAAAAGCAGAGAATTTAAAGAATTGTTTAAATTCAATGAAACCAACCGTGTCCTATATGTGATGTTTTCATGGATGGATATTTGCAAGATTATTTACAATTATTTTTTTTTTTGAGCAGCAGGTGCACAACATACAGACGGAGACATGGTTTTCGCATTGTATGTTGATTGGATGGCGTGATTCAGCAGGTAGATAAGGAAAATAAAGAACAAAACAGGAAACAAAAGAGAAAATGAGTAATCAGGACAAGCGAAAAAGGAAACTCTGAGAATTTCACTGGAAAAAAAACTGTTGGGCTTTTGGGGGTGTTATTTCATGGTAATTATATAAATAAAAAATGCTTCAAACCAAAACAGGTTCTGAGATCCTAAAGGTAACACAGACAGTGCAGTAGTTATTTGCATTTCGTTTTGTAATGCAAATTGGGAGACAACTCACAAACACTTCTGTTTTTTGTATTTCCAGGCATAGAAATAGATGTCAGTTTGCTGTACGGCCATTCGGCCTCCTGAGGCCGGCCGCACCCGCAAGGATACGTTCTCTTAACAGCGCCTATTTTACCTCAATTAGTCAGAGAGTAAAAAAACTGACATACATGTTTTTGCCTAAGGAAATAAAAAAATATATATATATTCCACTGCATTCACAAAGTAAATTACATATGACATGACTAGAAAATTAAAATAAAGCAATTAATCAACACATTTCTTTTCCTTTTATCTTTACTTTTCAGTGGGTTAAAAGTACCGATGCAGCAAGGCTGGTGGAAGCCGAGTCTCTCAAGGTGAGACCGCCCAGGTGAGCAGGTTTAGTTACCTTGGGGAACTAAAGGTGGAAAATACAGCTGCAGAGAAAAGTGGTGCTCCTGCAACTATTTGTGAGCCTCATCTCAAAGTCGTACCCAGAAAGGATCCCCTCTCCACAGGGAGCTGGAGGGCTTCTCGGGCAGTCGTTACGGGGCCAGACGCGGACTGACAGTGGAGTTCACGGTGGGACTGTCACCTGGGCTTCTCAGCTGAGAAACCCTCCCGTGCGAACGGGTAACAACAGGGCTGAGGGCACGGGGAAGGACTAATGGGAGCTGCCGCCCAGCCGTCCCCACGGCTGCTGGTCAGCTGCGGAGAGGCTGGAGGCGAGGGAGGGAAATGGAGAGGAGGGCACCCTCTGTTAAAGAGGGACAGCTCAGAGGCGTGAGGAGTAAAGACCTGTTCTCCTCTTGGGTCGTTCTCAGCTCTGTGACGCGGTGCAGAGAGCTGCTGCGCCCCTGGCCACGCACTGAGACAGAAAGTTAAAGTGGGGTTAAGCACTATCTACGGCATTGTGTGGGGAGTGGATGCCCATCCTGAACCTCAGTTACTGCTCTGTCCTACCTGGACACGTAAAGGGCAAAGGGTAGTTGGGCAGAGACACTGGGATTCAAGGCTCGAGGCGTAGGCCTGATGTGCGAATGAGACACCCACCGATCCTCACCTCAGTCCCTGCTGTTTGCAAACAGCATGCTCGCATCACCGCATCAGGTTTTGCAGCACTTTTCTACATTTTTTAAATTGGTTCTAAATACCAGAAGTATTTAACTGACTTAGGTCAGTTTAACAAAATACCAGGTTATACATTACAAAGATGGTTTAAAGTGTAACTCTTCCAGGTTACACATGCGTCATGCCGCTTTCCGGGCAGCTGAACGGTCCTGGTGTTTCCCAGGCAGCTTTGGGACCCGTTATGTTTCCCCTGATGCGCTGGGGGTCAGAATAACACGTGCTGCAATCTATCATGGAGCCAACAAAATAGGACCTGAGCAGAGCGCTGGACCTTGCTGCTCATTTTCTGCCCTACCCACCTCTGTAGGCTGTCCTCAGGATCGGGAGAAGAAGGTATTGGACATCCTCGTACAGTTCCCTGCCTGAAGCTGAGAGATGGATGCGTGCAGCTGACGGCTACAAAAGCCGTTCAGCGCGGATGAGCATGCTGCTGGAGATGGGCGCGGGACGGAGAGAGATCGGAGAGGGGCTGTGTGAAAGAAGCTTTGATAAACAAGTCCAGCAAGAACGTGAGACCTCTGTCTGCAGGGGAAAGCCTGTGGAAAGGAGACGGGATGGCTACACAGAAATGCTGCAGAAGGGGAAGATCTGGAGAGAGCAGAGCTCAAATAGGTTTATGGACCGAGGCAGAGGACCAAGAAGCCAGGGGCCAGAGTGGTCCTTGGGGACATACGGCTTTTATATTAAAGACACGTTTGTGAGCAGCTTTGTACTGGACACACTGCCAGGGGAAGCTGTTGAACTGCATTAGGAAGTCTTCTCTGAGGTTTGGCTTGGAGGATATAGTTACTCATGAGCCAAAAGCCTCTCCATCACCACCTGGGAGCACACTGGAAAGGTGCAAAGGTGCTTGGGAGCTCAAACCTATGGGAGGCTACTGACTGGTTTCAGAGGTAATTCACACCGCTCTTCAAAGGCGTCCCCACAGTGAGGCTTTGGTGCTGGAAACCACAGAAATTACTGCGGAGTGTAAGGGCGATGCTCTCACTCCCAGAACCCTCAGTGTTATTGCACCAGTGCCTGCCAGCTCACACAAGGGTGTTTGGGAGCACATTGACTCTCCAGCCTAAAGACCAGGAGAGAGGTGGGGAACCCCTGCCTCCACACTAACCCTCCTACCCCCAGTAGCTGGTAGGCAGTGCCAAGGGACTGCTGCTTCCAGAAACCTGGAGATGTGCATATACACTCCCAGACATGGGGGATTTTAATAAGAAGCGTGTGGGCTTGGTGTTACAAAGAAGACACCATACTGAAGGAGAAGATACCCATCTCGGAGAGAGCACAGGCTCCCTTCCCATGTGCGAGCTGGCTGTGCTGCTTCCTCCCAGTAAAAGTGGCCAAAGGAGGGGTGGAAGAGAAGCATCAGACTCTGTCTGTGGCTGACTTGCAAATGCTTTCACAAATTTTCAAACCAAGGCAGAAGTTTGGGTGCCTGAGTCTGGCAAGAGAGCAGAAGGAGAGGAGAGAAGCATCCAGCGCCTGCCCACAGCGCAATCAGTCTCCCAAGGTCTCAGAGAAGTGGCGGTCAGACCTTGTGCCGGATCTGAGTAACTGTGCCGTGGCTGTAAGCCGTGCATTGAATGCAAAAGCCTACAAGAGAGGATTCTCCAATTGTTAAGTGAACACCATTCGTGCAGGGAGTAAAACTCCGGGGGGTTGTGTGCTTTTTTGTACCAAGGAGGTTAGCTAATAACATATTTTGTCAGAAAAAAACAATATGGTCTTCACCACCAGCTGAATGTCCTGTAAAGAAGTTTGGGGAGCATAGTTCTTAGCACACATGAACCAGATCTATAAGCAAATCCCAAGGACTGAGAAAAAAAAATTATGGTAAAGTTCAAATTCATCACATACAGATAGAGCATCATCAGCTAAAGCATGCATTGGGAGAAGAGAGGAGCAATTTATAAATTGGATAATGTTGGGCTGTCAAAGTTTGGGTCAGATGTTTGCTGCCTTTATGGAAAAATCCTCTTGAATTCAACGGCAGGTTTGTACACTTCGTGTACTCCACTGGACTGGTTAGCAGGGAGACAGCAGTCACTGCAGAGCTCTTTGTTTTAATAATTGCCCCACAAAGCTTTTGTGCACATAACAGAAACGCACCGTGTCCCGATTGTGCAGGCTGATGAGTTTCTGGCTGTTTTCACATTCCCATCACCCCTCCCCTTCTCACTCCTCTTATCGCCTCCGCTCTGCCCCGTGCCCAAGATTCGGCAGCAGCCCCAAGGAGCAGATGTGTGCGTGTGCTCTGCGAAGAACCTCACCAGAGTCCTTTTGATCTCCTCCCTCTATTAAATTCAACAGGATTTTTCCATTAATAGGCAAAACCGGCTCAGGGTTAGAGACGTTTGCTGAACGAGAGAGACTGCTTCCCGGCAGAGTCGCTAGCGCTGTCGTTCTCAGCAGAGCTTTTTGTCTGAGAGCCTGGGGCAGGCAGCCGTGCTCATCCCCGGTGGAAAGGGCAGAGCTGATAGAATCAGGCTGCCAGGTCACCCAGGGACATCGCCACACCACGAGTCCCAGAGGCAGCCCTAGGGAACACGGCTGGGAGGAGAAGGTGCAATGCCTTGACAGGGTACAGGTTTGTAAACGAAGCAAATTGAGCAAACGGTACTTACCGCAATCTCTGTTACTAAAATATCAGTAATACTTCCCAACACAGTTACAAAATCAAAGACGTTCCAGGCATCTCGGAAATAATTCTGCCAAATGAAAACACAAGGGGAACACAGGGATCCAGGGGTTATTTTCTTTTTGCAACACAGGGTTTGGGGTTTTTGTTTGCTTGTTTTTAAATGCACGTCATTAAACACAAGCATCTCATGGAGAGAGGAAACGTTGAAAGCAAAGGAGGCACATACCAGCACACCAAAGGCAATGATCTTCAGCACACATTCCATTGAAAACATGGATGTAAACACAATATTCAGGCATTTCAACATTTCTTCATAGGCTTCTGGAGCATCATAGAACTAAAGCAGGATGGAAGAAAGGCTGTTACTGGAACATCACTGTACAGAATAAAACCTTCCCAGCTGATTTGCCTCACTGCAAGACTCCTGCTCATTTTAGTGCCAGATCTCATGCTCACTTTAAGCAAGACCTGGGGTTACAACACAATTCTTCATGCCACTCCAGAAGCACACTGTTGCCTACAGGCTATGCTAACGGGGCAGCTGGGGATAGCCCTGGGAGGGGGAGACTGCTGCTGGGGTACACCTCCCTGTAAGCACAACGTGGGCCAGGAGGGAGGAAGGGCATTTTCAAAACCAGAGGACAAGTGCAGAACTGTTTCGTTCCAGCAGACCCTAAGAATATGGTGACCTCATGACTGTGAAGATACTCTAAGTGAGGTGAGGGATAGGAGGGGAGACCATCCCCAACATCCAGCCACCTGCATCTCTTCCTCCTAAGCACTGTGGACCATTTTCCAGAAGCTCCACACTGCTGCAAATGTGAGTAATTTCCCTGGCACGGCTGGATTTCGAGCATCCCCAAGAAGTGTCCCTGCTCTGCAGCAGGAAGCCCAGGTCGAGGCGGGAGCTCAGAACCAGCAGAGCCCAGTTCCCATCCCACTGGCCACATGCTGAAGGGGCTACGAGCCAAACCAGCATGGTGCTGGGGAATCCCATTTGCAGTATCTCATCACAACTATACCACTGCCCTTCAGAGACCAAAGGAAAACCACAAGGCATCTAAAAACACCATCAGGCAAATGAGAAGTGGTGGTTGCTCCTGCCAATCCCCCCCTCCCAGCTCTCAGGTCAAGAGTGCACAGCCTCTCCAAGCCAAACACCACGTTCGCTGGCCCAAAATTGCAAAGATTCAGTAACAGCCCACTAACCTTCATCATTAGGACAATGGTATTGAGTGCAATCATGACCATGATAAAATACTCAAAGGGAGGGGACACCACGAATTTCCACATCTTGTACTGAAAAGATTGCTTGTTCTGAGGCATGTAGCGGGTCAGCGGCTTGGCACTTATGGCGAAGTCTATGCAGGCCCTCTACAAAACAAAAATGGGATGAAAAGAATACAAAGAAGGGCTGGCAGCCTCTTACCAGTCAGGATATTGCTGGGAAAACCAGTGGATCATTTAGTGGAGGATGGTATTTCTAAGTGTTTCTCACACACGATAAGAGTACTGACTAAATAGCAGCACAAGATCCCCAAAGGGTGATCACTTTTGGACACTACTGAAACATTAAACCCCACAACACTCTTATGGCCCCCTGAAATCCTAGGAGACAGCCTGCCCTCACAGCCCAGCTCCTGGTAGGTCCTGATCCGCTCCCACTTAGGGAAGGGAGTTTTTAAACCCAAACGTTCACTTCAGAAAGCACTCTGCCATTTCCTCCAGATAGGTAATTCTCAACATTGAAGGATGGGTGAAGATGTTATCTGTGGTTTTATTGTTTTTTTTTTTAAAAAAAAAAGTATTGTGAAGCTCAGGTATGTTCTCATACACAACAAAACTTGTCCAGCTAGTAACATTTCACAAAATGTGAACTGAACTCAACCCGTAAATTATCCAACAAATATGAGTGGGTGAACTCTCAAAGACTCCACCAGCTATTTCTGTTCACACTGTTATGAGTATAAAACTACATTAAAATTGGTTTCTACCCACAAGAAATTTTGATTCTGGAGCATTTTCTCATCTTAGATTTAGACAAGAAGTCAAACTCTTAAGTTACTGCAGAAATATTTTCTGCTCAGTTGAAAAATAATGTGGGTAAAGCATCTCTAAATATTCTGCTTTATTTTGGACTTTTTGTTTGCACAGACAAACAATGCACTACCTAATAATTGATTAAGAAGTAATCTCTTTTCATCAAAAATCAAGTTCCCGTTTCAAAATAAATGAAAAGAGATGGTTCTTTGCACAACAGGTCATTGAGGCTTTGGGACCCCAGGGGAAGGATGTTGTGGATGCTAAAAAATCTGTATGGATTCAGGAGGAAACTGGGTACATCCATGGAAGAAAAACACACAGATACCGCTAACTCAAGAAAAATCATATCTAACTCAGGAGGCTCCTGAGCTGAAAACGATGGTATTTGCTAGGGCAGTAAAGACAAGACTCATACATGTGCTTGCTCTGGTCTTGTGCTCTTCCCAAGACATCTACTTTTGGCTGCTGTCAGGAGGACATCGCCTCAGCCAGGCACAAAACCAGCCCGGTGAGAGCAGCGTTCCTTTGGGGAGCTGCAGCAACTGCAGCTCAGTTTGATTTCTGATGCCTGGCCTCTAAAAGGCCAAAGATTTGTCTGCTTTCACACCTACAAGCTTGAGCTAACATGAAAGTCTATCTTCACTTGGAAAAGGAGGTGTGATCCACAGGGACCCATGACAGTGCTTACTAGCATGCAGCATTTGGGGACTCTCCCTGATCTTGTTTTTATACAAAAGCTGAAACAATCTGTAATTTGTTTGGTCTCTACCCCACACACTCTCAGGTAATGACTGCTCTAAAGCCCCCCAGGGCACGGGAGGGACAAGGAGTGGGCTTCCATTGGTATCGAGGTGCCCTGAGCCCCCAGGTGCTAACTCCGGATTTGGAAGATGCGGGTACCTCATTTTTCTCGAGGCTGCACTCTGACATCACTTTATCGCCTTGCTCTTGGAAGGTGATGATGATTAACGCCACAAAGATGTTCACAAAGAAAAAAGGGAAGACAACAAAATACACCACGTAAAATATAGACATTTCCATTCGGTAGCCAGGGCTGGGACCCTGTTCCTCGTAGGTAGCATCCACCGAGTGCTTCAGCACACTGCAATCAAGCGCAAAGAGAGAAGAAATGTCAATGAAACCGGTGTGAAGCACCAACGACACCCTGATAGTCGCTCACCGGCCTTCACTCAGGTGGAAGGTTTTCCACATATGCTCAAGTCAAACTCACTCCCATCTTTATGGGAAGAAGTTTTCCTTGAGGATATTTTTAGGGAAACCCTTTCTGTTTTCACCATTCTGCAGAATGATGGAGATCTGCTGCATACAGATCCACTTATCCCCCCTGGGCACGGGGAAAGAATACAGATCTGACTTCTCTTCTCTGGTCATCAGGGATGAAGTACGGGTGGGAAAAGAAAGGTATTGATGGCCTCTGAGTAGGGGAAGACAGTGAGGGACTGAAATAGGGAGACTGATGCTGTATGTTTTACTCTTTTTTTTAATGAAATAGCTGAACGTGGAGGACAGGGAAGGCCTGTCATGGAGAAACCCTGACTGTGAATTGTAGTCCACATGTCCCAGCAGAAAAAAAAAGTGTGCCAAAATAAAGTCATATGCTGAACAGTAAATATGATTTTGGGAATGTCATGCCCAGTATACTTTCAGCATAGGTCACAATACTTTTTCCCCTCATTTCCTTACATTCCCATTATCAGTTTTACATCTGAGAAAGGCAGGCAAGTCCAAAAGACTGGAGCAAGCAGACTATTAAGTACAGAAAACTGTCAAAGCATCCCTGTGCAAGCTCAGAGGAACGTCAAGGAAAATGCAGAGCCCTGCCTGCTGATTCACCCAATAATCACACAAGGGAAAGTAAAAGCTTAGCTGATAAAAGACTGTTCTGATTTCACAGGTCACCTGCTGTTTACGTGTCCCTCAGAGCTGGGGAAAGCTGCCATTACCTGGGCAATCACTGACCCTGCCAGTCCCGTGTACTCACGTTGGCCACCCTTCACCTGTGGAGACCGTGAAGAGTGTGAGCAGAGCCCACAGCACATTGTCGTAGTGGAACTCGTATTTTTTCCATTCCCTGGGCTGCGCCTCCACCTCATTTTTTTCATAATCGAGGTACTGACCCCTAGGAAAAACAGAGAATCAGAGCAAATGAGAGAATTAAATCAAACCAGCCATTTCAGATGACTCACTGAGAAGCATGAAAAGCCCCAGCACCAGAGTCTGACTGTGCTATGGATTAAAGATGAATAAAGAGGCAGCCCTTAGGTTTGTCACAGAAGTAAAGGCCATTTCTGGAGCTGTTTCAAGCCACAGGAACTGGGCCTGAGGTCTAGAAATGACAGAAATTGTAATCAGGACATTCATTCCTTAGGCAAAGCCAGCAATGAACAGCATGCTGGCCCCAGAATTGTCTGACCCCTCAGAAAACTGGGCTGCTTGACAGGGAAAAGTCCCTGGCTCCTACTTCAGAGATGGATCTGACTTCTAACTCCTGCTTTGAGGGGGCAAGGCACCTGGCATCTGGAGAGCTCCCCTTCAATTTACACTTTCCTGTAATTTCACATTTCTTTCTGTAATATATCTGCTTTATTGCAAGGAAGAACTGCAGGGACAGCCTCCACAGCCACTGTGTGTACGCGGTCCCTCCAGGGACGTGCCCTGCACTGGCAAGGTGGCCAGAGAGGGGCAACATGGGCAGACCTGGCCAGTGCTGACGATGTGGTTTGGGTACCAAGATAAAAAATGCAAGATGCACGCATGTTGTGGTGAGTAAAGCACCTAGAAAGTCTGCTGCAAAGGACAAAGCACAACAGGACTTTTAAGATATTCAAATATTGCCCCCTTTTCTAGCTAATTAGGAGCTCTTTAACTTCCCAGTGACTCACTTCTGATTATTTATTCATTATGTTTTTCTAATTCATAGGAGCCCTAAGAATCAAGGTAGCAGGTAGAAAGAGGAGTCATGCCTCCCTTTAAAAAGCTTTACCTTAAAATCACACCTAGCCCTCCCCAGGAAAGAAGTCTGTTCCCCTGTGTCATTAAGCATTTGGGTAAGCATTTGCTAGATCAGAGCAAGGAACGATGCAGCTATTAAAACAGAAAAAGGGAAAATTTACCTGCTGGGTAATTGTGCTGAAGCATCGTGCTCTTACTTACAGGACAATTGTCAAGCTCAGCAGATACCCGACTGCTGTGGCTTAGGGACAGTTGGGGACCTGCTAGAGGAAGGTCGGGCTTCCCCCCCAGCCATACCTGCAGTCCTTCTCCAACTCTTTTGACTCATCGGTGCAGTAGAAGAATCTGCCTTTGAAGAGCTGCACAGCAATGACAGCGAAAATGAACATGAAGAGCATGTAAACTATGAGGATATTGAGGACGTTCTTCAGGGAATTCACCACGCAGTCAAAGACAGCCTGGGGACAGAGAAGAACAAGGTGAAGGGGTTGGAAGAAACCAAAAACGCATCTAACATCTTGGCATCCAACATCTAACTACACCTGGGAGTAATTACCCAACCAACCACCCAACAATGGTTTCATAGACTTGCACACCAAGTGTTGGACCAAGAGTTTGACCAGCAGCCATGCTCTGGCTGTGAGGAACAATGCCAGCTTCCTACACCTTCTGTTTCTCAGCAAGTTTGTCTGTGCCACTGAATTTTCTGGTGCTGCCTGTAAAATTTATAAAGACAGTTGCAGCTCGTCGAGGTAAATATTAGTCCTAAGTAAATATTTCCATGGCCAATTAAAAATTGAAAATGTACTTGTATTTAATTTATTCCCAGTGGACAGGGAAAAGCTCATTGAACGTGTTTACTCATTGACCGTTATTTGAAGTGTTTGAATCATAAGGAGAGTAGGCCAGGTACCAAACAACCGAATGTTTTGAATAATATTTTTTTCTAACAAACTGTCTATCAAAATTAAGTGTGACTAATCTAATCAGCATATGTCCCTTCTGAACTCCCTGCAAAGAACTTCTCAAATACATTTATTATTTGGTTATTAGTCACCGATTCATTGTTACGAGGAATTTGCAGTTTAATTTTAGTCTGGGAAGTTTGTCATAATAACAGAAACTGAGCAGCCTTACTGCCCAAGCGTGGGGTTTGCACAATACTGTTCCTGTTTCTCTGAATGGAAGTGCATAATTCACAAAATTACACTCCTGATGCAACTCAGAAATCCTGAATTAAAACACTGGAAATATCTCTAATCATCCCATTAATCTTGCTGATTGTCGCATACAAGACCACATCGAGGAAAAAAAAAAATGAAATAATTTCGAAGACAAACCATGTGAATATGACTTCTGCTTCACAGAAAGATTTCTGAATACTTCTTTAGACGTGGTAAAATTACTCTGTAAAACGGCTTGAAAATAAGGAAGACGTTCAATAAAAAGCAAGCGTTCAGCATCCTGCTGAAGGACGGAGCTACTGTTGACTGTTTTATGACCCAAGAGCCATGCATTTCAAATTTCTAAACAAATAAAGACCATTTTCTACATTGTTCAACATTACTCTTCCTTATCTTTAGAGGTAAATTGAGTATGCATAAAAATGCATAAAATCAAAATTATTTATGCATGAATTTTGGATAAGGACAAAAGCAAATCTATATAACAGCTACGCCTGTTTTTACGTGCCACTATGCGGGAACAGGAATCGTCAGGCATGGTTTTACCGTTGACAAAAGCACCCATCGCTTTTTCCCCATCTCACAGAAAAGAGCCTGCAAGCAATGGTGCCACGTGAAGATGCTCTACAATAGGTATTCAAAACTTTCCAAAACCCACAAATTATTACATTTGGTAACTCCTTCCATTCTCTGTATCTCAAAGCATCCTTGAAATGGTGTTGAGTCAGTGACCACAGGCCACTACGTTTGCTTTGCAACTTAGTATTCTAGAAATGAAAGGGTACTGCGATAAAACCCTGCGCTACATATTCCTTAATTAAAGCCAAACAGATTAGAAGTCCTTACGCAGCAACGACATTTCTCCTTAGACAGACTGCGGAAAATCCTGCAATATTCCTATTAAGTTCTCTAGGGAAAGTCAAATGCTCCCAGACCTATTTTCTCCTGTATCATTTCTAAGACCATCACACTTCGGAACTGTAATTTAATTTATTTGCATTTTTTCCTTTTCTTTTTTTAGAAGTTTAATTTTAATGCAGAGTCACAATAATTCATAATATTGCACACAATGTTTGCAAAAGAAACAAGTGGTTTACATTTGCTAAACATCTGCACGGCTATTTCTATAAATCTGGCAAAGGGATTAATTGCAACAAAATAAAAAGAACAGAAATAACTTGGATTAAGTTTAGTCCATCAGCTTCCACTCAGATTGGTTGCAAACCTGCAGAGGAGGAACACTTTGTGGTTATTCTCTAACCTTTAGCTTTGGCAGCCGTTTAATGGTCTTCAGTGGCCTTAGGACCCGCAGAACTCGCAGTGACTTGATGGTGTTGATGTCCTTGCCTTTGGTTCCTCTGCAAGGGATAAGAGGCACAAGAACAACAGAGGGAAGAGTTTGGTCCTCAGGTCACTACTGGAAGATCTATAGATAGCCAGTGGGTTTTTGGTTGTGGAGGGGGGTTTTGTGTGTGTGGTTTTGGGTTTTTTTCACAGGTTTTGGGTGTCATCCTCACCACGGATGTGGCCAGTACTAGTGAGGACTGCAGATGAACACCCACATGAGATGTGTTAACCACTGCACAGGAGGAAGGCTGTGGGCAGAGCATGGCCCTTGCATTGTTCAGCCGCTCGTGCTCTCCAGCCTTCACTCGCTCCCAAGCTGTTCACCAAGTATCACCCAGGAACTGGTGACCTTCCTGCCCAGGCAACACTCAAAGCCGGGGCAGGAGCACATCTCGGCTGCAGCCACCAGGAAAGATGCGTGTTCTCCCCAGGCCTGGGCAGGAAGCCACACTTGGCTCTCCTCCCTCCCAGGCACCTGGCTGAGACGGGAGGATGTTCCTCTGCATGCTTCTTGCACTTCCCTGGCAAGGACGTTGTCTCTAGAGAAGCAGGCAGCGACCAGAGGGAATTGAGACTTCACAGAGAGGGACAGGGATCTCCTGGGGACCAGAGCTACTCTTCTGCTCTCCATGCCTGTACCCTCCCTCATCCTTGGGTCTCTCTTGGAAGACATGCCACAAAACCCATGCAGGAACATGTAATATGAGGGTATATTACATGCCTGGAACAGTGCTAGGGCAACTTCCCCCTTACGCATGCAGGTGCTGTCAGTCGCATTTCGGGTTTAGTTTTTGTTAAAACTGTGCAAGACATGAGACTGTTCCTCTTGTTACCATTAAGAGGCTTTTTAGAGGAAGGACAGAGTTCCTTTTCTCGTGCACTTCTAAAATAAATAAAAAAAAAATTCTTTCCCCCCCCGCCAAGACACAGTTACATCTTCTTCCAGCCAGACAGCAAAACAATGACATTCTCCTTCATTTTGTATGAAGTGAAAAATGGGATGAAGTCGTTAACAGTGTTTAATTCATGACTACAGGTGTGGGTCTGAGACTGTACGGAAGTAACACAGGTGGGAATGAACAACATGTGGAGTATATGCTGATGTGTCTCATCTACGCTCTTCCAGTTTGCTCAACTTTTCTCTGACAGGAAAGCAACAGAAACACAAGTAACCTGAGAGACCCTCCGAATGTACGTGCAGGTAGCAGACTGCAAATCTTCCCCCCCACCCCTCCCCGCTACGGGGCAGGCACCAAGAGGGGAGGAAACCATCTGGTCCATGGCTGACCGAGCTTGCTCTGCCCTGGAAGGTGACTTCTTGCAATCTATCCATTTCTAAAGGACTAATAACTCAATACTGACACTAGACTGGAATCTGCAACCTAGAAACACGCATTCCTGTCTCATCTCCGGTCTCATTCTCCAATTACCGGTGACTACAGTTGACCTGAAATGCAATAAGCAGTGAGACACAAACAATTTTTGGAGGGCCGTGGGTTATATCCCAAGGACTTAGACATTGAACAAATGTTGCCTTTGCACATGATTTAACAGAAATGGAGGAAAGGGGGAACAGGATGGAGATTTGCCCATCCTCTCCCTGTCTCATCATTCAGGGTTGCTTTAGGGCCATTTTAATCAGCCACTGATGGATCCTTGCTGCTGGCACAGCTGTAAATCCAGGTGTTTGAGCCAATACTCATGAAGTTACGAGACTGATTTAATGCTACAGAATAACTATTACACATTTAAAAGAGATAATTGTCAATACTCATTTCAGAGTCCTTAGTCTGCTCTGGATGAAGCAGACACCACCAGCTTACTAGCTTTCTTTTTAGGTTTTAGCACAACTGAAGATGTCCCATGCTTGGCTTTGCAGACTCACTTTCGACTCATCAACTCCTAGCAAGCAATGATCCTGCAATGGCCACTGCAGCCATCTCCTTGCCACCACAGCCTCCAGCCAAGCCAAACTGGAGCTCTCCTGTGCCCCAGGCAGCTTTGTCTGATCCTTAGCAATGCCCTGGCCGCACACAATTTGTTCAGCCTCTTGAGGAGGACAGTCGGCAACAGAAGGGAAGTGGAAGGGGAAATAGGTTGTGGGCAGGAGATACCACCCGGCTTGGCCAGCCAGCCTGTCCCCGTGGCTGATGGTCACCCAGCACATGCCAGTCACCTTGTCTGCCCCTGCTGCTCCCTCCGCCCTCTACCCTCTGGAAGACCAAGCAAAAAGCTCGGATTAATCCATGTTGCCCAGCCACTTGGGGTTTAACTAGATGAGGACGGCAGGGCAGAGAGGGGGAAGAGGTAGAAGCTGAAGAAAGTAGAGGTGAGAGGAGTGAAGGTGAGAGGGTTAGGGGACACGGAATTGGGGCAGTAGAAGAAAAAAGAGGTGGGATGCCTTGACCCAGAACTATATTCCATTCTCCATCATTTGTGACCGTGTTTCTGGTTTGCAGATTAACACACGCAGCCCAGCTTAGCAGCACAGCCAGGGGCAGGTAGCAACAGAACTAATAATCCTCAACATTCCTCTCTCGGGTTCAAGCAGAACCATGGATGTGTCTGCATGGCGCCTTCCAGTGCTCCTGATTCCAGCAGACCTCAACACCTATTCACTACGCTGCCATGAATTTGTGCTAAATAACAACCATACCAGTGGGGCCTCCTGGAAGGGACGTTCGAGACAAGAACTGAGATGCTTCTCAGTCTTGAAGGAGCTAGCTCAGGTCTCACAGGGCTGTGGACTACCTCTGTGGACTTAATATTTCTAGGAAGGTCAAACAGACCTGCTGGGGACTAATGAATAGGTGGGGCAGAGTAAATCCTTCCTCCTGGGTCTATGAGAGAAGCAGCTGGTTTTCCCTCACACAGGAAGGCGTGCAGGTGACTGCACTGAGAGCTCGGAGGTGAAGGGCAGGCAGCTCCAGTCCTACAAAATTCCTTCTGCTTGAATGAAGAACACTAAGAAAAGCTGATTTTTTTTTCCCCATCAGCATGAGCTGATTAAATGTTAATGGGATTTATGATCTAAGTCATATAGAGAATCCTGAAAAATCATATTTATTCCTTGTCAGAGTAAGGCTCCTGCTATAGGAGAAAGCTTCTTCAGTGGACTGGTACTCTGAACTAGAGCGATGCAAATTGCATTTTAATTAAATGGATCTTCTGCAACTATTTCAGCCTCTCAAATAAAACCTTGAGGCTTGTTGTTGGCGTTTTTTAAGAGCCCCCTCTGCCAATATTGGGTTTTTTTGCACCACTCTAATACAAAGCCAGATGTCCCACAAACTAAAAGGTCCAGATGGAGCTAGGAGTCAGTCAAAAGGCTTGTATGAGCACACATTTGACCAGAATATTTCTCACAACAAAAATAAATTGCTATGGAAGGACAAGATCTGAGGTGACGGCAGAAAAACAGCTACAAAATTCAAAACAGCTACAGAAGAGCAAGCAGGATAAAGACAGCAAACAGAAGCCCAGTGACTTAAAAAAAAAATAATTAAAAGACTACAAGAAAAAAAAAATTGCATTAGGTCAATTCTGGGTGCATTAGGCCAGTTCTGGTTTTTCTGGGGCAGTTTGCTGCTCATTTATTCAAAACAATAAAAATATTTTAAAAGAGCTTTGCAGGGCCCTTTTTCCCTTTAATAAATAAAAGATCCTTTTAAAAATTAATAGTACTTTAAAATGGAAGCCTCTTGTTTCTGTCGCTCTTGCCAGCAGCTCTGATTTGGTGTAACAGGGGCCTCAGTCATGTCATCAAATATTCAGCGCAGGCTGGAGGCACTGCCTTCTGCAATTGTGAATTCCTCCACCGAAGAATGAATGAGGTCACACAACCCTGCCCAAGTGCAACGCTACCCTCTCCCAGGGTCTAAACAATCCCGTTTCCTAGACAGAAGAAGGAAACAATTTCCTGGACCACATCAAAGACCTTTCTTTGCATCCTTTCCATTGCATCTCTGGGTTATCTGCCACAGAGGAGCCCACCTGAGCTCCTGCCCCGCTCAGAGCCATGGTGTGAGACGGTGCAGCTCTGCTGCCCACTCCATCCCCAAAGTAAAGCCACACTGCTCTGATGACAAAACAACTACCACCTCGCAGATGGTTAACGCAGCTTCTGCTGCCTCCTTCTTTCCAGCTGCCTTGCCGACCTCTCAAAGAGCTCTCCACCATCTGTGTTCACGCCAAAGACTTTTCGCCAATGCCGGAGCCTGATGGCCTGAACCCGGGCTGGGTCGCATTGTACAGACTGCGCAAAGTTGGTCCTGAAGCTTCCAGCACCGCTAATGCACTTCAGAGGTACAATCCTCTGAATGAGAATAAAACTGCTTCTTTAAACCTAGTTATTAAGATTTTAATGAATTGCAACTCACACTTTAATGATGTAGTCACTAAGTCATCCCTTCAAAGCTTTTTGGTACAAATACATCTGCTTATCGTCGTTCCTGACTCTCTGATCTACTTGGCTTTCTAGACTGCTTCTATCCTCTGCTTAAAGAAAATTGGGATGAATGAGGACTGTCAAGGGAAAATACAATTCACTGAGTAATGAGCAATAAAGGGACAGAGGAGTCGATGCGATGGGTGTAACATGGTTCGTTTCCACGGTGGCAAGTGTGTGTACACAGGTCGGACAGGCAGAACAGTGCAGCAAGAGACAGGAATAACGTATTACCCCATGAAACTCCTAGAGAGAGATTCCAGCAAGAGGAAGACAAAGAAAGAGCAGAGTCAATGACAAACAGAAACGTAAGGCTATACAGTGCTCCCCATGCACATACAGAAATGTGCCGGCGATAATCCCATCCCATGTCCCACACCCACCAACTCAGTATTCCTAAAAATAAATATAAAAATAAACAGGCAAGGAAGCAACAGGTTGGCTATACAGCCTATACCCACACATCCCCCTGCAGCGCATAGGCCCTGCGACCGGCAAGCAGAGAGGGCAAACACATTATCATCCTCCTGACGCTTTGGGAGGTAATAACTTCGATTGTTTAGCAAATGCTATTTGCTTTTTCAAGGAGTGTGAAATTCTGTGCATCTCAGCCACCTTTCTATTGTTGAAAAATGTAAAAACACAGTCTCTGCTGCTATTCTTCAGCTATTTCTATTGAATGCATAGATTTAACACCTGGGGTTTGTAAATTTTGATGACAAATTTACTAGCTGGCTTTAAGCTCCTCTACTTCTATTTCCCTAAAGACTAAAACGCATCTGTATGTTTGTGGCATGGCTTATCTCTAGGAAAAAAAAAGCAACTTCCCTTTGAAATACATTGCTAAATGGAAGACATTATCATCATCAGTATTATTAATATTTCTAACATCTCACTGGAGGCTTTGCTTTAATTTTTTTTTCTTTTTTTTTGAATGACAGTCAAGCACAGAATAGCTTCTAAAGAGCTACAGGCAGAAGGTAGACTGATAGCTCATCTGAGAGGCTGAGATGGATTTTATGTACCACGCCGCAATGACTGATACCATCTCGTACGGCTGAACAAACACAGACTGCTGCAATATTCCAGATGGAAGCCTTTCTGGGAGTTCTGTTTTTCCTAGGTTTCCAGTGACATGTCTATTCAGCAAGAAGTTCGTTCACATCACCTTCACTGGACACCAACGAGGTGAAGAACACGCACGAATTAAACCCCACCCAGAGTGGCGATTGTGTATTCTGGTGAACAGAAAGCGATAAGGGCCATGTTAAATACATCTTTACAGTGACACTGATGATGAGTGACAGGACTGCAGCATTCGCAAGAAAAAGCCCACCAGCAGAACAACGAAGATTATCCAGCTTATTCTCCAAAAGCTCTTTTTCAGGATTATCAAAATTCATCCGGCTCAGTGCAGCCGGTTGGTTTAACCAAACAATGCAGTCGAGCTGAGGACATGACTATCTACCCAACTTTCATCTGCACAGTCTGAGACTGGCGTGTGTTCGTAAGTGGACTATCATAAAGAAAGATCAAGTCACCAGGTGATCTTTAAGATCTCTTCCAACTCCAACCGTTCTACGATTCAATGCTCTCCTACAAATGACTGGATTTCCTGCTGTCAGATTAGACCAGAGACACCACAAGGATTCTCCAAACTGAATGTCTACATTCACTGCCAGCTGAAGCGCGGACATGTAGCAAAAATTGTAGTCATAATAAAAATCACTGCAGAAATTCAAATTTTTCCAAGTCTCAGAAATAGGCTTGACTCACGTTAATCTGGGAGACAGTAAACAGGCAGGCTTTATGCATTCGCTTTCTGTAAATCCCTGCTCGATACTTACTCAAGAAGCGTGTGAAATAGAAGCAGCTTGGGGCACGCTATTATGAAGCACAGTCAGGGGATGTACAAGTAATTTATTTAGAGGCTGATGAGGTGCTGTTAGATATTCACAGCCCAACGCGAGCAATAGAAAACCTGAGCACAAAAATACTCAGGAGGATTAAAAATGATTCATTTTAATTCATAACCTGTCCAAAAGAAAATCTTGTTCAAAGAGAAGATGTTTTAAAGGCAAACCCATATGTTTGTTCTCACAGCATAGAGTTGCTCTGAAGGGCTGACAAAACACCCCTTCTCCCAGTCTGCCTTAAAAGTTTGAATTCTTAATGGAAAAGGGAAATTCTCAGTGAACCACAGACTTGAGTAACACTGTTTTGCAAACTAATACTTGTGACTAATATTACTCTGCTTTTAGACCTCTCTTCAATTCAGAGGAGCTCTGTTAACTTAGTAAACTTTTTCTTTTTTTAGTAAGTTTTTGCTTAACTCAGTCTGACCACACCCAGTTCTGAAAGATATTACGCTAATATATCTGATGTGCAGGGCAACTAAGTCACATGCATGTCTTGTCCAGCTTAAAAAGCAGCCTGGTTTTGGATGTCAAATTTTAGGAAAGCAAAACATTCACCAGCCCAGCCCAACAATTCCACCTCGAGACAATTTTGATTACAACAGAGCACTCAGCTCCACTGAGAAACACATTTCCAACGAATAATGACAAAGTCTTTACAGAGGGGAAGACAGCGTCCCTTTCAAAAACTTATATTGGATGTGACTTGCTCCATGATCTAAACAATTCTTTGGTGTAGATTTGGGCACAGAAAGCCCAGACCCCAATATTCCCAAGTGTCACTCCTCTACTGACTCAAAAATCATACCAACAACATCAATCTCATCTCCTTCTGTCAAATTAGCCTAGCAAATGCTGGACAAAAAATGTCTATGAAGAATAGAAGATCTAAAATAGACATCTCGCAGCCCTAATGTGCAAGGAATTTTGACACCTCAGAAAACAAAAAAAACTCCTGAGAAATATTCCAGGCCAACCTTACCAGAAACGTCCAAGTAATTTTTTTTATCCTGCAAGGGACACGGCAGTATTTTTCATCAGCAGGGCACATCAGAGGAGCCATGGCTATGGCTCTCTGCCTAAAAGTTACTGTCAGGCTCAAATATAAGAGATGTGCTTCCACAGTTCCTTGACAAAGGTGAATGATTTTTCTCATTAGCAAGTAAAACATTGCTGATTTCTTTACCTTCTCTAATCATCATGTCAACAAAGAGGTCAGTGGAGTTTGGACATGGGCTGCTAAATGTTCACTGTAATTACTCAAGGATAATTTAGCAGAAGATTAAACTGGCCAAGTCATGTGGCCTGCTTCCAGGTCATCATCTAGAATTTCTCAGAAAAACATTCACAATACAATTATTCTGTAACCCAGAACTACACATGGAAAATTTCTTTCCATCATCCAACTCTGAGCTCCCCAAGTTCAGAAGAACCTGCATTGCTCTTCCTCTGGTCTCTTCTGAGAAAAGCACTCAGACTAAAAGCTAATCTTTATTTTTAAAAAGCAATTCCTCTGTGTCTGTTGCTTAAAATCCTCCATGACATTAGAGAAGCACATGGAACATTATTTAATGTCATAAATAGAGCCTTGTGACTGAGGGAGGGAGCAATTAGCCTTAGTGGAAATGCAAGTACCCGAAACGAGAGAAGATGAGGAGAGAGAACTACCAGAGGTATACAAATCAGAAATATCCATGACTCTAGAAATAATGTATTGTAAAGAGTTCACTGAGTTATCAACTGATTTTCTTAACTATTTTTTCATAGTAAGAACTATGAAAAAAAGGGCTATTCAGGAACAGCGTGGCCAGCAGGACAAGGGAAGTGATTGTGCCCCTGTACTAGCACTGGTGAGGCCGCACCTCAAATACTGGGTGCAGTTTTGGGCCCCTCAGTACAAGAAGGACGTTGAGTTGCTGGAGCGTATCCGGAGAAGGGCAGCAAAGCTGGTGAGGAGTCTGGAGCACCAGTCTGATGAGGAGTAGCTGAGGGAACTGGGGTTGTTCAGTCTGGAGAGCAGGATGCTGAGGGGAGACCTCATTGCTCTCTACATGAGCCTGAAAGGAGGGTGCAGGGAGGTGGGTGTTGGTCTCCTCTCCCAAGTGACTTGGGATAGGACGAGAGGAAATGGCCTCAAGCTCCATCAGGGGAGATTTAGACTGGATATTAGGAAAAATTTCTTTACTGAAAGAGTGACCAGGCACAGGAACAGGCTGCGGGTAGTGGTAGAGTCACCATCCTTGGAAGTGTTCAAAGAACGTGTAGATGTAGCACTACGGGACATGGTTTAGTGGACATGGTGGCGTTGGGTTGACGGTTGGACTTGATCTCAGAGGTCTTTTCCAACTTTAAAGATTCTATGATTCTGTGAACAATTTTTAAAACAATTGCCTGAAGAGACAGGACTGCCACAAACTGTTATAATGTGTCCTCAAAAAGAAGTTGGCCAAAGAGTCACAAAAATCTTGGTTCAGTGTTTCAATGACCAGTGAATGAACTTACCCTAAAGCTGAGAGAATTTTCAAGAGATCCTACAACAGATATATAGGGATTTCTTTTTTTCTTCCTACCAGCTACATGACAATTAAGGGCAGAAACTGAACATTTCACTGAGAAATGGAGCCACAAACACTACACTTCAACTAGCTCTGTGCCAGGGTCCTGTATCCTTTACAACTTATTTCCTAGAAATTGGGATGTTAAGGAAAATGTACTTACGAGAAGGCAAATGCCACCAAGGCCCCACTGACCACAATGAAGTCCAGGATATTCCACAGGTCACGGAAGTAGGAGCCAGGGTGAAGTAACAGCCCCAGGTCAATCATCTTCAGAGGAAACATACCAAAAAAAAAAAAAAAAAAAGAGTTTTAATAAAATAAGTACCAAATCAACACTGCGGAGGTACAGAGGAATGTCCTTGATGAAAAGACCCTTCACAAACCCTTCTTCAGGGCTTCACAGCAGGGCAACATCTAGACACTTAGTCAAGCTGCGTGTCTCATCGGCACGGAGAGCTCTGTCAAAACCAAAGCTGAATTCAATAAATCATAACTAAAAGCATGAAAGACAAGAGTGCTAACTGCTACGTGGCATTCTTTGCACAGACATGCACTAATTTATTAATTTCACACAGCAGTCTGTGTGAAATAGCCAGATAGTTTCATTTTATTCTACCCCAGTCCTACCCGATTAGTAGGAATTAATGACTGGCATGGGATATCACACAGCTCAGCGTAGCAGCCTGGCTTGTAAGTCTCCTCACAGTGCTGCTAAAGACCTTCTAGAGCTGGGTTTCAAGTGCATGCTAGACATTTTATCTGCCTGAGAGCCTGTGCAATGTTGCTTCCCTCACACAGCTTCAAATTCTTCTATTAAAAAAACAAGGGAAAATCTGTTTTTCTTTCTGCATCTCTTTCGCCTCTTCCTCTGACAGTAAAAACTAACTCCATCATTACGCCCAAAATAAATCCTGACTTTGTTAGAAACGTGCTTTCTGGAAAGTTACTGCCCCACAGTCTTAGCAAAATCTATCACTCTACTATGTAAAGTAAAAAGATAAATCCTCCACTTCTCCAAAGGGAAGAATCGGATGAGTCTCAGTAAAGCTGACCAGCTCCTGTGTCCGTAGGCCCACACAGACATTTCTGCATCAGGCACCCACATTTCTGACCTTCTTCCACAACCACAGCTACTAGAGATATCCTTCTTTTCCGCCATACAATGTGAGATCAAGGAAACCAGGAGGGACACTGCAGTGCGCTGGCTACCTCTGAGCGCTGTTGGCGAGTTCAAGCCTTCCACTGCCCCAGGGAGACGTCGTGCTCCCTCCTCTTTTCCCAGCTTCCCAGAATATGATGAGTGTAAATGTGAAAGGGGAGGTGAACTTTCCTGCTTGGAAAAATTCTTACCTTGATCACCATCTCAAAGGTAAAGACACCCGTAAATATATAATCCAAGTACTTCAGAGCCTAGTTTGGAAAGAGAAATGCACGTTGAGGGAGATTGCACATTGCAATAATCTGCACAAGAGCAAACAGTAAAAAAGAGTTTATTCTAGCAATGGTCTATTTGCTACAGTGGGTCAATATCATCTCATGGGAGGCTTTCAAATAGTTTAGGCACAAATTTGAATCACCTGATTTAAACAGAAACATTTTTCCCAGTCCTTGCCAGGCTGCGGTATGCAGACCCATGGGTTACTTCAGAGCACCTGCATATGCAGCAGGTTTAATAGGGGAAAATGGACATTTCAAATCAAAATATTTTAATATCCTCTCCTAAACAGCTTGTTTGCCAGCATCTGTGGAGCAGCCTGGGTTTCTATTCTGCTGTAGCTGATAGCAGCATTATTAAAGACCTTGGGATAGTGTGTGTGTGATAAAATCCTTTTTGTAAAACTGATTGCAGTTATTAAGGATGAGGAAGAGAGATTGCTCACAGCTACTTCAGTTTATTCCTGATATAAGAATTTGTGGATCCTGCCTTGGCAAAAGCTCAATACTGACCAGATTCAGAGGCAAGAGGTCAGGCCAGGCAATTCCAGCTCTATCCTGCTCTGCAGCAACTCAGTCCCTTAATCCATTTAAGGTGTGGATGAACACAGACTCCTCAGAACACATCCTGGTAAATGCAATACCAGTCCATTCACACATCTACAGATCTCCTAAATTCTGTGGATAAGATACACCTATTCACAGCCACATTCACGTGATTACACACAATGAACGGCTATCAAGTCAACATCACTATATCCACATACTGCAACCATCTACACCGAAGAATCCAAAATTAGCCAACTGCAGCCTGCAACTTCTATACTCAGTCTCCAGTTCTGTAAACTCGCAGTTGTCCACATAACTGTAACCAGCTCCGTGCCAATTTCCTCATGTGAATGTGCTGGAAGACACCCAGATATCTGCTGCATGAATGCATGGGCTCCATAATCTCCTGGACAGGGTGGCATGCTCCTGCTTCTGCTCCTCACAGCACCCATCTATGAAGTCTGCGAGTTCGGTTTGACATCCATGGATAAGTAGATTTTCTACTAATTCTAGGAGATTGCTACCATGCCCTACCAAGAGAAAAAGCCATATCTTGTTTTAATTCCTCAGGCTCTGCCCTAGGAGGAGCAGGGGATCTTAGGACAACGTCAACCCTGGCTTGTGACCGAGGAAGCCCTTCCCATTGCTGGACAGCATGTGAGCTTTTCCATGCTTCTTCCATGCAAGTCACATCAGCCAAACAACCAGTGATTTCCAAGTTCTCAAACTCAGATGTGGTTGAAACAGCAAAAAGGGACAGGAATTGTGAATGTTTTGATAGTGTAACAAGCTAGCTTGGGCACGTTATTAAAGAAAGCTCCAGTTTTGCACTTGCCAGTGTACCGTGCCATCCTTTGGAGATGGGAAGGGACACGCCATGTGCATAACTGCTGGGAGAACTACAACCACCTTATTCTGGCTGTGTCACTTGGCACTCACATCGTTCCTCGGTGACTCGGCTTGGACAGGGTCTTCGGCAGCCAGGGCGATGCTGCTGAGGGCTATGACTATGAGGATGACCATCTCAAAATAGCGCAGGTTGACGATGTAGTGGAACAAACGCCGAATCCTGCAAACAACATAAGCACACAGGAGGGCTATTGCAGGTGCCGTAAGTCAAGAGCAGTGGTATGAGACACTGGCAGAAGGACAATGTTCATCAGGAATATCACCTTTAGGATTCCTATTACAACAACGGTAAGAAAATTAAAACCAGGATCAATGGCTTTAAAGTCCATTTTGCAACAGATCCATGGTGAGATTTAAAGAGAGACATTTAACATCTCTGCACTGGTCTCTACCCCCTCTACTAAGCAATGACATCTATCAAAAGGGCATTGAGAGCTTTCAAGTATTTGGACTATTCTACAAATTATATTTATGTACCCCCCTCATAGGGTAAAGGCCTGTCAGGTCAAAAGTAGGTTTGAAATCCATTTAATATCAACCAATCCCTTCAAAACTGAGATATATACTATGTGCTTTGAGACTCTCAGCCGATACTGGCTTCGTAATGATGAGTATTACTTCTACCAATTTCTCTCCAAGTACCTCTGACAGAACTTTATTCTAAGATATGCCTTATAAGCTGCACAAATACTTTACAGTAATATATTTGATTAGTTTAACCTAATCTTCTTCACAAATTGCGTCGAAGAAAAGTGACAAATGCTTTCATTTTTAAGCAATACAAAACTATTCACAAATTTCAGCTAACAACTCTATCTGACCACAATTCCCAAATACGGAACTGCGCAGAGAACTCTACGTTTACACCGCATTTCTCAGCTGAACAGAGGACTTAGGTTCTGCCTGAGAATCAAACTATATGTATAACTCACCAACAACCTTGTTATCTAAGAATGTAATTCTGTTACTATATCACATTTTCTCTATGCAAATATCTGAAAAGCTAGAATTAAAATTTGTTTTTCACATCTACTTATATATTCCTTTTGTCTGGATTGCTCATGGATTCAGAATGTAAATACCAAGGAAAATACCAAATACCAAGGAAACAGATTTAATACAAAATAACATGGAGAAAAGTGCTTTTGTGGATCCCTTAACTCTGGTTATCCATCTGACAGAAAAGGATTACCATCTATGTGCTCTGTGAACCCACAGAAGTGAAAGGCTACATTTTCAATAACACTCGTAACTGTAATCCTTGCATTAAATTGAACTCATCAAAAAAGTAACACGTCCCTATTTTTAGATCTTTATTATTCATAACCAGCAGTGACATGTGGAAGCATTTTCAAACTGCCAGTGGTGCTGGAGAAATCACTTTCAATGCATCTCTGCTGTAAGAGGGTGGGGAGCACTTGGGAAGTAATACATTTCATTTACGCTTCTCTGAGCTGTTTTGTCCAGCAGCAGCACCCAGGTCACGCACCACCAGTGGGGCTTGGAAGGGAGATACTTAGCAATAGATGTGGTAAAACCCTTCATACCCCAGAAAGACCTCTCTTGAGAAGTTAGCACCAGCCAAAACACCTGAGGGGATCCAGATGGGTCTGGATGTCGACCAGAGGAAGAAAAACAAGCTGCTGACATTCCTAAAGCTTGGTCTTTGTATTGTTATTTCCCTTTGGCCCTATATTATAATACATCTCTCCCAGTGTACCTTTTTTTTTTTTGGTGGTCTTTCAGCACAACTTTTGGGGGAGAGGGTGTGTGTGCTGGAGAAAACTGCACGACAACTGAAAAACCGTACCAAATCTTGAACTATGAGGCTCAGAAGGTCATAACTGTGGGATGAGGTGAGAGAAGACAAGCATACGTACAAACCAAAAAAAGTCTTGCTGCTTCTCTGTCTGCCCAGTCCACTCCTCAGCTCAGATCCTTCTGAGCTTGGGGCCATCTAGTTTCCCTCTGCAATGCTGCCTTTAGCAGACATCTTGCAGATAACACTCATTTTTGATGGTCACTCTGCGACAAAAAGACTTGAGCTACCAAATATTAGGGAAACACTGTTTACTTATCCAACCAGACAGGGGCCAAGCTCCAAAATTTGACCCAGAAGGTATAATTACACAATAAATGTACCTTATCTAATACCCTGCCCTCCCCTTAACTGCCTTTTATGTGAATTCAAAGGGCAAATTACCTTATTTGAAACTGCATAATGCTATCACAGTATTCCAAAAAGGAAAAACTTTCTGGGCTTTCGGCTCAGTTATCCTAAAGTGTCCTGAGGTCTGCCTGGCAGGTGTCTGAGAAGGTAAAGGAGAAACACAAGTGTCTCTCTTGTGGGTTTGAGGCAGAAGAGGCACGTAGGCACGTATTGAGTCTTCATTTCCTTTGGAGATGAGATTAGATTAGCAGTATTTTCTGGTCAGACTGTGGCTTCCACCACAGACGCATTTCTGATGTCAAAGAAGAGTGTGCAGAGCAGCCTGTTTTGTTCCACCGACTGCCAGGATGTCACGGTCCTGAGCAGCAGGAAACGTAGGAGCACTCATCCTTCTCTTGAATCAGCTTGCCCAAGGAAGGGCCTGAGTTCACCTTAGGTATCTGAGCGTGCAGAGTACCACCTCAGAGAGCAACATCTAGCATCTGCAACAAGTCTACTTGAGCCAGACAAAAATGATCCCATCTGCTCCTAGCAGATCTCTGGGTTGGCAGAAGTTTCAAATACCCTCCGTCATCCTAAGTTACTGCTTAAAATGACTCATAGGCCTTCATGTTACAATGATTACAACCCTTGCTGCTCTTGTCTAGTCCTGTAGCCCTTCAGAGTGACATCTTCAGCATTCACAGGCTTTGAGTACAAAGCTCCCCATGAGGTAGAGATGCCTGAAGGGGAAGAAATGCTGTAATCCCAATAGATCCCACAAGCTCCACTCTCAGCCTTGGCAAATGAAAAATATTCATGTTTTCCCAGAAGTTCAAAGTTTTCAGTGATGCAAGGATAGTAGTACAGAAAGAGAACGAATTCCAGCTGAAGGAACTTGCAAGAATTTGCTGACCTCAAAACCAGCCCCCAACCTGCTTCTCCTGGTAACATCTTCTCCCAGCCATAGTCCATCCTCCCACCCTTTAGTGATGAATGACTTAGCAAACAACTGCCCACCTGACCATCAGCAGGGCAGCTAGGAAGGGTCTGCCTAAAGCATCGCCTTTTCCTTACCCTGGCAATTTATCCCCCGAGGAAAGTCCAGCTGAAAAGCAGCACGTGGTCCGCAGCCTACACAAACTTTTATTTCATTTCCCGATGTGTTTGACTGGCAGAGATGACGATCAAGCTAATGCTATTGCTTTGAATATCCATGCCTGAAGTACTCATAACCCATAAGTAACATTATAGAGTCAGAGGACTTACGGATTTGTAGGACTTAGGATAAACATGGAGCTGTAAGGCAAGATTGGTTTAGGCCCATTTTTCGTCAAGTCGTCGACGTCTTTCTTCTCCTCTGTTTTACTTTCAAATTCAACGCTGTTCACTGAAATGTGAATTTGAGGAAACAGAAACAAGAGAGTTAAAAACAAATCTGCAGCCTTCACGCAGCAGTCTGCCTGCAACAGCTGGATATGCAAACAATGCAGCTGGGATAGCAAACAGCTTTGAATGCGTTGATTAAACGTGATGAAGAATCATTTTATTATCACTGCTATTTACTGCAGTATGAGATACACTGCAGTTATGCTCCTTAACTGCTGCACTGATGAGTAATATATCACAAATAGCCAGGAAATGAAGATGCCCAGTGCAGGCAGACAAAGAAACCTTGCACTCACTTACACAAGAGCTGCCAAACTGGGGATGGAAATCCCACTCCAAATATCATAAATTATTAGAGAGAGGATCACCTAGGAATCCTTGGAAAGGAAAAAAAGACAGTAAGCCTAATCAACCACATAATTCTGTATCGTCTACTATAGATTGGCTTTGGAATGTGCAAAAGAGCAAATTCATAGAGGAGCTTTAATAATTTTGGGGCTAGGACTGCTGAACTTCCCAGCACGAGAAGCAGAGACTTGGAAGGGACTTCTTGGACCTCCTGGCTCTGTGCCTGCATAGTGCACCCCAGTTTTGGCAGAGCTCCCCGTGCATAAAGGTGTCGAGCTTCATCAGGATTTTAACTTACAAGATCTCCTTCTAGAAGATTGTTAGAAATACGTTTTCTAATTTCCATCATAAGTTTACTTGCAGTGAGTTTATAAGATAATTTACTTAAGATAATTTCCAATATATGAACTGGAAAACATTTTATGCCACAAATTCTCCTCTTAGACAGATATATACACTTGTCTATTAATTCACAGGACCTAGAACCCAAAAACCCCACCCACTTATAATGTGTTAGGTGCAGGGTTTTTATTACTTTTTATTTTATTTTGCCACAAAATGACATTTCATTGCCTGTGAGTGACACGTTCAATAAAGTCCTTATTGTATCTCAAGCCAGATACGCAGGAAATGGCCAGGAAAGAGAGAGGCTGATAAATTGTGATTGGCAGGAACTCAGTATTGCAATATAATAAAATTAACATCTAAGAAGAAAGAAGAAGAAAAAAAAGACAAGTCTTGTGCGGCTGACAACATGGCGAAAAAGCACACAGTAAAACCAGTAGCTTTTGGCTGTGCCTCTTGGAAAGCAGAGTCCTGGCAGCCTGCAATCTATCGTGGACCTCTGAGATTTCACACAGCGTTTCTCCTTGGCACCCCCAGCCAAGGGGACTTCTCTAGGATGTGTCTACGCTGCCAGGGATGACCCCCCCAGGCTGGTGGCTGAGTGGCTGCAGAGCACGGGGACAATGGTCTTGGGACCGTCTACAAAAGCGTAGATCTACGCTGATAGACCCAACGTACAGAGCTCTGGACAAGGACAAGCTAGGGTGGATCTGCCGAAACGGAGACGCAGAGGATTGCAAGAAGCTCTAAAAGCACGCAGCCTGCAGGAACCCGAAGCAGCAGGGTCACACCGTGGACACAGTGATAGCTGTGCAGCCACAAAAGACCTCCCGCTCCATGGCGGGGTCAGCTAATCAGCCAAGAAGTGTGAATTCAGTCTGTGGGCTTGAAGGCAATGCCCCAGCCTCCCCTGTCCTCTGCCGAGGGCGTGTGGGCAGTCAGGCCCCTGGGACACCGGAGCAACTGGAGCACAGCACTGCTGGAGTGGGAGCTCGCAGCATGGCAGCAGAGGAAGGTGACAAAGCAGAGGACCTACTCCTGTCCTCGCAACAAGGTCTTGGCTGGTTTGGTGCACAACTTGCTTGTTTTGCAGCACAGCTCTCAGCTACCACATTTTGCTGTTTTTCTCGTTCTTTGCATCTTTCCTTTATGGAGAGATACATGGATGTACAACGGGTAAGCCATCTCCAGGGAACCTTACGTGGTGTTTTCCAAAGCCACGATGTGATCACCACATTTTGGATCCCTGCAGGCTGCATGAACTGTAAAGCCTATATCAGCCACGTTCCCCTGTCCACATACTGCAAGGACACTGTTCAGCCCCATCACCCAGTGTGTGCTGCTAGCTCCATGGAAAAGTTAGCTCTTTTCTGGCAATTTCATAGCAGAAAGCAGGGGGACAAAGGCACTCACTTGGTATGACAGTGGTTTCCCCCGGCGGGGCAGTGATAGTGACAGGGATGTTCACAGTGGTGGTTTTGTCCAGAGGTGGCTGAATCATCCGCGTCACGTTCTTCTGGTTGTCAGCATCTTCCGGCTGCTCCGGCACTTTCTGCAGATAGGTGCTGGGAAGGGTGTGCACCGGGACGCTCACGCTTCCGCTGGCCTCGATCTCACACTGATTCTCCCTAAGGTAGAAACACAGACTTCAGTAAGTACGGCCAAAGAAAGATTCAGAGAACATTTGTACCCTGATGCTGCACCTCTTGCTAGGTTTCATGGACTGTTTTCTCCACAGAAGTCCTTTGCAGAAAAGTCAGAGACTGCAGGACAACTCACTGACCGCACAATGTGTGACCTTTTCCTCTGAGACCTTCTGAACAAACATCCGAGCACAACATTGTGAGGAGCTGTGCCACTCACCGTCACTTTATTCAATGTAATGAAACTCGGAACTGAGGTTCACTAGCAAGGACTGCATGGCCCCTGCACATAACAGTGACACTGGTTTCTGAATGAAATCTGACATTCTGCTTCTTAATGTTCTCCTGAGGCCTTATTTAAATTGGGTGACTCTTTTCCAGCCCCAAACCACTCTGCAATGTTGCTGTAAGCAGCTAAATGGCTTCTGCATTCCTCCGCAGCAGCGAGGAGGAAAGGGAGCCTGGGCACATGATCAAACCAAACAGTATGCAAAGTGTTTTGAAATCTATCTGAAAGGAAGATAATATAGACAGGAAAATTATTATCTCAGTGCCACTCACAGCTCTCCACGGTGACATGAACTCTATTCTAAAAAATCCCAGGGAAATTTCTTTTCCATCAGACTAATAAAGCTGAAAAGGCAATCTATCCTTCTTTATTAACTGCTCTAAATGCTTCACTAGTACTATTTTTCTCACTTGACTTACATAAGAATTAAACCAAATGGGGTACATTGTTGTTCTTAATGGAAGAAGCCACGTGCTGTAACAACTGGTGATGCAGCTGACAAGCTCACCATAAAAAAAAAAAAAAAAGGAAAGAAAACCAAAGGGCTATAAAAGCAAGACTGGATGCCATTTAAAAAATGTATCCCTCAAATTTCCTTCAGAGGCTGTGAAATGTGCTGTTCCACCTTTTGTCCTAGAAGGCCTGTTGGTATTTACATCAAGGATACTGCCTTCCTTTCCCGAGCTATTCTGTGGGCCAGTATGGACCAAAATCATCTTTGGGAGCCTCTGTTTTTACTGATTTAAGCACAATGAAACTGCAGGTTATGGTGGGAGATGCTGTGGTGCAAGGACAACAGGGAATGCCATGGGGACGGGAATAAGTAATTTCCTAAAAGACATCTGGTGTCTCATGCCCCGCAAGCTGTCCCAGGGACACGTGCGGCTGTGCAGTGCTCACTTACTTGGGCTGGTGATTCCGGTGCTCCTTCTCACCAGCCTCCCCCTCCTTCTCCCCGTTCTCCTTCTCCACCGAATCGTATGTCGACAGGGCCCTGTTCCTGAACCTGTGCCGTCTGTGAGGCTCTTCTCCGTTCTCTCCCTTGGACCCGGGGTCTCCTTCCCGGTTCCCAGACCTCGACCCTCCCCGATGTCGGGAACGTCGCTCGCTCCTGGCCCCATTGATTGTCCCATTGCCTTCCTTGCCTTGCCGTTCAGCAGAGTGCCGGTGAGTCCGATGCCTACGGTGCTCCTTCTCAGCACCTTCTTCCACCGACCCTCGACGATGGTGCCTCTTCCCCCCTTCCTGACTCCTGTTACGATCGCTTTTCCCTTCCTTACTGCCCCCTTCCACCTCCTTGCTGCGGCTCCTGTGCTGCCTGTGCCGCTCCTCCTTGTTGTTGACACCAGATTCCCCGTTCTCATCCTTGGTCATGTCCCCCTTCTCCTGCTCTCCCAGTTTCTCCTTCTCCCGATGCCGGTGGTGCTTTCGTGGAGCTTCTGCTCCATCACTAGAGCTGACTTTGGTCTGCTCCACCTCCTGCACGTCCACGGGGCTCAGCTTGCTGATGTTGTTCCTCCCTTCGCCCCTCGGCTCTACCACCAGCGGCCGATCCAAATGAGTCTTCATGTCGGGCCTGATGTGAAGGGTGGTAGCGTAACGCACCCGCTCCTCCGGATCCAGCTCGTTATACAGAGCCTCACAGCTGGCTCGGAAGTTGTGCATCCGGATCTGGCTGGTCCTCTGTTCCCAAACAGACTTGGATTTGGAGGAGTTCTGCTGCTTGCTAAGGAGAGGAGGAAGGCGAAAAGTTAATCTCCAACTTTGCACCAACTTCCTAAAAAGCAACAACAATTAAAAAAAAAAAAATAGAGGAAATTTTCAGCTGAGACAAGGGATTAGAGGGTTGGGTCAAAGAAATTACAGGAATGGAGAGAGAATGGCTGGCGGAGAACATGAGCAGGGAAAGCCAGCAGGATCATCAGTGTTAGTTTGCCCCTACACGCGTTAGGCACTATGGAACAGGCCCTCCGGAAAAGACTTATCTCAGTTGCTAAAATATTGCCATCCCCCTCGGAAGCCTCAGGTACAGTCTGAAGAGTTAAAGTCTCTGCGCACAAAAATCGTACAGCACAGCCTGAGCTCTCGAACGGCCTACAAAGCTCCCCCATAGTTAACAGCACCTTTCTCCCCATCTGGAAACGTCTGGATGAGCAAATGAGCAGTGAGCAAGAGAAGTTACATTGGCAGGATGGGTGAGGGGAAATGAAATCCGCCCCTGAGCGCCCTGCCACCGGCCCCTTCCCCTTACAGCCAGAGCAGTCCCTTTGCCGGCCGCGCTGCCCAATCAGCTCACAGCACAGGAGAGCCATCGCTTTGAACCTGCGGCATCCTTCCCGGGTGAGGATGGACCATCCAGCCCAAGCACCACCAGAGTCTGGAAAAGCACAAGTAAGAAAGGAAAACTGTTCTGTGTCCCATGAGAAGACCTCAGGGACTGGGAGAGCCACATGTAGATGTGATGAAAGCACCTTTGTCCCTGGGGTAGACCTGGTCTTCTCTGTCTCTCATTTATTATGATGAGGATGCCTTCACTGGCATTGCCTTAATACTTTCATACTTAATACTTTCATATACTTAATATTTTCAGCACAGTGCTTGGTTTCTGACCACCACAGGCCAATGGATCGCCTCCCTAGCCAATGCAGGAAAGAACAGCTTTTTTCATTTCCTCCTAAAGATGACAAGTCAAACTCTGCTTTTGCATAAAATCAAAGTAAACCCACTGGCTTCCAGTGTGGAGTTCTGGATTTAGCCTGGTAGAAGATCAGCATCCATTTTCTTCCTTAATGAAGCTTCTTTTATTAAAGAGAAGAAAACAATTTTCCTTCCACCAGACCGCTCAGGTGTCTCCATCAGCCTGGCCTCTGCAGCTGGAGGGGCCGTGTGGGGCTCGCTGACCTCCAGCACTTAACTTATACGCACTTTCCTTACGTATTTTCTGGGCTCCCCTGACAGTAGAAGCAAGCAGCTTTTGCATGTGCGCGCGCTGATCTGGACTGCCAGGGTCTGTCGCCACGCGCAGTCCCGTGGGAGCTGTCAGAAGGGCTTTACATCTCTCAGCTCTGCTGGGGATTGGTTCTTTACAGAGGATCCTGCTGCCTGGTTCTGCTAAAGAGGCAAAAATCTACTTAAACGTTTGCTGCAAGATGGGGTGAGGGCACCCGGGCAGATGTGAAGGAATCTGATTTAATCCAGAAATCAGAGTGAGCAGAGGTAATTACCAAAACTAAACATCTACATCCCCTGTTCCGAAGAAGCACATTCTGGACTAATTTTCCAGCATCTGAGTACCCCATTTACACCACAGCTGAAGAACAGGTAATAAAAAACCACAACCATTCTAAATGTAAACGATCCCAGAAGGTACTGGGATCCCACATCAAAGGGACAGTAGCACCCCCAAGCTGTCCCAGTGACCCTGGCACAAGGATGAACAGCCTCATCACAGCAGGCAATAACCTGCCGTTTCTTTTGGGTTCAACATTACGAAAGATTGAAATGCTATCACTCATCGGCAGATTTACTCGGTTTTAGAAAGGGGCCATGAGTAACGTGCAAAGCTTCTGACTGCCCAGCCCTGCCACCCAGCAGAAGGCTTTCCCACGAGAAGCGAAGCGTTTGTTCTCAGGGAACATTTCTCACTTCATAACGAAAGTCCTCGGGGCAGGGACCAGCTTCTGTTTGTGGTTTGAACAGCCAGGGCCAGCTGTCAACACCGAAGCCATAACTAGTAATAACAAGTCAGAGTTGGGAACCTGCCTTTGATTTATCTACAAACCAAGAGCACAGCCACCTCCTCCCCACACACCCCCGCGCTCCGTTTCCATGGGACGGGCACCACGCAGGGGTGGGACGCGAAGCCCCAGCCTCTCTGCAGACTCTGCAAAGTAAAATACACAATCAATAATCAGACAGCTTTCATGGACACAGCCTTTCCTATCAGTGCCTGCGCTGGGCTCATCAAAGCCAAGGTACAAAGCAAATCTCCTAAATCAGACTGGATGTGGTGAGGAGGAAGGCTGAGGATGGCCAGCTGGTACTCGTCACAGCACAGAGGAGATACTCTGGACCTGCTAGCTCTGACACAAGGTGTATCACTTCAGGAGGGGCTTTTTAGCTGTGTTTCAGTTATGTCAAGAACATAAATCTGCCTTTAAGTCATCTCTGAGGTGCTAAAAATCCCACTGTACTTGACTCATGGCTAACAGAGGTGCTGCCAGGTACACGCACCACTGAGACTGGAGAAACCAGGTAATGCGCATATTACCTAAGCCTATTTTTCTAAAATCCTTTCCTTAAAACAGACACTGACATTACAGATTCTATTTCTCAGCATCTAGAAATAAGTTGTGTCCTTAACGTTGACATGAGTAGCGGAGGCAATCGCCGAAAGACCTCGGCACGCAGCCACCCGCTGACTTTGGTTACCAACGAGCCAAAGAGCAGGAGGTTCAGAAGTAATGACTCCATCCTTTCTTCTTTCTACTTGAAAAGGCACGCCAAAAAACCTTCATAAAAATCAGAAAATACATGAAGTGCAGTAAAAACACAATCAGGAAAACGGGAGGCCTGCTTGCAAGCTCATTATCGTATTCAAACCCGTCAAGAACACCAGGAGCAAGTGCCAGCACGCATGAAGTCTGCTGTAGGAAGTGGAAGTAAAGTGACCGAGCAGGTTGGTCCCTCTGGGGACAGCGTTTAGGGTTTTCAGAGCCAAAGCGGCAGCAACTGGAAGGAATGTGTCGTCTGCTTGTCCAATTAAATTTGTCTGACTCTCGCTTTCTACAAGTTCCCACAGCAACTGAGCATGGACGCGTGTGACAGCTCCTCCTCTCCCGGTGCTCTGCTGTGCTTCGCAGAGGAGAACTTCTCAACTTACTCATGGCACAACAGAGATGTCACCTTAAAACAAAACTCGGTTTCACTACAACCACCTGCCAGTGAGGATACGGTGCCCATGCACACAACACGAAGAATTGCAGAAGAGGTGGAAAAACACAGACAAGGCAAAATAATTTCCTCTGCTTCTGCCAGTGTTTGGTCCAGTTAATTACTGACGGCTGCACGAACTGGGGCGGACACAAACCCTCTACAGGACAAGCACAACATGCCGCAGCATAGCATGACTTGTCCAAACTGATAAAAAATGAGCCTTTGTGATAAAAAATATTTTATCCACAAGAGAAAACTATCTATTTATGAAGCCAACTCCTTATCTGAAATCCTGTTCCTGTTTGCTTCTTAAAATCCTTCTGAATCCAGTACGAAAACTGCAGGAACTGATTCTGATGTACAGACATAATACAAAGATTAATGTTAATTCACTTTCTTTACAATCACTTCCCATCCCTATTTCTACCTACAGAATATTTCAAATTCTCTGAAGGGTACTGGCAATATACTCAGTTTTCAGGTCCTCTGGGCTTGAAATGCTGTAGTAGACATTACTGCTAACACTCTTCTCTGAGTAGCTCCACAGATTTTGCTTGGATTAAGAAGCCAGCAGTCAAACAACTCCTGCCTGTGGCTACAAAAAAAACCCCACACCATTCATGTAGAATCAAATAAAATCCATATTAATGAATCAGTGACTAATATTGGTATAAATAAAAAATGCTACCAGTCACTGTGTAGATTGTTCAAGAAAGGAAAGTATATTTTTAGTCATTCTAATCTTAGTGTACTCCTTAATGATTAAAGATTTTGTTGTCATAACCTTTTAAAACACTGCTTCAGTTAATGGCACTTCCCAGAACTACTGGTTTAATCACCTACATAAATGCAATCCTTAAAATTTTACTTTAGTAAATAATGAATGAAAGCCGACTACGAACATAATAATTTGATGTTAAAATTACCTACATATTAGATTGTGGGTATGAAAGAATATGTTCTGGTTACAGATGAAAGCGAATTTCTTGTTAAAATAGGGTTTCAACATAAAATGCAATGCAAAAGACCTTTCCACTAAAATAATATTTTCTGTTCATGAACTTGGAGCAGCTCTCTCCGCATTTCAATTTTCCACTCAGAAAACACAATGAAACATTTTAGCTTGGGGTAGGCAAGCACAAAGCGGAATGTTTTATCTCTGTTTGGTTTGATAAAACAATTTTCTTTCAGATGAACTCACTGCTGGTGTTGAAATTTGCTTTGCCGGCAACCCCGGGAGTTGCCGCTCGGATGCTTTAGCACCTTTTCCTCTTTATGAGCTACATCTCCCGCCTGAGCGCTCTCGGGAGACACGCTGTGCTTTCCCACTGGGCCGGCGCGCATCACAAACACCGCTACCAAGGACTGCTGCAGAAAACGCTGCCCCATCTCTTCCAATATTATTCTTGATTTTGGTTTTAAATATTAGAATTTTTGATATTGCAGTTTCTCAGAAAGAAAACATTTTCTTTTGTAATATTTCCCCTAACATCTAATAGCTAGAAACTCTAGATTTTGAATGTGGTCTAAGCCTAATGTAATAGCCATATATCACGTCCTCACGTGCAGAAGCTTGCTACTGAAATTTGAAATGCCTCTCAGACTATCATAGATGCCAAATTCTTAGATCAAGATAACTTCTCCAAATGTCACATTTTGCGTTTAGTGCAGATTGAGTTTCTACTCCCTTTACCCTCTCTTTTAGAACATTCAGAGAACTGCAGATGCAGGGCTTGCTGACTGCAGATAATTGGTCTCAGCAGGAGGAAGCAGCCGATATGCCGGAGGGGACAGAGCTGAGCACCACTGCAGGTCTTCTGGGAGCCGCTGAGCGTGTGGGCACGCAGGGCTTGGCGGCTGCAAGCCCTTCGGCTGGTGCCTTTGGCCAACGTAGAGCCAGAAAGTTTCCAAGGTGTGCATCAGAAGAGAAGTCAGGAAAGCTCTAGAGCTGAGTTACTGCTCCTGTGAGGTGTTCACGGCCACTGAAGAGCAGTAGAAATAAATCATTATGTGCTGCTGCTTAGTGTGAAGGCAGCTGCATCGCTTGTTTCTGTACAGCTCTGCAGCAACGCAGAGTTCATCCAAGCCAAAGCTTCCTCATGCTAGCATAGCAAGTCTTTCTGCTTTCAGCTTCAGTTTTTTCATGAGAACAGAATGATTTCCCTCAACTGCAACCCACCATCCTGCATGCTGCTTCCTATTGCTATAATAAGAAGAATTTTCTAACGGTTTTTGGTAAAAGTCCCTCAACAGACTAATCCCAGAAGTATAAATACGAGACTTAGCTTTATGCAGGTTCTGATCTTAAGGAAATGCCAGGAAGTATTCATCCTGTTATATTGCTGTCATTAGTCACAAGATCTCTTTTCAGTCCTCAAGATTTGTTTGGTATTTCAGTTATGAACTATGATCAAGTAATTGCATCCTCAGTAATAAATAACAGGGTAAGAGAGTTAAAAATAAAACAACAAGAAAAGAAAATTAAAAGCCACATTGCTATGGCTCGATTTAACAAAAAGCAAGGTGAGGTTAAACATATGAAACCATTAAGTTCTCCTAAAATACAGTCAAATTGTTTTTACTTTAAGTTATTTTTTTCCTCTGAAGTGCTCATGCCACACTCTCCAGGAGACATCCTGGCAATTACCCTGCAATGGCCCAGACCAGACTCTGCTGTGGCCAAAGTCCCACTGCGAGCTCCAGGCTTTTGATAAGAACCAAGAAAAAACACGGGGAATGAAGTCACAGCCCCCTTTTTTGCACCTACGAGCGTGGAAATAAAGCAGACGGCCCAGACAGTGAATATACAAAAGCAAGCGATAGAGATCAAGAACAATTTGGGTTCTTGGATGGCAAATGAGAAATTCACCCTGGGAGAAGACATTTAAGCTTTTTCATTTCTCTCTGTACCATATCAGCTTGTCTACAGCTGGATGGATGCAGCAGAGACACGCTGTGATGTCTGGGGTGGGAAAGAGCTACTCAAAGAAAACCAAGGTTTGTTCTGGAAAAAATCCCCAAAATATCTGTGCAGGTGCTCAGCACTTCTAGAAAAAAAAAATCCCCAGCTTGTGAAACACTGCCTTTTGCTTTGTTTACCATTCTAGAAAACACCTTACAAACCTATCATTTTTCATGTCCAAGCAGTGACTGACACCTCTGGATCCTATTAGAAATAAACAATAAAAAACAGCAATACAAAGGAAACCTCGAGTTACCAAATGCATTGGTTTGGATTTCATCAGCCACTGCAATATAAGAAGGATCCATGTGAAAACTCAACAACCTATAACATTTAAATACATATTATTGGAAAAATACAACATAATTATTCACTTAGCCGTGTGTCATCATCTATGTATATATAAACTAGTTGCCAACTTCAGTAATTTCAGTATGTATTTTAGATAAATACTGAACTACTTAAAGAAATAGAGCATATCTGTATTTCATTTCCTCTCCTCGGAGAATTAAAAATGGATTTTGTACTACTTGCCTTGCTTGTATCATAAATTTGTTATAGCACAAAAGCCTGGAATTAGCGCAAGCAAATGACTCACCTTGATTTTTTTAAATTACTTTTAAAATTTCTTTTTAAGAAACTAGCTTCAGTATTTTGTCCTTAGTTTATTACTAATTTAGAATTTTATTTTTTTTTTAGAAAAACAATCAAAGAAAGAATACGGGGGGAAAAAAACCAAACCCTCTGGGGTTGAATAAGTCTTGTTCTGTCAGACCATCTTACTGATATTAAGGTATACAGTATGTTTTGCTCTTAGAGTAAGCTAAGGGAGAAAAAGGAACAGGGATTTCTTTTTTTTTTTTGCACCTTTTAAAAGCTCTTTTAGATTAGTAGAGTACTGTTCAATTCCCATCTGTGCACAAAAATTAGACCACTCATCTTTCAGTGTAATGACAGCAATTGCACCCTTGGTGGGTATCACAGCGTGATACAGAGGCATCCTGAGCCCATATCAGTATCCATCCAGGGAACAGGAGCCCACGGCACCTGCATGTCTCCAAGAGGATTTATTCCAATTAATCTATTTGAATTTAAAATAAAAACCACCTTGCTAACAATGACATTTATACTGAGTAAATGAGACCTTCATATGTCTACACTTCAGGGGGGCTTTGCTGATGCTCTGTGACAGTGGCTACTTTTACGTATTGCACACCGTTACGGGGACCAGTCACTTATTTAATCAAAACAAGTGGTTTTGCTGGGGAAATGCTGTTTAGATACTCACAGAGAAGAAAATGCACACTCAGCTCATATGTCAAAACGGTCCTGGTTTGCATACGAAATGACAAATTACTGCCCAGACTGTGCATAGAAATGTTAAAGAGGATGAGAATCCTCAGTTACAGCTTTTTGCAGTAAAAATTGATTCTGTTCAGAGAACAGATGTGAGTCATATCAGCAAAAGAAGCCTCTATTATACCATCTCTGCTGCTGATGGGGGGTGAACAACAGCCTGCAACAGCAAATGCCTCCGAACGTGGGTAAATCCTCCCTCCAAAGGGGTTTAGTACCTGCAATTTGATTTCATCTTCCTAAAAGGCAGCTCTGCCTCTGCAAGTTTGGGAAAGGGCCCAAATTCTTCATTCTTTCAGGCTTTATTCCTAGTTGTGCAAACATTGCCTCAGATCAGTTTGGTGCAACTTCTGCTGGAGTGAATCCAAGCGTCGGGGAGAATGCGGCTCAGCGGCACCTCTCCTCCATCACCACCTGTAACCATGCCGTCCCTCCTGCCAGGGGTAAGGCAGGGCGAGAGACTCAACGGGCAGCAGACCAGACCTTTCCACGCCTTTCTGCCTGTCAAGACTGCCAAAGCAGCTGGGAAATCCATTGGGAGAAACAAGCCAAAAGGTGCCTCGGTCTAGTCTACTCCCCTAATTTTCACTGTCCCAAACCCATGAGATCTCAGACCTTAGCACGGACACGTCACACCTACTTTTGTCAGTCGTAAAAGTTCAGTTTTGGTCACGGAAGCTAAACTCACACATCATATCAACATATTTTTAACACAAACATGTCTAAGATCCACCAATGGACAAGGATCCCCCAAACGCCCAGAAAAAAAGGAAGATGTCAGGAAGCTGGTGGAAAACCCTCTTGGCTTCACCATGCCTTTGGTACCTGCTATGGTGCACGTAAGGACAAACCCACGTGTATTTGAATTGCACTTACTTGTCTCTCCAAAAGCATTAAAGAGGAAAGATAACGTCAAACGGTAAAAGTACAACCCAAAGCAAAGACACTAAAATGGGATGATGAGAAGCTGATGACGAGTTTTGTTGTATTAGTCGGCAGGGAACAATGGCATTTTCTACAAACCTGCATCGGTGTCAAAGCACACCCGTGATTCACAGCAAAGCCACAAAGATTAGTTTGTCAGGAAGTGCATGGAGTGAATGGAAGGTCTACCACTGTGTTCACTCAACCATGGGTACATAGGAGCTGGCTGAGTGCCTCATTTTTACAGTATCTGTAGCTCGAGGTCAGAGAGCAGAGCTATAGCCCGTGCTCTCACGAGTATGAGCTTTCCAAGGATGTTTATGCAGAGTTTTCCAATTTGGTCTCACTTGGGCCCCTGTTCCCAGAAGTTTCTTTTAAAGTCCTCCTTCAGCTTTCATTTAAGAAGTGCACTCATGGTGAGCCTCCATTCTCCTATTGAACCATTGGTGCAAACACTGGTGGAACATCAAAGCCATCAGCCCAGCATATCATAAACATGGAGAACAAAAATACGAGTGAGAACAAGACAACCATCAAATGAGGGCAGAGGGGAGAAGAGGGAAAAGAGTTAAGGAAGGAACAAAGGAAACATAGGGAACAGGAGAAAAATGAAGGGAGGAATGGGGGGAAAGAAAACTACAGTCAATGTGTGAAACACTACAGAGTTGCTCACGATCAAGTCACAAGCATTATATGGCAATGCCGCACACCTCCCAGTCCTTCCACTGTATGTTGGTCTGGAGGCTTTCCACAATGATGGGAATGATTTTTGGAAAAAACAAGGGGGAAGTGAAGGCACCAGGAGAAGGGGAAAGAGGGATGTTTATAAATATAGAGATATACATCATAAATCCATTTACTGAATATTGTAACAGAGAGCAACTCACGGTGAATTTACGCTGGAGACTGACGAGCTGCGAGATACAGTACCTCGAGTTTGCTTTACAAAACTGCACATGCAAAAACAAAACAAACAAAGAAAACAAAAAGTGAGAAAAGAAAAAAAAAAAAAAAAGAAGAGAAGAGAAACCATAAAAGACATTGGGAGAAGACTCATACAGGCTGTGTCCTATTGAATGCAGACTGCAGCGTGCATCTTGGTAGGAGACCAGGCAAGCTTCAGAAAGTGTGGAAGCCATAGACACATCACCTTCTAGTCAACAGGGAAACAACCAAAGAATCAAAAACGGAACCAAAAGGGAAAAAAATTAAAAGGTGAACCAAAAGCCACACAATGATATTAGGACTTTATGCCTCCATATGCTATACTCACACAATGAAAGTCCTCCACAGGAGTCATCTCTAGGACCTCAGGGTAGAGGTCATTGTAGAAACAGGTGGTGATTGCTTTTACAGCTGTGCTGCATTAAGTATTTCCAAATGGGAGCAGGATGCTAATTCCCACTCTGGCCCTGTGACACGAGGAAGAAACCTGAGCACAGAGGAGAGCATGGGCTGGAGGGAGGACCCTGGGCCACATCCAGAGAACCAAAATCCATTTGAGCCCCAGCAGCTGGTGCCAGGCTGTTTTCTGCTCAATCCCTGGTCTCAGATTTGCTCTTCAGAGGCACCTACCTGTCTGCTCTGCCAGGCACACACCATCCAGATACAGCTCACCGGCCCTGACAACCATGGCTCTGCTGCAGCTGAGGCAGGGGATTACCCGTTACAGAAAGGAGCTGGTTTCAGGTCACAAGTACTTTTGTAGATTCTCCTCCATCCAGTGTTTCTACAAACACCGCTATACGTGGGGGGTTCTAAATATGGAAATCGCTGAATTACACAGAAAAAGAGTTTATTCTTCCCTTGGCAGGGAATCTACAGAAAAACAGGATTCTAAATATCTCAATAGATCTTGGCTTGAGGCGCTAATTTTTTCATAGTTATAAACAATATTTTTAATAAATCGACATCATCTGAAGAACTCTTCCCCAAGTCTGAAAATAAAATCCCTTCACCTCCTGAATTTGCCTTTTCAGTTGCAGCATTTTTCCTCCTGCTTCCACAAGCATTTTAATCTATTAACAATCAATACTAGCAAGCCAGAAAGTCCAGTTAATATCTAATATTCTTTGGATACCATATAAGCAGAGTTTCAAATATACATTGATTTAAAATTAAGGATTATTCTGAAGAGAAATGTTGGCCCAGGTAAAGTACACAACACAACAATCCAGAAGTCAAGTAACCTGGAACGAATATAAGGGAAATTATGAAAGGCATCGTAAAAGTTTTGGTTGGAGCAAACAATCTGCTGAACAGTCAGATAAAGTATTTTGCCTAAACTTCAGTATTTCTGCATTTGTACTGTGCCAAATGAAATAGGAGCAGGAGTCAAAGTGGAGTTGGCATGCGCTGCTTGTTTGCCAGAAGAATTCTTGTTTCCAGGTTTCTCAGGCTGGGGATACCTTTTATTCTTTGGCCGGATGCTGAACCCCTGGGATGTCAACAAAACTCTGCAGAGAACAAGCCCTCTACTGCACAAATGCCTCAAGTGCAGGTAAGAAATTTCTTAGGCAAAACAAGTGGAAATCTCACGATGGAGGAGAATGTACTGGGCTGCCCTAATTTACCTGGAAGTCAGCACCAGCATTGTGCAATACCTGTGGAAATTTTGCTTTTAATTGCTGAGAGGAGATCTCAACGTCCCTCAGCAGGAGACTTGAGTGAACGGCTGCGTTTATCCCTGCCTCGTTCGGTGCAGCGCAGGACAAGGGCCATGCTCTGATCCTGCCAAGCATCCTTGTAACTTGGCCAGCCAATATTATGCAAGTCCTGCAGCACTCCAGCTTCACTCCTCTGCTCCCGCTGCTGGAGTCTGGTTTTTTGAAACCATAAATTTGACTAAATTTGCGCTGGAACTGCAGGGTGTAGAGCCGTGGAGCAAAGATAGCCGCCTTTTCCAAATCAAAAATGACGTAAGTATTTGAGCTTTACTTGCTGCTACTTACCATCCATGAGGGACAGAGTACAAGAGAGTGTCTTTAGGTGCAGCTGAGTCACTGTTACACCAACAGCAAGGGCAAAAAGGTAAGCTAACAGGAGGAATCACAGTACCTCAACACATCAGCACACGTCAGGGGAAAAAAAGAAAGGGAAGAAATCACAAGCCAGCAAGAGAAAAAGAACACCTCTTCTAAGTCTACATGCCACCCAACATGGGTTGTTTCACGGGCTGGGTGTTCAGGCACACTTCTTGCTGGGTCCTGTTGGGTACCGACAGCCCAACAGGGATTTGAAAACAGACCACGGTATTCCCAAGACAAAAGGAAAATATGGAGCCTCTGAGATGGAAAATGTCCTGAAGAAACAGAGCAACTCCTCCCTCTTCACCCCAAGACCTGTACAAAAGGGACAGACACCTCTGAAGTCACTGTGAAATGATGTGCCACCTGCATTTGCTCTTGGCACTCCTCTAACGAGGAGTCAACCTGTTCACATTAACAGGCAGTATCCACCTGCGGGAGTGCAATTAAAACGTAAACTGCTTTGAACAACCATGTGAGGGACCAGCAGAAACCAGTCAGAGCCCGGAGAGAGGAAGAGGTCTTTACAGGTTGGAAGGTTGTCCTGGGACGCACGTGTAACTTTGAGGAGGAGGAGTAGTGGGCAATTCTATAGACAGTGTTTAGCTGTGGTGCCCACGTTGCATGAACTGTCCCTGCCACTTTCTACAAAGTTTCACCCACCGCGTCTGGGAAGTTCTCCTTCCATCCAGAACTCCCACCTTATAACCTAGGCCTAAATAACCTCCTTGGGTCTAGCCACAACTGAAACTCATTACACAGAGTTAAAAAAGCATGACTTCAACACAACTGCTTAGCAGGTTCCTACAAATTTATCATTTGCTTGCTGGTGTCATTGCTATTTTAAGACTTTTCCCAAGACAAGGGGAAGAGATGCCGCTGGAAAATACTCTGGGTGCCCGGGTGTGCCACATGTTGTGTCCTCTCCGGCTGGTCTGCTGGCCCGCGCTGGATGTGCCTAGTGCAGCCCCTTTTGTACGTGCCATTGGTGCATCCCTGGCTGGAGTAGAAAAGGCAGAGGAGGAAACCAAACGCAGGGAGTTCAGGCTTCAGGTCAGGCAAACGCAGAAAATAAAACTGCGTTTGCGCTGGGTTCTTCGTGCCGCTCGTAGGAATGAGCCTGACGGCTCTCCTTCCACTGGCATCTTTCCAGTGGGACTGCAAAGTGCTTTGCACATCCATTGCCTGTGTAATTTCCCCCTTTTCCCCCCTTCCTCTGTCCTCACCGCCTAGGAAGCTGCACCAATGGTTTGCTCTGAAGACCCACAGGTCCGTAAAGTCGCTCAGTTCAAGAGGTTGAGTGGTTTAAATGTCGGACGAAACAGAGGGTCTTAAAGACAGCGCTGGGCAAACTGAGCAAACCCAGAAACTCACCTCCAGAAACAACAAAGCAAGGAAAATGCTAAACAGAAAACACAAAAAAAAAAAAAAATCACAAAAATAAGAATGAAACAATGGGCTCAAATTAAAACACAGTAACACATGTTAAACAGACATTCCATTCTAAATCAAACATTGCAAGAACAACAAAAACAACATCCCATCCTAGCTTTTAATTCTGAAAAAAAAACACGAAACAAAAAGGCCCATTCAGGATAGAGTTCACCAGGTGAAGAAACAAACTGCAGACAAATCTTTTCACATTAAGTCCGTTTGATGGAGCAGAAGACAAACCATAGGAATCCTGGGAGACCGATGAAATAGGAACTACAAATCGAATACAGGTAAGATATTGTAAAAAAGCATTTTGTGGCAGTGGGAAGACAGATGATATCTGTGCCACTTCAGTAATGAGTCTATTATGAAAACAGATCCCCATGACACCGTAGTGCTTCACCATCTATCAATCACAAAATTTGTGGCTCATGCAGCAGCCCATCGTACATGCAAGGGTGAAGGTACCACTTTGGACCCTCCAAACAGGCCGACAGGCTAAACAAGTAACCAGTTTCTCAGCCTTAGGAAATTACGCTTTGCAGCTGGTGCAGTAAGAGGAGCATTTCCTGGAGCTCAGTGATGAAGAGAGGCTGGGATGGCAGGAGAGCAGAAGAACCAGTGGAGATCAACTGCAGGCACCGGAGCGTAGGAGCCACAAGTGCACGCTGCATCCACACAGAAAAAACGCCCGAGGTGGAGGTGCGGATACAATGCTACAGACTACACAGTGGCGTGGAAGGAGGCTCAGGGGAAGACACACCCTCAGTCCTTGATGTAGGGCTGATAAGGGAAAGAAGCAAAACAGCGAGCACAGCACCTTGCCGGTGAAATAGCAGAAAAACCAGTATGACTCTTCACCAGACTCAGCCCCAGAACGACTTTATTGCCTCTGTGAGAGGTGGACAAGCACGCAAGGAACATGAACATCGTGACTAAGGAAATGCAAGTCACGGTGCCCTCTGCTAACACCCCAGAGACCTGTCTTGGCTGATGCAAGTGGAGAAAATATTGATGTTTTCAGAACATTGATCTGTGCTATGGCTACCTATTGTTATAGAAATTAATTTTCATACATTATGAAAATAAAATCAAATTACAAACCCAATATTTATTCCTTAGGAGAAAATAAAAATATAAACGGATAGGGTTGACCCACCCTTGCAGCAGGCCTTTGGTAACTTAGTCCCGGTTTTTCCCAGCCCCTGCTCACCACCTGTTCAAGAGTTCAAAAGCTCTACGGGCATTCGCTTTTTTGCAGTGACATTTCCATGTGCAAAAAAATCCCATTTCCAAGCATGCCCGTCACTTTTTCATTCTCGGCATGTCCAGCTCTGAACTGCATCAGAGGCTTGATCTGACAGGGCTCGCCATCAATGTGGCATCTGCTCCATCTTCAGGACCACAAGAAATGAAGTAATGGGGTACATCTGGCTGCCACCCATGGGTCCCCATCATCAGCACTACTGTACTGGATAGAGATATCTAAAGTACAGGTGCTACAAAACTGAAAGCTGTCCAGCAACCCATCCATACATCTGTTTCTCTCGCAAAACATTTAACTTCTCCCTTGCCTTCTCCTTTGTGTAGTTATCCATTTGGTCATCAACCTATTGACCTTAACTAATTTTTTTTTTTCCAAACTGAAGCCCTGTGAACATTGTGAGTGACCTTGGTAAGCACCTTGCTGGCACTAAAGCAGAGATAACAAGAAGCTGGGTGACGGTTTTTGGGATGATGGCTCCCACACAGCACGCACGATGCTGCCGTAATTACTAGACGTAGAAGCAAACAACTGCCCTTTCAAACGTGCTCATTTATAAGCCTAATTACCTGCCCGCACAAATGTGGCAGGTAGGGATCTGGGCAGATAAAATTTCAGGCAAAATAAGCAGAAATTCACAATTTTGCACTCACTTTCAATTGTGGTAACAAAACTGTCCCTCTGATATTGAGAAACCAGGTGGAATCCTGGTGAAAAATTGCTGAGGAAGGTTATTTTAAACAACTAACAACGTGGTGTCAAATCTTAGCTCCATTAAAGTGTTTTTTTTCCTTATTTCTAAGAAATCTTCACATGCATTATGCTTTTGACTAAAAAAAAAAAAGAAGAAAATAAGCATCATTATCTTGCATTCTAAAATAACAGTAGCAGGAAACTCATCAAAGAATGAGAGCAAATATCCTCATTTGCCTTCTTTTCGAGACTGGACAGGAAATCATTGTGAGAAAAGGATTATATTTAAAATCGACAAACAGACACGGCATAAATAGAAGCTGATTAAAGCAGTAATAACAAAATAAAATGGTAAGAAGAATAAAATACTCAAATTAATAGTATTCTTTTCCTTCACACATAATGAACTGGCTCCATTTGGCCTCTCGTCTTTGGTGAAGTCAATTAAACTCCAGTAACAAGGGTGTCAAGAGATTTCCACTGAAGGAACAAAGAGGGATCCTGCTGCATTTCAGATACTTTGAAATACTTTGGAATAAAATTGAACAGGAAGTTTCTTTCACTATGCTTGACCTTCTCCAGCCTTCGGAGGTCTGGAAAACATCAGTAGCTCTCAGTAAAATGCAAGATCACATTTTTTTAATGCTGGTAGTCCTGATGCTGAAATTCCAGAAGAGTTAAATGAACCCTTAAGAAGAATGTACCCTTCAGTAAATCCATGCAAGGTAGGCACGTCTCAAACACAGGCCCATACTCCCATTCAGGTGGAACTCAGCACTGACCTCAGCAACATCCAGACAAGTGTTCTGCCTGCATAATTTTTTTTTTTTTCACTTCAAATCTGCATCTGAAATTGCAAATTGAGGTTTCTAGCTACAAACCAGTGACTGCTGCCACACATAATTTTATTCAACCCAGCACTCTTTCAAACAGCAAAGAATGAGCATTCGCGCATGTTTTTCAGTCTGATATTTAGGAGGATGCCTTTACACTTAAATTATTAAAGCAGAGATCATTAGAGAACAGTTAACACATCATGTACATACATACCTCTCGAAATTAAAGAACCAAAATGAAACATTAACACTTCACCTGGTGAAATCTATCCTAGGATAGCTTAAAAAAAAAAAAAAACAAACCTTCTAAAATAGTTGTTTATAGCAAGATAAAAGATGAGGCATTACGAAGAAAAACAAACTAAAATAAATACTTAATTAAATTCATGGTTAAGCAATCAGCGCTGAAGTATTCAGTCAACCCAAAGCCCTGTCAGTAACAGCGATGGTATAAAAGGGCTCACAGAGCACTGTGGGATACTCCACTTGAACAGACATATTGACACTGAAAAACGAAAACCAAACGACAAAGTTCCCAAACAATAAAAGGATGCTTACGCGGCTATGGAAATGTTAGCTGCAGACATGGGGCTGACTTCTGCCACTTCCTTGGCCTTCTGCAGGGCGAGCTTTTGGTTGGTGGCTTCCTCCATCTCCTCCTCATCCTGGTACAGAAATTCAAGAGAAATCAGAGCACGCATCATGTAGCAACAACAACCAGAGCTCCCCAAGTCACAAGTCATATGTGACTATCACCGCTGCGCTGCGAGAACAGCGGAAACTCATTAACATAAGGCAGAATTTCATAACTTCTTGCAAGAACCCCTGGGCAGGGTCTTGGTGCCAGCAACAGCTGGTCAAGATAAGAAACACAAGGTTTGGTCAAGTGGCCACTGCATTTTTACCAAGATTACATGTCCCTCACAGAACTTTCTTACCTCTCTTGGGTCTCCTCTTATCACCTGACCACGACTGTGACACTTCTGGGGTAAAGTGAGCCCCACTTATCTCAGACCTGTGTGTGGAAAAACACTCTACAACCTATGTCCTGCTGAAATGCATGAGATAGATTCCTAAATCCTTCATGACTTCTTGCCAGTGTGACTTTTCTGAAACTGTAAGTCCCATAAACAGATTTCACTGGTCTTGTTCACACCAGTTCTACCCCAGATATTTCCACTTATTTCAGTTTAATCACACAGGACAAAAACAGTAAGGAGGAGCCATATTAAAGCGTCGTCTGCAGACTCAAGCACAGATCAGAAAGATGGCTATGTTCACGCTTTCTGCATACTCCCCAGATCACGTGGATTTTTAACCTCTATTGGCATTGCAAGCTCCCACAGAGCATAACTGTGATTTATTTCCTTCTACCTGGTGCAATGATAAGAGAAACACTGCTCAAAAAAGCAGGGCAAAACCCAAAGAAACGGCCTGGTTCATCTTCAGTGGTCATCTAGGTTAAATCTCCTTTCAACTTTCTAGTCAGTCATATTAGATGGTAAAATCATGGCAGGATAAACACAGACCCTCTGATGGCAGTGTCAGCATCACACACATTCAGGGAATAACTACAGGTCAAGGCGAGAGCAGTCACAGGCTCTTCTGTCAGACTTTATGAAATGCCACGGGTCTACCTCTGCTCTTCAACGGTAATACTGTGAACGAGTTATGCTTAAAGCAACGAGGCCAGACAGTAAGACATCTAGCTTTGAACTGGGAAATCACATAGATTTATCCATCCTGAATACCATATGCATAAACAATTTCTTGCTCTGACTTTGGCGTTATTTGCTTAAACCCAACTTATTTTGAAACTGTTTCGCTTTTCTCCTTCGGAAGGAAAAAGAAATGATGAAAAATTAATCAAAAAAAATTTACTACCATTAAAGTTTCATTTTTTTTTTCCTTTCCAAATAACAAGCCTATAACAAGCAAATTCTTACTGTAGTGAATGAAGAATGTAAGGTCATGAAAAAAAAAGCCCTGCTTAACAATTATACACAGTCAACATTTCCCAACTGCCAACTTCCAGTACATTTATCAACAGTTTGGAATCTTGTTGTAAATCAAACGTATCTGCAGAATATTAATCTTTGGAGAAGTAAGGACCCCAATAAAAGGGATTTCAAGGTTTTCCTTTCATTCTACAGATACGTTCAAGTCGTGTCTTCTCTTGATGACTCTCTAGCAGCATTAAAATCACATACGTTCAAAGGCTCTTGATTTTTCTTTCTCTGCACCAAAAGCACCAGGTGCAGTTTTTACCATCTCTTCAAAATTTAGCTTCTACTCCATTCTCCCCGGTACATCAGTAATTCTGCTGGATTCAATATCTTGAAGTAACAGCAGAAAATATCCATTGTCATTATAAATGACAGACTCAGAACAAGCACACTCTTTAGCAGATGACTGCTTAATAATATTTCTGCAGCTCCTTCCACCCAGAGATTGCAGATCTTTACAAAAAGTAATTAATTTTTTTGCCTGATTCTTACACTGCGAGGTCTCACTGGGGCACAGACTCATCTTGTTCTGCTCAAAGCGCGCAGGGGCACGATGGTGCGTGATCAAATTTTCTCAAATTTTTATATATTTTTATATAAAATTCACACATCCCTCCTATCCCACGTTGCATGATTTTATATCGCTTTCTCAGGGCTCGCTGACAATGCACAGAGACCAGAGAAAACACTTTGTGCTTTAGGATATTCAGGAAAATAAAGGGTCCCTTGTGATGGCTTTACATGTCAGTTTAATGGGGATGAAGAACAAACTGCTGTGTGTCACTGGAGACATTATGAGATGGTCAGCGGAGAGAAGACTTTAAAAGCAAATTTTATGGGCAATTTTAGATTCTACTCTGAGTAAGTCAATATGAAGAAAAAGCTGGCAATATATGGAGAAAACTAGAGAATAGGCAACCTGAAGAGATTCAGGACAGTTCTGAGAAATCACTAGAAATTAAGTTGGCAGAGTCAGGCATAAGGAAAAGCCAGCGCAGGAAGAGGAGGAGAGAGACCTGGGGAGGGAGATGCGGAGGCTGGAGAACAGATTCTTTATGTATTTAAAGCAAAGAAGGTGATTTTTTTTTTTTCCCCCACCAAAAAAATGAGTCATTCGGAAGCACTGGTGAGTTTCGTTACAAATAGTGGATGATTAAGCTTAAGTTAAATATAGTTACAATTCTGATAACTTCTGTTATGGGTCACAAGGCCCAGCAAAGGCTATCGAGAAATGTCCAAATGCCATGATAAAAGAAATCCAGATGAGCACCCAGAAGTGGATGAAATGTTTCAGTCGTGAAGGTTAGCTGGAAAGCTCTGTTTTTCCAAAAAAGAAGCAGTTACTGACCGTGTATGGTTTTCCCACATTACACGCAGCACCGATCTCAATTAGTTTTACAGCATAAATGTCAAGAAAGTCTCCTGAGATCAGCTGACTCCTGAGGAACTTAATTATGTCTCCAGGCCATTTTTGGTTTTGCATGATCGTATTTACTCAGCAATAAATCCCTCATTCTCCAGGTATGCTACGCAATTGAATTACTTTTATCTTTTTCCCTCTTCTTTGGAAAGCCCTAGTGATTTTGGGGGGGTCATAAATAAAATTAAACAAAAAAAAAAAAGATTTTCTCAAGAAGCTTTATGATTTGGTAATGCTGCTGAATGCATCAATATTTAATTATACTTTACAAACATCAACAAATTCGAGTTTCCAACCGGCCCAGGCAGCTGCTGAAATATTCACAAGAAAGCAGTAAAAGGATTAGGAAAGAAGTAGGATGAGCTTCGTTATCCAAGAGTTGTGCTGGGCCTGATCCTCTTGGGGCGTGCAAGGGATGCTTCTAAATCTCCTGGACCGTCTGGGGCTGGAGATCGCTGTGGGCTTCAGAAAGCCATTAAACACAGCCCTGAGCAGCGTGGATGCAAAACGTGGTCTCAGGGACACAGGAACATTTATTTTACACCCGAGAGCCACGGCCTGCGCGGGATACCAGCTGTCGGGAAACAAGGACCCAGTCAAAGCTGGAAGCTGAAACTCCGCTCCATAGCAGAAAAGAAGAGCTGGTAAAGACAAGCTCAGTCACGGCAGAGACATGGATTTTAACTGGGAACGGCTGGCTGCTTTGGTCTTTAGCAGCTGGAGCAGGGTAGGAAACTCCTCAAATTCCCTGTGTTCCTGAACTCTGGCCTTGCGTCATGTATCCATGAGCTACTGCACCTTCCTACAGCTCTGAATGAGAAAACAGCCTTGCCAGCTGCTGCATAAGCATATGGCTAGTGATCCTCTTACCCTATGAAAAGTATATAAGCTAGAACTTGTAAAATATAACAGCTAAGGTGGACACGGTGCTTCTCTTGGTCACTTTGACTTATGGCGATGGCAGCAGCACAGCGATGGGGTGAGCACGATTTCATCCGCTCAGCGAGAACAAGCTAGAAACGTGCCAACAAAATCTAATGCTGCCTCCTAAACATAACTGAACACACTAAAATGAGAAATCAAAACTATGTAATAATGCAAATACTATCTGCACCGCTTGGGATCCTTCCTGCGCAATACTGTCAGTTTTTCTCCAGAGGGAACGCTCCAGTATAAATCTGCGCATGCAGCAAAGCTACACTGGTGTCATTTCCACCCCTTGCCAGGACCTGGCTTTCTGCCTGTGCTTGGGCTGGTGCCTCATATTTCTCTTGCACCTGGTGAGAGGCAGGAAGATCAGAACATGTCCACTGAATATTCACAAAAGCCTCTTCAAGTTGTTTTCCAGGGAGTCGATTGGGGAATGTTAGTTCTTTGATTCATCCCAAAACTCAGCAAGGTATGAAACACCAGCGTGAGGCAGCAAAAGCAGCAATACAACACCTGTGCTTCCCCATGCTGAAGTTTCAAGTCAGCCAAAACCCGTTAATTGCTTCGCCTCTGCTCTTGGAAATAGCGAATGCTACGAGTGCCCAGGCACCTCCGTGCAGCAAGAGGAGCGATGCCCGCTGCCCACTCTGTGATGAAAGGAAAGTAAGGAACTTCAAACAGTTCACAGAAACAAGACTGAAATGAAAGAAACCTGAAGGAGAATAAACCTCCAGGTACTTAACGGGGGTCTGTGCAATGTAAACCAGTAAACAGCGAATTACCGCGTGGACAGGCTCCGGAGGGAATCTCAGGGTGTCTGGAAGGGCTGGCGATACGTGCTCTAAAAGTTTGAAGAAACAAGATTCTCATACATACCTTGGTCAGCTCTTGGGCGTTGGCCAGGTTGTCAACAGCGATAGCCAAGAAGACATTCAGGAGCGTATCTTTTGGGGAGCAGCTAAGGAAAACAAATCTTCAAGCAGCAAATACAGTGAATGGTTCCCCTTCTGCCGTCGCCACGCTTCTTTCCCCACTTGCAATCATCATGGATTGATCCCTTGCACCACTGCGCCTACACTCCTGCCCGTACTTAGGTACCATGAAAAAGTTAAGCTTAAGTCATTGCTGCAATACATGTTGGTGAGAGAAAACTATCATGACTTATCACGCTGAAGCTGATATGACAATTAGACCACCACAGACATCCTCTATCTTGAATGCTGCAGCATCACGCAGAGCGCAGCTACAGAACAGCCTGTTAGCTGGACACCCAGCCCGAGCTAATGAGTTCTGCTGGGAAACGGGCTGTTAGTCCAGGCCAAATTGCACACAGCCTGGCTAAGCAATCACCGGTGCCCACGCTAGCCTGGGTCTCTCTGCATTATATCACTAGGACATAATAATTCCCTATAATTATTTATTCGTATTTTATTTTCATTTTTCCACTTAATGATTTCGGCTATTACTTGTCCCTTCGTGTATTTTATTGCTGTAATTCCAGTTATGCGTCTGCAAAACAGCCCCAAAACAATTGTAAATCAGATACCTTTGCATACAAAAGGAGAATAAGCAAAGCAAAGCCAAGCCTAAAGTACTCTCCAAGAAGAAAACGCATTTTGCTCTTGCACATTACCTGGTGATGGGAGAGTCACTCGCTCCATAGCTGTGTAAAGCTGTGATTGCTCCTCTCAATATGAATGTACATGACAACAAAGTTGATCTCAAGAGTCTTTACCCTCTGGAGGTTCACAACGGCTTTAATAGTGAGCGCTGCTGCCGTGTTTGTACTGCACTGTCCTCACCAGAGCCAAACACGAGCCTGGGACCAGACGCAGGTCCCTGTAAGCCAAGTGACACGACCACAGGAGTTTCAGGCAGCTAATTAACCCAACAGAAAATAACTGGATGTGTCCCCTGTCTTTGTCCAGGAGTTGGAAGCAACACCCAAAGCAATGCCGTGGCGAAGGCAGGACAGAGGGCCAAGGGTGACGTGCTGGATGTAGTCACTCGAGCAGGGGAAGGACAGGCGAGGCGTGAGCTTCCCAGGGTGCTGGCAAACCTGCAGCAAGACTGTGGGAAACCTTGACCTCGGTGCCCCTCTGACTGCTTTCCATTTCTCAGAAGGATGCCTGGAGGAGGCCTGAGGTTTCTCTGTAAAAGAGGAGCGAGGTACAGTGCAAGGCTGACTCATCAGCCACAGTTGTCTCTGCCGAAGAGGAGCATGACCAGAAACCCTCGTGCCCCAGCAGCCTCTGGGCAGCACACTGGCTGTGAAGCCATCCCTCCACATTGGCACAGCTACAGGAGATTTCCCAGGGCAGCTGGGGACCAAAGGTGGCCCAAACCCCCAGCTCAAGGCCTCTTTGCTTTACCTCTCAAGAGCCTTCACCAAACATCATTCAGATGTAGACATTCACGTCTCTAATTCCCATTGAGATGAGTGTCCCCAGAGTCTGGATGCCTGTCAAAACTGGAGCCTCTGCTCATGGCAGCGGAAAGCAGGAGCTGTATTTAATCCCTTAGGATGCATCTGCATCCAGACTACCAAAGCCTGCAGGGGATGGGACGCCGAACACTGGAGTTTCTCCAGGCAAAGGCCAGCGCACCCACTGGGCTTTCTCCGTGTCATGTAACACGGGATGGAGGGTTTTATCACATGAAGACGGTTCCTCTAGGACAGACAGAGGTTTGAAACACGACACCCATCAATTTCTCCTTCCTCTGCTCTAGCACAACAGCAGGGAGCGCAGGGCGGGAGCACCTCAATCCCACTGAGTCCAAAAACAAGAAAAAGGGAAAGATGGCACTGAAATGATCACCTCCTCTGACCTTGAAGTCAGAGCTCAATCAACTTTTAATCTGAAAAAAAGTACAAATTTCTCCATCTCCTTTTAACTGATGGGCTGGGGGTGCAGGCAGGGAGGCGGGGTGCCGACTGGCACCAGCTGGTTGGGTTTCTTCCTCTGGGGTGCTCCCAATGCGTTGGAAATGCTTTCAAGCCTCCTGCTGTGGGTATAAATGTCTCTGTAATAAAAGTGTCTTCCTACCCCTGCCTCCTACACAGACATGCTGAAAATGTCTCTTGTAACATAATCAACCACTGGAAATATAATTATTTTTTTTTTTAGCAGATCAGACTGTTTTGATCCATCTCCAAGCAGACATAATCCAGCAGACTTTGGTGTTTCTGCCCCCAAAAAGGTCCTTCAGCCCTTTCGGCAGAGCTGGGGGATTCTCAGACATTACCCAAACTCCGGTCTGATCCAGGCTCTGTGACCTGGGCAGACCCACGGACCTCGCTGAGTCACGGCCAGCGCTGCGAACGGCTCTCCGGCACGGCAGCTAAGGGCACGGGGAAGGGCAGAACACTCCAAGCATTCACTGCTTTTCACTTCAGGCTCACTGCAGGTTTTAATGTTCCCCCCCATCCCCCAACAGATGCATCAATTCATCAATTAACCAGATAACAATGAATATAGGCTTGGTGTAATTTCCTAGAAAATGGGCCAAATCCTGCTGTTACTCTAATCATAGTATGTTCATTAAATCATTTCAGATGTGGAGGTCTGGCTCCACGCAGACTCTCTGGTACTGGGAATGTAACATGAGAGACTTCTGACTTAGGAAAAAAAAAAAGTTTCTGGATCTTTTCCTTGTAATAGTCCCTTGAAAATGTAAATGGATTCAAAGAAAGAGATGAGCTGCACCAAGAAGCAGGGGAAGCTGGCACCCAACCGCCATTCTTTGTGAAACAGAAGAATTGCAATGCTCATGTTTAAGAAGAGCAGGTTTTACAAGCTGACCCAAAATCGCCAGTGCTGGCTCTCTAACAAGACTTGGTCCAATTTGCATAAATTCTTAAAAATGGACTCACCAAATGCCAATGTTCAAAACCTGAAAATAAACCCAGTCCCAGCAGAGGAACCAAAGTGCCTTTCACTTGGTGGCTGCCCTGCCTCCGGAGGGGGCTAAGACCGATTTCAATGGTAGTGATACAAGAAAATAAAAACAAAAACACCCTCGTAAGAAATTCAGCCACAGTGAATATCTGTGTGGAGAGAGCTGGTGCCAAATCCACACTTTACAAATGAAAAAAAAAAAATCCGCTACATAAAAAAAAGCACATTTTAAAAGATTTTGGAGGGAGTCCTGCACAGAAGAGGAGGGAGATCTTTGTGAAAGGGAGTGCGACTGTAGTGTTCAAATCCCAAGTTAGAGCAGAAAAGACAGTCTGTATTAATCTAATCTATAATTAAGCTAATCAACAAGTTGGGCTGCTCTCTATAGGGTGTCCTCTTGGCAGCTGTTGGGCTGTGGGGCTCCCTTGGGAAGGTGAACTCGAGGCTCAGACACGTTCCTCACCCTTACACTCCCATCCTCAACATTGCCAGGGCACCGCAGCATCGCTGACGTTGATTTTACTTCCCTAAACGCACAGACGGTGACCCCGGAGTGCTCTGGCTACGCCCAAGCTGTGCCACCAGCACGCGACCGCAGGCAAAGGGGACAGAGAGGCACGGGAGATGGTCCCGGGGAAGCAGCCACCTCCCGGCTATCCTCAGCAGCGGGACAGCAGAAGGGAAAGGGACACAGCTGGTCTCTGCCAGGACGGTGTCTGGGGAAAGTGTGGGGAAGGTTTTGACTCTCCTCTCTGCCAGGGCAAGCAGAGGCAAACACCAAAGTCATGGCAGTAGGTGAACCTGGTCCTTATTCCCTGCTCTTTCCCTTTCAATGAAAACTTAAGGACAAGGGAGAAGCCCCCTCTTTAAATTAAAGGTATCCTGTTCCCCAAAAATGCTAGATTTTAGCTGCTCTAAGGTTAAAAGTCTCTCTTTCAGCCCTGCCATCAAGCCTGATTATAGCTTAATATCATTTTCAAATGCCGAGCCCTGAGGATTTTGAGATCTCCCTCCCTCCCAGCTCTCCATTGACCCAGTTTTCCAAAGCCTCATGTTTCTGGATGGGGACACGCTGCCTGCCACGAGGCAGATGTCGGAGCACGGCGGCCGAGCCAGCCTGGGCATCAGGGCTGCTCTGGCTCTGACAGCACATGTATGTTAACGGGATAAATCCCACCCAGACATGCTCGTGTGACCAGCACAGCTCACGGGCTGCCTGCTCCGCTGTTCCTCATGCTAATTTTCAGACAAAGCAAAGGGGGAGGGCCCTGCCATGCAGCCCATGGGCACTGACATCCCACCTCTTCTCATCCCAACTCCCAGCTGAAAGGGTTTACATGTATACCAACTCTACATCTTTAAACAAGAACCGCCTGCCACGTACCCCTCCCTTTCTCACAGGTACCCAGCGATGCTGCCAGCCCAAGCAGGACTCCTGGGAAAAGACACTGGGAATGTAAGGAGCACGAAGGTTTGCACTGCTGGGAAGCCCTCCAGAGAGCTCTCAAGCAGAGGCAATACTTAGAGTTATTATCCCTGTTTTACAGAACAAACAAACCAGCCGGGCTGCCTCACGTATGCAGCAAGTTTTCAGTTTCCATTTTTAAGGATGCTCTTGTTGACACCACAGCTTGTCGCTGCAGCCAGCGAAGATCTTGCACCAACAATTTTGTACCTGGTTAATGTGAGCAATGCCATGCAACGCCAGCCCATCGGCAGCCTCTGTCATGACGCAGGGACAGAGCCATCACAACCATTATGCTGTGCTGGCTCTCCTAATCATGCCCAGCTATTAGATCTGAGAATCACTTTGCCTATTTCTGTACAAAATACAGCCTTCCCTTTCCAAATTTTGGCTTGATACGACTGCTATATTCTTGCCTCCTCAGACCTCTCTGGGGACACAATGCATGTCAGAGTGCCACTGCGTCCCCAGCAGACACCCTGGGACATTTTGGGAGGACACAAGCTTCCAGTTTCCTATTTTCCTCAAGATACTTTCATGACAAAACAGCACAAAACATCCTCAGAGACTTCATGTGTCAGGTCTTGGAACATGATTGAATACTCCCGGAGCCCGAAACCCAACACCTAGGCTTAAGTTTTATGCATTACATAGAGACAAGACAATTCCAAACATTTGGAATAGCATAGCTGGTTAAGCTCTCAAGTAGACAAAGGCACCAAGAGACTGGACCCTGATCTAGGTACTAAAACCAGTTTCAACCCTTTCTTCCTCTGACATAGTGCAAACTCCCTGTAAAGATCTTCAAAGTACAGATATTCTGCTCTGACTTGACTTCAATCATTTTTCTCACAACATGATTTAACTCGTAACAGGACATTCTCAATCTGAAACGTGAAAATTAATGAAGACCACGCCCACACATTTCCACCAGAAAAGTGACACCAACATGGATACCTTCCCTCTGACCCTCGGTGCTGTGAGGAGCAAAGTTATCGCAATGATCTGGTTTTAAAAAGCGTAAGTGGGGGCATGAGAATTTAAATGCAACTCTTTTTCTGGCACCCCAGGAAGGGTGTGTAGCACACTGTGCTGCTAACACGAGGCAACGCGCAAGGATACAGTTACCGAACAAGGTCAGGACGATGAAATAAATGGAGGAGAACATCCCTGAGCGGACGCCGCCCTGCGACTCTATCCCATGGTACATCACCGCGTTCCAGTCTTCGCCCGTCAGGATCTGCACAGCAAAATTTGAGAGAGAAGAGGGAAGAGTGACTCAAAGGAAAGAGAAAGGTCTGGGTGAGCTAGCTAGCTTGATGCAACCCAGGCCTGCTCTCCTTGGGGAAAACGCAGGAGCACAACAGCGTGGCAGACTGCAGTGCTGGACATCACCCCCCAACCCTAGATGGTCTCACCCTGGGCTGGATGCAGCTGTCTCTTCTGCTATGGGCTGAGGAGTGAGGACCACTGGTGAGGTTTGCTCAGCTCCCACCCAGACCAAATACACTATATACACTGAGCGACCACGTCACAGGAGGAGAAACTCGTGCAACCCCCTCCCACTACTTTTTGCTGCAGCTGGTGCACGCGTGGATGTTAGTCCAGATGCCAGGAATAACTGGGCAGCACAACCACTGCAAGGTTTGCCAGGGGGCTGCACCACAACGGGTTCCCTCTTGCCAAGGCCACAGTACTCTCAGCCACCCAGATAGCCACAAACCAAAAAAAAAACCCAACCAACCAAACAAAAAAAGCCTACAAAAACCCACACAACCCAAGTAGAAGCAACAACCAGATGCATAGAAGTGAGGACAGATGAGGGCAGCTTGAACGCAGCCTAGCTCTGCAGAGCTGTCCTTGGCTGCTGGCTCTGGGGACTGACCTGAGGCTGATTAGCAAACACAGGACTAACAGAAAAACTAACTGTAATAAGTGAGAACACCTAAGACTCAAATGAGCCCCGTCATGCTGATACTAATTTTGCACCAGTCTGAATCGCCTGCCGTCCCCGTTCTTCACCAAGGGCTGTAGCACAGCAACATTTTGGACACATCAGCACTTCATCTGCCTGCCACGGCAGAGTCGAATGACAGTTACTTCTAGTACATTAAAATATGCCCGCTGGGATACGGAGCTCAAATTCTAAACGGGAAGTTGTCTTTGTGTTCAGTAACAGAAAAAAAAAAAACCATCAGAAAAAGCCCAAAGCATGATGTGTATGGTAGTAATCAAGTCCCATGTGCATACAGTATGCTCGAAATGATTGCAAATTCCAGACTAGTCATCAGCTGCTGATGGAAAACTTCTTGCTGCAGGGCTGGTGCTGATGAGAGCAATAAGCTACAAGCAAGTAAGTATAGACACAAGGACATACAGTGCATACACAAACTCGTTTCCTAAATGCAGAATCTGCTCTGAAATAGTTCAGAGACCAGAATTCAGAGCCCAAGCCTAACCCACACCATTGGAGTTACTCCAGATTTACACCAGAGAACATGAACCAGGGCATTGGGCTTTCAACTCTGGCACTGAATTATGCAAAACACTGCTCACAAACTCACATCCACATAATTTCCGTGAATTCACAACTTGTTCATGCTTTCTGGGAATAACCAGAAAGGGATTTCTGTTCACTCAAACAATCATGGAGAGGGAAACCGGTGGGGATACTTCTATGCCCTGCAGAAGAGCAGGAGTTGCAGGTATCACAAATTACAGGCTGCATATAAACAAGGTTGGGGTCTGGGTTTGAAAATCCAGCTGGATTATTTTGGAAGTGGAACATAAACTTAAAGGAAAAAACAATTTGTTTCTAGAACTTTTGCAGAGACATACATGGTCAACACTAACCAGCCTGCCTCGGCAGGGCTGAGGATGTTCTCCAAGATCCTGGCAGGAGGACGGACACTTTGACCTGGTGTCCTTCCCACTGTTTGCGCTGTCACCCATCAGCTGAAGGAATTGCTTAAACAACTAGGTAGCAGCCCTCAAGGAGCAGAGCACATGCAGTAAGTTAAGTCTTTCCACTCTATAAAGTCTTGGTTTATGGATACCATAAGAACTTCTTGCTACAGGAGAGAAAAGAACAGCGTTGCATTTGATACTTAGGCTTGGCTGAGGAGCCATCAGGTGATGGAATAAAAACCGCTTTCAAGAGCTGTTGTGAAATCTTAGCAGACTAATGAGCAAATTAACAGTGGGAGACCCTCAGCTGCGGAGGATCAGTACCATGCCATTTCAGAGGGCTGTCCTGAAAGAGAGATGCTTTCCTGAAGAAGGGCCTGAGTAAATGCAAAATCACTTCAGCTCAGTGTCAAATCTCGCAGGCAGGTCAGCGAGGGCAGCCGTGGAGCTTGGACATCAAAGTGAAGCCAGCTCTGCTCCCCAAGCCCTGGCAGGGCACTCGCCAGCAGAGCTGAGGGTCGGTCCCATCCTGCCACCACGACTCATCACCTCCAGCGGTCACCTGTGCTCTGCTCCTTAGCAGCCCTCAGCATGTAATTATTTACGTAGCGGCTCGCAGGGAGCAGAGCAGGTATAGCTAACACAGATCTTTCTGCTTTATAGCATCCCTGCACTTACGGATGCTGTAGACGCTACCAGCTCAATGGCTGCTGGAACTGGAAGAAGCAGCTTGTTATTTCTCATGTGTGTACAGATATATATGAATACATACACACACACAGACTTTGTGTTTGTATTTGTATATATATAGCTTGGCATTTAGCTCACAAAAACTTCCTTGGAGCCAGGAGCTGGAGAAAAACACGTGATGCTCTTCAAAGGGAATTTAGGGACAGTGAGGCTCAGTCACACCCAACGCTGAGCTCAGCCGGCTGCCAGGTGGACAAAATACGCACGACAGAGGACCCTGCCCCAGCCAGGTCTGCTGAAATAAAAGGAGCTAAGGCAGGCTGCAGAAGGCTTTGTTTAGGACTGCTTCTTAAACCAAGAACCTCCGAAGGGGTTGGGGACAGCCAGGGTGCATCTGGATTTATTTCTTCAACACACTGAATGCATTCACTGAGTAATGCTACTCTGCTCACTAAAGCAGCAACCAAAAAGCCTGCTGGCTTGCCTGAATTCATCGAAGATGAGGTTAAAAGAGAATCCAAAACCCATATTGAAGAAACGTTGACATGGTATTTGCCATTCAGGGGAGGAGGGGGTACAGGCTGGGAGCAGAGATTGTCAAAATGCCTCTTTGATGCTGCACTGAGTTAAGTCCGTGCTGACGGGTTTTGCTGGTTTTAATTCGCAGCTCTGATGTTCTAGGCAAATGGCACAAAACCAACAGCCGTTTCCTTTGTCCCACAGCCACTACGTTACAGGAGTATTTATCTCAGGTATAGAAAGGAAATTTTTCAGCTAACTATTCTCAAGAGACAGCTCTAGTCCCAAAGCAAAATAACATCCGAATTTCCAGATGCTTTTATGTGGAGCCTGACTTGGGTTCAGTTCCGGCTCCGTGGCAATACCTTTACGTTTCTGTAAGCTTTTTCTTTGATGAGTACTGAAATTCTATGAAAATATTAATCTACCATGATTTGCAATATCCTGCGAGGTAAATACTACCAAACCTGCTTCACATCTGGACAGCAGCAATATCCATGTGAAGCTGCTTACGCAGAGGTCACAGGATAAATTTTTTTAGAGTCTTTTTCTGTTTTAATCCAAAAGTTGTCATCAACTTCCTTTTTTTTTTTATCCTGTTTAGGATAGGACACTGAAATACATAATCCAAGCCTTGCTGAGATCCAGTGGGATCCAGGATCGATCTCAGCTTGAGCCCACATTAATGGTTTGTGCGGGACAACGCTATAGATGCTGGGTGATCTTCCACTGACCTGTGAGCGCTACCTGCACACGGAGCAGGGTGCAGCATCCCCAGCTCTCCACTGAAACACCTGAAATAACTGGTTTAAAAAAAGCCACGCAGAGAACAGTTGCAAAATTAGACTTTTAAACACGAGCACTGCCAGAACTGTGACTTCTTCCTGCCATCACACGAACTTGCCCAAGGCTGATGCCTGTTTCCATGCTCCCCCGTTGACTGCCATCCTTACCCAGCATTATCTTATCTGCAGCTATTACTGTGCAAAACGCTACACTATTTCCCTACCGCCTGGAGCTAGCTCAGGCCTCTCTCCTCATTAAATTAAGGCAACCACAGAAGAAAGTGAAACAGGTCAACCGCACGCTGGCTGTCTGGGATTGCAGACAGAGAGTTTCGGCAGCGTGGCACGTGCAGCCCAGGGCAGGAGCCTCAGAAGACAACAGCCTGGGCCATGCACTGCCTTTAGCCTTGGCACAGAAATGTCTATTTTATCAATATTTTTTTCCTAGCAAAAAAAATCTTGTGTTCTAGTCCTCCTTTAATTCCATAGCGTTAATTTTTAACGATGCATTGATTGGTCAGTGTGGAAAAATACATGAGAAGGAAGGACAGGATTCCTCTTTCCTAAATTCCATGGATTTTTGGGGGTCTCTTTGCTCCTCATGAGCAGGAAGAGACGCCCAGGAATTTATTTTCTAATGCTCACTCGGGACAAGGGATGGCTTTACCTGGAATACCGTAAGGATGGCGGCAGGGAAGGTATCGAAATTCGTGGTTGGTGTTTCATCTTGGAAATTGAATCTAGAGAGAAGTCAGAAATAAAAACAAGAGCAATAAGGGACAAGCAACTCTCCCCCAGTCTCATAATACCCTGTAACCTGAGTCATAGAACAATGTTTGTTCCACCTGGCAATAACACCCCAGGAACCGCAGCAGGGAACATAACATCTCTGAGAAGATGCTTAATAGAACTATTAGCAGAAACTCAATTTTATTCCTGGAGAAAATTCTGATGCTTTGAAATCCATTTTCATCCACAATTAAAATGAACAATCAAAGTCTCAAATGCTTTTTGTGGAACAAGCCATTACAAAAAGTTTTTGTTCTCAAGTGGAGAAGTTAGTTGAAATTGCTCTCTAAGTAGGTAATGTAATTTTATTTTTTTTTTTTAAGGCAAAATAGTAGTTGATTAAAAAAAAAAGTTATTTCATTTCAAAAATTATACTGGAGTTTGAATGGTGATATTGTGGTATTTCTTTTTATCACAACTGGCATTTCTTAGTGAAAAAAAAAATCAGATTCAACAAAATTATATTTTCCAGTAGAAAAATATTCAAAGTGAAAAAAAAAATCCTGTTGCTCTGGCTGTCAGGGGAATTTTCCTTTCCCCTCCCAGTACAAAAAGTGCTGCTTCCTTCAGTCCTATTTCAGAGCTCCTGGTGAACGTGAGCATTACAGAATGATACAGGAACTTTGAATTATAACAACCAGAAAGAATTCAGCTCCAGGAAAAACACCAGAACAGGAACTATTCTCCTATAAACCAGAGATCACATCTCAGGAGCCCGGAAAGACCGACATCTGCACCCAAAATGTGAATACGATGAGCCCTGTGGCCCCTGTTGCAGGTGATGCCGTTCAGATGACTCCTGACAGGACACTGGCTGATGGACTTACTGTCCTCCAAAGAGCTGCATCCCCAACAAAGCAAACACCACGATGAACAGGAACAGCAGGAAGAGCAAACTGATGATGGACTTCATGGAGTTCAGCAAGGACACCACCAGGTTCCTCAGGGAATTCCAGTACCTGCATTATAGATCGGAGCAGCCAGGAGAGAACGTGAGCGGGAGAAAAGCCTTCAGTGAGAAACTAGTGTAAACTATGTTCTTATTATTAAAAAAATAAAAGCATGGCAAGGAATATCAGCATCTTTAAACTCCCCTCTATGGCAGGAAAATACAGCTGAGTGGCAAAATCTCTTGTAGCATCGCAAGGGCGGAGATGGTCACCTCAGTGCACGTGTACCCGTCTGCGCTGAAAGCATTTGGTTTAGTTTTTCAGAGCCCCTTTCCTGGTACAGATTTCGACCTTTCCGCATCTTCTCATCTGGTACGGTAGTCAGCAGAGGCATCAGAACCAGGGACATATCAATATCATCAAGGTGAGACTGAGCATGGGGACAGTGAACCCCTCCCTTCATAAGGCACAAATCAGGAATAAACAGTTCATTTCCACCAGGACATCTTCACAGTGTGTCCCTGTACTTATCAAATGCCCATAGCCACAAGTGGAATTGAACTCCCACAAGTTTAAACTTTCCTGTAGACGTTTAACACGCATTCATGCCCACTGATGCCTTCACAGTGCGGCAATTCAGCCGCGTGGTTCAAGCATCCAGGACTAAGCAATCTCCTCAGAGGTCGAACACAAATCTGGGACATTAACTCCAACATGGCAAGAGGGAATGGCTCAGCCCAGATCCTGACTGACACATCCAAATTGCATCTGGCCAGATACCCAAGTTGGTTTGTTTTTATCTCCCCTGCCCCCTGAAACGGCTCCTGGCACGCTCGCAGGCAGGCACGTCAAGTGAGGGAGGGTGCTCACAAAGAGCTCTTCCGTGGCTTTATTGCCCTGCTGAGAGCAGGCAGGGAGCAGTTATATTAGGAGAACTAATGAATCAGAAAATGCAGAAAGGGCTATCAGGCAGACGAGCTGTCTGGCAGTCTCCTTTTGGACAGACAGGCACACAGAACAACAGGGCTGAAGCGGGCAGTAGGAGACAAGTGATTTAGAAGCCATTTCCCATGTCCTCTGTTAAAAGTTTTGAGTCTGAGGCCATGGGGGGAAATGTTTCTCTCTCTTTCTCCAGCAACTTCTCTCGTTTCCACCGTCTGGCACTGGCAGCTGCCATCCAGAGGTGACTCCGCAGCAGCATGTGCTGCCATCCCACCCTGCATCTCCTTCAGTTTTGGGGACAGACCCATGCACCAAGATCCTTCCCAGGGTGCAGCTGTGGGTACCAAGCAGAAGGAGACCTTCTTGTCTGACCCACTGATGTGGAGAGAAGCTCAGAGCTTGAGTCAGAAGGGCAGAAATGCCATCCTTTCTCTTCATGTTCCTCCTCTTCCTTCCCCCAGGTTTCTTTGTACTGAGGATGACTCAGGCACATCCATCCCAGGAGAAGCAGGATCTTGCACTCCCATTGCACCCATTCCAAGAAAAGTTATGGCCCTAATACAGTGACAGAGGTTTCAGGGGAAACTTTGGTCTCTCAGGAGAATATCTTCAATTGAAAAAGTTGCAACCAAACCTTCTCAGGGTTGGCTTCCAAGCAAGAGGGGCTGAGCTGCTCTTCTTAGAGAACAAGGAATGGTTTGCTGATCACATGGCTCTCCCCTGCTTGACACTGGCTTCAGGCAAAGTCTGCCACAAGCAAGGGGGCTAGCACCTCACAGTTAACACAATCGGACAAGAAATGCACCTGGAGGCTCTGTCTTGTCCTGGAATAGATCAGCACCAAACCTGCCTGACCGCAGAGTGCCGGGAGGAGCTGCATTTCTACAGACGTCTGTCCCCATTCAGTTCTGCCACGAGAAAGACGAAAACACATGAAGCTGGTTTCTCCTCATCCTCCTCGATGAATTTGAGCCCCTCTTAGGCTGCATCCCCTCGCAGCGCATCCTGCTGTCGCCTTTCAGGTCAGCTGTAATTTAACTTTTTAACTCTCGCATCGCTCCGCCGTCTGCAGTCACACTGATTTGGGACACAGGACTCAAAAAGTCTAACAGCATCAATTATTCAAAGCAGGTGGGCTGCAAATGGCTTCTATTAAACATAGAGGCAAAAAAAAAAAAAACCAAAACAAAACAAAAAAAACAAACACAGGGCAGGGAGCTTCAGAGAAAAATTGCTATGAAAGAGATGCAAAAAGGGAAAAAAAAAATACTGAGAATGAGGATATTTTCAGAGTAAAGACTGTAATGAGCACAGGTGGGCAGCGACCTGTGCCAGCTGCCATCGCTTTGACCGCTCTCCATGACTTACACTAGGACAGAGTTTGTGCAGCTCACACAATGGAACAATGCGACCCATCACAGCTGAGATCCCCCCGCGTGAGCTGGGGGGGACCTGGCTTCTGGTAACGCAATGAATGCATTTCTTTCAACTCAGCTGAAAAATCCCCATAATTAGGTCAAGGGAACCTCAGCATCAGTGGGGTGAGAATTTCACTCGCTGTCCTGAGAAGGGGGAGAGCGCTCTGCTTGCTCTGTGATATGCTTTGTTAGTTTAAATCTCAGGTTTCGTCTCTTTATTATGTTGGTTAAAATCCTGAATAGTCAAAACTTGCAAAAAGATCATTTTATCTTGCAAAAATGTCCAAAAATTTTTAAAAGTACAACACGCAATCAGATACACTAAATCTCAGCAGCTCCAAATAAAATTAACTGCTGACAATTAATTGCTATGAATTTCCCACAAAGCCTGGACTTTTCTATAAATAAGATTCATGTGAAGGTAGACTACAGTGACATTTCTGGGGCAGGCGCCCACTTGTTTGGCTGGACATCTACAGAACTTCATGCTTCCAACCCCTTTGTCCCACGGTGCAACAAATGATACAGCACTGCCCATGAATCCTGGATCTGCATAATGGTAAAAATCCTGGATCTGCCCAGCAGTTATAAATCAGCAAATCCTACAGAGCTAACCAAACCTGTAAGCTTGAGCACAAAAGTGCCTGGTTACTTCAAACGACTGTTTAGTTCAAGTATGACAACCTACGCTTTATCTCTTTGGGGGTGGCTGGTCTTATTTCGAGGGAGGTGCGATTCCTCCTTTTGTTACTTCAAGCCAAGAACAAGTAAGAAAGTGATGGAAAAAGGGGAGATCTGAGGAGGTAATGGTGTGAAAAAAAAAAGAAAAGTAAGGTAGAAAACATTAGCAGGAGCACCCAAATATGCCATCAAGTTCCACACTACAATTTTTAAATCCTGCAGAAATTGCTGTAGATGGATTTATAAATTGCGCGGTAGCTGTTTGCTGATGCCAGCGCACGTTAACGCAATGCATGAGCACAAAGACAAAAAAAGCTGTGGCAACCCAACTCTAGTGAAAATTCAACTTCATGGCCTTGAGACTGAAAACCTCCAACGTTCCCAGACCAGACATAGCACAGGCAGCAGCAACACTTCATACTGAAGTTCAGGCACCAGGATTTGGTATCCAGCAAAAACTGGGGTAGCTCAGCTCACCAGTTACTGAACACTTCAGGAATTATCATTGGATCAGCAGCAGATGAGGAGAGCAGGCAGTTAATGGGGCTTAGAAACTACAAAAGGAACTTATTTTCTCTTACAACGAGAAATAAGGGATCACCTCATGAGATTTTTGTTCTAAGCAATCTTAAAAACAAAGAAAAGAAGGATGTTCTCATGCAGCTCATCACTACATCGTGGAGCCCTCTGCCCAAAGGGAGGAAAGGGTTGAAGATGTCAGACAAACCTGTACCTGCGGCTGGGGAAAGAGCTGTCACAAGTCCTTGGGGATGCAGATTCCAGCTCAGCAGCTCTCTAAACTTTTGACTGCCAGAAACCCAGATTGCCCAGCCAAGGGAAGGGTGATGCTGCATCTGCAATTTTCTTCTACTCTGCCACCCACTAGAGCCAGCGCAGACATAGGATGTTAGGACAAAGACCTTCGTGCCAGCCAGTACAGGGCTTTGGGGTGTTGTCTGGGGGCTTTTTTTTTTTGATTGGTTTTCTTTTTTTTTTTTTTTTTACAAGTGTGGAGAGTACTCCTGCATGCTGTGGGGCTGGTGATACAGATTTCATACGGTATGAAAAGTCTCACATGAGCAGAAAGGGAGCCGGACTTACTTTGTTACTTTGAAAATCCTCAGCAGGCGAAGAGCTCTCAGCACGCTGATGCCGAATGAGGTACCCGGCTTCACTGCAGCCCAAATAACTTCAAATATACTTCCCACGATGACCTGCAAGAAGAGTCCATTTTACATAAGGCAAAACTTCCGCTTAGCTCTTTGTGGTGCTGCTAGAGAGGCTGAGGAGAGATCAAGAATCAGAGTTTGAGCTGCGATGGTTTTCTCGTGAAGGCTTCAGCGAAACCATGAATTAGCCAACAGCGCTGAAAACCCTTGTTCCAACTTTCTGCAGCCCAGTCTAAAAAGGGGCAATACCTAGAAGCAGGACAGACGCACAGGGAATCACAAATCAGAACTTGTTGCTTTCTCCCCTAGCAAGCACACTACCTTAAAATAACCTTTTTTTGAAGGACAACATATTTTTTTTTTCTCTAGACTAGCTCATCTACAAATGCCAACGCTTCATTTCCCAATGCCACGCAGCTGGTGGGTGCAGCCTGCAGAGACGCGGGGACGCTGCCTCGCCCTCCCCTTCCCATCAGAAGCACCCAAAGGCTTCACCCACAGCACCACAGAACAGCGAAGCAAGACCTGGGCAAGATCTACCAGAAACTTCTGGCAACTGAGAATCTTTAGGAGTCCAATTAAGATAACAGCTGTTAAGAGATCCTGCAAAGCCCCTAGCATGGGCATCCAATGTCTGCCAGGCTCTCAGCTTAATTTATTGAAAAAATTGTCCCCAGTCAAGGTGTTTTTTAAGTTTTATTTTGTCTGTTTGTTTGTTCTAAGGCTAGCAGAAAATTAACTTCAAGTAATGAAGAAATCTTCTCTTCAACCTTTTATTACAAGAAGGACAGAACAGTAACAGGTTAAGCCCAACTGGAATGGGCAAGTATATCACCACAGATTACTGCATGGGTAATAAGAGAAGGCAGACATTTCACTGCCAATTACTGTTATTACTTGCATTAACCCAGCATTTCAGAGCTCCCCTGGAGCGTGGTTCCCAGTTGCGTAAAGCACATCATAAACACATTATCACCGGACCCCAGTAAGCCGCTGGTTTGTGTTGTGAGAGGAGTGATAATGGGAAGTCAGGGCCAGCGGAGCCGTGTCCGAGTACCTGAGCAGTGCTGGGAGACTCAGCAGCTCAGAAAGCCCTTTCATAAATAGAAACCTGGATGTCTTTTCAAAAACACAGCGTGGCTTGCAGCTGCTCTGCAAGGAATGCAGCACCCTGAGCTTCAGGAAAATGTGGTGGAGAAGGGAGACACACAACAGTTGCTCATCCAGTTGCTCCCATCACAAAAAGAAGGAACTAAACTTTCTCTCCCAGTCTATCACTCTTGGGAATCCCTCATGAATCAGCAAAACCTTTCCTCAGACCCTCCACATGTTACACTGGTAATTAATTTTCCTGACATCTCCACACGGCCTCCTGGGAGCTGTTTCACTGAGACTCCTCCGGACTGTTTCTCCCAAGACTGATGTTGCTCTGATTTGTTATTTCACTTTTTGCATTTGAACGGTTTCGTCTTGATGGTTTGTCAGACTAAACTGACTACAGTCTGCGTGAAATTCCAGTGGGGGTGAAGTAGCTGCATTAATGCTGGGGGCTGGAAGGTGGGTGAGGAGGAAGAAACATAGCCAGAAGTAGGATCCCAGTGGATTCTCTAAAGAAGGAAGAATTGGAAACAGATCAACAGCGTTACCTCCTGGGAAACACTCAGCAAAGCTTATTGCCAGTGCTGCATTTACCATAGCATGAGACAAAGCAGAGACTCGGTAGGTTTCTTGCTCCTAAATCACCTGCCTGTGACTATCAGGTACAAGATCTTGTTGTAGAAGGAGCATCCTGGGTACAGGAATCCAGGGAAACTGGCAGCCAGCGCAGGGGCATGCCGGCTGCGGTTCAGAGCCTACTTAATCCATTGGTGAAGGACATCAATGCAGTGTCTGTCACTAGGCATTGCAAACAAGGCAATGACACACTGAGCAGTCCAACTCGGCAATGCTGCTCGGCTGACAAACGTCTTTGACTCAGCTGACAGACGCTGAGGATTTAGGTATGCACTGGATTTAATGAAAGCTGGGTGTCAGCCCCCTTTACTCCGTGGGCACACTCTTAATTCCAGCCTTGGCAGGACATCTTGCCAGTACAGTTTATGTTTTACATGAGATTGCTGGCTTCAGTTGAGGGGAGGCCCTCTGCCGCTTGGATCAGGCGCCAACTCTGAACGTACAGACACCCAGCTATTTTGCATTATCTGTGTTATTTGTGCTCTGGTTTCCCCTCCTGACAGTCAGAGTCTGTACATTATCCTTCAGGCTATGCAACCAGAAAGAGCGGCACAATGCTTTTCAATGCTCCGAGCCACCAACGGCTGCGATGGACAGCCCAGAAAGCAGAGCCCCACACTTGGTGCAGCCTGATGCAACACCTCAGTCTGCTTGACACAGGTGATTCTTGGGCTGGCTGGTTTAATCTCTATTTAGCTCTGAGCTTTCCTTTTGATCTTACCTAAAAGAGAAGTTGGCTTTAGCTGTAGTCTTGGATTTAGAAGCGGTCACCTACCGAAGGTGAAAATACCTCCTCCTACCTTGTGGGAGCAGAGTTGAAGCAGAGGTTTTAGCCCCACCATGGAGAAGAATCACCTCCAGCATCTTGGCAGGTAAAGACTAGAAACAACAGACTAAATCTTGGAGAGAAGGGCTGGATGATGGGTACAAGGAACTGAATGTTTTCCCCTTGCTCATGGTTGCATCACAACCTACTTATCTCTGTTAAAGAAACCTTACAGGCCAATTCCCACTTGGGGATGCGGTGCTCAGCCCACACTGAACATAAAAGAAGTTGAGTTAACCTCTGTGAGGACAGATTACAGCCTAATGGCTTTTAATGGATAAATTAACATCTGCACACAATGTCCTTTCTTAGATGTAGTCAAAACTGGCCCCACTATTCATTCTTTAAAGCTGTCATTTTAGCAGGAAAGGGAAAGCCTGTGCTTCTTCAACAAAAGGAGGTGAGTTATTGCCTCTCTGTCACCCAGTCAGGTGTTCAGACCTACTTCTGGGCACTTGTGTCTGAAAAGTGCTGCCTATGTATCTTCAGGTAAAGGCCATTAAATGGATGATAGGGGAGATGAGCAATAAGATGTGTGAGTTTTTGTCTTTCAATCACCTCATTTAAATGGGAAAGAGAATCTCGAAGTAATCAAAGCATTTACTGGTGCTGATGCTGCGAATACCCCGTAGCTCACCAAGGAAATTAAATCCCCAGCTGTCACATTTCTTCAAGAAGGATGATAACTAGGGGAAGCTTAATGTGTTTCACTGCAGCTAATTCATACAATGACTACTCCCTGCAGAAAACACTCCTTACGGCACCATTTCCCATCCTCACCCTTAAACGTCCAACCCCACTGAATAACAGGAGAACCACACACGTCATACACACAGCTGAAGCCTACTCACCCCAAAGTCAAAGCAGTTGAATGAAGAGTGGAAGTAATTTCTTGGCCCTAGTCCATACATCTTCAAAGACATCTCAGTAAGGAACAGACCCAAGAAAACAAACTCTGCGAAGTCTGGAAACAGGAAAAGAGATTAAATTAGTCCACAAGACCTTGGTAAGCAGCTCTCTTCATGTGGGAACAATGATAATTTATCCCATAACAGATTGTCTCCTGCCAGAAAATCCCTTTGCAATGGCAAACAAGACCCCAAGGACAGTTTCACGTCATCGTTTCTATACACACATGAGCTGTATTCAGCCTTCAAGAGCTGTGAAGGCAGTCTTTCATGTGTACTGTGGGAAGGTTGGTACGAGCATTAAATAATACTCTCATTGTCTTTGTAAAGGAATTTCAAAAGAAAATTCTGGATCTAATACTGCTGAAGATCTCATTTAATTGCACAGATAATGTTTTGCAAATATATGTTTAGGACTTCTGTACCTACACGAGATGTGCACTTTTGGAAGTGGGGTGTAAGCTTTTGCAAGATCCTCTCATGATAAAAATACCTCCTTACCCAACACACCTGCTGCCTCTGAGAGCTCACATTAGAGGTGTTGTGTCTACTGTTAGCACATCGCCACATTTATTTTTATTATGCCTGTATAACCATGTAATTATGGAGGAGCAAGTTCAGTTTCCTTCTGCTTCACATATCACAGGCAAATAGGCTGTGAAGTTTTTGATGGGAAAATTTATCACCGATGATGAAACAAAGGGCAGAGAGAATGTAGCTGGAGACTTCAATTTCCAGATCAAGTTTTTAGGACGTAAGCTACAGAAAACACTGCCTTTGGCATTTTAAGTCACGCAAGCCAGATCTGGAGGCCAATCAGCAACAGAAACAATGGAATATTCAAAACAAACACAAAAAGGGCAAAAACCTCTACACTACCAAAACAAGCCAAATAGCACAAGGCATATCTCTCTAGAGAAAGGATGAGGAGAAGAATCAAACTTCAAAAAGGTGGAGATTACTCACATTGCTCAGCGCACTACAGAGGGTTCTTGGACGCTGCAGCAGCACAGATGCTACAGGAAAGCCAACTTCTGTAACTTCAGTTTTACAATTCCAGGAATGATAAAGACAAGATAGTGCCAAATTTTTCTCCAAGGTGCACACAGACAGACAAGAGGCAACGCATACGAGTTGCAACAAGGCAAAATTTCAGCTAGATAATCCAGAATCCCAGGTGCTTTGTACACCTCCTGCAATAAGTGGCTTCAGCTAACTGCATGGGGAATGAGATGAGGGGGGAAAGAGGGTCCTTTCAAACCACATGGCTTTTGCTCCGTTCACCGCCTCACACGTTCACACTGAGTGAGTGTGGTTGGCCCAGGTCCATCTGCTTGTCTTTTGAAATTGCTTGAAAAATACAGCTTCAATAAAAAGGGGTTTTAAATTTTAAATGAAAGACAATCATGAAATATCACGGGCATAATGTTAACTGAAATCCAGGCAGTATTAACTAGATGAGAAAGGTTTTATTAACACTTCAGTGAGGAGCCTACAAGGACACTTCTGCCAACATTTGCAATAAGAGAGGAAATACCAGGAGAGTATTAATTATACCATGTAACCTACTCCGCTTGAAAATAGGAGTAATATCATTAAAGAGGACTATCAAGGACAAAGTGGTCACGTTTGAGGAATAAGATGACAAAGTATGAGATCTGCAGACTTCTCAGCCTTTATCCTACTAAGAGGTAGGCTCCATCCGTGGGATCTCAGCGCTCAGGGAAAGCACGGCCGCACGAAGGAGCAGCACACCTCCATCTCCCTTTGAGCCTGGAACTTGCTAGGAGAAGCATGTTCAACACCTGCACCGTGCTACAACTTTTCTCTGCTTTCTGACATTGGATGCAATAGCTCAATGATCAAACAGTCGTTTCCAACACAAAGGGATCCCAGAGCAGGGAGTCATCCATGGTTACGCTGGCAATCCCTGCTACAGGAGTGCAGAGTGAGAGAAAGGGGCCAGGTGAACCAACGTCAGGCATACAGTGAGGTGGCTGACAAGTCCAATAATATTTTAATATTATTTAATTTTTTAAAAATATGTCTTCAGGGGTATTGAATTTCCTTGCACATAATTAAAAAGATCACACTTGCAAATAGTAAGAATGTTAAAATGCTTAATTAATAGCTGGTCCTGTGAATCAGAAGCTTAAAGTGGCTTCCAGGCCAGATCCCAAACTTCCATTCTGCACCCTACATACTTTAGAAATAGTAAGAAACAAAAGGCAAAACTGCCCCAATAAAGCAGATGCACCTTCTCTGAGCATGGAAGAACTCATGCTGCTGCTGTCACCTATTTCAGTTACCTCCCGGAGGGAAAGCTTGCACCAGCGTTTGTGCTGACAAGAGTCTCTCCCTTGCAGGGAAGTTCTTCACTCCCATCTTTGGTTTCACTCTCAGCAGAGCTCAGTAAGTCAGACGGTGCTTATCAGGATGACTTCAGTGTGAAGTCTCCCTATCACAAGGGTTGGTATCAAACCAATGCTTTGGAACCAGTGGCCTTGCTTGGTTAGCAGGCAAAAGCTAAAATTGTAGGGAGGGGTTGTAGGTCAGACCTACAGAAAGCATTGCACAGCCTCCAAATGCTCCATATCTCACTCTGGCAGAGAGATTCTCATCCTCTTATCTATCCACCAGATTCCCCTGTAGAAGTTATATTTCAGGTACACCCCGTGCTCTTTCACAGAAAAACCAAAATACTAGGTAGGAGGTTTTTACTGTAATTTTCACCAACAGATCTCAGTGCACTTTGCCAAGACAATTACTATAATTCCAAAAGAAGAGGAGAAAGAAAAGGAAGAAAGAAACAAGAATTAATGTTCAGTCACCCATCCTGCAGAAGCATGAGCAAAAACCAGGTATCAGCCAGTGCAATGTTCCACCATTGGACTGACACATCCTGCAAACACACATGCAAAAGCAGAATATCATAGGAGAGAAAGAGCTAGCAAATGCCCTCTAAGTAAAACAGAATTCAAAAAACATTTGATTTAAAAAAGACCAAACCCCTACACACAAGAAACATTAGAAACTCAGAACATCTAAGAAACAACTTCCTTCTGCTGCTCTTGGAAGAACCACCAACTTATTCTTTCACAGCTGATGACTTCCATCAAGAGCAGAGTTCAAAACAGGCAGCGACGGCTACGTATCAGCAGATACCACATGCTGCAAATCATAGTACTGTGAGGACAAGGGATGGAGGTAGGGAAAACATGAACATAGTGAACTCCTTGGGCAGAAGGAATTGACTCAAAATGAATCAGCTTCTTCACCGGACAGATCAGAAATACGATTTCTTCTGACATGGCCCTGTCCATATAATTGAAAATGCAATTTCATTGTTTGGACCTCCTGGTATTCAGACCCCTCATGTAATTTAATCTGCCTTAAGCAGAAGCATTTTGTAATGTGATTTAAAGAAAAAAGTTTTCTACAAATACTCTTATTTAATTTCAAATTTGTGCTATTGGCAAAGGCCGTGCTAGCATCTTTTTGCCCCATACATTTGAATTAGATAGTTAGCGGCTCTTTTTGGTCAATCTTCCAGGGATTAATTCCATTTCTGCCCCATCTCTAAGCCCAATATCATCAGGAGCAGGTGCCAAGCCTGCTGTTTTATTTTCTTCTACTCATCCTCCTCATACATTAAACCAACCAGGAGGAGAACCTCAATGAAGTATGACTTCCTCTCCTTTGAGGAGGCAGACGCGAAATCTTCAGCAGACATAAATATACTCGCTTCAGAAAGCCTTTTCCTTGCAATTGCAAATGCTGCGTATTCATATCCAGAGGGAGCTGGCTATCTACTTCAAAGGTAAACATAACATCATCAAAAAAGGCCTAATTGCTCCAAATGCATGGTTCAGCATCGTGCAGCACACAGGGAAGACATTCTCAGGCCATAAAATACTGTTTTCAAATAGTGTATTTATCATAGAATCCCAGGATGGTTTGGGTGGGAAGGGACCTTTCAAGGCCACCCAGTCCAACCCCCCTGCCAGGAGCAGGGACATCTCCAACCAGATCAGGTTGCTCAGAGCCCCGGCCAACCTGGCCTGGAACGTTTCCAGGGATGGGGCATCCACAGCCTCTCTGGGCAACCTGGGCCAGTGCTCCACCACTCTCAGTGTAAAATTTTTTTCCTGAAAGAAAAGGAGACATTCTGGATCTTGTTTTTAGAGAAATATAAACTGAGGAGCAAGTTAAGGATCACTGCAGTGCTAGCTGGAGAAATATGGAGAGAGCTGCTTTGTGAACAGCAGCCACAGGGGAAAGGAAGCCTGATGAGAGGGCTTCCCAAGTGAAACCTGACTGATCCAGCCCTAAAACCTTCTCACCATGGTCCCTAAAGCCTGCCCCAGGGAGTCCAGAGAGCTCTGGGTGCAGTCTTCTTCCATAGCTTTAGCCAGAGGAAGAGGAGACCACCACCACCACCTCTGCCGGCCTCCTGCACAGCACAGCAACGCATTCACCTGTTTCCACATTGGGCTTGCAACTTCTGCTTGAACTACAGCAGACATTTTTAAAAGGTACAGTTCTGACTGGAAAAACCCTTAACACCACTCCTCCATTGCCTGCCCAAACTGTGGATTTTGTTGCCCTCTCATTTGGAGATGCACCTTTGCTGCTTCTAGATCCCAGTGGTGCTTTTCTAGGCTAGACTACAGGGTTGTCTTCTGACAGAAGTCTCTTTTTTCTGAGAATACCAGCAATGGTGGAAATTACCACAAACAGATGACAGTCATGAGTGGCTACCTCAAAGATACAGTGTCGTAGGGAACTGCAAATAATTTAATCAAATTTGGTGAGCAGAACACGCCATGTGCCCGTGTGCAGTATGAGAGAGGTCCTATTGCAATGCGGCACTGGAGTCCTTTCCATGCAGAGAAGGAAAATCTCTGATCTAATTTGGGGATAATTAAAGGGGCATAAAGTACGTCTGATTCTTCACCATACTCCAAGAATTCAAAGAATTTCTCAGCAGCTCTTTCAATAAGACTAAAGAAATCTCAAGCCCGTTTCTAAGCTCCTACAGTTCATTTTTCAAAGCAGTTGCGGGAACATGGAATATCAAGCAGAGAAAGCTAATCAGAACAATTCAACAGCAGAAAAGTTAAAAGAAAAGACCAAGGGAAAAATAAATCAATGCAGACCCGTAGGCTTTTACCAACCATTCTTTAAAGTAAAATTAATTTGTAATGTAATTAAACTTTTCCCTGGAGGGACAGGTATAATTGAATTAAAGGTGCCTGGGTAGGGTTTCAGGGTTTAGCGGATCCTCCCAGATTTTACCACGCTCCTCTCCCACTGCTGCAGTTCACAAAACTCCTCACTAGTTCATTTCTAAACACCTTCCATCAAACAGCATAATTGGAATTGGCTCCTTCTTTCGTGCTCTCCATCAGACTAGCCAAGTTCTGCTCCTCTGTAGTGGCATTCACTCACTGTGGATTAATTTTAAAGCTGTTTTTAAACTCTGTCGCTCTCACAGTTAAAGGAATTTGCCAAGTATTTCCAGGAGCTATTTAAAATCCCCTGGTTTTGCGGTGTCTTGTTCAGCCTATATCTAACGGATATGTGCTCCAATCTTGGGCAGAACAGGGCTTTCAAGGAGCACTCCTCGAGGGCTAAACCACGCCGGGCTCGTTCACAAAGGCGTGTGCTGCAGGGTTAATCAGGCTGGGGGCAGGAGCGAGAGGGGCCAAGTCCAGTCCTATCATGATCGCAAAACAAAACAACCAGTCAGGCCACGCAAAGTCCCACTTACCTTAAGGTACAAAACATACATTCAATATTCAACTTTAGATTAGTAGGAAAGATTGTGCTATCAAAACGATGCCATCCCCTGGGAAAGCGGGCAGAAACCTTTAGGTCATTACCAATGCAAAGACAGGCATGAACGCAACACTACAGCTCATCATCCTGAAAAGCTGGGAGGGTTTGGAGGTACAGGACTCTTGTAATTGCAGAGGTTGAACTTGTAAGTCTTTTCAGTGGACAATTTTCAGCAGCTCTTTGTTCTAAAATTATGTTAAAAGAGGTTTCTCCCCAGAGTTTCCGTTACACTATGCCATAAGACACACCAGACACAATCCTCCCCAGAATGAACCCATGGCACCTCTGCTTCTTGTCTTGGAGAAAATTATCTTGGGGAAAAAAAAATAAAGCAAACCCAAGATAAAATTATCTAGAGTATTTTAGAATTTCCACAATGACCATTCATTCTGCATCTCTGGCTTTTATTCTCCATGTCACGAGGGCTAATCTTGTACCATTCTCTTTAAAGACCCAACGCTTACACCAATACAGGAACACCCACAAAACCCGTGATTCCTCAGATATTCTGGTTTTGTCTGTGACCCGTCTCTGCGTTGCCCTCACCAATTACATTGTTGTTCCAAATACTGTTTATCTGCAGCCGCTAGCATGTCTTTTAGTGAATCTAAGAGATTGATTTGTGAAACATCTACCCAGATGTTTCCATTTTGACAAAGCACATACTCAAGTCGTACAGTAAATGGCAGTGTAATGGTGCAAAGATAACGAAAAGGCAGATGAGACACAGGAAAACACCGGCGGCTGGAAGGGTGCTAAGGGTTTAACTCTCAAGTACACATGGTTCTTTGGTGTTTTCTGGCTTTTCCATTAAAAATAACTCAAAGGGATCACTCGTTCTCAGGTAGGTAGTACCCTAGGCACCAAGAAATTAAAATATGCCACCCGAGTTTCTCTGAAACTAGTTCACAATACTGGCCATTATGGACACATCCAGAGCTCTTGGTAGAAGGACCCACCTCAACCCTTGTTCCCAGGCACTACACAGTTTCAATCATCCCTACCTTTGGTTTTCAGCTGAGGTAGGTTGGGAACCTAATTTACGGCTTCTGTCCCAGATACATTTCACACAGAGGTGTATCTTTAATTCTAATCCACAGAAACATCCCCTCCAGCTCTCACATGGATATTTAGTAGAAGTTGCTGGCTCACAGATTTCTTAATGTTCTCTTAGAAAAGTTACTGCATAAGGTGTTCCCGAAACTGAGTTTGGAAATCTGAAGCCTTCTTTTTTGAGTTGAAAGGAGGGTTTTTTTCTAGACATTTAGTCCTAATGCAAGAGGAAATCCTAAGCCTCAAACTTCTAATTACTCTGCCAATCTAGCTTATTATTTCCTCTGTTAAATTTAGGCAATGAATAAGCAAGACTGACTTCTCTGTGTAGTCTGTCTCTCTTTTCAGTCTAAATCTTGAAAAAAAAAATAGAGTTGAAAGAAGTTTCTGTCCTTACGGATCTCTCATTACATCTCCAGTTACCTGGTGGTATTAAATATTTCAGCAAGTATTAAGAGGGAGGTTTTTTAAGTCAGAACAGCTAGTATTCTTGACCTTTTAGGTCTATTTAAAAAAACTTCAAAGGTTTGCTTCCTTATAATAAGGTAAGACCTGAGGATCTGAGGTGAGAAATGTTTAAGTATCTAATTTATATATAAATCAAGGAAAATTAGGTAGATAAGTATCTTTAATGATCTAAGCCACAGTTATTAAGTCAGATCATTTGAAATATTTTGGGGTTTTTTTTCCTAGTCTTCTGTTCTCTTGCTTCAGAAGTTTTACTTAAAAAATTCTAAACTAGCCACATCTGAATACCGAGTACTGAGCAAAACATTTGTCCCTGGCTGTTTTATAGATTCAGAAGTGGTCAAGGCAATGGCTCCAACTTCCAGAAACAAACTCTCCATCCCTTCCCTTCAGAAGGAAAGACTTGCAGTGTCCCACTTCCAGTGTCACCGTATTGACATATCGGATGGTGAGGCACTGTCCCAGGTTGCCCAGAGAGGTGGTGGATGCCCCATCCCTGGAAGGGTTCAAGGCCAGGTTGGCTGGGGCTCTGAGCAACCTGATCTGGTGCAAGTTGTCACTGCCCAGGGCAGGGGCGTTGGAACTGGGTGGGCTTTAAGGTCCTTTCCAACCCAAACCATTCTATGATTCTATGATATTCCCACAAATTTTCAATCTCTTGGGGTCATAGCCTACAATCTTCATTAAAATAAATGAAAAAAGCTCTCTTCATATTCCACATTTTTTTAAAACAGGTCATGCGAGCAAGTCTGCAATCTCAGTGTAACACTGATGTGTAAAGGCTCTGATTGCAGAAAGCTGCCTCCATTGATTTATCATCATAGGACAGAACAATACACAATTTAAAAAAAACAATATACTTCAAAAGCACTTATAGACTATCTGAAGCCTAAATTGATAGGTGACAAAGAATGTAAAAATAAAAGCTTTTGCACAAATATAGTAGAAATAACACCGTACAGAAGATTACATCTCCACTGCACATATTTTCACAGAAGGGCATCATTACATTTATCCCATCTGATCACACACCTTTAGTAAGGAAGACATTATCAAAAAAGACCTCCTATGAAGTTGCAACCTTTTAAAGAATATGACAATAATTGCTACAACTGTAGTGAATTACTGTATGATTCTATAAGCACAGATAGACATTTTTATCTCCCAACAGCACCAGCCGTTGCACGCGCTGCTGTCCCAGGGACGCCAGCACTAGCAGAGCTTTAAGTATGTCCACAACAGAAATCACCCAGGGATGCAGATCAGCTGCAAAGTGGCACGAATTCTGCAGTTCTCTGGGCAGATGATGATTAGACAGAGAAATCTGCCTTTACCCAAGGACACAGCCATCCCCCCTCCTTTCATAAAGCCTGCTACACAACAAATCCTCCTGCAGTGTTACAAAATTTAAACGTGTCTAAATCTGAAGTTTCAGATGATGTTTGGGATCACGTTCCCACCTCAAATCAGCATAATGTCCTGGTGGATTTTTTCTGAATTGTATTACTTAATTACTCATGAGTTACAAGAACCACTCATTAATGCATTTCTGAGCCTCCTCTGAGGGAGGCATAAAAAGACCAAAAAAACCCAGATCTCACAGAGACGCGACAGCAGTGCCCAGAGTGATAAAAAATGCAAGACCTCGTTAGAGGAAAGATGGAGTCCCCGGTACTCACACAGCGCAGTGGTGAGCTTCTCCGGCTGGTCGTAGTGCACCATGGCGACGCAGAGCGTGTTGAGGGCGACCACGCAAAGGACGATCCAGTAGAAGCTCTGAGCTTTCACCATGCGCCGGATGAAGAACCGGAACATTTTCTCTTTCCTCCTGAAGTAGGACGAGCTCTCATTCTTCCCACTCTTCAAACTGGCGCGGGCAAAAGGAGACCCTGGGACAGAAAGGAGAGTCACCACACCACATCCCAGCAGGAGAAAGGCCGGGGGGCGTGCCCGGGCACACAGACCCTCTCCCAAGCACCAGCAACACAGCTGAGCAGAAAGCTGGGCACATCAACCATGGGCTGAGCAAGGGCATCTCGCTTGCAATGACACTGTGAGGGTGAATGTTGGAGTTTTAAAACTTCATGAATAAATGCCCAGCTCCACCAGTTGGAACTGAGATTCCAACCCCTTGAAGCAATCTTGATTGGCCCAGTTTAACTCATAACTTTTGGGTTCCCAGTTCACTGGAGGGACAGAAAGCACCAGGCACGGTGGTATTTCTGCCCACAGTATGGAGCACATCATCTTGGAGCTGGGTAGCCAGCAACGGGAAAACTGGTCCCTGCCTCCCCTGCTCCTAGGACCAGACAAAGATCCAGCTCTTACTACTCAAATGAGTGAAGTCTCCTTATTTTACTCTCCAACTTTGTGTATTTCTACAGCAGAGGGCTCAATCTGCCCCCATGCACCATATTATGGGCACAATTTTGTATCAATTCTGCCTTTATCAGCTACATTTCAAGTCTGGTCTGAAACCTTGGAAAAGCGTCAAATGTTTTAACAATAGGAAGCTGAGGGAAGCAATGATTCCTAATGTGAGCTCTCCCCCTGCGGTAGCAGGGACTGTTGAAACGAATGACTAGAAGGCAATCTCCAGCCAGTGCTGAGGCAGGAGAAATCACGTACATCCGTCGGAGTTCCTCTGCAACAGAAGCTGTTCCAAGCAGGGAAAATCGTGACTGCCGCAGGCTGTCCACTACCTGTTTCACGCTGTGCTGGCACCCCCTCAGGAACCGCTACTGAACCTTGTTTCAAGAGGGTTTGTGGCAAGAGAATACGCTATTGCCCTTCCCCATCGTGGGACGGAGCCTTGCAGTGGGTAGGGCTGACCAGGACACACACTGTCCTGTCTCGGACCAGGCACTGTGGGAGCAGGTGACTTGCGTGGGCTGTTGTTGGAGATGGCTGAGTTGCACCAACAAAGTGTTCTGGCTGCGCAGCCAAATTTGTGAGCGTGCTCACTTACATTTCAACACTTGGGAGGGGTGGGAATCTCACCCTGCTTCATCCCGCAATAACATCAAACACAGCACCCATAGAAAGGATGAAGCATCCAGATGTGACAGCAATGGGTTCTCCAAGCCTCACAGCTACACAAGCGTGCTGTGAAGTCTCTCCAGGAGAAAACAAGCTGTCTGCTCCAATCCATCTTTCTGGCCCTCCACCAACACACCAAACTCTGAGCTGGCCCTGGCCACGCTTTGGACAAAATCCTTGCGGAAAAGCTCAGCGCGCTGCTGTTCTGTTAGTTTGATAATCCTCCCTTTGTCAGTTTAGAAAAAAAAATAATAATAATATTGCTTATCTATTTCTTTAAGACAACAAAACGAACTAACTGCAGTTGAAGATAGAGGCTGCAGGATATCATAATCCTGTTCAGCAGGTAAAGACCTCTCAGATATTCAAGCCAGTCTAAACTCTCAGATTTGCATGGGAATAGTCTGCTGCACTTCTGTCCCCCCTCTACTGGCTCTACTGATCTCCCAGAAAAGCAAAGCAGCAGTATTTAAATGGATCTAACAGTAGAAAACATCCACTTCTCCAGGCTTTGCTGTCTGGCAATCACTGTCCTGTGCTTGGTACAGCATGGAGGATGAGAAGCCAGGAGGAGCCAGCATCTACTGCTGCATGCTTATTAGTGCAGAAAGGCTGAGAGTTAGGAGCAAAGCAAAGAATAAAAGCTAAGAACAGCTCCAGAGAACACACTGGGAAATGTTTACCGCTCTAGAGCTTTATAACACAATTATAAGGCTCATTGAGGTACTTGTGTTTGAATTAAAGTGCAACACATTCAGTCAACAGCCAGCAAGAGACCTGTCAAAGTCTGGTCTGCATCTCCACGCTGCACTCGGCAATTAAATTGTTAGTTCTTCCACAGTCCTTATGCTCCCATCAGCTAGATAGGAAACCATCCACAAAAACCTTTTCTCAAAAACATATTCTTTATGCATAATTGCCCATATGATCTGATTGTTTATGTTATGCAGAGTTTCAGCCTTTTCAGGAGCCTCCAGAAGTATCTGCTTTACCCATGTCTTCTTTTCTGCCTTGTGCCGTGAATCAAAATCAAAAACACTTTTCCCAAGTGGGTGAACCACTTGCAGAAGGTGGAAAGCACTGCTGTTATTTTCCCTGCCATATGCTCCCGAGGCAGTTCCCAGCTCCGCATCGGATTATCCACAAGCCCAGATGCTCTGTCATCCGTTGTCACCTGAAATGCTGAATTCAGAGATCTGTTTGCATGGCATGGGTGCCCAGAGCCCGGAGGGACTTGGATGTGACTGCAAAGACCTCATAATTATTGCAATCATGAACAAATGTTCCAAAAATTATCATTCCTTGTTATCCATGCAGGGATCCAAGCTGTCCAGAATAAAACAAAACAAAAATGCACACAGTTGCTGCATTTTTGCCATCTTTCAGCAGCAAACCTCTCACAGAAGTGGCAGCAGTTGAGCCACAGACCCTGCAGCCTGCTCAGCCTGGGGGACAGTGGCCGTTCAACAGTGGGTGACCGTGTCAGTAACATGCTGAGCAACATTCGTTTCCTGCAACCAGGTCTCCATTTAAAGGGGGGAGGGGGGAAAAAAATCCAGCAGCAGCTGTAACCTCTTAAAATGTTAATGCCAAATTTCCAAAGAGCATCTGAGGCACTCGTGCTCGCAAGCACACACGGACGCGTGCTCTCAAAAGACCCATTTGTGCTGCTGCTCTTCCAACAAAGCAGCAAATTCTGGATGCGTAACTGGGGTGCCAAGACATTTCTTTGGAAGATAATGAGAACATCTGCTGCTTCAGCAGCAAAACAAAATACCGACTCCAACAAGAGGGAGAGGAATAAGCAAAACAGCTAGCTCCAAAGTGGGTGGGAAGAATTCTTACCAGCCAGCAAGGAGAAGCACATGAGTGCCAGCTCTTTCTGCTGATGTCCAAGCAGCATCCCTCAGACGAGGTGCTGTGTGCTCAGAGCCTGTCCCCCTTGCAGATCCCAGACCTGCCTACTGCCTCTCCACTTGGACACACCTCCAGAGGGAATCGGCTCTCTGTTAACTGCAGAACAAGCAGGGCCTCTGCAGCCCGACAGGGTCTTGTTCTCCAGAGCTGAACGCACCAAATTCACACCGTTAATGCTGCGCTGTGAAGGATGCCATGCTCTGCACTGGAGGCACCTGGGTCATGGCATGTAGACAGGTGTGCTTTCTCCACACCTGGCTTTAAAAGTGCGGAGAATTGCTTTAAGACCCTCTTCTAAGGCAAGAATACGAAAATTAGGGCCACTGCCCAGTGTTTCCCAGTAACCATTCACATGGCAATGGCTACAAAACCCTACAGTGTGCATTAGTGACAGACGTGACCACACATCCACTTCCTCTCCTCCCCGCTACAGATGAGGCTTAGCAATATTGTTTGACCTATTCGGGCTTCATTAGCACAAACAAGCATGTTCTGAGCAGTATGGCCACTACCGCACGGATTCTCCAAGCGTTTTGGCAGGGCTCTTTTAAAGGGTGCAGCATGCAACAGCTGAGCAGGGGAGCGGGCAAAGCCATGAAGCCGTTGGCTTTGGTAAGCTGAGTGCTGCTGCAGGAGCAGTGACAATTCTCCTTCTTGGAACTGCAGCTTCTGGAGCAAAGGAGCCGCTTGGAGGAAACATGACACAAACACATTCGGGTGGAGATCGAAACCTCGGGGAATGCGAAGCCAGTACTCACCAACAGAGCAAATGTCTGTGAAATGGTCCTCACCTTCTTCAGCATGAATCAGGTCATTTTTGCTCTTCTTTATTGCAGCTCTTTTCAACACTGTGTGCAAATTAAAGAGAAAATGTCCCATGAGCATTCAGAGCGGATTCCCTCTCCCCCTCCCTTCGCTCTCCAGGGCCAGCATTTACTTCCCAATGCCAGCTTAAAGCTCTCACACAAAGTTAAGCTGGAGCAAATCAACCTACAACCTTGCAGGGCCTCCGCATGCTTCGATGCCAGGGTTGTTTATCTACCTAACCTTCCAGATCTTGAAGGTTTGCTGGGCACGGCTCTGCACGCTTACGCTTCACCCCAGCATGTGCAGGAAGGGTGGGGGAGTCACCGCGGCTGCTGGACCTTTTAGCACGGCGGAAAGGATGGGCAGGGTCACTGAATCTTTCTGAGCCCCGGTGGGTGATGAGATGAGTGCTTCTATCCATTAACAACATCAAGGCTGTTTACAGCGTGCACCATTAAGAACTTGGTATTCACAGTGCTCAGACACAGGGTTTACCGCAGAGCAATGCCTTGAGCAGCAGAAACGCTACATTGAAAGCAACCGCCACAAATCAGTGAATATGCTCTTAATAGCACCCATTGTACAACTCCATCCCTCTGGGAATGTCATAATTCTTTGAAAACACACCCTGTCCGGTAGCATCTTTTGTGGGGAGGGTAAATGTCGCTACAGGGTTTTACTCGCCGGGGAAAGAGAACTGCACCCCAAGGCTGGGAGAGGTCTGCACCATTTACCCAGTGCACGAGGGGTGACGTGTGGACACTGGTACCATGACCACCTTACCTGCAAACCTTGAGAACTAGCAGAAAAAAAAAATACGTCGATACAAGTTTTGTAACAAGTTCAAGACAGACAGTAACTAAGCACCGCTTGCTATCAGCAGTAAGACACCCCACGGTGTGGTGATACAGACTGTTCAGGAGGCACACACAGCAAACCCACGCACTCTGCAGCGACTGCCCCGGGGCAGGGTCCTACGAGAGATTCCCCTCACCCTACACAAAATTCCCTGCCTTGGCAGAGAAATGGATGCGCTTCTTCCTCCGCAGCTAAGGCCAGCGTTAGTGCTTTTGTTGCTTCAAGGAAACGCTCGGAACATCGCCCAGGTTCGGAGAGGCTCGAAGAGAAGAGGATGCTCTGAACCTGTGGTCTGGGTCCAATTTTTTTTTGCAAATAACCACTTTTGCTCTTTTCTTCCCCACCCAGCAGTAGGCTGGATCCTCAGTCCCAGCAATACCATCTTTTGGGTCCTCAGACTGCATCTGTCCCAGCACACTCCAGCATATCCAGGGCCACTCCCAGCACTGGAACATAACCAGCCCTAGGAGCAGTTTTACAACACTCTCTAGCATGAATCGAGCACCTTCTTCTTTGTCTTCTCTCCCCAGAAACTTCTGCATGTGTTTAGCAATTAGGCTGTGCCATCTGTACAGGCACCTTGTATGCAACGTCCCCGTTTTGGAGTCTAAGGCAGTTTACCAGCATGGATGTGGGCTGCTGGTGGCTGTGAACCCACACCAGTTGGCTTCAAGGCTGGGAAGGTTGCCAGGCTCCTTTAGCTTACTGGTATAGAGGGAGCCTTAGCACACCTGGGTCTTTACTCCATGGCCTGCACCCACCTCTAATTTGCTTCCACCGCTCAGCTTTTTGGACTGCTTTTCCAGACACTCGTTGCAGCTGGAGACTAACAGCCCTGGCTGCTGGACAAACTTCCCCAGTGCACACACACCCAACGCACTCGCGCACAGGCACGAAGATTTGCCAAGCACACCTCAGCCCTGACCTCCTGCAGCCCCAGCTCTTCCATCCCCGAGTCCTCCCCTGAGCTCAGGTCACCAGGTTGGCCAAGACGGACCCAACGGCCGGGCGTCTGACGGCCCAAGGAGCCGTGTGGCTCGGAGGCAAGGTGCAAAACCACATGGGAAGCATCGCCGGTGACCTGGGCGCACGGGGCTGCGGGGAAGGAGCACTGCCCCGCTGTGCCGCCTAAGCCCCTGGTGATTTGCAATCCACTCACTGTTGTAGCTGCTGCCGCTGCTAGTCTCTGCCGGTGCCGTGCCTTGTTGAATCGGCCCTTCCGAGGCGGCCCTCCCTGACAGTGAATGGGAGGAGAAAAAAAAAGAGGAGGGAAAGGGAGGGGAGGGGAAAGGAGGAGACATGGGAGGACGAAAGATGGTCAGAAAAGGGAGAGGGAAGAATCTTTAACTGAACTTTGACTGGCTGTCACATCCTAAGAGCTCATCAGTCTGGAGGCACAGGGAGAGCAGCCCCCGCAGCCTCGCAGCGCCTGCGTCCGAAGCTCAGTCCCTCCAGCCGTCCTGCAACGCTAGGGTCACTCGCCAGAAGATAGGATCACCACACCCTGTTATGTCTTACTGCTTACAAGTAACAGGGGTCTTAGTCTCTTTGTCAAATCCACTCGGAAACCTCGGTTTGGAGCCCTGCCTTCTCTCGGTCACTGCATTTCTCCTCTGGTATCCGCCCTGCAGCCTATCACCGACACAGCCTCCCGCGCTCGGCAGAGGCTGATGGGTGTCCCTGCCACGCTGTGGTCTCACAGGCACCATAGGGACCGACCTACCCCGAGGGCAGATCCCCATCCTAGAGTGGTGTGTCACATAACTGTTCATCATCCACCTGCAACCTCAAAATGACCCAATATGGGAACAGGGACTCTTTAGCCCACTTTATGCCAAGTGCATGCAAGAGCGTGCTCCTCACACCCTCCTGGTTGCAATGGAAAGCCATGTCAGCGTACAGCAGGTGAACCTCTCACGTATCACAGGAGGAAAACCACACAGCAAAACGACCTACCGTCTAGAGGAGATTTCTCTTCTGCGTTCTTGTCTTCCTCTGCCAGCATGACCTCCTCTGTAAAAGGAAAAACAGCAAGGTTCAACCTCAGATTTATCACATGCCCATCAATAAATAAGCTGAGCTGGATGCAGTGGGCATCTGTCACAGCTGCCACCAACCTTACCCCATTGTATCACCCAGTGACACCAAGCCTGTGGAGGAAGGGATGGCTCAGATTTGTGTTTCTTACCCTGTGCCACTCCTGCACAGGCTGAGGAGGAGAGAAACCACTGGAAGACCCTAGCACTTCCTCCATGATTTCCCTTTTCACAACGAACCACCCACTCCAGTTTCTTTACCCAGCTATGATCCATAAGGGACTCCTGGAGACTAAGAACCTTCTCTCAAACCCAAACATGACCACAGGGCTCCATAAGCCATAGAATGGTCCCTCATGCCCAGTCACATTGGAGACACCATTTGAGGAGTGAAAGACGCTCTACACCCGTTGCTGTTCTTCTGTCTCCATCAATAAGACAAGGACTCCAGCCCCGGGGAAATGGATCTCTGTCTCATGGCACACGGCAAGACAAGCAGGGCTGGCTGCTGCATGTCAGCTGTGCCACATTGCAGGGGACAAAATGTCACCAAAGAGCCATTGGATCAAACCTTTGTCCAAATAAAATCCAGTGCAAAGTTGCCATAGGGGGGTTTGCACTATTCATGTTATGCTATATGTGCAAGATCACCACCACTGGTTTTTCCATTGCTGTATAACTCATCTCCAAAATACAAGTTTATACTTTTCTACAGCAAAAGAATACAGAAAACACTGAAAAAAACAACACCCAAAAACTAACTCATTTCCATTTGCATGAAAGAACCAAATTTCCTGAGGTCTCACAACGCAGATGTCATCACCCAAGTCAATTTGCAGTACACATCACACCGCGTCAATGCTTGAAACCATACAGTTCATATAGTTTGAATCACAGATTTTAGCTTGCTGTTATAAAATTATGTAAGGATTTTCTTCTAAAGCAAATATTGAGTTGGCAGCTGGTAAACTGCACACTTCTTTATGTTATTAAAAATGACACATTCTTTCTCATGTTTGGCATAGATGTAATTTGGGATCTTACTAAATCATCTGACGCTGTGTTTCCACAAAATTTTGCTTTAAAGTCCATTTAAGCCAGTCCAGATGGAAGGCTAACTGAAAAAAAAAAAAATACACACAAACCACAGGGCAGACATCAAAGTGTGTAGCTGAAAGATGTCTGGAGGAATACTAGAGGGATCAGCAGCACCACACAAGCCTTACATAATCTCTTTATTAATCTTCTGGGAGAGAGAGTGGATGATACATTAATAAGTCCACAAACTGAGAAGGCTAAGAACTAATATTCAGGACTGAGGAAGACTTGAAGCCTAAGCAGAGGAGAACAAAATAAGAAAACGCAAACTAGTGCAGAGACATGGAAGAGGGTAAGGAAAGCAATGGCGCTCAGAGAAGGTTACCAAATGTCAGGTGAGCTAACAACTTCAAAATGCAGGAAATCCTCCCAAAAACCCACAAGCCAATACAATTCAGGTGTTTTCCAAGGCTCCCTAAAACAAGTCAAAAAGCCAAAATGGGCTGCTTTGATAATTCGAGAGAGATCTCTCAAACAGGCACCTCAGAAACCAAAAGGTTCTTCCAAAGTCTTGTCTTGGGAAAAGCTCTACTGGTGTTTTGGGGCTAAAAATACAGAAGGAGTTAAATGACAAATAACAATGAATACAACTGCACTAAAACACGGGGAAGGGTTGGTTTAGACATGGAGACCCCTTCCCAAAGGCAGCTGGACAAAGGGCCTGCAGAGACATTAGGAAAAATGTTTCACACTGAGGGTGGTAGAGCACTGGCGCAGGTTGCCCAGAGAGGCGGTGGATGCCCCATCCCTGGAAACATCCAGGCCAGGTTGGCCGGGGCTCTGAGCAACCTGATCTGGTTGGAGATGTCCCTGCTCCTGGCAGGGGGGTTGGACTGGGTGGGCTGGAAAGGTCCCTTCCCACCCATACCCTTCTGTGATTCTACGTGAAACACAAAGCAGATCTGTCCTGGCAGGAGGGTGAGCTCAAGGTGCTAACACAGTAGACATTTTCCTATAGTTTTTTTTTTTAAGTCTACATTGCTCATGGAGTGTGATTTTAAAAGCTTTACGTCATATCTGAAGGTGATACACCTGCATCGTAGTGCAGGACTCTGCAGAAAAAGGAGTCTGGCTCCCAGCAGCAGCAGAACCAACAGTCCCACCCAGATGCGAGCACACGCCTTTGGACCCAGGGACCAGCTCAGTCATCAGGACTGGGAGACCAAAAGACTACACACCTACCCTCGTGAGGCCTTCACGTGGTTTTTAAAGCCTGCTAAAAAGACAGCTCAGCAGGCTAGACATCATTGCTAGGAATTTATTTTTTTTAAATCATACAGCATCCTAAGCAGAGGATCAGAAGCCGCACTGCCTTTAGTCATCACTGTAACACAGAGTCTGGAAGAAGATAATTAGGATGCCTGAAAAAAACCCCAAACAACTGTGCCTGTACATTAGGAGAAATGTTCAACAAAGAGACGATATCAGATCAGCAGCTTCTGGCCTCCAAAGGCACAGGGGCTTCTCTAGGACGTCAGTGAGAGGTGTCTAAGCAGTACGATGAATTGCTGGTTATTAAATACTGACACCACACAGCACGTTACAGGACTGGAAAGAAAGGCAAACCTCATACTGAGGAACTGGCGAGCTGAACAAAACAGGCAAACAGCAGAGAAACGTAGTGCCCTTTCTCTTTGGCGTGGGGAGACAGGACACTGTGGGCTCAGAAGAAGGGTGGATTACAGGAAATAACTCATGAGCAACAGGCAAAAGAAGTTAGGAAAAAAGTAAGAATAACTGAATTTAACTGTTGAAGAGTCAGACTTGTCAAACAGAAAAAGTGAATAGTAAGGCTTCTCCCTTAGGAGATGCCATCACATTCTCACACGGGACTCCGATTTCTCTTTCCGGCAATTATCCTCCCTTGTCATCTCACATGTGGTGCTGCCCTTTTCCATTGATGTAGGTGTCTTTTCCCAGCTGCATCAAAGGGCTTGTTGCTCTTTCTTCTACAGAAATCTAAAACCTGACGTTCCTAAAGCTTTGCCATATCAAGTGACAGCATTCAAGTTCCAGTGAGCTGGAAGAGAGAGGTTAAACCCCAAAGCCTGCTCACTCCAGGAGAAAAGAAACACTCAGAATTGGTGCTGTGTGAAAGAGACAGACTTGGAATGAATTAAAATGCAAAAGACGTGCAACTTGATTAGCTCTGAACAGAAAGACTTCCAGTCTCTGAGCACAGTGTTTTCAAAATGATGCATGTCCTTGCAAGATAAGAGAAACATCTTCAAAAGAATATTTGCGGGCTTATAAGCGCTTTACTCTGTGCAGGGAACTTCCAGTTCTCCCCTCTCCTCTGGAAATGCAGCCTGACAGCCTAATAGTTGTTGTGGTTTTGGGGAGTATAATGGAGAGAGCAGCGGTGGCTAAATCATTTCCGTGGATTACACTGCTCAGCTTCGCCGCTTTTTAATTCCTCTGAAAGGCACAGTTTCAAATGGACTTGCACAGCGCCCAACGAAAACATGAAAGGAAGAGCACAGCTTGTTCCAGCACGCAGCGGGTGGGACAGGACAGGGTTTGCTGGTCACCAGTAAGATTTTATTTGATATTGGTTGAAGTGAAGAAGCAGGATTGGGAAAGAGAACTGTTGTCTCGTGTATAGAGGAGCATCACAGTAACACCTACATCAGCTGACTTCCAGCGGTGGGGACAGTTGGTGTCTTTAAAGAATTTACTAAAAAACAGACAGTTGACTTTATTCTTCAAGATTAAATTTAAGATTACAAGTCTATTCCTAACTGATCCATACAGTTCACTTCTAAACAAAACAGAGTCAATGTTTATGAGCTTGACATGGCAATTACCACACGAATTTTCGGCCTAAATTCTGTGAGATGCAAGAAACGATAGGATTTAATCATTGCTTCCGGCCTGTAACTCGCACTAGTTTTATAAGACTGAAAATCTTACACATTGGAAGACACAGATGTGTAAGTTATTTATTCCTCACATCATCCTCAAAAAGACTCTACAGGGTTACAGTTTTCCTTGCTTAGTCTTGGCCTCACGATACAGGGTTCTTACATGTAATCACCTGTTATCTCATTTGAAAATATTTAAACCCTCCTGACTACCCCATGTATTCATTCTCCAACACGCACCTGAGAAATAAGTAAAGCTAGAAACTTCATACCTGGCCTTCGTATAATCCTGCGTGAAGAAAGTAAACTCAACCTCTACAGAAATTGGTCAGACCGTGGGTGTTTTTTTTCCTTTCCAGTCATGCACATCTAAATTCAGCACTTCAGCACATTATCTGTGTTATGATTTCCTTTCCTTCCCCAACCCTTTGTTAAGGCAGCATTTGTTAAGTACTCCATCGATTAAGGCTTCCTGTATTAAGTTCCACTCGCACAAGTATTTGCACATTAAGGCTGTCATTGTTTCAAACACCTTGCTAGAGATCCCTCAAGCAGATATGCTGCTGACTACTTAAACAATCCACATTTTAAACAGCCTGAGCTATGTTTGCTCCAGTTTCAAGCGCACCTGCACTTCTGGTGATTTATCAATGGGAGCTGGCACCAAAACCTCTCAGCTGTGCCAAGGCAACTCCTTGAAAACTTTACAAGCACTTTTTATTAATATTTTTCTTCCTTTTTATACTGTTATTTTATCACTGGAAAAAAGAAAAATCTAAAAGTACAACCAGAGAAAAAGAAAAATGTAAATGTCAGTTACTCAAGAGCCAGGCCATTAAAGAAGTTTCATTCTTTCAGCACAAACTCAGACAAATCATTAGACCAGGTCTGGAACGCGCTTGAGTCAGACAGCACTTCAGAGGTAGAAAACAAAGACCCATTGTTTTCTAAATCACTTTTTTGATGCAATATGTACAGCCAGAGATAATAATAACATCATTCAGATTATAAACAGAGAAGGCTGTGAGAAACATTAAAGACACTCAAGAGCAGTCAATAAATGATGAGCACAATGTCAAACTAAAATCATTGTTGACAAATGGAGGTAGTGTCAAATGAAGGAGTGATTTTCGTCACACAAATACTTTCCTTGGTCCTAAACCACTTACAGCCGTTGAGGTAAAAACTTGAGCACTACCGAGAACAAGGAAACCTCCTTTCCAGCTCCAGCAACTGCTCAGAATATGTAAAATATTACAGAGCAAAAACAATCAAATGAAGTATTAAGATGCCTCTTTATGAACCACTGGAATGCAGCTTTACACTCTTCCTACCTTGCATCAAAAATAAATGAGAAAAAATGAACAAACAAAATGCTCAGAGATGGATATCATAAATATTAGAAGCCTGGAGAGCCTTCCATGGGAAGGGAGGGGATTGAGCAGATTGGTTCTGCGTGCTTTATAGCAGAAAAAATAAGATGAAACAAGGTAGAGAGCGATCAGAGGCAGAAAAGTAATAAAAATAAATATGAAGTGCACTCCTGAGGTCCTCCTCTCACTGCAGAAAGGCAACGTATTTAAAATTGAGGACAGGACATACTATTTGGTGAGTTGGTTTGGTTTTTAAAATCAAACCGACTGCTAACACGTGGAACTCCTTGCTACAAGACTCAACAAGGTCAAGGATGCCAGAAGGATTTAAAGCCAATTAGCTATTCACATGAAAAACAAAAAAATCCACTGGAGCTACATTAGAGCAGAACACAAAGAGCTTTTGCTCTTTCGTTCATGCAAACAGCTGATCACATCTCGCTGCAAGAGGTTTCCGTACAGGCCGGACTGTCCCTGACCGTCCTCTCCGGCCGTTTTCCTCCTCCACCCAAGCAGGTTGCCTTGCTTTGGCCATTGCCCCCGCCCAGTCCTGGACAAGGAAGACTGATGATCTAAGTTTAGAAACTCATAATCCGCATGGTCCTAGCTCAAATCCTGGCCTCTAAAACAGAAATGGGAAACCCGCATCAAAGGCAGAGCCCCAAATTTCAATGCCTGCCTAAACACTCAGTTCTCTATTTCGGTTAGCCTTCACGCTACCTTTTGTAGTCAAAGATTGACTAACATTGCTAAGCTCATTTTAATTATTGTTATTATTCAGCTGTACTAGGAAGCTTTTTAATATTCCTATTGTATTTTCAACAATGTCTTTACAGGATATTTTTATTACGCCCCAATTCAGCTACTTTGCATACATTTTCCTGTTCTAGGAAACCTTTGGGATCTTGAGTTATTACACAAAATCAAAAGATGGGCATTTTACAGCAGTTTCACTCTATACTGATGTGGCATTTACTCAGTGCTGGCAACACAGAAATAGAATAGCCAGCAATTCCCACAGGGATGCAAAGTTGGAGCAGAGATCGGGTTTATGTTTTATAACTTCTTCACCTCATCTCTCAGACAAGTTCAGCTAACGACCTCTGCACAGGTCTTCTCGGCAGAACAGTCACCAAAATTAAATGAAGCAACCTGCATCCCTGCAAGAGAATTCTCATCCTTATTTTACTGATGAGGAGACTGGAATTTAGAGATTGAGAAATCATGAGAGCCTCAAAACCAAGATGACACAGGAGCCAAGGCAGAGCCATGGTGCCCTCTGCTCCAGCCACTGGATAAATCATTAATTAAACTCAATTTGAGGTAGCACAAAAGCTGTAAACAAATGGGAAGACAGATTATAAACAGAAAAGAAAGTGAATTACTCTTTTATTTGAACCCTAGAGAACCACAGACTGGTGCGGTTATCTCATTGAGGACAGTTGCTATTGAACAGTCATGGCGAATAACAGTCAGTCAGTACAACTGGCACTCAGCTGTCAGTCTGTACAGCGCTACAGAAATAACGTGTTCAGGCCACCGTACAAACCGCTGCTCCTTCTCACTATTTTGCATTTCAATGCTTCAGTCATTTTTTCCTCTCTGGTCAGGTTGTCAGAGCTCATGCCCAGACCACTGCTCCCCAGCATCCCCAGGGCAGAGCCTCGCTGCTCCCCGGGCACACAGCCCGGCAGAGCACTTCAGAGGAGAGAGCCACGTGAAAATGCTCTTCCAAATACCGGCACCCAGGCTGCACGCGTGAAGCAGAAGTTGTAAATCCAGACAAAGAACCACCAATGCACAGAACAGCACCAGGATGCTCTGGCCCCTGGTGCGCATGACTTTGGGACACGGAGACTCCATGTGCAGGCAGTTTATGCGTGTGCAAAGCTGGAGTGAGTGGTTGTGGCCGTACAATTACCCGCTTTAGGCACATTAGGACCCGCTAAGCACATTAGGCCTCCAGCATCAGTATGGATTTCAAAACAAGGAATGATGACGGGGCTTTTAGCACAGTGCCAGCCCATGGCTTAGGAGCACCACAGAGTGCCAATCTTGCCACTGGTCCATCGGCTGGTGTCAGGCGAGTCACTGTATAACATTGAACCCCAGTCTCTCCATTTGTAAAGGGCAAGGATGAAGCTGACCTGCCGAGAAAGGCACCCAAAAAATCTATTTGAGCAATGACCGCTTCTTTTTCTCTCCATTACTGTTTTAAAAGGCGTTTTCACGTTACTCAGGTGCTTCAGCTTCCCAGAAAAGCAAGCAAGGAAGTGAATCAGCCCCAGAAGTTTCCTTGATGCCACGTGAATGAATTGCATGGTGGCTATGCCAACATACATATCAGCTACCCTACAATGCAGACAGGTCACTGGTAATGTTTACTATCCAATAAAAAGGAAAAGCAAAACAAGCTATTTTTTGGTTAAATTAGTGCATTCGGGTCCTTGTTAAAGTTGCTCACGGTTTGCAATAAAGCACAATGTGGAGTTATAATAGTTATAAACCAATGTTAATATGTGCTGGGGTGAGTTTCATGAAAGCGATCTCTGCAGCTCATAAAAATGACACTCCAGTGTATTTTCCCATCACAGCAAGAGAGGCTTATAAAACAGCTGCGGTGGAAAGTAAATAAAATATAAATGACTCATGTAAGAGAACAGTTTCCCCACTGTGGAGACTTTGGGCACTGTACCACTTTTTATATTATACTGTATTAAGACAATTGCTTTGATCTCAGCAATAAAGTTGGCCCAGCTCCTTTATTTTTGCTCAACCAAACCGAGATCTTTTGCAGGAACTTCAGTGTGACTGCTCAGAAATGAGCCCGACAAAAACAAGGAGTGCTGGCTGGGGACTCTCTAGTCTTGGGTTACCTCGATGGCCAGCAACACTGGGGACTGGTTCTGGGGCCCTCGTCCTCTGTTGTCACCAGACTACTTGCCACAAGACACACTGAACCAAGATGAGGAGACCTCTTGCCTTACCTGCTTTGAAGATCCACTCCAAGTACCCATTTAGTTCCCGTTCAATTTGCTGCTGCCTACGGAGCTTCAGGAAAGCTCGCCGGTTTTCTACCCTCTCTCGTTCTTTGGCAAATTCACTACGGAGAGAGAAGAATGAGAAAGAACATGTCACAAGCGGTCAGGGAAAACACGCAGCCCTGCTTTCATCTTTCAGATTGTATTTACGAAGCCTGTGAAGTCAATGACAACAGTAGTAAGTGGAAACCGCAGCATGCTATGTGGTGTTGTCCAAAGAACTGCTACTTTGGTTGCAGTTCCATTGTTTCTCTGCCTTTCTCATGCCGAAGAGGACGGCAAACTGCCACGTGCACACATTTCTTTTGTTCCGGGGCCACATCACATCCATTGCAATGAGATCCTGATGCACGACCACATAAACCTGTCCAGTCATGCCATAGAAGCTGTTATCCTCAACACTAGAAATTGTTCTCCATCCCTCCACACCATTCGTCCTAAAGCAGAGCTTCCTCTAGAAGCGCAATGTCACAGACAGAGCAGCAGTGTCTGTCTTGGAATCACAGAATGGTTTGGGTGGGAAGGTACCTTTAAAGGCCATCCAGTCCGATCCCCCTGCCAGGAGCAGGGGCAATATTGGAAAATACCTACTCTTTCCTGCTCGCCTTTCTCTGAGTTTTCCCGGGCTTAAACAGACTTCTACCAACGTAAGCTGCAAGTGAGGATGGGTACTCTGGGGTTAAGGTGAAGTAGCCCATATGCTTTGAGTTGAGGGTAACAATGACCCTGCAATTTGCTAAAATCACATGGAAAGCAAGTACCTTGACATCAAATCATTCAAACAAGACCGTACAGAGTAGTCAGAAAGCAAGGTTCACCCATTCATTACAAAAATCTTGTCGCAGGACATCCTACTGCCTAGTTTGAAACAATGCTGAGACAGCAGTGCAGCCACCACCCCCAAGACACCGTGCTGGGGCTTTCCCCAGGCTGATTCCTATCACCACTGGGAAGTTTCTGATGACCCACCTGGAGATGTATGTGCTCATCCACCACTTATGGAGCTCTGACCCATGTTCCACAGCCCCTCGCTTTGACCACAGCCCGCAGCGGCTCCCACAACAGCTTCATCTACACGTGTCAACGTGGGCTTTTGTCCCTCCTGCGTACCAGTGGCTCACTCAATTGATGTCTTACCTTCTCTTCGTCCTTCAAATCCTCAGTTAACTGCTAATTGTTGCAAGCCTTTAGCTAACCATTATTCTTTTCTAAAACCCCACCCAATCACCCGTTCATTACCCACATGCGCTCCTCAGAAGCCAGCAAGGAGCAGGAGATGGGAGAAAGGTGGAAGCATGGGGAAAAAGGAGCTGCAGGTGCCAGAGGCAGCTTTAAATTCACAGTCTACACTTTACCCTTCAAAGCTGACACTTTTGCTTCATTTGGCAGGACTGTCTGACCCGCAGAGAAGGGACTGCAGGGAGAACTTGGCTCAGCACTGCAATGCCAGCCAGTACCGGTCACTGATGTGAGAGCTGCCATCAGCTGAGCTGTTATCTTGATTTTGGCAGCACACCTCAGTCTCCTGACTCCCCTTCTCCTGTCCCCCACCTGACAGCACAGCCCATGACCCCATCCTTGAAACGGAGGAAGGCGAAGCGTCACTCTGAGCCGACAGCTCCTCCTCGGCATTCAGCACTTGTCGGCCGGGTGATTTGGGATCCTGCATGTGTCAGCTGGATTGCCGCTTTTCTCTCTCTTCCTTTTTTATGTTCTCATTTCTGGTTCAGTGCCTGCTGGTCGGGGCCACGGACCTCCTCTCAGTTTTGATTTGTCTGGAGGGGGAGGAATGAGATCAGACAGCACAAGGTGACAATATGAATTTATAAACTGCCAGACGTGAAGGGGCCACGCTTCCTGCGTTCCAGGCTCGTGTCACCGCAGATTTCCCAGACCTGGGCTGCGCCGGGTGGGAGCAGGAGGCAACACACAGCGAGGAGCTTCACGAAGGACCACAGCGGGCAGGAAGGACAGCAGTCAAGGTGTGGCCCCGCTCTCTCACGCCTCAGGAGCAGGGAAGGGACATCTTTCCCTGCAAAGCCTTTCATCCTCTGCCAGCTCCTATCTGGCCTGAGGAAAGTAAAAGCTATGTAGGACTTGTCCCTTTAATCTCAACTCTGAACACGAAAGAAAATGAGGGAAAACTTTGCTGAGTTGCAAACCTTCAGCAGTTTCTGTACATGCATGCTTTTTGGAAGACACCAGTAAGGAACGTTGCTGATGCTGAAGCCGCCAGCGCCCTCCTGTCCTTTGGAGCTAGCAGGTTCGGCACTGCCGTGGAAGCTGGGAAGGCATCTTCCAGGAGAAGACAGTACCTTGGGTCTCTGCTCACTGAACGCCTTCCGAGTGCTACAGAGCTGTAGCAAAGTCACCCCAGTTGAAGACTGGAGGGTCTTGATGTGTGGTCTTCCTGGCAGAGGAATGCATCACTTGCTCTTTCTTCTCTCCAGGAGACAGGAGAGAGGTCTGATGAAACTGGAACTTGTTAAAAAACTGTGGTTTTCTTTATGAAATGTAGTAATAAAAGCACGTGTCTCCCTTCCACTACATTCACCACCGTTCAGGAACCGAAATATTCCCTATTTGCAGCAACTGGAAAACTCCCAGAATTTCTGTTTGATAGCTTTTCAAGAAAATTTCAGAAAGGGGGAAAAATTATATCAAAATGCCATATTTCATCTAAAAATACTTCAGTCAAAGTTTTTCTGCCAGTTCTAAATGAAAACACTGAAAGTCCCATGGGCAGGTTTGGTAGCAGTAAATAAGTTTCCTCTTTTGTTCAGCATAATTGCTATTTATGCCACTGACTTGCAAAAATCTCCCAAATCACCAGAAAGGAAACCTGAGCAGGAAATAAGTTGCCTCCTGCCCAGCTTTACCTCCAAGACCTCCCTCACAGCTGGTCCTCCACAGTTTAATGAATTCTGAAATGAGGAACATGGGAAGATGTTAATCCATTCCCATCCTTGGCTCTCACCAACCACCACGTGCCCTAAAAGCCCTGCAGAATATTCATCTTCCAGCGCTGTCTGGAGAGGCATTAGGAGGAGGAAAGAGGAAAGGTCAGCAACTCCTACACGCAGCACGGCAACAGGAGACGCTGCTTTGGAGGAACAGAAGCTCTGCCCGGGTAGCTGACTACAATGCATTTTAGTTACAACACAACAGTCATGAATAACTGATTCTACAGAGACAGCAGGAACAAACAGAAATCAAAGAAAGGGCATTCATCATGGAAACCATGTGCCATACCAGTCAAGCTCAATGTGTCACATTTTTCTTCTGAAGAATGGTTGGGGCTTACAGTCACCAGGAAAATGAATGGTTGCTCCTTATCACCTTGGTGGGCGGAAGAGTAAAATAAATCTGTGTTAATAGGCACTGGAATAGCCACTGCAGGGAAACTCAAGAGCCCCCCAGCCACAAAAGAGACAAGGTCAACTCAAGAGTAACCATCAGGCCTGCTGCAAGACTGATCACACCATTAAACCTCTGCAGTTCAAGTTTTCCACTTGGAAAGCAGACAGAAACACTTCCCACTCACAGGGAAGAGGCAGAGGGAGATGATATAGCATCAGCGTCATTGCTACCACTAATGGTGCTCATGATAACAACATGGGCAATTAGCTCCTCGTTCAGAGCAATACTGCCAAGCTACACATGATCTCATGAAATCTCAGATCTTAAAACAGGAGAACAGCCTTCAACTACTGAAACTAAAGCACTGTTCAGAGTGAGCAGAAAGAAGCATGAATCTCAGAATGACTCCACCAAGGACTCCTGGAAAGCAGCTGTAAAGAACTTTTAGAATTTTAAGTAAAAAAAAAAAAATTCCAGTTTAGGATTGGCTTCATCTCCAGTCCAAGTACGTCAAAAGGAATGAGTGAAGTTGAGCCTGGATGGACATAGTCCTGCGTGGAGAAATGCAGCCCTCAGGAATGGAGAGGAGCCAGATCACTCAAGTGGGTGAGCTGCTGGCAAAGCACCCAGCCAGCACTGCAGATGTTCGACTGTGTTACGCACAGGCCAAAACGAATTCTCCAGGTGCAGAAACAAAATTGGCCAAGACAGGAGGCTTAATTTGTAAGCTTTGTTGCTTGAACGTGGAGCAGTGCCCAAGAACAGATCTGACACTTGTCAGCAGCCTGTTAAGCAGCCCACATCGCTCAGGAGCAGGGAGAGGCTGGAGGTGGGAGATGGGAAGCAGCAGCTCCTCTGGCTGCCTGACACGTGAGTCAGAGGAGCATCGCTGCAGGAAATGGGCTGGAAGAGCAGCAGTGGTCCAAAATCATGTGTATTGTGCCGCTCAGGGGGCTGCCTGGCTGAGGAGAGGTGAGGCGTTAAAAATTCCTGTGTTCCAGTCCGCGCCTTTTACAATCAGCAAGGAAGGCACCTCTAAAGAAACCTGGTGCCAATCATCCGCCTAACTTTCAGTGAGAGCAACGCTGAGGTGGGAATTTCCATCAGAGGCTGCAAAGGCACTGCAGAGATAAGAACAAGCACTTGTAGCACCCCAGACACACGAACATGCTGAATGATAAGAGAGGTAAGATGAACACAACGCTATTTGCATTTTTCAGTAAAACCAAATCTCTTGTGCTCTCGGCTGGCTGCAACTGCTTGCTGAGGGGCCGTGCATCCCTTTGGAGATGCTCCAGAGCACCTTAGGGTAACTTCTCAGCACAGGGACCACACGCACAGGGACCTCCCGGCATCCTGAGAGCATCCACACGCAAGCAGAAACGCTTAATTGTATTTTAAGGGTGGAACTCCATTTCCTACCATTTACTTTGGTTAATCAGCTGTGAGAAGGAAACAGAGAAAGAGCCTTCAGTTAATTTTTCCTTTCCCAGTTTCTGATGCTGGTGTTTGCCACCTTGTCCTAATCCAACCAAATCCCAGCTGCTTGGGTGAAGGCAGTTACAATAACATAGAATCATAGGTTCACAGAATGGTGTGGGTGGGAAGGGACCTTCAAAGCCCATCCAGTTCAACCCCCCTGCAAGACGCAGGGATATGTCCAACCAGATCAGGTTGCTCAGAGCCCCATCCAACCTGGCCTTGAACCCTTCCAGGGATGGGGCATCCACCACCTCTCTGGGCAACCTGGGCCAGTGCTCCTCCACCCTCAGCGTAAAAAAAAATTTCTTAATATCTAATCTAAATCTACTAATATCTAATCTAATCTCTATTTTGAAACCATTCTACTGAGCCAACCCTCCTCGTGCTTCTGCCATTCTGTAGCTTCTGCCGTACTTTTGTGATTGAGTTTGCTACCTCACACACGCAGCCCTGCAGAGCCCCTTGCGGCTCGCCTCACCAGGGTCTGATCCAGTTAATACTGCTAACATTTCACTCACTAACCGCATCAGCATCCGCGTGTTTAGAGAAAAGCAGATTCTTGCTCCAGGGAAAGAATTTGTTCTGCAGGTTCATATCTCTGTCATTTGTTTTCCTGGAGAACAGTAAATCCTTTATAAGGGGAAGCCTCTGCTGAATGCAAGAGAAAAGCCCAACACCTTTGTGACTGTAACTGTTTATACAACCAAGGACACAAAGCCCTGGCTGTGCTAAACATTTATTTCACCTTCTGCAAACCTGATTTTTGAGAGACAGAGGCAGTGAGGGAGTCCTAGAAGAAATAAGAAGAGAGAGAGCCCATGGAGAGTGAGCAGGAGCAAGATGGACAGTGGGGAGAGGAAAGGGAGAAAAGCAGATGCTCAGTGCCCTGGATGCAGGGCATCCCCTAGGGACCTGCTGAGCATCCTCACCACTCCTGTGGACGCCATGGCGATGCAGGGCAGCACAGAGGGTGGCAGGCAGGACACCAGATAGGAGGGGGAGGGTGAAGCACAACAGCAGAGCTCAGGATCTGAGCAGGGACAGCAGACACCATCTTCCCTCCATTCCTGAAGCATTTTGCTTCAGCAGGATGCGCTGTCACTAGGGAACCATCACCAACAGCAGCACCAGTGACTATCTGAACTCTCTTCGGGATTAACGGACCCAGCTCAGCCCACAACTCGGCTCCGAGAGCCCAAGAGGAGCTGCAGGGAGGTAGTGGCAGGAGAACAACAGTCCTGCAGGGACGACACGCTGCCGGCCAGCCACCTCAAACGCACCAACTTTTGGTATTTCTGACAAAAGCTCCTCTAGAAGAGGAGGAAAGGCAGCCACAGCAGGGGTGAAGCATTCACAGCAGCACACAGGAGGCAAGGGATGAGGGGAAAGGACCAGGGAGAGGAAAGCGAGCATCGTTCCCTTCAGTGCACTAACCTGGCTGAATGCTGGTGAGCTACAAACACAGGTGGAGAGTAGAATCAAATTTGGATTAGGACATAAAAAATATGAAATAAATCCAGGACTAAATAGACAAGCAGTGTGGTTTCCAGCTGCCTGGACATGAGGTATCATGGTTCATAGCTGGGAAGATGCAAAACCATTAGGACACAGCTCAGCTGTGTCCATAGCCAGCACCCTGCACCCAGAAGGGCTCCCGACAAAATGAGAGGAGATCAGCAAGGACATCGGTTTCTTTACCACAGCATCAGATATCCGTACCACAGTAAGCCCCAGAAAGATTTCAGGTTGAGTGAAGGTATGGTTGTTCTCACTCACAGACAAAATCCTCAAGCACAGAGAAATCTGCAGGCAAAACTAAAAATAATATGATGTCTCTGAATTACTGATTTGAAAACGTGAACAGAAATGCATGTAGAGTATTGTTAAATCATTGGTTTTAAATACCTCTCAAAATCAGGCCCAGGTCACCACTGAAAATAAGTGAAGTGCATTGATTAGAGAGCCTGTCTGGAGTAAGAAGAAAAAGCACAGAAATGCACTTAATTTGGGCAAGGAGAAAATGTGAGGGATGTAAAAGAAAGCACATCCCAGGGGCAGAAAGAGATCACACTGGAAAGTGCTGGAATGAGATGAAACCAAGCAACCAATTCACCTGGAAAACCATCAGCGAGAATTTCTTTAAGCTGGTGACATTTGGTTCCTCTAAGATCCTGTTGCCCTGCCCATAAAGGTGCTTTGCTGAGAAGTCAGTTTTGAACCTTGCTATTAAACAATGAAAGCCCAGAGAATGACTGAGATTTCTTAGTGCTGAAGGCAACAAAGCTCTGTGACTCATCATCCACCCCAGGTTGTCCCACCAGCTGCACAAAATCCCAAAGACACACAGTGTTGATGTTTCTGTCTCACCCAGAGCTACAGTTGGCCAAGATCACACTGGGCATGGTCTGAGGAGGCATGTCCATCTCTCCCAGACTGCGCCCACACATTCAGACCCAGCTGTCTGAGCTCCTTAACCCACCCCAATATCTTCTGCTGAGGAGTAAGGGCTGGCTCAATCAATCCTGCCCAGCTAGAGCTACCTCTGCTTCCTCCTCATTGCTCTAAAGAGGGGGAAAATATAGCTCGCCTCAACCAGCTGATAAAGGATGAAAGTATCACTGAGAGATTGATCTCACAGCACTGAGCCAGGCTTCACGCCACTTTTATCACTGAACATAGCAGGAAGATGCTTCAAATGCAAGCCAGATATGGGATACATCTTGTATTTCTAGAAAGAGAAGAGAAAGAGCACAGAGGTGACGCCTTCAATGTATCTTCCTTCCTTCCATTTTTACATTCAGCCTGTGCCAGTTTCACTTTGATTCCACCTAATCCGATTTGAAATATTGCGAGTGCCACAGATGGGCAAACGTGGCTCAAAGGAAGCAACAACAAAGAGAGAAAGAGGAATTTAAAAGCACCATTTATCTCATAGTATCAGTCTGCTGCAATTGCTGGATGAACCTCTAAGCTCTGTTCTTCAAATCTACACCCCAAAGTCAAAGCAGAGGCCCGGGGAAATTCAAATTTAGGTCTACTATGTATCATTCCTATATTACAGGTTTCATTTCCATTGTGGATGAACAGAAGGGAAAAAAAAGGTAGTCCATTTCTCCTACAGCAGCTGAAAACACAAAAGGAGCAAAGGATCCACATCTGATAGGACATTTAGCCTGGCGAGACGAAGCTCACGTGGAAAGTCGTTGCTCCCTGACCCCTTCTGCAAGAAACGCACGTGCTTCTCCCACAGCTCTTGTTTGCAATGGTGGCTTTGTTAAAAAGGGTGATGAGCAAGGAACAATAGGAAATAAAACATTTTTTCCACTATCTTTCCCAGCACAGGCTGGAGAAGGACTAAAAGCAACGAGAAAGCAAGTAGCATCTCTTATCTTTTCACGATGCAGCTCTTCTGCTGCAAATAATTAACAGCAGCCAAAGCTAGATCACAGCAGGTAACAGCAAACCTGGAACAAATTTGCAGGGAAAATGAATGATTGTCTCTGTAATGAGGGAGAAGGAGGACAGAAGAATGCTTTGCCATTATGACAAATTAATCAGCCCAGCCTCTGCACGTCTTACAGGCTGAAGTTTTATGATCTCAATTTGGCAAAAATCTTCAAGATGGGAAAATATGTCACGAAACTCAGCAGAGGAAGTCACCGAGACAACCAGTTCAATGAGGTCTGATGAGGCTGTGCCTCCTCCCAGGGAGCCGCTCGAACAGAACAAAAGCCTCAGCGACCCAAGGTGCAAGAGTCAGGAACATATTCCCTACGGAGAGCGGAGTGCGCACCAGGGAGAGTGTTTCATGGGAGTCTGCCCAGAGAGCATCACCCCATGCTGAGACTGCTCAAAACAGGGTGCAGCGGGGAAGGATCACAGCATCGTTTACCCCGCCCCTTGTTCGCCTGCAAGGTGCTGGCACGGTCTGTGGCTGTCCCCCTTGCCAGGCTCCTGCTGTCCATTCAAAATGTCCCCTTATGGTTCTTACACCAAGCGGTCTCCCAAAACAAGCTGCACATCTCGGAGCAGAGCAGGTCTGGACCACATCATGGTGATACCTAAACAGGGAAGATGCAAACGGGCCACTGCGGTGCCTCTCCACGCTTGGCTACTGCAGCCAGATGAGTCAACCTCAGGAAAGATCATTATTCTTTACTGGCTGGTCTGGAAATACTTCAGGCTTCCCCATAAATAACTGAGGATGCAGCAGCAGCATTTTTCACACTCCAGAGACACAGACTGTTGGTATTCAAACGCATCACTCACAGTGCAGTGCCCTCTCTGGCCAACACTCCTGCTGTCTCGCCACCTTCTCCGTCCCTGCGGCTGCGTGAAACGGTGCCAAAAAGCACTTAGCCTTGAAAGAAGTTAAATCATCTTCCTCACAGCATCCCATGATAACGTTTATCCTCTTTGCGTTGTGTAATCCAAAGCATCAAAACAGTCACAAATGTAGTGTATGGAACCATCCAAGCTCATCACCCGGCAAAATTAACACCCAATGCAACACCCAAGCAGTGGAAAACTCCATAATCCCACCAGCCCATGGAAGAAAGCTGCTAGGCTGGGTTGAGGGGAGGCCGAGGGCTGGGAGGGGAACAGCAGCAGGATGGGAAAAACAGCAGTGGGAATCACTGCCAGGGAGGGAATGCCAGGATGCTAAGATGCTTGTGGAGATGGGTGCCCATCTCTCACTGGCCGGAGCAGGGGGGCAGAGGGCTGCAGCCTGCTAGCAAGAAAACAATATAAAGGCAAAAAAAGCATAAATGTCAGTCAAGACTTCCTTATTCAATAGGGAGTATTTTTTTCCCCTCCTCCCTGCAAACTGCAGAACCATGTGTAGAGTTCAATAAAAAATTTATCAGGATCATCACAGGGCATTTTCTGGTCAGAACTGAAGCCAAATCCCATGACACCCCAAGCAGTAAACAACCTTGTGTTTAGGAAAAAAAAGAAAGGCATCTGGGGTCAACCCTGCTTGGCACGACTGGGAACCAGAACATTCCCATGGTATCACCAGCGGCAGCCAATCTCTTTCTTTAAGAAAAGGTTGTGATTGTGTTACCACATTGCCTGTGATGGATGCCTTTATTGCTACCTAAGTTACCAAGACTTTACAAATAATCTAATAAGTAGGAATAATCACCCACCCCAGTCAACGCAAAAAGATGTTTCAAGAGAAAGATATTATTGATATAAATTTCTAAACATTTTCACTACTGCTGCTGTTCCACTCTACACTGGAAGCCTTACAAAATGCCACCCCACTTTCTGGGAACGAAGGTTCCCCAGCTTTCTGGTTAGCATGATTAGGTTGGTTTCTCATGGTTAATATGGAAACAAAGTCAAGAGCAGCTCTCTAGTACGAGAAAAACCTGGTTCGTTCTTTGGGTGGATGGATGGTTCAGTAGAACTTCAACTAGGTGCCTATTCCTCTTTTAATTTTTACATTTCTTTTTTTCCCCCTTTTTGTGTTTGTGATTGGGGAGGTATCAGGCTTGGGCAGTCACCCCAACATTCTTCCCAGCACATGGATGGGCAGAACACACCCTGCCTCTGCCCAGCTTAATCAAGTTCATCTCTGCAGTTGAGGTGAAGCAGCAAATGAGCCTACCTAAGGTCTTAGTGCTGTCCAAGGGGAGAGAAAGCTCTCCTCCTGCTTCTGCTCTCCTGGACCTGTGCAGTCCTGATCTTTTCTTGAATCAGCTATGGCACTCAACAAAAGCTCCTCCAGAAGAAAATAATCTGTGGTTTTCTGCTCTGTTGATTTCTGCAGGGCTGTTGAGTTTTATCAGCTCACAGAGGGATCAAGCACCAGAGAGGGAAAACAGAAAGCAGGGGGAACACATAGGGAGGAGTAAAGAGGAAAATCCCCAACAAGGAACACAAACCCGCGTCACCACGACTCCACGGCACTCAGGATGCTGTGCTCCCGCTGGAGAGCCCCGTACCTTCTGTGAACGAGCGATGGCCGTTCCTGGATTTTAGGAGCTGTTTCAATCTCAGCTCACTCGTATATCTAGGACCACTGCAGTACTCCAGGAAAATGCTACATCCTACCATACTCCCAGTGAGAGAAGGGAGTCCATGTCTGCTATTGATGTGCAACCTGGCAAGGAGCTGCTACCCATTCCTCCAGTCAGAGACCCACCCTTAGCACCGTGCTGAGCAGGTACGGCACAGCATCCACTGCAACGCGCACATCCCACGTCCTAGGATCATCCCGGATATTCAGTGGCAGCCTGGCCCCCAGCGCTTGCACCAGGGAGGGGAACGGAGCAGAAGGCAGAGCACACCATTTGGGGAGGGTATTTAAATATCAACTGCTTACAGGAGCACTGGCAGTGCTTTGATCACCAGACATGCAGGCAGCCTCATTTAATCTGAATTACAGAGTCAATATGCTTTTAATTACATCTTTAGCCAGGTACTCAGATTTTTGTCATATCAACTGTGGCCCAAGATGGTGGGTTATTTTTATATCAAGTCTTTGCCAGCACTTAGATTTCCACATCTCCCTGTCACTTCTCTGCCTTCATTTTTATTATAACTCCAGAAGAATCAGCAGAGGGGAAAGGTTGTTTGCTTTTTATTTTAAAACAGGTATCAGCTCTTCCGTAGTATTTGCATTGCAAATGCTTCCACATTTTGCTAGCAGATGAGAACTGGGACCCTAACGGGGTAAATCTGTCTACACGGCTCGAACAGGAGCTGAGCCCACTCATATGAGGTATCTGCTCAGTGTTGACATGGGTTCACAAATAACTACAGAAAGGTAGAAAATTCCATTAAGAGTTATAGCAAAACTCTGTATAATCTGTAGGAAGCTCAATAACTTGTCATTTCAAATTATTTATAGTGTCATAATCTGGGATAGCGTCTGCATACCTACTTCAGAAATTTGTAGTTTCCTTATTGCCCACCAAGGAGCACAAATACATGAGAGGAAACATCTCAAAACTAACAGCAACACAAAATACTCAGGGTAAAAGCCTTTTCTGTGGCTTTCCAAGGTCCAGACAGCGGCGTGCTGAAGCTTAACCCCGTAACACTGATGATGTTTATGGCAAAGTATTGGAAAATAAAATACAACCTGACCAAGGGGGTTTTTGTGAAAAAGGACAGTAACGAAGGTCACACACAAGCCTAGGAAATCAGTGACCTACCCTCAGCTCTGCAACTGTTTCCTGGGGGCATTACATCCCCACTTGCTAGCCCGCTGCTCCCTCTCCATAACACGTGGAGAGGGAGAGCAGAGCACTGCATCACTCCCCGGATACAGCCAGGATAATATTAAAGTCTTGGAGGTGCACAGATCATGAAAATAGGAAGCTCACGAGTGATTGCTGAGTTAACCCTGTTCAGGGGCTATTTGCAGAACCCCTAACCCTAAATAAACTTTGTTTTGTTGAAACAGGAGTGTGGGATATTGCCAGGAGTCCTTGACACTGTCCCTGGGATGCGGATGGCGTAATGTCCTCGAGTGAAACTGCTGCACCCTGAGGAAGTCAGCATGCATTTGGCAATGGCTCCCTCTCCAAGCACAGACAGCCATCCAAATAAATAGTCACCTCCAGCAGAAATGTCTTTTTTTTTCCCCACAGTGCCGGGGCTTTTGGCTAGCAAACATAATGGTCACAGTTTCTGCCTTCAGAGGGTCTTTCCATCTTTCCGGTGCCTTCCCATCACCAGTCCATTCAGACATACCCAGTTTCTTCCAGTACTCAATAGCTGCAAGCCCACCAGCAGCCTGCTGAGCAGCTTGGTTAACACCTGCACTACGATGTTTATTTTCTTCAGCCTCTCCCCAGGAATTATTCCAGCCAAGGATGTCAAACCACTATGCAAAATAGAATTTAAAAGCTTCCCTCTGTGAAGAAGATATTATCATCCTTACCACTAACAAAGGGAAGCCTGATGGAGACAGCCGCATTTTTTCTAGAAGATACACATTTATACGATATTCATATTTTGCCCAAAGCAAAAAGAGGCTTTCAGGAGAGCCAGACAGAGGTCTCCATCTTTCGGTCACCAAACACATTTGAATCCAGCACAAAGGAACAGGAGCCTGCAGGCTTCCAAGTTCTGTGTTAAATCATGAGTATCATTACAGCCACTGTGGGCTGACTCCACCGTGGAGCGAGGCAGATGAACTACCTCACGAACCACACTCAGCCCTGGCTCTGGTCCTCGCTTTAAATCACACGTCAGACAAGTACAGGCACAAAGCTCTCCTTTACAAAGCCTCTGATACAACAGGATGTCTGGCGAATGGCTTTGATCGGTTATTGATCATGACCATTGTTCCTGGACTGAAGGAACAAAGTGCATGACATGGCCTCTCCGCGACGCTCTCCTGCAGCAGCACATCTCCCAGTCCTCAAAGGAAACTGCACTGCTGCCTTCCTCCTCCTGTCCCCGGCACGTGCTTTGAGGACGAGGATCCTCAACAAAATAATAAAATGGAGCATGAATCTGTTCCTTGGAAAACATTTTTCTTTCTCTATTAACTTAACAAGAAAGAGCAAAGGTGCAGCACTCAAGGGCTTTTACCACTCAGCAGCTTTAACTCTTTTGTCTCTCCCCGTGCTGCCAAGAGCCACACATAAATCTAGATCTTGATAGACGTAGATCATCTAGATGGGCTAAGAAGAAACTGTATGCAAAATGAGGTGCCAAAGTCTAAGAGCTCGCAAACCATTAAGATGAGTCAGGTTGTAAATTCCAGATCAAATTTCCACAGACACTGGGGATGCTCCAGTCAGGCTTCAAACTTGGCAGCTTGATCTCCACAATGGCCCAAATCCAAAACTCATGTGCAAGAAACACCAAATCCTTGGCTGACCCTTTGGGTTTGAACATCAAGAAACCAGTGTGACCCCAAAATCCAGACACTGGCTTAAACAGCGAGGGATTTTTAATACAAAAAATACCATCATCCAAAAAAAAAAAAAAAAGCCACCACAACAAAAAAAAAAACCAAAACCAAACAACAAAACAAAACAACAACAAACTGAGATCTTTTAATTGCCTTTTGTTTGAGCTTCCCCTTTCTCCATGCTGCACAATTAGACCAAATGCATTGTGAACCCTTCGATGCCCAGCTCCAGCACTGAAATATTTATAGCGGCATCAGTGGTTCCTGACAGGTCTTCCAGATGATGCAGGAGTAAGTTTTGGCTGCACAGACCCCAGTCAATATAATCACAAGGAGCTCACTTAACTCTTGGGCCTGGACTGGGAATAATCTCACTTAACGACTTTTCACCAGCCTATCCCCCATGCTACGGCTCTATCGTCTTCAGAAATAACGCACCGCAAGGAAAGGGCAGGGTAGGAAATGTGTGAAGGAGGACAACGTACAGGGTGATGTATCACTTCATCTTCTTTTTTTCAGCTACATCCTCTCACAGTGCTAAAACCAACACATCTTTGCTTTTTGTGTTCAGGTGGAGGCAAATAAGTCGTTAGTGTCTTACCCTGATAAGACGCCCAGCACCAAGTTGAGCATGAAGAAAGAGCCAATGATGATGAGAGGGATGAAGTAAAGCCAGTTCCAGGTATTTCCTGCAGCATCATTTGTCTGGAAATCAAAAGAAAGGAGAGAGAAAAAAATCAAATACTAATCAGCCTCAGAAACAAAATATCATACAGAAAGCACAGGGCAGAGGAGATTCCTCTCGGATTTCCATAGGGCTGTCCACCACTGATCATTCATTCTTTTACATTGACAAGTTCAAATGCCAGCAAAAGAGCTGATGAACCAAGCTGATTGTGCTACCATCCACACCACGATTTGTCATTAGCTCCAGTGAGAAGATTCCTCTCTAACTCCACAGCTCCAGGCCGGCCCTGCTGCAGGGCCAAACCAGGCTTTCGAGTGACCTACGTCTGTGCAGGCTTTCTACCCCAGTCTCCTCCCTTCCCATCTCAACTCTGCCATCCCACGTGCTGAGCATCAGCGTCGTATTTACAGCCACACTGAGGCACAGCAACAACGGGAAGGAACCACATCTGTGCCGTGATTAAGGGAGAGCATGGCACCATGTCCAGAATCGGGGCACTCACACCGAGCAGGAGAAGACAACGAGTCTGCAAGAAAACAAGGTGTCTTCAGAGAGACTGCAATTCCACATCTGCTTACTCAGCACTTTGGGCTTCTGTCATCAGAACCCTTCTGAGGCTCCTGGAGTGAGCAGCAGTCTGGATCGAGGGGAGGGAGGGTGGTTTAGTTTATGGCAAGGTTTCTGCATTCATCAGCCACAAGGGAGTACTTTAAGGAACTGCTGAAAAGTGAAATGCCACATGGCCCTTCACTGGAGCTGAGTGCGGAGAAAAATGCAAATTCTTCTCTTGTGAGTGAAGGATGCAGCAATTTGGGAATCTGGTGTCGGGTGTAAGGGAGGAGAAAAGGGAAGCAAAAAGAAAAAGAACACGGCCAAAGATGTTCTCCTGCAGAGGGTAAGGCATAACACAACTGGCTGGCAGAGAGCACAGAAGAACTCTCAAACACCAGCTTCCACAAAATGTGTTAAATCTAACTGATATGGGTGCCTTTTAATTATCTGTGGTGCTTTTTGGTCTCTATTCTGAATCATATTTGCAAGTGTAATTTTGCTTGCAGAAGGATTTACAGGAAGGGCTTTAAATGCATCCACGAACATTTCAGCCACGTGGTGCTTGATGCCACCTCAAAGTAGAAGTCACCTGGTAAACAAGGAAAACCAACATGGGATGTGGGTGACCGATGTCATCACATCTCTGACAGGTGATAACATAGCTCTGATGCAAGCGGATACCTTCTGAGACACTTCTAACATCGTGCATATCTGCCCAAATTCTTCCTCGAGGAAAACACTCCGGATCAAACGCATGACAGGCATTTCTCCAAATAGCAAACATCTTCAGAAATATCCGTGTCAGTTGATCAGTGAGTCACCCGAGAGGAACAGGGACCGTCCAACCTAACCACAAACCACCCCTGCCAACGGCAAAACCAGCACATGACAGACAAATAACTCTGAAGGGAAAACAAGCTGCTACAATGAGAGTGGAAAAATGGGGAAAACTCTGCAACCCAATCGCTCATTCCGATTTTTGATGCCTTTTGCAACACCTGTCATCCCTCCCCAGCAGCACCACCTCTTTCTTCACTGTTTTGCCTTTCCATTTCTCTCTCTGGTTTTACCTATTGCCTTTCCCCACTCTCCTGCACCGCGTGTCTACAGACGGGTTCAAAGGGAACACAGACATTCGTCCTCAGCATGCGGGGACAGTCCCAAGCACAGCCCCGGCCTGCTCGCCTGGGATCACCAGAGCAAAACCCATGGTTTTTATTTTTAGAGGCTGTTCTGTTCTCGTGTTGTCGAGCAAGGTGGCAGCCCTCACTTTTCCAGCTGGAGCAGGCACGTCCCGTTCGGCAAGGCTGGGGGCTGTCACCAGCCAGGCAAGGGGGGCCGTCACCAGCCAGGCAAGGGGGGCCGTCACCAGCCAGGCAAGGGGGGCCGGGGAGCCGGGCCCGCGAGGAGGGGAACAGATGGGAACGAGGAAACCGCACAAACACGCAACGCGAGTGCAGCGGGTTCACTGCTGCCAAATGATCATTTATCATTTATTTATTCATTTGAAGCCCAAACTTGGCGACAGATCCACAATTCCATGCCACGATCAAAGCCCTTAAAAATGAAATGTGCTGAAATACGACTAATTAACCATCCTCCTCCGAGCATTTGCTAGACTGCCTTATGCTCAGGGCAGGGCCTCGCTGTTTGCTCTGCCTCACACTCAGGGATCCAGGATGAACCAGAGGGCAAAACACTAGGCAAAAGGGTGGGCAGCGGGATGAGCCCAGAGGAACAGGAAGTCGAAGGTACACTTCTGAGGTCTCAGCGGAGACCCTGAGATCTGTACCTCAGGTATCTAAAGCCCATACCAACAGTTCAGCCCCTGAAGCGCTCTTCCCAACAAGCCCAACTCCAGTCTGCCTCCATCCCCTGACTGGCACTTGTATCACGATGCAGCCACCATGCCTACTCACAGCTGGTGCCTCCTTCCCCCTCCCTTTTTTATTTTTTTTGCTTGAAGTCTAACCTAAATCCTCAAGACCATCCTCCTAGCCTCTTCCATGTGACTCTGCATCATCACCCACCCTGGAGCCACTGCTCAGCAGGAGCATCCCGGTCACAGCTGGATGCCAGAGGACAATCTGTATCTGCTGACTCTCTGCACAGTTGGCTTTAAGCACCTAGGGGCCCATCCCTTCATGCAGTACCTAGCACATTGCTGGCACCCCTGAGCAGTGACAGTACGGTCACCTATCTACAGAGACAGGTGGCTGAATACTGTCACCTACAACAAATGCCGAAGCTGAAAGGCTCCTGTTGTGCAGGGAGATTAACGCCCTGAGCTCCCACACAGCCAAGGAGAATGGAGTGTACAGCAAAGCACGAGATCCTTCCCACAACCAAGCCTTCTGTGGTTTGCCCAAGATCAGAGGAAGACCAGTATCAACACTCACTTCTGCCCCTCAGACATGGCGCACTCTCAGGCCACTGCCTCATTACGTTAACAAGATGGCAGCTGTGTCTAATTATTAATTCATTTAAAGACATGTTTTGAAACAATTGACTTGAAAGCAGTCTACTGCTGCTTGCAATGAGCTGCAGAGACCAGAAATGGTCTTATATTACCTTTCGTCTCCCTTTCTGCAGCCCTGCCCACGGCCCACGTTCCCGGGGTGTGCGGGGAGGCCGAGCCCCGGTACCTGGCTGCCCCAAGATGAGTTTCCCGTGTTGCTGGAGCTTCTTTGTTGCTGCAAGACCAGAAGAAGCTCTGCTCCATCCATCCTCATTCCATCACCACAAAATGGTCGGTGAAGCCCTGGCTGCTCATCTTTCCTTCTCCCAACCCATCCCCATCCCGGCAGTGCAACGCCAGCTCTCTGGGCCCCCTGCCTAATTTCAGCCCAGTGGTCCCTGCAGCTGGGGCATCACCAGGGGAGCCTCGCAGGCCGCCAGCCTCGCAGCCAAATCCCACGCACTGCTGACTTCAAACAGGGCTGATCAAAGGGAGCAGGAGCTGGTTTGGTAGGGGAAGGGGTATAGAAATACTCTGCAGTGCATCCTTGCCATCAAGGCTCTCGTCAGCGGTGGGGAGTTACCGGGAAAACTATGACAGCTCCTGCAGAAAGACCCAGCAGCCCCAAGGAAGGGAAGCCTGTGCAGTTTTTACCAGGGCTGCTTAATCATGGTTTGCATCAGTACTGAGATCTTGGTTCCTGAATCGCAAAATGACAAACACACAAGCAAGTGAAATTTGGTTTGCACAGAGCCTCGCAAACGGGAAAGTGACTGTCTCTGTTCAACGTGTGGAGGCTTCTGAGGTTTCGGGAGATTTACAGACGGCAAGGTAGAGCAAGTCAAACAGAATAATCCCCCAAACCTTGCCCATCTCCACAACCTAAATCTGTATTTCACACGGCAAGAGGGACGAGAAATTCACGTGTACCCCGGCATGCATGCCATGGACCAGCAGCCAAACTGCATATTAGGGCCGTGCCCCAAGGGTGAACCTGGGACCTGATGGACCTGCAACCCAGAGCTGACCGCTGCTCCCAGCCAGTGCAAACCGAAGATCTGCCACCACTCCGCACCGCCCACAGCCTCGTTCAGTGCCTGTCAAGGACCAAACGAGCCAGGCGGTGACAGCATGTGTTTAAATAACTTATTTAAATAACCTATTAAACACTGCTGAACGTTGTTAAATCCTCTTGGGCAACACAAAAGCAGCAGAACAACAAAGACCTTTGCCGTACAAAAATGCCAGGTGGCACATGGCGGGGATGGATGCCCTGTACAGCAGCCTTCACCAGAGCTCCTCTGCATAAAGGCAGCCAAAATACCTTATAGGTGTTCTTCTATTGACTTCAGAGCTTTAAACGAGACCTCAAGGGCACTGTCTACAGAAGCACAAAGTCACAGACCATCCTACCACGTACCAGCACCAGCCTGGGTACCAAACCCCAGAACAAGGTCAAGGCTGGTCCTGCCGGCAGATCTCCAGCTAGGGTTTCTAGCTGTGCAATGATGCTGCTTTGGGCCCTCAAGCTGTTAGAAACCCTTTTAAACTGAAGAGTTACTCCCCTTTTTTTTACCAGTAGAGCAACAAAACAACTCTCAATTGCCTCTGAACAAGGAGCCAATCTGCTGCTTCATGAGTTTCTTCTTTCAGCCAGTTTAGCCAGGAGTAGCAACCCTGAGGCAATGGCTCCAAATCTCCAAGAAGAAATTCTGCCACCACTTTGCTCAGTACATTGTCCATCAATGTGAAAAATGACCAATTAATGGGCTAACACGTAATCCTTTGGAAATGTTTCCAAAGTGGAGTTCAATAACGAAGGGACCTAATTTGACAGATACAGCCAAAGCTGACACACCACAGACCGCTAGCTCTTCACTATGTTTTTAATCTAAATGCATAGTACACCTAGGTTTCACTCACTTTAATCTAATCAATGGCAGAGCCTGACTTATTTGGGGCAATTAAAGTGTAATCTTCCCAAGATTAACTCTATTTACCCTCCATCTGATTTTTCACAATTCACTCCTCGCTACTTCTGTTAATTAGCAACACTGTTTGTGGTTGATTTATTTCTACCTGTTCCTGTTCCTAGGGTTAGGTGAACACAGAAATTACCAAGAACAAAACCAAAAATATTAAAAGCACATACAATAAGCACATGGAGCCCTGCCTTGCCCAGCACATTTTCTCTAGGCCCTAACTCCTGCTGAGCTCTTCATCAGAGACAGACAGACCTTGCACAAGAAGGGCAGAAAACTCAAATTCACTGAGAAAAGCTATTCCAGGTTCGATCTGTGGAATCAATGACGACCTTCTCTATTCACAAAATGGTTGCAGGCTGAAATGACATTTAAACCAGTCGCTTCTCTGGGATGCTACATAGTCCACATTACTGTAATACCCTGTAGTGTCGATCTTCACTTCTAGAAAATGAAAAGTACCTTCACAGATGGAGAATGGGCTATACTGGCTTCATATTAACTTAGTAGGTTCAAGTCCAAATCTAACTCACATCTGAAGCCCCTGAACGCATAGCTATGGTGAAGCACAAACTTTGCCTTTTCTAATTAAGAAATACTCATTATTTGCGCTATTGGTAAGCAAAAGCCCTGATGGAATGTTTGGACCCCATTCTGCTGAAAGCCCTGGAGAAAATACCTCTGCCCCCAAAATCCAACCTCGTGGAGTGTAGGCTGATGTATTTGTCAAATCAGAGCAGGAGACACACGGCTTCGCCCTTAAAAAGATAAACTCAAGCCTAAAATCTAGCAGGTCTTTGTATAGCTTTTTTATAAGTTTTATTGTAAACAAAGATGACCACAAAAGGGGACTGTAGGGATTTGCGTAAACTTCTAAAAATACTGCAGCCTTCAGAAATGAGTCCAGGGGTCTAGGAGATAACGAAGAGGCCTCAATCTCCCATCAATAACACACTGGGAAGAGCTGAGGAGTTCAGCATCTTCCTCACCTACCTGAGAAAGTCATATCTTAACATCTCATTCTGTAAAGCTGTGAAATATTTTTTCTCTATTCCATTTATTCAGTTACCAAAAAAACTATAAAAATTTATTACTTTTCAGAAATATTAATTTTTCTCCTTTTTTTTCCCCCCGCATCTCTTTGGATTAACTGAAAACATAAGAAAAAAAATACATTTTTTAAAACGTTTTCATCTTTTAAGTCTTAGACAGCCTTTTTTACCCAGAAGTACCACCAAGCCCTGCACTGAGGAGAGGTCTCTATTGCTATCACCAGCTTTAGAGAAGGAGAAATTATGTCACAGCCAGGTGAAAGGGGAGCTGCTTCCACATTTCCCAGCAGATCAGCAAAAGAAGTCCCATCTCTCAAGTCCTGATCCAATGTGCTGGTTTATACAAAATACCAGAATCTGCAAAAACAAAAGCCTTTTTTTTCCCCTAGTTCCAGTTTAAACACAATCTTGGCACAAAGTCAGTCCAGTAACTTTGGTTACTGACTTTCAGATGTTACAGTCCATTTGCAGAGAACATCTGGCGTTCAGCTCTGCAGGGACACGACAGCCGGGGATGGGGGAGTGCTGGCGATTGACCCTTCTGAGCAAAATTAAGTTGGCTGAGAGGTGCATTTCCGATCGATGCTCAGGGGTTGTACCACCCACGGGAGGGAGATGACAGAGCATCTGCCTGGTGTGCCCATCTACGTGAAGGATACAACTCAAATGGGCTGGTTAATGAGACTAGCGGGCAGCCCAAATCACACTCCCACACGTGCTACATGCAGCGAGACTAGGTTGGATTGGGGTTCAAATATCCCCCTTGAGCATCCCTCCATCTGGGATTAATGGGTTCAGGTCATTCAGAGCAGGTGCCCTCATATGTAGAGGGGATGGATCAAAATGGAAGAGCCCCAGTCCAACAAGCTGCAGGGAAATTTGGAGTCAGGCTTAAACACTGTTTCTTGCAGTTTTACCTGCTTATGTGTGCTTTGAGGGAAACTCCTTAGCTAGAGGTTTCCACGTTTGGCCATGGGATGGACAGGATCTTAAGAAGACCTGAGATCCAGCTAAGAATTCGAGATTGGAGGATCTCCTGATCTCCAAGAGGAGATATTCGAGTTGTGCCTCCTGTGCCTTTGTGGTAGGTCTCATGTGGGTTTTGGACACTAGGAAAAAGATGTGTTTTCTGGGGGCCTTTTGGATGGGGTACCTGTTGACATGAGGGCCAACAGTTGCACGAAAAGCATTCAGAGAGCCCACCAGCCTCTGGGCTCCTGTTTCCGCGGAACCTGGGCCAAAGGCAATCACGTCCTGGGTTTACACCTGCTCAATCTGAGCTCTCTGGGAAGAGGCACACTAAACCCTTGGCACATTACAGTCAAATCAGCATGTCAGAGAAGATCCTCTCTCTTCACAGAAGGTCTTTGAGTTACTCTACTCTTCTTTTTTACCTTCAAGACAGAGGTCAGTCCACTTCACTACGTAATAACAATCCACCCTGTGCAAATCCCCCAGCTGCTCCTTAGATCCATCCGTAACTCCCGGTTCCCAAGTGGGCATCAGGTGAAAAAATATCTGAAAATCCTTTGATTCTCACGACACTAAAACAGATGATGTCTTGAAAAGAAGATAATCCTCCTGCCCTGAAAAGGGAAGTCACTTGCATCCAGCCCCTCAGCCACTTGCTCTTTAGGTGCAGAACACAGACACGTTCACCACCAGGATCAAAATCAAATCCAGAGTGTTTCACATCCTGAAAAAAAAAAAAGCAACCTACTCCTGGCCAGAGACCACACACAATCAGCCTCTGCTGCAGACTCTGAAAGCTGTGGCAGCACCAGCTATGGATAAGGGTCTGGCATTAGCTCTTTTCCCTTTGGACCAAGGGCCCAGCTGAACCCGTAACAAGCTTGGGATGCTCAAGATAAAGCCCCCCTTTGGTAGTGTTGGTGGAAGCAGCGTAAGAGCCCATTCAGGGCAGAAGACAAAAAGCAGACACGCAGGGAGGTTCAGTGCAATGGCAACACGTACCCGAGCAGAAGGCAGGAGGGGTTAGTTCAATTTCAGAAAATCGGCCTGAAAGCATAACTTAATTTGCATTCATTTATCACTTTATAGTCTCAGAAGCCACTGTCTTACTGTCACCGGCTTTAACATCACATCAGCCACAATAATTGGGAGAGGTGCTTTTTTCCCCCCTCTAAACATACCTAAAGCAGGAGATCCTGTAGCAGCCTGCCCGCCCCACGCCGTCACACCACACTGTGCAGCATCCTTCCCAACGTCCTGCCAGATAAACCACTGCTTTCCGGGCAGAGCCAGCGCTCTGCAGAAATGATAACACAGACCTTGTCGCTTCTCCGTAGGGCTGGCATCCCCCAGCCTGGCACGGCTCATGCTGCTTCCAGCCCCAGAGCTGCCCCCCTCCACCCTTATGCTTCCCCAAGGGACATACAGGTACTTTAGGATTCACATTTTCTAGCTTTTCTGATGACAAGAGTTAGAAAGTCCCAAATAAGAGAGGAAGTGGGCTATAATTCTCTCGAGCACGTAAATCCAGGAGCCGGGCTTTCAGAGGAAAGAATCCAAATGCATAAAACCAACCCAAATGCCAGAAAACTTCCAGTAAAATCCTAGAAGCTGGCAGCATTTTAGTTGTGCTACAATACTGCCAGCTGTGTATAAACACGTTTTAACTATAGTGGTTGCATGCAGTAGTAATGTTAATTCAGCCACGTTTAAACAGAAGCTAAATCCTCCCCTTTGTTTCTCTCCTTCTCCAGCCCTACAGAGCCAGGGAGACTGAAAAACCAAAAACGCTGATGTTTTATGCCTCGATCCAAAGGCTTACAGCACCAATAAATCAATACGTAAATATGCTAGCAGGATTTCTTGATAAAAAAATTCATTCTTTCCCCAGGTAGTGTGGACTCACTCAGCTGCTTTATTCATGAGCGCGCCTGCCTGCCTGGCCCTGCGAAAGCTCTTCCACTGGTACAAATCACGGGCTGGTCAAGGGATTCTACATGTTTTTTTAATCTTTTTTTTTTTTTTTTTAATTCTCTCCTCTTCTATTTTTAAACAGCTGTGAACTTTAATTATGAATGCAAACTTGATCCAGGCAATTCCTGTTGGAAACAGGTAACGCACGTTCGTGACAAGGAAGGTCAGATCCATGGTGGAAGCGTTCAGGAGAAAAGTGCCGTGGGGGCACCCGCACCAAACCAGACCCATTTATTTCAATGCTCTCAGTAAACCTTCCCTACCTGTATTCAATATTCAACACAAATCTAAAAGCCAAATAGCCAGTAAGACCAAGTGACACAAACAATTTCACCTAAACGTGACTCAGACTGAGATGATAAGGGGGCAGTCAATTCACCCAGCAAAACTCCAAGACACTTTTTGACTCAAACCAGCACCACAGGCACCTCATGTAGTTATCTCCAAGTCTCTTTTCTCGCACGCAACCAAGCTCTGTTTTCTGAGAAGGGGGAGAGAGCACTGCCAGGTCTCCACAAAAGGTAAGCACAGAGGTTGGGCGGCGTTTGAGGAAGCGTTGCTCCTAGAAAAACAGGCATTGTTTCCCGGTTTGAAATTCTTGGAAAGCAGGAGTGCTTTACATGTCATTCATTTCTTGAGAAGAAATCAAGTTACACTTAGAATAAATTTGGTGCTCTCTCAATTTGTTTTTTTAATACCGCAAAGCCAACCAGCAAGGCTTCAGGTATCTGCTGTCTCTCACCAAAGCACCAAAGCTGTCCCCAAACAGAATCCTAAAGTTGTAAAGAGGGACGAATACACACACTTGTGTACCCACACAGACACACGTATTTAGATCTCTGTCCGGTTTGGTTCCTCACAGATATACAGAGTATTTACACAAGGATAAGGATACATTCAGATGAAAAGAGAGGTTTGGTTGGTCTACTGAGTGGATGCACAATAAACTTTTCCCTAACTCAGCAAGACAGTTAGTCACAGAGATGGATTCCCAGAACACTGAAACAATCCAATACTCAATTATTTTCTGTCTTTGAACATAGGAAGTTGTGGATCAATGCCCAAAATCACTGTAGATAATGACAGTCCTAAGAATAACATGCAGGTTTCCTTATAATCTTAAATGCAGATCGAGATTCTTCCCGGAAGAATACCTCAAGCACTGATTTTCCCCTCCAAACACTGCAGGCAACAGCTACCCAATAAATTTTCAATTTATTGAAAGAGCAGAAAACTCTTTAAATTAATTGAAGTCTTGAATCCATTGTATAAAATTTTAACAATAGGCTATTGCATGCATGCGTTCTTCAGCAGATGATTGGGATTGTGCAGAGCATCAATCTATTTAGGTTAGGCCACCTTCTCTCATTATATCTTCTAATGAGACTACCTCCAGCGATACAGCTTCTCCCCTGGCCAATTATAAGCAGAAAATATCCTTGTAGATACATCTACCGCTCACAGAACGAGCTGGAGCCGAGGTCTCGGTCACGCAACATTCAGAGCACGGCAAAGCCCCCAGGTCCAACAGTCCTTTGTCAATGCAAACCCTGCTTCACAGGACTGGAGTCCAAAGCTAGTTTATCACCACCATTTTCGTCTTTCAGAGAAAATAATACAAAAAAAAAAAAACAAAACAAAACAAAACAAAAAACAGTTGGTCATGATCCCCTTAGCTCCATCTAAAGATGTTCCACAAGGTTTCATTAAGACATTTTAAATAGAAAAGGACTGTCTGCTAAAGGAAAAAAAAAAATTCTTAACCCAAAGTATTGCCAATTTTTTCCAAATTTGAATGAAAACTAAATGAAATTCCAAAGTTTAAGTGTGAAAATATTTACTAGAACGTAAATTCATTAAGTGTGAGGAAAATTGAGACTGGCCCAGAGCTACTCTTCTCCATATTCCAAGACTCTTTGCTGGGATGGACACTGCCAAACATCAAAAGGTTTTGCCGCAGACCATGCTACTAAACAAAATAACCCTAAAAGGAGCAGATATGCCCATCTTTTTTGGTTATGTTGAAGAGCAGGTGATTTAACTGTTATTAAAACACAGTTTCAAATGCTTCAAATTACACCTGTCCTTAGGAAACATCTGGTTAAAAAAAAAATGGGAACTATCCAATTTTTTCTCTTGGCTTCCTCCCATGCTGTACCACACGGCTGTGGTCTCCACCACCGGAAGGTTTCACCACACTGCGGTCCGTGTCTGTCATTATTCCCTGGCCCTGCGAGGACCCAACCTCTGGCTGTGAGCTTGATGGCCAGTACCAGCACTGCTAGCTCTGCACAGGATAACTGCTCCAAATTTACCTTGCTGCTCTGTGCAGAAACAAATGAGCAAATATTTTTAATCCAGCTAAATGACAATATTTTTAATCCAGCTCCTATGCTTCCACCGTAAGAGCCAATGCAAGTTCTCCAGCTGTTTGGGCTGTATCCTCAGCTCTTACGTGGCTACAAACCCATGCAGACGAACTCCCTCCCTACTGCATGACTGTTCAGTCTGGACACTAGACAAGGCGACTTTGATCCAGAGTTTCTTTTGTTTCACAAGCAGTTATCCCACTTTCCATAGTTACTGAGCAATTTGCCTTCTGCAAGGGATTCACAAAGCATTTACTGGTTTTTGGAATGAGAATATGAAAATGTTGCTGGAAGAAAACATCTGGATTAAAAATGTTCCATTTGAAAGTTTTTATAGCACTGGGAACTTTATCTGTTGGAGGAAAATCAACAGGGACAGGTTGCCCAGAGAGGTGGTGGATGCCCCATCCCTGGAAACATTCCAGGCCAGGTTGGCCGGGGCTCTGAGCAACCTGATCTGGTTGGAGATGTCCCTGCTCCTGGCAGGGGGGTTGGACTGGATGGCCTTGAAAGGTCCCTTCCCACCCAAACCATCCTGTGACTCTATAAGAAGGAAAGAGGCTTGAATGTCACCAGTGCTGACCCTGAAGGCAGAGAAAGGAGAACGATGGCACCTTCTGCCAAAGAGCAGCTTCAATTTGCACCTCGTTGCAGCACCCTCACAACATCCGCCAGCAGACTGACCACAGATGACCTCTATCAGCACACTGCTCCCCCTCTTCTCTGCTGCTGACACAACACAGTAAACAGCCCTGACAGCACCCATCTGTGGGGTTCCCTAAGCCCAGCACCCCCTGAGTCACCTTGCACCCACACGACGAGCATCCTGCTCATCCCAAGACCAAGCTGCCCAGATGTGACACCGCACCAAAACGCAGATATTGTACGCACTGTGGCAGCCTGCCTTTGTTCCTCTCCCGTGTCCCAGGGCACACGGTCTGTAGGTTAAAGAGTAAAGACTTTCTCCCAGAGCCCACGCACAGCCAGCCTCTCCTGTCGGAGAGCCCGGTCGCTGGTATCTTGGGTTGCCTTAGGAACTACAAGAGCAAATAAAGCCTTCACTTTTGGTTTTCTTAGAAGCGTTCTGTTATTCTCTTCTACTCCAGCCACAGAAGCAGCAGTCATGGCATAAGCAGACTGGCACACTCCTGAAAGCACGCAGCTGCCTTTTTCATCTCGTGTAGGAAAGCAATTGCTGGGCACGTAAGAGAGCTGCTTGTACCCACCATGCTATAATGTTGTCAAGCTGCAAGTGAATTTCTTCAGCTGGAGTTTTCACTTCTTGGCAAGTGCTAATGATTAAGCTGTTATTTGGAGAGATTTTCATTTCTTTTCAGAGAGAAATTGCTCTGCTGAAGGGGCTCTAAGTTTGTATGATATCTATCACTCTCCTGCAGTACAACTTAAATGTCTCCTATTAAACCCAGAGGTGGCCACCCCACAGTCATTTTGAATTATCTTCAACTGAGACATTAAATAAAATGCAGAAGATGCAGCGAGGCACTTAAACTCTTGCTCAGCTTTACACATTTGCTCAAGTGCTTTTCTGAACAGGGTAAATTGCTGAATCAGGGCTGAAGTGTCCCAATTCTTTCAGCCTTAGAGAGAACGTCCATGCAGGCACAGGGTCAGGCAGTCTGTGTTTCCGGACGGATGCAGACCCAGGCACTGTCAGAGACATGCATCGGACCCATCGTGGCATCTAAACATTTCAAAGCCATTTTAGCCTTAGACATGCTCCACAGTTTCCATTACAATATCTTTGGATCTCTGCAAAACCTCCCAGACGAGGAAGAGTGCAAAGCCTGCCAGGCAGTAACACTGCATCCCTGAAAGACCTGGGTGTTCGGCCCTTTGGCAAACAGGCCCTACGGCCCTTGAAAATCCAGGAGAAAAACCTGAATAAGTGGATATCAGCCAAGGCAGAATTTAGACTGGTATGAGACTGTTGTAGTGACAACTCATCGTTCCACACAGGACCCATCAGTTGTACAGATTCCCCCGCTGATCATGTGCTTTTTCTCTCACAGGGGCCAGCAAAGCAGCTCAGCCAGGCAGGGGAAACTTGTGCTGCTTGCTCAGGGATCTCCGAGGGAATTATCAGCTGAACTACACTTCCGTTGATGAACACACCGATTTATTATACTGATATATTATATACATCTGCAAGCTATCATTAGCAAATATGTCATTTCAAAGCATAGTGTAAGGCTTCTTTCTGGTGAAATGGGAGATGAGAAATCCAGTCCACCTTCTGCTCAAGAGCAGGATGCTCAGGACAGTTTGGGCATGGAGCTGTAGGGAGGGTTTTGGGGCATGGAGGGTTTTCTGCCACTAGGTTTCTGCCCAGCAGCAGGGCACAGGTGGTACATGATTCTGTTTATTGTTTGAAATTCAGAAAGATACTGAGAATTAGATGACTGTCACACACAAGGGATAATGATAAACTAAATAAACAGTGACTTAAAAGACTCATTTTTCTATATAATAACAAACCTCTCTGCCACTCAAGCAAAACACATGTTGTAACAACATAATGGGATGGAGCAGGCTTAAAACCAGCAGGAAACATGAGTGAAATCCACACTTCTATAAGCAGCTGGAGGAAAGTCTATGCATCAACCCACTGAAGACCTCAAAAGAGGTATTCAGTCTGGACACATAAGGAAAAAAATTGTTTACTATGAGGGAGATGAACACTGGCCCAGGTTGCCCAGAGAGGTGGTGGATGCCCCATCCCTGGAAACATTCAAGGACAGGTTGGCCGGAGCTCTGAGCAACCTGATCTGGTTGGAGATGTCCCTGCTTCTGGCGGGTGGGTTGGACCGGATGGGCTTTAATGGTCCCTTCCCACCCAACCCATTCCGTGATTCTATAAACAGGACATGGGCAATGCACAGGTCACATGCAGGCTCTCTCTCTTGGGATGGCTTTCACACAAGGGGAGGCTTCAGTTAGAATTTTCAGTGCAGTTTTGCGTTCAAGTTAATAGTTTTGCTGATCTGTTCTGTGCTTTTCTTGCAAGGGCTTGGTCATCCTTAAGTCTGTCTCTGCCTTCTGCATACTTCCAGTATCAGTTCTGCAAAGCACCAGTCCACACTCCAGGCTCTTCCCTGCTTCTCCCCCAGCTACTGACTGTCACTCCCATACTGCAACTCAAAGCCGCTGTCAGGCTCTTCGGTGCCTGCTCCTAATCCTGCCATCACTGCCCAACTTCCCTGTAAGTGATCGGTGATACTGAAACACAAGAAATCAACATCAGCCTCACAGCAGCGGAGTGAGACTGGGAATGATCTATCACCTTTGTGGGCACATACAAGACGGCTGATTCTTATTAGCGAGTTAAAGTCATCCTAACTCAATAGCAAATGCAATTTAACACTAACATCATTATGGGATTTTGTCTTCTTTATGAAACTGCAGGGAGAAAGAGAGCACAATTACATCCACACAGCTCCTTCGCACAGCACAGGAGCTCAGCTCCCATCTCCATCACAAGCGCGTGGCACCAGTGCGTTATACGTGCACTGCCAGCTCCGTAACACAGCTCCTCATGCCAGGCATCTTCCTCAGTGCATTTCCAAGAGCAAACACAGGGTGAAAAGAAAAGTTCAGCGCTGGTGAACACCAGGTCCCAAGGGTAATCTCTCCCCAGGACAGGGCTATGGAAATTTCACACTGTATGTGTAACCCAGCCGTTAGATACGGTGTGCTCTTTGCTCCCAGATGCTCTAAAAAGCTGAGAAGTCAGAACAGGCTCTTTGGTACGGACAAGACGCTGGTGGCACATTTCTTCACATACCTCCAAGCATTGCTTGCTTTATCACTGTTAAGTTTTTTCATCTGTTTGCTCCTCACTTTCCACAGTGCGCTGCATTATGAGATCTCCAAGAGGGGTATGTCCTCCTCTTTGAAGACCCAGGTAAATCATAGAATCACGGAATGGTTAGGGTTGGAAGGGACGACCTTCAAAGCCCACCCAGTCCAATCCCCCTGCCAGGAGCAGGGACATCTCCAACCAGATCAGGTTGCTCAGAGCCCCAGCCAACCTGGCCTGGAATGTTTCCAGGGATGGGGCATCCACCACATCTCTGGGCAACCTGTTCCAGTGCTCCACCAACCTCAGCGTAAAAAAAAAGTTTCCTAATATCTAATCTAATTCTGCCTCCCTCTATTTTAAAACCATCACCCCTCATCCTATCACAACAGGCCCTACTGAACAGTTTCTTCCCATCTTTCCTGTAGGCTCCCTTGAGGTACTGGAAGACCGCTATAAGGTCTCCCCGGAGCCTCCTCTTCTCCAGGTTGAACAGGAGGTCCTGGCCATATGCTGTGTTCCCAGAGAGCATTTCAGCTCATGCCACACAATATCAGAAAGCAGAGCATCCTTGTTTTCATGCATCTTTATACAGCTGTCAATGCTAAGTGCAGCATCAGTCCCCTGGTCCGATTTACTGGTACTGCTCTCTTCCAGCCCTGCGTCCTGCCACCCCACATTCAACCAGAGCCGCCCCTTGGATACAACAGAGAACGCAGTGTAAAAAAAAAAAAATATATATATATATATATATATATATCAGAAATGTGTTGTGTGATTCCAAGTGGCAAAACAAAACTTTTCCTTGTGCTGCTTCTTCCTGTTAACGTAATGCAAGGAAAGCACTTCAGCCAATTTTTCCCCCTTCTCCTGTCTGCTCACGCTTTTGCTGGGTAAACGGTTTTGTTCCTCAATATGTTAATTCAGAACAAGGACAGCTGATACATACACATACATAAAGAGTGATCATAGGAGTCTGAACCCACTCACACCCCCTGTCAGCCACTCACACCGCAGGCTGCCAGCCCCAGGACACACAAATACCACTGTGAACAAACCTCATTTATTCTCATCCATCTCAATATCTAGGAGTTATGGATTTGTGCTTTAGTAAACTGGCTTCAGGTCACTTCTAACAGAGAGCAGACAACAGCATGAGGTGTATTAGGAGAGAAGAGCCATTTCAGAGTCACCTCCAGAGTCCCACAGGCTTTTCTAGTGCATTTACTGCTGTGCTGGAGCAGGTGTGACAGTCACACATCAGCAGAGCCAAGTGCAGAACCTCACAGGAAACCACAATTGTGAGCGAAGGGCCAGCAAAAAGCCACTTAAGTCACCTTTAAGCCTTAACTGGCAGGTTTAAGAGGTGCTTGAAAGTGGGGGCCTCTTGAGCCCAGAAGGAATCTCACAATCAGGCAGCGAGCCAGGAGGAACCTTTACCCACATCTCTGAGATGAGGGGATGCTTCACACTATTTATTTCCCTTCTGCTTTCTGTTACACGTTCACGTGCACCCTTCCTCCACCTTCCTGTAGAGTTTTGCACAGGAAACCATCTCATGGCCCAGACAGCCAGTGCTAGTCACATCGAACTCCTTTTCAGGAACATCACCTTTCATTCCTCAACTCACAGTTGTGACTGATGAAGACCAGGTGTCGATGGTTCAATCTTTACAAATAATTGCCCCTAGAAAGGCAAACTCTCCAAACAACTTGCTCAAACACATTCTCTTCTGCCCCTACTAGTCCCAACACATCCACCATCCCACCAACAAAACTATCTCTGGGTTAGGCTGGAAATGAAACAACAATTATATCCCAACCTTCCATTTCTGTATCTTCATAGGAATCAAGAAATTCAAAGACACAAAGGGGAATGAAAAATATCAAGTGAATCATAAGCTATTCTAAATTCAATGAGGGTAAAGTTCTAGTTGGGATTCAATTTAGGGTAGACTTACATTTTATTTGAACTGTTCATTCCTACTTACAAGCATATTAGGTTAGGCCCTGTCTACAGTCTTTAAATACCCACTGGACACTAATATTTGACGGTAGAAAATAGAAGAAACATGAAAAATCTCTTGCCATTAAGATCAAAAGAGAGCGAGCGTACACTTTGACATTTCTCCTTTCCTACCAGCAGTCCCTGTTTTGCAAAGCAAATTCCACCATGTAGCTTTGAACTCCTGAAGAGAAAAGATAAAAGGTGAAAACCCAGCTCTTTGAAAGTCAACATCAAAACTTCTGCCAACTTCAGGTGAATCAGGTTTTACCCATGATTTTCTGCAGAACTAGGACCACAAACCACACTCCTTGGAATCAACTCCTTGGAATCTCGTCGTGCACCTCCGCTGCGACAGCATGACTACACCTCACGGAGGGGTACAGACCACCTAGCTCAAACAGTGCTGGCTGTGTAACGACCACAGCAAGGAGCTCCAAAACCTTCCTAATCCACCGAGTACCCAGTGGAAAGCTTTGGGCTCCAAGCTACCCACAGCTACAGTGCTAGGTCTACCCTAGCTATCTCATTGAAGGCTACCAGTGTCTCTTGTCTCTGCTTACAGGCTCTGTCATGAATGCTTTTACTTAGCATAGTAAAAAAAATTGTTTTCATTTGGGAATTCATGGGCAGGAGCAAGACTTTTCAGGCTTTTCTCACTTTGGAAAACAAGATGAGCTTCCCATGAGAATCAGGATTGAAGGCAGGAGAGTTCCATGATGGATAAGAAGGCTCTGGCATGGGAAAAACTGAGAATTGCTGCTGTAGAAGAGGAAAACAGGAGTTACAGCATTGCCTGTTTAGAAAGTTTTACATCTCCAAACAGCTATATTCACAATACTCAATAGATGAATCAGTCATTCACAAACACTAAGCATATAAACAAGATGATCTAAAATACCATTGTTTCATGTGAAAGCTAGATCTGGAGGAAAATCAGGACTCAGACCCCAGGGCACCAGAGTTTCTCTTGCTGAGCATCTGCATTATTTCCTCCCACTTCTGTATTTGTCCCCCCAGTACTCAGCCTCAGCTTTCTCTACCCAGACTCAGCACCTTAGTTTCCCGAGAACTTGGAGGCCATCACTAGAAATGCTCTCCTCCCTCAGCAGTGCTAAACATCCTCACTCGCCAACAGCCACTGGTTATTGTCAGACATCTATGCTTAAAGCATGATAACAAGTGCAGCATGGTAATACTTGGCATATTAAAATACATTATGGGAACTAATGAATACATTTACATAATGCTCCTGAGAGATTATCTATGACCAGCTACCACTTACCCCAGTAACGGCTCCCTTGGGCACAAGCCCAGTGGATGCAGCAGCCCTCGCTGTCTCTCATCCCCCAGCCCCGGCGTGATGCTCCAGGTGAGCCCTGCTTACTGCAGAACGCGCCTACCCCGAGTAACAGAGCCCAGAGCAGAGCGCGGTCAGCACCGCCAAACGCCAACCCAGAAGAGCTGCATCAGCTGAGAGGCACAACTCCTGTTGCTGGACCAGTCCGGGACCAAACTAGTTCCAGCTGCAGAAAAAGAAATTTGGTTTGCGGCTCTAGGGCATGCTGTATTTGAGCAGCACTGCTGCCCACAGTAAGCTGGTGCTCTAGGTAGGTTTTTCCCTAATTTCGCAGTCCAAAAGATGCTCTGCCCATACTTCAGGGATCTCTGATCTGTCTGGATTGATTGTTCACAACCCTGGACTGCGACATTGAGCCCTCCCACATTGAGGAAAACAGTTTAGTTACTCTATTTTAATGCATTCCCAGATCACGTTGAAGCCTTGAACCAGCTGGAAGTAAGTGCACTCCATTTACTGGAGAAAGGGTGCTTCCCTGTCCTCAGGACACAGCAACTTTCATAAATCACCTGTTGCTCCTTGGACCTTTTTGAGTAGAAACAGGGCACAGCTCCCAGAAGTGCTTGTTTGGAGCAATGGCTCTGATACTACAGTGCTGCTGATTCAGGAGGGAGTTTTCCCCAGATTATTCTTTAAAGCACGTCACCCGATTGATGATTCAGCCTTTTTGCTCCAAGCATAAATCGCCTTCCAGATAAAGCTTTGCTAGAAAGTTTTCATTGGCCCTAATTAAAATGAAACACTGTGAAAGTATAAACAGTGGAGCAGCAAGGAAAAATTGGGCTGAGATTTGTGAACTTGCATTGTCCCTGCCGGCCTAATTCCTCGATTTATCACAGGAGAAGGAGTGACTATTTGCAAGGTAGATCGCTTACTGCAAAGCCCAGCCTTTGATGCTGTTTCTCTCTAAATCTGTAGGCAGGCTGCATCTGGATAACGTATAAAGTCATTTCAGTCCTTTGGAAATGAGAAAATAACCCTTCACAACAAAGCTCTTGCTTTGTAAAGACCCAAGCCAAACCATCTAACTCAACCCCAACCTCCCGCTTTCCTGAACATCAGCTTACACCAAACCCTTCAGCTTGCCTGATGCCACCACAGATCAACCAAAGCTGCTTTCGGGACAGAGCCAGTTCTCTCCCTTGTTTAAATTAATGCTGAACTGGCACAGGACATCTCACCTTGCAACTGATCCCAGCCATCACCACTGCAAAGAAAAAACCTAAGTCATCTGAGGACCTCACGGCAGAGGCTATAGCAGGAAAAGTGGAGCAATAACAAAGCTCTATCGATGCCGGGCAAGCAATCAATCCCCATTTTCCAGAAGGAAATGAATGGCCCATTAAGGAAGGGGTCCATAACCTCAACTTCCCCATAATGGGTCTTGGTCCTAGACTGCCCGGCATCAAAGGGATTTCAGCCCTACAAACGGACGCCACGTGGGGCTGTTGGCTTTAACAGCAGGAAGGGAGAGGGTTTGCACGAGCAAGGCACAAACTTACCCCAACCAAACCAAACACGTGACAGCGGGCACACAAAGGAAGGGGTGAAGGAAGGGCTCTGCTAAGCCTGGGGAGCAGCAGCCTTCCCTGCTTTCTAGTTAGATAGTGGAAGAACAAGCACCAGCGTTTGTGTTTTTTTTTTTTTTTTTTTTGCTAATGCATAATCACAGTTTATATAGATCACGTCTCGCCTTTTGTGGTCCCTCAGCCTTTTGCAAATCTTAATTAAGCAACACATTGAAAGTAGCTTCATAGCTCAGCTCTGATGAGCAGCCTGCATCAAGGGAATGCCGGTTTCCTTGAGGAGACCAGAGGCTGGCATGGACACTAGTTCCACCATTGCAAAATTTTCCTGGCCAAAACCATTCACCCCAGCAATGGAAAAACCAAGTGGTGAATCAAAACTCCCTGAACAAGTAATAACCTCTGACTTTCACCAGTTGCCTGAGCCTAAATATGCTGGTTTGCTTCTCATCCTCCACAAACAAAGGAGAAGGACCCTCACATGTGCTCGCTTACCCCACTGTTCAGGTTCTGGATGCAAGAGGTAACATCCTCCAGCTTCTTCCCATATCAAGCCAGTATGGGTCCAGTAGGGACCCGGTTGATTCAGGCAGCATCAACGCACAGTTACTGGACTGACTGGTTCTAGAAGGATGGACTGCTTGCGCTGCTGTTACCTCTGCACAGTCTGACAACTGCATCCACAAACACCCACCACGCTGGGTTTTCGCTGCACTGCGGTTCGAGCCCACTCACCCTCCACCTGACGAGCAGACCATCCAGGCACCCTCACATCTGTCAGAGACATGAACCCACCAAGCGTTGAAACCTAAGCTGGGATCTCAGAAAAGGCTTGACATCATACAACAAATACTCAACTGCATCTCATCCAGGCATCTGTTTCCAATTAGATTAATGGGTATCTAGAAGAATACTCTAATAGTCTTCAAAGCAACCCCCCAAATCAATACCCAAATAGTAAGCTCTGTTTTTTGCACGCATGTGGTACAAAATGCAGTTTGGGAGCAGATTATCTAATACACCATGTATTGATTAATCAATTCCAGCCAGGATGCTAATGGGCTTTTCTTACAACAGTTGGCACTAGACGGAAGAAGCAGGATTGCTGAATGAGAATGGAAGAAACTGGTTGTGTGATGAAGTTTCAGGGCTAGGGGAGGGCATGCAGGGGGGAAATGGGCCCTTCTAGAGATCGTTGTAAGTGGGCAGAGACTGGGAAGAAATGGAGGAACTGAGCAACGAATGGAAAGGGTAATAAATCAGATCTATTGGCTTCAAACACAGCAGAATTGTATCTTGCAATTTACTGTGGTTGATATTAATAACACCTTCCTTTTGCTACAGAAACCGTGACAGGAAGGTCTGCAAAAGAGCCCAGCATGAGTCTAGAGTCCATAATGAAGTAGACTGAACATTTTGTAGTCCTACTGGCCAGTGAAATGGTCTGGAGGCATTATTAATGCCTACCTTAGTTATTTTTCCACATTGACACTTCCGGCTAGGACAGCATGGCATAACTCAGATAACTGACTCAGCTGTCAGATTGTCCTTCCTTCCCCAGTCAATGGAAGGAAGCAGCCAATGTAGTCATACATCACTGATCATCACCACTCGCTCCCTCCTTCCTGCCCTGGTACTTGATAAAGTCCTTCACCACCATAGAAAATGTAAGTATGAAACAGCTGGACCATCCTCCAGACACAAACCATAGCACTTGACACCCACTGTGGAAACTTGTGAAGAAATCACAAAGCTGGGGAGAACAGGTTTGCATCAGATACACAGGTCCCTTAGAGCTCCCAAAGAGGGAGGTATAAATTACAGACACAAACGAGATCATTACTCTGCCTGAAAGACAGCAGAGTCATTCACTTGTTGCTAATTGGGTGAAGTTGTCCTCCTCTTGGTAAAACTGGAAATAGTAAAACTGACCAAGGTTTTGACCTTGAGTGTCTGTGACAGTCACGGTCCTGGCTGGTAGCAAAGACCCTAGTGAGGACATTCAGCCTAGTGTGTTTCTCTACAGCCGGAGTCATGCCAGCTGCAAAGGCGACTCACAGGGCTTTGTAAAATTGTATTGGAGTTGCCAAAAGTAGTACTGGCTCTCGGTGCTAACATGCAGCTGATGCTGTTCATCAATGTAGGTTACAAGTTTGATCACGAAGGCCAGATCCAGTCAAGAGAGGAAATCTCTACGTACAAATTATTAATGACTCACTGGTTTTGCCACCCTATACTGTACAATTTGGTAACTGACTTTCTTCAGGACACTGTGAGAACATGCTCCCACTCACTCACCACCCATCCTACAGTAGAGCACACCAGCATCTCGGAGTGACACACACCGGTTCTTACACATGGCAACACCACACTGACACAAGACATCATGTTGCAGTAAGCAAGTCTGCAGCCTCAGACCACCACAGGCCATGACAGTGGTTCAAAGGCTCTTAGAGGACCTGCAGAACAACCCTCAACAAAATAGGAACAAAGCTCCTAAAAAGCAGGGTGAGGTGCTAATCAATAGGGGAAAAACACACACTCTATCACTTTTTTCCCAGAACAACCTTTTCCAAACCAACACAATGCATTACAGCACCCCAGGATTCCCCATCAGCAGACTCACATTGTAGAGGATGTCTGTCCACCCCTCCATGGTGATGCATTGGAAGACGGTGAGCACAGCAAAGAGGATGTTGTCAAAGTTGGTGATGCCGTAGTTGGGCCCTTGCCAGTACTCCCTGCAGGTCGTCCCACTCTCACACTGTCTGGCAGGAGGCTCCTCTCCGCAAGGAAAATCTCCCACCTCATCACCTGCAGAGAACAACAACAGGGAGAAAAGTTACTGATGGAAGCCAGACAAGCAGCTGGCGCTGCTGCATCCTCCTTGCACCAGTGCATGAATGTAATTTGAGTTTTGGGCTTCCTTGTGCCACTATGGGCATGTAAAAGACATTACACCCGTGTAATCATAGAATCATGGTTTGGGTGGGAAGGACTCTTTCAAGGCCACCCAGCCCAACCCCCCCTGCCAGAAGCAGGGACATCTCCAACCAGATCAGGTTGCTCAGAGCCCCGGCCAACCTGGCCTGGAATGTTTCCAGGGATGGGGCATCCACCACCTCTCTGGGCAACCTGAGCCACCGTTCCACCACCCTCAGCGTAAAAGAATTTTTTCCTAATATCTAATCTAAATCTACCTCCCTCTATTTTAAAACCATCACCTCTCGTCCTGTCACACCAGGCCCTGCTGAAGAGTCTCTCCCCATCTTTCCTGCAGCCCCCTTTAAGTACTGGAAGGCTGCTATAAGGTCTCCCCGGAGCCTCCTCTTCTCCAGGCTGAATAATTTATATGCTGCTATGTTATAAGAGATGGTTTAGTGGCAGGGTGGAGCAGAGCCATCCTCGAAGTGCCCATAATTTATAGTTTGCCCCACTGTTCAGCCATGTCGTATATGAGAAACGCCACAAAAAAAAAAAAAAAAAAAATTGGTAAAAGGCAATGGCTTGGGAATGGTGCACACTTCAAATGCTGCGAGCCAACCATACAGCCTCATCCAGCAGAGCCAAGTGCTAAACTGACACTATGACATGAAAGCAAAATGGCAGGTTCTTCATCAGTGGCTTAAGCAAGAGCTGCTTGTGGATAACCCCAAAATTGTCCAGATACAGAAGTTAGACCACAGCTGCCTGAGGAGTCCCTGGCTTCGTCCAAGGCAGTACCACCACAGCAGCCTGCGAGGTGGACCAAGAGCTCCAACCCCTCTCTAAGCTTCATGTTTCTGCCCCAAAGGGCGATGCTGTAGAGCATCGGTTCGTGTGGCAAGGAAAGCATCCAGCTGCCAGCTTGCCTGCAGCAGGGGTGGAATTTCTCTGATGAGTTTCCTTTTGGATCCAGAGAAGGCAAAGGAGGATGATTGACACAGTTAAGGACCAGAAGGGTGGCCGGCATCTTCCAGGGGCAACTGTGAAGTCTGAAGCATTGCAGCTCGCCAGAGACGTTGCGAGCACCAACACGGAGCAGTCTGGAAAACTAAAGTGCTGGGTTTTCAAAGTAAATAAATATACTAAGTAATTTTTTATTCACACAGAGATGCAATTTGGGGAATATTAAAGGGTTTTAAAAGCGACATGTTATGGTAATGGAGCAGCAAACTGCACAAAATCAAATTCACCAGGGGGAAACAAGATCAGCACTAACAATAATTAGGAATAATCATTCCATGGAGCAAAGCCCGCAGGAGGAAAACAGGATTGTCACCGTAGCTCCAGGATATATATTTATGTGAGTGACGCGTTTTCCTGTTGACTCAACACCTTAATGCAGGGCATCTCTCTCCAGCTCCCATATGGGTCACCACAGGCTTTCACAAGGGCTTAGTGAGACAAGCCTGCAAAAAGAAAATACCAAATCTGGCTCTCACAGGCCTTTTGTGAGTGTGCCTTAAAAGAGAATCCAGTTTTATCTCTGTTTGGCCTTTTGTTGCCAGGTAATGCTCGGAAAATGGAACGCACATCTACTACAAAAAGTTGGGTGTTTTTTTCCTTTTTTTTTTTTTAAAAAAAAAGAGACCAGAACTGGTCCCTTCTCCCACTGGAAGCAAAACTGATGTCCTCCTCTCCTGGAGCAGCTTCAGAGCACTTGGGCTGGGTCAGCTTAAAAACAATCCTGAGTCAGCAGAACAGGACAACAGGGAGGACACAGGGAGAGGAAGACAAGTCAGGCCTCCACTGGAACACGTGCTGCCATTAATTTTTATCCATTTTTCATTAAAATAGAGAAATGTTCCCACTAGCTCAGAACAGTCTGTCAGGCTGAGCAGCAAAGGCCTTGAATAGCCCTTTTGCCATATTTTGGTCCCCAGCATCCCTCTTCGCTGCAGTTTATTACTGACCTACCCAGGCTACCGGATTGGCAGGGCTACAGCAACATTTGCTGTCGACACCTCGACTCAATTCCCTTCACAAAGTAACAGCTGGTACCTCTCGTGCAGCTCCTGATTCCAGGAAAAATCCCAGGAGTTTGCTCACTTTGGGGATTTGGAAGAGAAACAAGGATGAGCAACTCCTCCTCCTCCTCCAATTTGCTACCCTCTGGCAGAGGCGTCTCTCTAATGAGGCTCTCACTTCCACACTCAAGCCGGGCTTCAGAGCCCGTGGTATCAAAGCCTGGGCTTGTTAATGCACCTCTGTGGAGATGACGAGCACTTAGGTTTTAAAAGGCTCAGCTGATGGTTTTGTGGGATGCTCTGCACTCCGCTCGCAAGGGACCACAGCGCCAGGAAACCTCACCGCGCTCTGCCTTTCCAGAAACCCCATCGTGCCACTTCCCGCCGAGCAGATGGATTCGATCCCCATCATTCATCCCACAACCGGTTCGCTAGCCCTTGAGAAAAGCTGGGGCCGGCGCCTGTAAACACAGGCGCCTTCCCACACCTCCTGGCGAGCGGATTCGGGGGGAGGCGAGCCCGGCCACACCGCATCCTCCCACCGAGACGCCAGGTGCTGGGATGCAGAGATACGCAACGCACAACATTTTCTGGCTGCCCTCCCAATTCCTGGCTGGGAGCCACCCAGCACGCAAGAGTCGCTTACACACGATGTTACATGTGACAAAAATCTGTTCTCCGTCCCCAGGCCTGGCAGAGAGATCTCAGTCATCACTGATGTCAGAGAGTTCTCTGCAGAGAACTCACACAGCTTTGGATTTTTCCCTTTTACGTTAACTAGTTTATGGAAACAGGGGGAAAAAAAAATAATTACTCTTCTCTTTAGTCCACTGGCTAAATTCAGCCCATTAGCAAGAGAGTTTCTGAGCCCAACCTGCAGCCACTACCTGCAAAAAAAGGATGCAAAATTTTTTGCGTCCACCCACCTTGGTTGCAATTTAAGACTTGAAAATGCTCCTAGGAAATGCAAACCTTCTCATCACTGCTTTCTCCCTACCATCGCACCAAGAACGCGCCTGCTTCCTCTACACCTGCATTGTCACCGCCGTTGCCATTCCTCCATAATTCTGCAGCAGCCCCAGAGACCTCGCGGTGGGCCAGGACCTCTCCTGCTTGGCATGAACACACACCCCCCACAAAAAGATTGTCCTCTCCTATAAATCCAATCCAAAAATTCTTTTCTTCCAGGAATTGTTGCATTTCACTCACAAGTCACAACATCTGCCTGCCCTTTACAACTTACGTTATGTTTTTCTAAGATTACACAGGAACACAAGCAAGAACACAATTTCACCCTGCTTTTGCAAAGCTCTGTGTAAACTGAACAGTAAACTGCTTCCACGCCGTTGTTAGAAAGCACCGAGAAGGATGCCCAGAGACTTGGCAGGGATGTTGTTTAATTATCATTTGAATGCATATAAATAAATCAATATTAAGACCTATTAGTGATAATCACTGAAAATATAAGACTGTGTTTTAAAGACAGTCAATTGCACCTTAAATTGCTATCTTTTGGAGACAAGAACAGTATTTTGATCTGTGGATAGCCCACATAACCAACACATATTAGCACTGCTATGAAGGCATATTAAAAAATTACATGGAAAAAAATTGCTTTTTTTTTTTTTTTTTTTAAATTGGGATGAGTTCTGAGCCACGGACAAGCAGCTGGCTTTGACACGGCAGCCGGTCCCAGCCAAGGGTCTCTGGGCATTACTCCTCTCCACCTCCATCCTCTGGGCTCTATCACTCATTCACAGGCAGACACATCATTTACTCTGCGGTGCCCAACTTCCTTGCTTTGCCCTGTTCGAAGGACATTTTTTTATCCTTTCAATATCAAAGGGCTCCTTGCCTTCCATCTATTTTTCTTTTTTGTTTGTTTTAATTTTTGGTTGCTCCCAGACTTTCCACCTTACTAGTTTACACTAATATTCTCATACCTGTGCACCTTGCTCCAGAAAACTTGCAAGGAAATTCAGCGTTCAGCAGCTGTTCATAGAGCTAAAACCGATGAAAATGTAAATGGAGAGCAACGCCAAAAAAAAAAATAATAATAACAACAAAAAAACCCAACCCTTCAACAAGCTGGAACAACAGGAATGTGGCTGTGCATTTCTACTACGAAAAAAAAACTTCTCCCATGAGAGGAGGCCCTCAGCACCTCTATCTCACTCTTCCATAGACTGAGAGTAACTCATTAGCATCGGGGATGCCATGGTGGTGTAAAAGTGAGAGGAGGATCTGTCCCAGTGCACATAGGGTGAGCACAAAGGCTTGTTAACTCAATGTAGGTGAGTAAAGAGGGAGAGAATGCCATAATGTAGACAAGGAGAAGCAACAGAAGAGCAGGATAGAAAGCATCCCGAGGAGATGGAGGGGACTAGAAGCATTATGATGATATGCTGGGAGGGCAGCGAAGCGCAAAGCTCACCCGTCTCGTTAGAGAAGCAGGTTTTATGAAATTTCCCCATGTAAAACTCCAGCCCGATGATGGCAAACATCACGATGGCGAAGAAGAGGAGCAGCCCGATCTGAAGCAGGGGCACCATCGCCTTCATGATGGACTTGAGGACGACTTGTAAGCCTGTGGGGACAATGAAAACACACGTAATCAGTGAGGGGAGGAAAACAAGGGCGTGGGGGTGAGGAGAGGTAGGAAAGAGGGGGTGTCTAAAGGAGAGTTTAGGATTGGCAACAGCAAGCAATGCCACTTTTCCCAGGGCGCAATAAGAAAGAGGCTATAGCTGTAATGCACTCAAGATGTCACAGACAACCAGGAAAGTTAACTTTTTCTTATGCCTTTTCTTCAGATGACAGACTCAAATCTCTCTCCAGATTCAGCGACACTAAAAGGACTTTTCCTGAACCCAGTGGAGTCCCAAAACTCAGTCTGTAGCCAGACCAGGTCCTTGAGGCAGAGCCTGCAGCAGAGTGGATGGAGCAGCAGAGCTGGGGACCGCAGCGGCACCCCATCTCAGGGAGGGCAGAGAGTGCTGAGCTGCACGGAAAAGCTGTGATGCTGCTGTGCCTATCACACCACGCTTCTGGAAAAACAAAGCCCTGTGTCTAGGGCTATCTATACTTCCATAGTTTTTTCGCTGGCACTAAAACTCATTTTTCAATTAAAACCAGGGGAGATAAGGCGAGAGAGGCTGGAGAGATGGAGGTGTCAGATAACATCACGCAGACCTGCGTAACAAAAAAACTTCAGCCGTAAGCAGCAGCTGAAAGCCACCTTGGTGGCCTGCCCTAAGGTAGGAGATTGAAGGATTGTCATTGTTATGCCACCTTGTACAGCACTACTGAGGTCAATACAGGCATGTGCAGAAAAAAAAAGTATGAAGATCTGTTGGATGGGAAAAATACTGGGAGTGTAGAAGAAAAGCATATACCTTGCTTGTGTATGAATACACCTCAAGGTCGTACATACACTACACCAAAAAAAACCCACACCACGCAGCTTTCACAGCATCACTAAAAACACGAGAGCAAAAAAATGCTCTGTGGGAAAATATTGTGGTGGTCCAGGACACATCACTGAGTGGGAAACCACATCCTCCTGGGGGAAACATGTGACCCACACCAGGAGAGGGACACCCCTTGGTGGCCACCTCACTTCTCTGACATCCTTAGGCTGTCACTACCGCAACATCGTATTACTTTGCACAGGCAAGAAGCTCATGAAAAGTCAGCCAGAAGCATCTCATTATTAGAGATCTTGTTGATAAATCATTAACAAGCCCAAGCCCAGCCAAGGACCTGGGAATTCAGATTCAAGCTCTGCCCATGAAAGGATCCTGATTTCAGGAAATTTTGGTGCTGTTTTTGCAAAGCATCACCCTTTACTGGATTTCTACAGCATGAACATTTCAGTCCTGAAGCAGCCAGGGAGGTGGCAAAGCTGACGCCCCAACCCATCGTCCCGGATGAGAAAGGGCTGCCTGGCTGCCAAGGGGTTAATGCAGAGGGGAGCAGAGCATCCCACAGAGCAGTGGTTCCCTTTCACTGGCTCTTGCTGGAGGAGAAAGAGAAATAAAATAAAATCTCTGTTCCACATTCAGAAATGAAACATACTCCTGAGAGCAATCTCACACGCAGAGCAGTTGGTGAACAGAGACCAAAAAAAGGCAGCAGGAAAGAGTGTGGGGACTTCGATGGTTTCAGGACATCAGCAAGGCACGATGCAGCTCCTCACCAGAGCATTCAGACCCTTCAGGCTGGCAGGTAAAGCAGATCAAGCTGCCCATTAAGGAGGCAAGTCCAAGTCCTGTCTGCTCTTTCCCCTTATTAAAGGGGTAAAATGCCCAGTGCAGGATGCTCAACTGGTAAATACCATCAGAAGATCCAAGCTGAGGGCCTGAAAGCTGCAAAATCTGGGTCTCAGGTCTTCACATCCCAGAGAATTCATTGGACCCTAAAGGCAAAGGAGTCCTAGGATGAATCCCTGCTGCTCATCTGCAAATTTGGGAGCACAGCGCTGAAATCACCTGGCTGCACACAAAACGGGATGATGGAAAACCAGAACCTAGCAAAGGCAGGAGCTACAGACCGTGAAGAAGCAGGGGAAGAAAATATTGCTCAGAAAAGCATGTAACACCCCAAAAGCCATAGAGCACCTCTGGCCGTGAAGATTTCGCTATTATGCTATCACAACACTCACTTGGGATTCCCGACACAAGCTTCAGAGGCCGTAGCACTCGGACAGCTCGCAGGGTCCGCAGGTCAAAATCAGTGCCAGCAGTTGCTAGAATCCTAATTGTAGGAGAGAAGAGAGGGGAAAAATTCAGATTAAATTCAAATTCCTCTTTCCCAAGCATGGACAAGTGTTGTGTAAAACCAGCAAATATTCAAGCTGTTTTAAACTTTATACTTGTGATCATATTGCAAATTGTGTCTGCTGTAAACCATCAGCCCATGCGCTCCTCCAGAGCTGCCCAGAAGCGCTCAGAATATAAGAAAATCTGCAATACCTGCCTGCTTATGAGGCCACTTACCCATAGCGAGCAGGCCTGGCTCTGGCCATAAAAAAAAAGCAGCACCCTGTACTTAGAAGAAAGCACACACTATTTTTCAGGGAGGCAGTGAGAGGGAAATAAACCCCTCAGTTATGCTAGAAACTACCTGCCAGAGCTTTTCCCTGTAATAAATTCAGAAATCCCTCCAGTACTGATGTCTCCTAATATCTGAAGCGGTTTCTAGTTATACAGTTTACTCTGTGTGTGCAAAATTAATTTTTGTTCAGAGCATCTTATTTGAGGAGAATATCCAGAGAGCAGGGTACAAGTATTTCCTCCGATACGCTGCAGTAACTCTGGTAAGAAATACAGCCCCCAAACCAAAATGATTCTTAAAATTTTAAGTGCTCTGCACAGAAAATGAAATGGCTTCGGTGTTTTAGGGCACAGGAAAGGAAGGAATACTGTCAGTGTCCATGAGCCACAATGACGCAAACTCGTTAAGCGAAGGCCCTGCAAGGCACACTGCCCCACCGAGAGCACGGCAAAATCGTGTTGATGAATTACTGCAGCACTTCCTATGAAGCTTCACAAAAATATTCTTGATTTGATACAGGGCTCCTCTAACATATGCCAACCATGCAGTTAGTCCAGAGCAAAAGCCCTCTCCATTGGCTCCCATCGACTGCATCACTTAAGGTGATTAAGGAATTGCCGTTAGTTTGTGCTAGGTTTGGCCCCAGGGTGTTTCACCAAGATGGAACTGGCTGAACAACCAGCCCACCAGTGAGGTCTGCAAGCCCCAACCACCCGGTGCCGAACGTAGAAGATGTCACCACTCTGGTAACCACAAGTGCTGAAGGCGCTGCCCACGTAGAACCAACCTTGCCCATGCTCTGACCCTTCTCCAAGGGCTACAGCAGCAGAAGGGATTTGCAAACCTGGCTGAAAAGGGGAATTCCAGAGCTGGAAGGAGGCTGCCAGGCTCAGGCTGTTCCCTAGGGATTAGGCCACCAGACACAGCAAGAGTCCGGTGCCGGTGCACAGAGATGCTCAGGGAACATCAGAGCACCCATAAGGTGCTTCTGCAATTCATCTGCGCCTTTTTCTTGGCTCCTGATAACCGGCTGCTGAGCATTCAGCAAAGTGGCCAGCTACCACAAAAAAAAAAAAAAAAAAAAAAAAAAAAAAAAAGCAGAGTATTTCAAACTAGACATATAGTATTATGCAGGATGCCTGGCAAACTCAGCAGTGCAGGACATGGCCACGTAGCGAATGCTCACAGCATGGCCACATTCAGCTAAGAACCCTGCCCTTGACTTACTGACTGACTTAATGCTGCTGCCAAGCCTGGCCCATGGAAGAGCAGGATCAGCATCGCTGTGCGGAAAGGGCCAGACTCCATCAGCAGGAGGTGCTGGAGATCAGGAAAAAAGCATGCTGAGATGCTGGATGGCAAGAGAGGCAGCATCAAGCCAGGACCTGAGGAGCAGAGTACCTATTCTATAGGACACCTGTTCTTACATTCTCATGACCAGAAAATTCACATTACATCAGCTCTTTCGATGCAGTTGGAACATAAGCAACAGGAGACAATTTAAACCAAGAACCATCACACGCAGAGACTTCAAATTTAATCTTCTGCACCCTTGCCAATGATTTCGTTGCTCTTCTCCCCTCCCTCCATCCTCACAGCTTAATTGCTCACTTTTAAACCTCTGCAGTCTGGGAATATCACGCACTTCAAGTCAAAAGATAATCTTAAACATCCACCTTGGATGTTGCTACTAACAGCACAATTAGTCTCCAGTGAGCTGAGATGGATTTGTGCTGTCATCAGGCAGAGCTCCTGGTACCAGCTGAGAGGAGGGGTGCTTGACACGCTCACTGGTTTGTTTCTAAATTCAAAGAGAAAATGGCGGTGAACAGAGGACACAACAAATTAGTCCCACGGTGCCAGTAAATGTTCAGTGGATGGAGGTCTTCATTCCAGTCTCATCTTCCTAACAGGCTTGATGCTAAAAACAGTCTGCTCAGGCTATGGCAACCCTCCTCCCAAGGCAAAACACCCTGTCAGTCAGTAATTCCCACGTCACCAGTGCTTTGCTCCCCTAACCCACACAGGGCACCCTCTGGCCCACCATCTCCCGTGGCTGGAGAGCTGGCCCATCCATCGTACCAAACCACATGCAAACTGTCCGTGCGGCCGAACTGTCACTGCTACGTCAGCCCATGAGTCAGTCACTCTTCAAAAACAATATAAGCCTGTCCAGATTTTGTCTGGAGAGAAAAAAAAAAATAATAATAAATACAGCTGCATCCTGAACAAAGCCACTTTTGGTGGAAGAAACGGAAAACCGAGGGGATGAAGCTGTAGCTCTAGGTCTAAAAATCCACATTTGGCGTTGCAGGTAAATGAGGCCGGTGGTGAGGAAACGCAGGTGGGCACCCAGCCCATTTCCGGCACCAGCCAAAGCAGGGAGGGCTGGATGCTGCAGCCTTCTCGCGCCGTGTGCTCGCAACCGTGGCTCTGCGGCCCCAGGCTGTCCAAACGGTGGAACCAAGGGAAAGAGGGCCCCAGGACTTTTAGAAGTGCTATGGGGTCAGAGTCCACCCCAGGAGCCGTGGCACATGGGCTCTTGCGGCTCCAAAGAACCCACTGGCAGAAAGTTGATGCCCAGAAATCGCAAGGGAAGAGGCGAGTGGCAGCTTTCGGCAGCCAGAGCCCGGAAAAGCAGCTCCGTGAGGGGAAGCCGTGCCAGGGCAGAGATATTGCCTCTTATCCCTACAAAAGCTAGTTCACATCTGCTTAGTCTGTTCCCTATACTGTTCACAAATACGCGTAGAAAAATGACCCAGTGAGGGAAAGGCCTTAATTAACTTTGCGTCATTGACCCAAGTGCCATCTTTCTGTTTTACTTTTTCCCCAACTAGAGCTGAAAGCTCACAGAAGCCGCTGTGAGTTAGGCCAGAACAAGTCGGAAGTTATCATTAAAAATAAGAAAAACAGAGAGATCAAAGGAGCTGGCTGACAAGCACGGCCTGACAACCCTGCCAAAGCATCCCCAGCTGCACGGACAGCCGCCGAGAACAGAGCAGAGGTGATGGGTGAGCCAGTGCCGGAAGAGGAAATCAGCTGTGAAAGGTGAAAAAACAGCAAAAGAGAAGATTTTAAGAGATAACCTCACAAAGAAGAATAAATGGCTTGACCTGGCCCTTTTTGTATCTTAAAGGATTGTACAGAAACACTGAGATTTGATAGGCTTAGAATGTTGTCTTTGACAGCACTTCAAGTGTTTAAGTGCAAAAAGTCTCATTAAAGAAGTTCCTCTGTGTAATTTGCCTTTTTTAGGAGCAGAACACCATCACAAATGCTTGAGGAAAGCAGGATTTGTGCTAATGTATTTAATGTCTCATCCCTGGAAACATTCCAGGCCAGGTTGGCCGGGGCTCTGAGCAACCTGATCTGGTTGGAGATGTCCCTGCTCCTGGCAGGGGGGTTGGACTGGGCGGGCTTGAAAGGGCCCTTCCCACCCAAACCCTTCTGTGGTTGTATATGCTGCTGTGGAGGGTCTGGGCACACATCCTGCCAGCCCAGCAGTGCTCAGGACCACTGCACTCGTTCCTCACTTTCGCAATAACTTGGTTACATGGTGTGTTCTGTATCACCACCTCCACCACCGAGCTCTGACTGACATCTGTTCCCAGAGACAGAGAGCAAGTTTTTGATAAACATTTGATAACATTTGTTCTAGCAAAGCCTGGAATAAATTATAAAAGCCTTTGAGTATTAAAAAAAAAAAAAAAAAAAAAAAAAAAAAGAAGGGAAAGTTCCTTTCCTGAATGTTACACTAACCTAAATAATTAGCAATCCATTTCTTCAAGTACCTCAGAGCTCCAGATTTCTGTGTTCTGGTTCAGCAAGACACGCTGTCGTACAATCCTCTGTTTTCCAGAGCTACCCAATGATGAATCTCCTTGCTGAAGCCCTGACCAAAGAAAATGCCTTAAAACTCCTTCAAGCTTAGTCCCAGATCTCTAAATCCCGAGGACTGGAGTCAGGAAAAGCTAACCTTGCTCTTCAGGATCACCGCCACCTTATCCTCCTCCTGCCTTCGTGTCCTTTTAGTGGATTTATTTCAGCTTTTCCAGATGATCTCTTGGGGAGCAAGTGACAGAGGTGCTTCGCATCTGCCCCAAGGCAGAAGGAGGAGGAGGAACAGAAGTACAGGAGAGGTCCCAAGTGAGAGCCAAGAATAGACAATCAAAAATACAGTTTTCCGTACGTGTCTCTGCTTACAGGAGCAACAACACCTTGGGTCCAGACTCAGCACAGAGCAGCCGGTGAGGCCACACTCAACACACACATCTGCAGGCGATGGAGCGCCTTTTCCACCCGGTCTCCTGCCATCACTGTTCCATAAATCAAAACGGGGCGGGATGAGATGTGAAGAGAACTGGAACTGGCTGAAAGTCCAGCAGCTTCAGCACGTCTGCTTGCGAGCAGATAACATACAGCTACAGCAAAACGCAGCAAGATTAATAACTGAGAACAATTAACACTGCCAAGGATCGCGCTCCTGGACAACACTGGTGCACCAGGGCAGGTTCTGCTGGAGGAGGAACCACATCAATTGTAGGCACTTTTAATGTAACCTTTCTGTTTATTAGAAACCCAAGTCCTAGAAAGTGGAAGCAGAGATATTTCTTTTTTCAGAGACTTTATCCCAAGCACTCGTTCCTAAGAACCGAATCAATCCATTCAGAGGGATTAGAAGAGAGGCTAAATACTCATGGCTTCCCTCACAAAAAGATAAAGCTAGCCAACACTACAGCAGCTGTCTCATGAAAAAAAACCAGCAACCATCACTTCTTACCTGCAGATTCAAACCCTCCTAACGCAGACACCTTGGCAGTCTCAACCCCAAAATCTCTGACAGAAGTAGGAGCACAGAAATCTCCAGTAAATCACCCACATTCCCGCAGTCTACCTAGTTTAAAGACTTTCCCCCATCTACGGGCAGTCTGTGGGCTACCGTTGTCTCTATCTGTGCCACCTCCTTCCTGTGACCCTCACCCACCCGCTCCTTCCCGATTCCTCCTCCACTGCCCAGGGTGGGCAGAAGGTCCCTAACCCCTGCAGTAGTTGTCACCATCACCAGCATCGCTGTCGTGGTGTTCACGGTAGCTAGCAACCCAAGGGCGAGAACGTGCAAGATCCTCCCGCTCCCACGCCACTGTGAGAACAACTTGAGAATTTTACAGTAAAAATTAAGTGGAAAGAAATAATTCTTTTGAAATGACAGATTTTATGGAAAATATTCATTTCCCTTTAAAAAAAAAAAAGGCCCACAAAATTCATCTTAAGTAGCTGAACTTTTTAACTGGTGTTTTCCCTTCAAAAGCACACGCAGAGCATTAAAAATTTACAAAAATATATATTCCCCATTTCTTTTTTTTCCCTCTGAAACCATTTGCCTTGAGAGGCCGCTCTGCCTGCCGCTTTCCTGAATGACTGAAGTGTCGTAACCCCAAACCAGCACGCAGCATGCTCCTGGCTGGAGCTGGTGAGGCTTTCCAGGACCAAGAATACCAGCAGCACACCAAGGAGCACAGGACAGCCGCTGGCCTTGCCACGCATATCCCAGGTTTTGAACTGACAGTCTTTATTTGGAAACACCAACTTCCACAGCGCCTGTCCCGCACAACACCAGGAACCCTCCACCTAGCCAGGAGAGCCTGGGATGAGTGGAGGTGGCCACCAAGACAGAGCTTCCCATCAGGGAAGGTGCTGCCCCAGCAAAGGTCTGCAGCCCCCACTTCTGGGTGGAGGTAGGTGCAAGCTCCCCCGAGCAAGGTGGGCTCCACCAGAGCCACTCAGGCAGCGGGCAGAGGAGCTGCAGGAGGAAAGCAGCAGATTAGGGAGTGGGAACAAGAAACAGAGTATTATCGGAGGCATTGCAAGAAGAAATATTAGGTCTTGGTGGCACTGACCTCCAAGGACTACCAGAGCATCAGCAGCAAACAGACAGCACCACAGAGGAGGTGGCACTATGGTCTCTGGTGACTTGTGGCAACAGGGCATCACTTGCCCCTGCTTCCTCGTACGCACCAACCAGCAATGGATAACAAAGCCTTGAGGGCTGATGAATCCAGTGAACAAGACTCACAGGGAGAAACCACACCAGTTGCATGACGAAGTTCATCTGTTGGCTCCGTCGCTCCATGCTGGTGACTTCCCCACTCACTGTCCGCCGTCCCTCCCACCTGAGAGGGCCCAGTTTGCCAGCTGTCTGCCCCTCCTTTGAGTGCCCAGCACCAAGTCTAAGCATCCAAGCAGATACCTGCATACATCTAAGCTTACTTCTTCCCTTAAGGCACATCACAATGCAACGTACCGGGCCCCAGCCTTTTCCTTCACACCAGCTTTTTCAGAGCACACCAGGCTGCTCCCCTTGCTTGGATAAACACGTTTGTCCCAAACCTGACTGTACCCATCCAAACAGCCTCACCGCAGTGAAGGATAAATCTCCCCAACAACAACATGAAGGGAACAGAAGGCAAAATAAAACACACCGAAGAGATAATGATAATCAACAGTAAGGGGCTGCTCTGCTTCAGAGGCACAAACAGCAGATCCATTCCTTGGTCTCACCCCAAAGGGATGCATTTCTGAGCCTTTTGTAGCCAGCACTAAATTTGCCACCAGCCTTCAGCACAGAGAGCTGCCTGGACGTGAACGCAAACTCGCTTTGCATGGCAGAAACACTCCAAAGCCCTGTGAGGAGACAGAGCAAAACGAGATCAGAACCCCACCCCAAAAGCGCCTGCAATCTACTTTCCAGCCTGTAATTCCCGAGCCAGGCTCCGGGGAGAGAAGCATTTGTAGACACACGCTCCTCCACTCCAGCAACCGAGCAGCGTGCGACACTCCAACAAAACAAACGAGGTTCTGCAGAGCGCAGAGAGCTGAGGGCTTGGCTCCCGCCCGGGATGAAGGGAGATACTCTGGTTATGAGGCAATTGCTCAGATACGTCCTTGTCTTTTCCAAGCAGGAGAGACATGAACATGCACGCAGAAGAGAAGGCTCCTTCGCAATGAGCAGTGACAGCTGGCAGGAAAAATGCACACGTCCAAAACATTTCAGCAAGCTCATGCTGGGAAAGCCGAGCAGAGAGGAGTTAAAACCATCCCGCTCTCCACAGTTGCTGGAAAGTAGGTCATACCTCCAGTCTCCCTGCATTAACACTACAAAGGAGAGCTGGCTGCTCTCTCTGTCCCTGGATACAGGCATCCCAGAATTTTGTTCTTGGCATCAGAGGATGCAGAAAGCAGGAGCCAGGAGCCCAAAGCACTTTCCTAGAGATGTCTGGTGTCACACATCCCACCCCACGGTCTCTTGCAGATGGGCGCACTATGGAGGGTTTTAGCCCAGTAGCAAATGAGATTCTTAAAGAGGATAAGGGAATTTCAGGGTCAACAAAATGTTACAAGTATTTTTACTTTATGCTGGGGAGAAAAAAATGAGAAGGAAACAAAACATCATTTGGGATTGTTTCATTTGTCAAATTCTAAAATGAAGTATTTTGACTTTTAATGTGTTTTCCTTTCTAGCAAAAGCAATTCACGTGAAGCCTGCAGATATTTTTTAATTGATTTACAGCATCCATTTTCCTGAAAAATAGAAACACCCAAATCATATGTGCATGAAAAATGTCAACTAGACTCTACCTTCCCCTGCTTTTCTGGGAAGTCGTGAGGAGCACAGCTCTGCTCTCCACTTGCTGGCGGTTTGGAATTGGGCAAAGGGCGTGGGACAGCTGGTAGGCAGATGGGGGACGTATTTTTGGGCCAGGTGGGCTAGCAGGGCAGCAGAGACACTGCTAAGAGCACATCTCAACCCTTCCTCCGTACAGCACCCACCAAACAGGAGGCTCCTTGCCAGGCTGCCCCGGGAGCGGTGGTGAAACCTGTGTTATCTGGAACCAGAACCACATCACCCTCTGCTTTTGGCCAGTCCCCAGAAACAGCTGTTCATGAGTTGAGCAGAAAACTTCATCACTATCAAATTCCACTAGTGTTTAAAAAGCAAAATGGTTCAGAACAGAGCTCAGCCTTCCCTCCTGGGGTGCTGAACCGGTGCTGCCGGAGCCAGCAGGAGAGGGATGGGGAGCAGCGGGCAATGAGGAGCTGCTGCAAAGGAGAGGGAAAAATATCTGTCAGCGCTGGGCACATCAGTCAGTGGGGAAAGGAGACCTCCTGTTGGATTACTGTCTTCTGGGCCTTTCTGCACTGCAAGGTTTTCTTTTCACAGTGAGCCACGCACCAGCTGCTAGAAGGGAGCGCCTGGAGGGATGGCCTTCCTCCCAGTCCATCCACTCCACCTTGCCACCGCATCGCTGAATGCCGTAACCATCTAGAGACAGCCAGCTAACGAGCAAAGAAACTCATCACGTGAAATGGTAGCCAAGAACATTCACGCAATAAATAAATGATAGCCAGGAACTTTCATGTAACAAGCGGGAAGGTAGAGAGCAGAGAGTCAGTTAATTCAGGCGGCTGCATTTGCACACTTTGTGTCCGCTCTCCAGCACTCAGCCGGCACAGCCTCACTGACACAGCCCGATGGGTGAGAACTGGCAAGAATGGACCATCAGCATCATCCACACCTGGATGTACTTGTGTATTTGACCAATTAGAGGCCCAAAAACATCACACGAACTGAACCGAGCCCTCCTAGCTAGAGGGCTTTACCATGATTTGAGGTATTCCTGTTCATTCTTTCTCCACAATACAGCAAAATACTGACAGACAACAGGTTTCTGCTGCCATCACCATGTCACTGCACCTCTCCTCCTGCCTGCGTTCTCATGGTGCTCATCCTCCAACACAAGCACGTGGGAGTCATGCTGCGTCCAAGGACTGACACTCAGGTCATGCTGCCACTTGCATACTGTGGAGCAAGACCACCCAGGTGGCACAACATGACACACCAAAGAAACATCAAACGTGGTTAGTGGGTGTACAGGCACCTTCCACTCCTTTGGTGCTCCCTTGCAGCGAGCGGAAGGAACAGCCACGGTCTCTCCGTGCAGGATCCTCAGTCCTCCGCCTTCTCTACCAGCTGGGAAAGGCTTCTGCCAGGGAAACGCACCCTCCTCCAATCTATGCGCCTGGGGCCAGCGAATTTAGTGGCGTGGTTTTGGCTCTGTGCTCGTGACTTCCAGGTTAAGACAGGCAGATGACACATTGGGCATTTACTTCACAGCTAACTAAAGCCGTGGATGAGAGCCAATACTGAACTCCAGAGAGATCGAGACAGAAACCGAATCTGTTGTTATTCCCCAGGCACACGCTGAATGGCTCTGACTGCTTCTCGGGGCCATGGGCTCCAAGTCACCCCCACGGGCAGTGCTGGCTCCCATACCTACGCCTGCCACCCTGTGTCTTCCCAGACAACAGCTTGAGCCAAGCTGGATGATGCTGGGGTTGAGTTCAAGAAGAGAGGAAAACTGCACCCCATCCATCTCCGGCAAGTGGCCCCAGTGGAAATGTCTCTGCGTCTCCAGTGTTTGGAGAAGGACAACGACTGGAAAGCTCTCGGGTACCTCTTTCCATCGGACGCAGAGCTGAGTTTCCTCTCTTTGGAGGCTGCGCGGGGAGCTGGTCCCCATCCCTGTCACAGTCAGTCACAGGACTCTTCGCCACCGAGGTCTCTGCGGGAGGTTTGGCCTATGAATGCTCTGAGCAAGCAGAGGGATGCGTACGTTCCTCATCCACCTCCTGTCCAAATCTACCGCTTCAAAGGACCCAGAGTCCAAACATTCTCCACTCCACAGCAGGTGCCCTTTGCATTAGAGATGCAGTATCACCAGCGGTCACACTCTGGAAATAAGGAGGCAGCCCCAAAATCAACAAGGCTGGGTTAAAAGCCATGAGATAAATAAATAAATAAACAAACAAACATATTAGGGCTCGCTATTTTCCTTGTGATTCCTCAGCTTTTGTAGGCAGCTGGGGTCACGTTTTCAAGCTTTAGTATACATGCCACAAAAAAAACACACTTTCAAGTAAAAGCTGAAACTCTCCTCTTGTCACAGGGATTAATATAAGGCATCAGATATCACAAGGCATGCAATATAATATCTCTTAACGCACACCTCATTCTCACTCCCGAAAGATACCGTTCTCCTCCTTTCTTAGAATATTTTTTTTTTTTGGCCAGAACTATCACAGCAAACATGCAATGTTGTTCTAAGGAAAACACAGTTTGCCAAGACATCTAAAATATTGTGTATTCCCTCCATCTGCTTCTGCTAAATAAACCCAGGGCTTATCTAATATAACGAGTAGATGCTGGCAATAACTGCATAGCCATCTGTACTGCGCTTTAAACCTGTTGCAAGCTGGGCTGTGGACAGGAGAAAGTCAGAATTTATCCCTTCCATACTGAAAACAGAAATTGGAACTTCCCCCCTTCTGTTTTTCAGGATAATGTAGCCATATCAGCTCCTGCGTGCTGTGCCTGATTCCCCTGCAGCCTGTGGTGACGACCATGGGGGTCCCTCCCACGGGCCACAGTCCTTCGTGAAACTGCTCCGGCGTGGGTCATCTCTTCCACGGGGTGCAGTCCCTCTAGAACAGCTGTCCCAGCGGGCCCTCCACGGGCCACAGCCTCCTTCAGGCACCCACCTGCTCTGGCGTGGGGTCCTCCACGGGCTGCAGGTGGATCTCTGCCCCTCCGTGGACCTCCATGGGCTGCAGGGGGACAACCCGCTCCACCATGGTCTTCACCACGAGTTGCAGAGGAATCTTGGCCAGGAGCCGCATTACTCCTCCCCCTCCTTCTTCACTGACCTTGGCGTCTGCAGCCGTTCCTCACAACAGGCTGGCAGACGCCTCTCAGGATCCTTTTTACATCTTATTCACTTCTCATCTCCTCTCCACTTCTTGCAGCCGGGCCGGGCCGAGTTGGGCCCAGTCGGCTGCCCGGCGGGAGGCCAGAGGGTGAGGCCTGCAAGGCCCATGAGGCTCGCGCCTCCCCCTCTCTGCCCCCCGCTCAGCTGCGTCACATCTTCTTCTCCTCTTTTTCCTGTTTTCCCCTACTTAAATACGTTATCGCAGAGGCGTTATCACGGGACATTCTGCTACCAATTGGCTCGGCCTTGGCCAGCAGCGAGTCCGCCCTGGGCCCGGCCGAGTCCACTGAACAAAGGGGAGCGACTTCTAGCAGTTTCCTACAGAAGCTACCACCTTAGGCCCCCCCTACTAAACAAAACCACAACATCCTGTTTGAGTCAAATGGAGCCAGCTCCCTCCCGGTAAAGTTGGGGAAATAGGGACCAGGCTACAGCATGCAGGACCACATAGCAGGCTGGAGGATGCACAGCAAGAGGAGGATGCTTGGCTGATTCTACCCTCCGAAAATTTACCCTTTACTGAATTTACCTCTGAAAGTGTCTGTAAGAGCACAGCAGTGCTCAGGTAATTTGCACCCAAGTGAAAAAAAACACCACACCAAGTCCTTGGATGGCAAGAACTGCAGAAATAACCACCTGTTACCTGTGAAATCTGATGAACTGGATGCACCCAGGTACACACCAGCCTGGGATGAAGACGTTCAGAGACCACAGCATAGCTTCCGCGTGCTCAGGAGGCCACATGTAACGGCTGCAAGGATCACCTCATCGCCAACACAAAACGTGTCCACGATGGCGCTCCCTCAGAGCACTGGTTTACCAGTCCTGCCTTCCTCTTCCTCCACCCTGTGCTACAGTTGCCCCACTCTTTCCCCAGCCCTTTCCACCCACCGCAGCACAACAGTCCCCTTCCCAATACCAACATGGGCACACAGACGTCTCCCAGCCAGCCACGCACGCGGGCAGCACAGCCAGGTCCTGCCGAGCAGAGCTCGCGGGACCTCAGGGGCCAGAGCAACGTCACCGGGGCAGGGAAGTGACATCTTTATAACTGGATAGGGGAACGTGCTTGAATTAATTGGCAGTTCAGATAACAGAGGCTTTTGCTCTGGGAAAGGACGCTGGGATTGCTGCAAATAAAGGTCTGGCAGTATTTTCATCATAAGCTCAACATCTCTGGGCTGTGTAATCCAGCCATTAAAAAATACATGCTCTGGGCTGAAACTTGACATAGCGGGTCCCCACGCAGCAGCAAATATTTGTGTTTTCGACATTTCCAGAGCAATCCCTTTGGGCCCATCGGGCAGTTTCAAGCCGGTAGAGCAGAGATGGAAGTTGCAGTTTTCCAGGCCAGGCTGCACTTGCATCAATTGTGGGTTTCAGAGCTTTATTTCACCCCGCTGACCAGGCAGGAGAGTTTGTCCCCGTGCCACAGCCGTCTGAAGCACAAGCAGAGAGAATAGAAGACTCTCTGTTCATTGATGCCACTGATTTGCTGCGGCAAGTTTTCCCTGTGGCATGAAGACCAACCTGAATTACGGGACAGGAAAGACAGACCTGTGAGGAATTTCTTAGACAGCTGCAGGAGAGGCGAGAAGCATCCTGTGGTCCACAGCAGCTTTCTGAGAAGGCAGCACACAAGAACATAGCACTGAGGGTTTTGGGATGCAGGCCAACAGCATCAGACGCTTTTTGTTGATGCAGCCGATTGCTGTGAAATGGTCCAGAAATCCCTCCCAGCTTTTCGGCACTAGAGTTAAGCGTTTCATTAGGAGCTAAATCACCTCAGGCTTACCTCTGCAGCCAACAGAGAAAAGCACAAGCAGAAGGAAAAAAAAAAAAAAAAAGAAACCAAAAGCAGTGATGGCAGTCTCTGATGTTCAAATGCATGAGTCAGGTTCAACAAGGAGTAGGAAGAGGGGCTTTAAGGTCTGACTTGAGTTTAATCATGGAGCGAGCAAGAAGAGTTACTGTTTTCTCTGTCATACATCTCTCTTGCTTAAGCTGTGGTTTTTAGGAAGGAGATGCCTTGCATTGCCCTGGGTTTAAATCTTAGTGGGCTTGTAGCACCCAGCTCATGTCTCTACCCACTCAGTTTCTCTCCTGGCCATGACACCACTCTCCATTAAACAACCCGACTCGCTGCTCTCCAAGCAGAAAAAAGCCCTAGAAAGGCAGCTCTGGAGCTGCACCCACCAGCGCCGAGGCAGGGAAGGACCGCTGAGCCCTTTTCCAGTCCATCAGCGTGACGTTCGTTGAGAGTTTGCACAGAGCAGACCATCGTCTAGACGTCGTTAAGCTCCGACCAGGGAACGTGCAGGGAGGACACGGCAGTTTCCAAAGTAAGCGTTTCTGACATTTGCTTAGTCATCGCCTTCCCTCCGGTTTGGTACTGCAAGCGATTCCTTCCTCCGGTAGCCCTGGAAACAGCGGGAGGCGGCAGCTCCAGATGCGGATGTGGTAGCTCCAGGCGTGGGCTGCTGCTGTGAGATGGCACTGGGGGAGATCCGGGCTCCCAGTTTGTCCCCTTCTTTGCCATCCTCACCACTACCCAGTCCACCTTCCCAAAACACACTAGTAATGACCTGCTCTGGTAATTCCTGCAGCAAATCTCAAGGCAGGGAAGTGGGATGCTGGGGATGAAACACACCCACGGCACCAAGGTCTGGGGAAACACCAGCAGTGAGAATCACCTAAAAAAAATTCAAGTCCTCCTTCCGTCAGTGCCCCAGCTTGTTTGGGGATCTTCAACTTGCTTTGCTCCCATTCTCCTTTCCCCAGCTTCATCGGACCGGTCCATAACTCAGGGCAGACACTGTCAGCAGCTCTGCAGCACTCCAGCACCCAGCACCACATTGCCATCACGTTTCAGGGCCCTAAACATCACCTCAATTAAGAGAAACAGCAGAAGAAAGCACAAAACCCTGCATTGTGTAACTCCTACATGAAGAGCAGCCCCGGCAAAATGCAAATAGGTGGCATCTTAGCAGCAGTAGCTGAAGCAACTCAAGAAGTATTGCTAGTCCTTAGAAAAAGCACCCAGCAAAGGTGCTTTTGTGCTGAATAATGCCTTTTTTTGACAAGAAAAAAAAAAACAAACAAAAAAACAAAACGCCCCTCATTTGTTTTCAGGGAAACATCAATTTCCATTTTCCAGTGAGAAATAACAAAACATTTTGCTTTCGTTTTATCTTCAAATAGGACTTCAGGCTTTATTTTTATTTGGTTGTTTTTAACTGCAATGATATTGTAAAGCTGGCTGAAAGCATCCATTTTCACTTGAAATCAGGCTGAAACCTCCCAGGGGAAACTCTACCTTTTGAAAGGAAACTTTGGGAATCAGGATTTTTTTCTTCCACTGTTTCTCATTAAAAAAAAAATAATAATAATCTGGATTTCTGGGCAGCCATGCCTCAAACCTGGAAGGATACTGCCCTTGCCCAGGTTAGCTCAGGGTGCAGGGAAACCCACTCACCTCTTCGGCTGCCGATGGCTCAGATGACTGGTTTAGTATTTATACGAGCGCGCTGCTTGTCACCGCAGTCTTCAGTAGACCACAGTTTTGGCAGGCAAGGAAATTCCTTCAGTTCCCTGGAATTCATGGAGAAGCAATGGATTTACGGTGGCTCCTTGCTTGTCATATTCCCCAGGAGCCTGACGTGGTATGGAGGTGAGGGCAAGAAATTTCAAACAAATACAGGTTGCTGAGAAAGAGCAGAGGTTCAATGTGGGCTTTGCATCATCGGATTGAGGAGGAGGTGGGGAATGAATGCATCACTGGGGGCAAGCAAGACCTACCTCAGAAGGAACAAGCTCGGTAAGAAGCATCCTCCTTCTGGAGGATGGGTCTTAAGGGGCATGAAGGACACATCTCTGGCAAAGTTTCCAGCAAATGAGGACAAATCAAGTTGTGGGAGATCTAGAAAAGCAGGGGAGTAAAGAGGGAGGCTGGAAGATGCCAAGCACATCAATGGCATGGCTTTGCCAAGAGCGCAGGATGGAGCTGGAGGGATAGTTTGCATCTGGGTTTTGCAGATTACAAAACGTACAGATTGGGGTAGGAGTTAGGATTTGGCATTTATCTCAGGCCCCACTCTTCTTCAAAAGAAAGGAGCATTTTAGCCTGGAAGTTCCCAAAATCAGAAATGGAGATGCTTGGGTGAAATCAGCAGGCAGCTCTCTGGGGGACACAGCTACAGCCTTTCCATTTACACCGCTTGCTTCAAAGAGGAGACCAGGGCTCTGCTTGGGTAGGTCTGCTCGCTGCCAGTGATAGCCTTTTCACCATGATTTGAGCGTGGAGTCTGATCGCGTCTCCTGCAGCTCTTGCAAAGCCCAAATCAGCCACAGTTTGGTCACCCCTACCATTGCAGTCATTTCACGGCAGCGGGTCACCCAGATCGTGCACATCAGTGCTGTCCCACAGTCCTTCATGCAGCCCTGTTGCCCCTTTCAGAAGCAACACCGATGCATGTAGGTCCTGGCCATTGCTGTTGCAGTCCTCAGCATCTTGCACATCTCTGCCTGAGCCAGCAACTCATCCTCACATCACGATATTCCAGCATAAATTGTGTCAAATTGACCTGCTAGGATTGGTATCTCCCCATTCCCAACACCTCTTGGATTCTGAGTTCAAGCTCTGTCAAACACCAAGGTGGGGAACCTAAAACAAGGAGAAAGCCGAGGCCACCAAATTCATTACACCAGTGACTGTCCCTGGAGAAGGATTTCAACTCCTCAGCATAAAAATGAGAGGCTGGACCTGCACACACAGCTACGTCAGCCCCTGGAAGCCACAGCTAACAAGAATTAAACTTGCACTGTTTCCCTTTCCCTGACCTGACTGCAGGAGGGAAGACTTTTTCCCCTTTTCATTTTCCTCTCATAACAATTTTCTCCCTTGTTACACAAATGAGACAGCAGAATTTTAATGCCTCTTATGTTCTGCAAAAGAGAACAGCGAACGGTACCACTCTGACCTTTTCAGCGTTTTATAATTCCATCAGCTGTCCAGCCCCCCTCGTCCCTTCGTGCTCAGCCGGGGAGAGCGGAGTGGCCGGCAAGAGCATCGCATTACTCAGAGTAAACACCAACAGGGCTTTCCTGGTGGAAGAGGACTGAGAAGGTGTCTTTACTACGGGACCAGCCCTTTCTATGGGACCAGCCAAGGGGCAGAGGGTAGGCTGCGCCCATCCCTGCCACGCATCCCATAGCAGCCAACGCCAGGGCGGGGAGGAGCGTGCAGTGCCCCAGGGAGGTCCCATGGATACAGCTCAGTCTTTCAAAAGCCTGAGGAAGACTGTGATGAAGAAGCACTTCCATGCTGGTAATGGGGAGAGCCCACAGCAAACAGAATCCTTGGATCTCACCAGCTCAGAAATGAAGATACAGTGAAGTCCCAAGACCAGCTAAGGCCCAAGCCCATAACCCCAGGCTATTTCCCAAACACAAACACGGGTGCTGTCACCAGGCTGGGGAGGGGGACAGGGAGCACTGCCTTCTGCTTTGCTGCCATAACTCTGGGGCTCGCCCCCTTCCAAGGCTCCCATCCCCAGCCAAGCGGGGCCCGGTCGTTCTCATCCCTGCGCCTCCGGCCGTCGCAGAAGGGGACGCCCAAGGAAGGGCACTGGCCGGCAGTGGTACCCAGCGGCCTCGACGGCGAAGCGGCTTACGGCACCCATTGTGCAGACCAGACCATCTCTGCACTCCAGATCCAGAGCTCGTTTCACATCAAACCGTGGAACCCCAGCTGTGGACAGGACCATCTCCAAACGTGCAGGATGGTGCATCTCCCTCTCAGCTGCTTAAACAGCACAAAGGGCTTCTCCCCTTGCATCTTTCCTCTTCCAAAATCCATCCTCTTCCCCAGCGTATAACCTGAAATCTCCTCTAACAAACTCCTCCCCAGCGTGAGGAGAAAACGGCTCTGGCTGCCATAGGCGAATGATAACCTAGTAAATTCTAATCCTGGCCTGTTATTGTATTACACCAGAAGTACACGTACTGAGATAAAAGGCTCATCAGCCCAGCCATAATTATATTAGAAAGGCAATTATCTCCTCTTCCACCTGACTTTGTGCTTTCTTTCAGTAACGAAGTTTCCAGCGACAGTCCAGCCACCACAAAAATTGCTGGGAGATGTAAAAGCTAATTGGCTGTTTGGCGTGCAAGAAGCAGCGGAATAAGGCTGTAGAGAAGAAGAAAGGAGCAGGGGAGCCCCGAGCCGGGAGGGAACCGGAGCTCCCGGCTGCTGCCGATGCCTGTGCCGCACCATAGAGGATTCAGGCTTTCAGCTGTAGACGTGAGCACCTCAAATCACAGCAGCGCGCTCTCAAATACTCATTTGCTTCAAGGTGCCCGCCCCATGGATCCTGCTCTTGTGGGCTGTTTCTGAACCATCAGGAGGGCTAAGGGAATGTTAGAATTAAAGACATTTTCACTTTTTGAGCCTACTGATTAACATGGTAAGGGCAGCACCATCCCATCATCACCAAACCAGTTCACCACGTTGCTGGCTGTAGACGGCAGGTTACAAATGAAAAGGGAAACTGAGGCTCAGAGCAGAAAAGAGATTTCAGCGCATCCTGCAAGACCATGGGTGCCCCAGCCCTCACCTGCGGTCCACTCTGCCTAGTCTCACTGCCTGAATTGGGACCAAAGCTGGTTTTGGCCCGTGAGCCATCCTCGCTTGTGTTTGTAAGCGTGGAAGCAACACGAGCACTCATCTCCGGCAGGCAATAAATTATCCAGAATTGCATGAGCTAAATATAATCTTAAACAAGCACACATCGTACAGATCACAACACGAAGACATTGGCTTACATATGTTGGGTGCATTGTTTCACAGAGAGGTTTTTTTGTGCTTCGTACTATTACCGAGTAAAATAAAATTACCATTTGAGACACTTAATTGTACTAATTATAATGTTTCTGGGAACATTCTGAAAAATTACTGTCTTTTACCCAATGCATAACTGACCATATGATGTCCTCTATAGTATTACCATGAGAGTTTCTTCTGTCTTTCCAAATAAAGAGGAAGGACAGCACTTTGCAGAAGCTCCCAGAAGGATCACTTCCCACCCAACACAGCAGCTTGCGCTGTTTGTCTCATGCCATTGCAGAAGAGGATGTATTTTCCCTTCATGAGAAGCAATGCTCTAATGATTTGGAAAGGTATTCTAAAAAGGCAAAATTGAAAACACATTTCAGTGAGTTTCCACAACATCAACACTTGCACTAATTCTGCTAGCACTGAAAGCTTGAAGTCTGTGGGCCGCTGCTCCCCATTTCCAGTGCTTTCCATGTTAAGATGGACCTAAACTGTCCCAGGACTTTGCTCTCAGCCTTAAAAAACCAGTCAGCACCCAACATCTCCAAACAGCACAGCAGCAGTAGCATGGACATTGGCCTACACCTCCACCAGTGCTTTGCTGAGCACCATCAGATGACCTTTCCCTGTCCCCTCCCACACAATAGCACCCATCACCCACCCAGAAACACGGGGTTTCACTTTCCCCTTGTGCTGTTATTCGTCTCGGCACCTCAAACTGCTGTGTCCCTGCATCTGTCCTGCGTAAGGAAGAAAGTTTTTACCCTGAGGGTGGTGGAGCACTGGCCCAGGCTGCCCAGAGAGGCGGTGGATGCCCCATCCCTGGAAACATTCCATGCCAGGTTGGCCGGGGCTCTGAGCAACCTGATCTGGTTGGAGATGTCCCTGCTCCTGGCAGGGGGGTTGGGCTGGATGGGCTTGAAAGGGCCCTTCCAACCCAAACCATTCTGTAACTCTGTCTTCACAGTGATATGCAGAGCCCGCACACAGCATCAAAGCTTTTCTGTCCTTGGCACCAACCTTCCCAACTCCTTCAAGGGCATAGTGCCCATCCCAAACAGCTGATGACATCCTCCCCAGGCACCGATGGCCTTCCTGAGGACACCTGATGCAGCGAGGGGACATTTGGAGGAGTTACTGCTCCCTGATGAGTGATGGTGTGAACGCTGCAGGTTCCAAGCAGCATCACCAGGGCAGGGCAGAGGGACGGAGGATGACTGCATCGCTGGAGGACGCGGCGGGAAGCGAGCGCCTGCCGCATCCCACACCTGCCCTTCCAGCAGCGTCTCCTGACTGCGCACAACTCCAGCAACAGCATTTTACAGCTTTGCAGGATGTGCTTCCCAAAACTCAGCAAGCTCATTCTAGAAACTGCCTGGGAAGGAGCCTGCCACCAGCTACGCATGGAGATGGGGCAACTGGGAGAGGGGATTTGGCTGGAGGTAGTGCTCTGTTGTGTTTAAAATTTTCAGTCTGTAAACCGCTCTCCCCAAGTAGTTGCTGGATGCAGCTGGATAAAACTGGATGAAGCAGAGGGGGAGAAATAAAGGCAGATGAAATCACTTGTGCAACCCAATGTGATGTTCCTGCCACCTGCCCTCACCACTCCCCTCTGCCTTCACACACAGCAGTTTGGAGAGCCCCACACGTGTACAGAAATACCTCTCTAATCCTTCATTTATCCAAGAGATCTGTCCCACCCATCATTTCCAGGAGAGCACCAGCAGCAGCACAGGAATCACAGAACAGCAGAATTTATCCGCTTCTCCTTTGGGCAACACAGAGCCCTCGGGCTCGCCTGGAGCTGGCATGGGGCAACGTGACCCTGCCAGCTCCGGCCTCCCCACTGGCACTGCCATCTCATCGAGCTCTGCACTGACACCAGAGCCGGGGCCAGACACTTGAAAGGCCCATGGCTACAGAGCTAATGAGACTTCATCAAGTTAAAAATGCATATATCAAATTACGTCTATGAGGATCCGTATCCCCCAGCTCAATACCCAGGCAACAGCCATGAGAGACTCAGTGCCTCCCTGCAGCACAGCCAGTTCCAGTACCTCCACCACAATTACATAACAAGCAATTTTGGTAGAGCAAACAAGTGGTAACTGCTCTCTGCACCATCTCTCCCGGGACAGGCTCTCCTCTCCCATCGCCAGGCCTGCGAGATGCTCCCCTCCAGCCAGGTCGAGCCGCGGCAGCACTTTTTCATGCTCCCCATCTCAATGACAGATCGTCTTCCACGGCAGTATCCAGCCTCTCAGTAGGGTGCAAGGTCAGCAAATCCTCCTCCGCAGCTCAGCCTGCATTTGCCTGCAGCCTGGATAATTGACTCATCTGTAGGCTTTCATCTCCTCGCTGGGCTGGGAAGGTTAAGTCACATTGCGCCTTCAAAATTCAAGCTGCCTCGTGCCACCCTTGCCAGTCAATAAATCCCCACCGCCCTCGCCTCGTGGTTTTCAGCGCAGCTATGAAAAGATCAGGCCAAAGCACTTGTGGAAATCTCTCCTCTCATGTGTCACACAGCTTGCTCTGAAACACGAGCATCCTTTAACATGGTTTTACTTATTTATTTAGGCAGGAAAGTAGGGACAAAAGCATCCCAGGCCAGCCTGTGTCAGCAATTAGGAGCATGAAATATCTGGCAAGAGCAGCTTTATAATTAGAGCTTTACCCTGTCCTTCTCCTCTACCCCTGCCAAAAAGAAAACACAGAAGACCAGCCATGTCTGCAAGGTTGTGCTGCTCCCGGGGAGCCTCGGAGGACAAATGGGCTGAGGCACCCAAACTTCACACTTCTGACAGGCAGGAGACCCATGTGCACAGGGAGTGGAAGGACTATGGGCAGCACATGGACCAAGGGACCTGTCCCAAAGCACTTCTCTTTTGGCTGACCTGCAGCCTTTTACAGGGGACAACCTGCTGTCTCGTTCCCTCAACGTACGAGCACGCCCTTCCCACGCACCAGTACCAGCACTGATGTTCTCCACTCCTTCCCCACTGCCTTCACACACACACATGCGCCACGCAGCTCCAGCCCAACACCATGTACCACATTCCCCCCAACCCCTCCAAAATCAGTCACCCAAAAACACAGGTGCACCTGCATCAGCAGCCTGCCCACGCGCCACATCTACAGTCACCCTCCATGCGACTGAAGCCTTCCTTTCCACACACCCAGCTATCTCTATTCTGTCTTTTAATTCTGAAATAATAATCTGTAATTTCTACAATACTCTGACACCATACGTTCACAGGCTGGAATAAATAAGCTGACCCTAACATCTGGTAGTGAGATTAGCCCCTTACAGCCAGAATCTACTTGATGTCTACCAGTGACAAGAAAAAATTAATAACTAAATAGGGTATGAACCTCCAAATGTCCTGAAGGCAGAAAAGACAGCCATACAGCAGAGCTGTGCCATCCCTGGGCAACACATATTGGTGTCCCCCAGGTCAATCTACAGGTCCTGTGTCCCAGGACCAGGGCTGGGGCCACCCCCTCCTCGCAGGGCTCCTCTGCTCCAGTAAGCCTGGGAACTGGAGAGACCAGCTCTGCAACGACCCACCGTGGCCCCAAGGGACCTCCCTTTGCCCGAGGATGGATCCAGAAAGATGAAGTATTTGCGCTACCAGCAATGTTAAAAGCCCCAGACATACAAAGGCTGTAAGAGCACAAAAACGTCCCTGCCCATAGCGTGAGGTGGGATTTTGCTCAGTGAAACAGTGGCAGCGGGCAGAGGGACACAACAAACCACGCCAGGGGCTTCTGACCTGGAAAATGTGGGCTACTGCAAAGCTGCTTCCTTTCAGGGCTGAAAAAGCACGCCGACAGGGACTGTCACTAGTTTACTCAGCGGATGAAGAAGAGCAATGCCCCAGGTCTCACACCGCACGAGGTTACCCCCATGGCCCGTGCCAGGTCATTTCCATTGGGAGCCATGTGCTGGTCTCCCCCCACCCAGGCTGTAAGTGCCAATGCCCCCGCAAATTACATTACCCCAGTTTGAGTAGTTTCCTTTGCTCCAAAGTTTCCAGCTCCAGGTATTAATGCCATTTCATGAGGAGCGGCTGATGCCTGTTTGTATTTCATCTCCAAGCTGTAGATAGCAAAAGGGCCCTGGGCTTGGCAGGGACCCGCTCCCCACAGCAGCCGAGCTTCCTCCCTCCCCAAGGCTTTCTCCAGGCCACCACAGAGGAGGTTTTTAGGGGGAAGGATGTCCCTTCCCCTAAGCAGGGAGGATCATCCCCAGGGCCCATTCACCAGACATTGGAGGTCAGGAAGAAGCATGGAGCAATCTGAGGAGAGGTAGACTGGTATCACCGTCTCTTCTACTCGATCACAAGCATTTCTAAGATTGCCCCATAGTTACCATTTCCCTACTTCATCTGGGAGAAACCCTTAAATGTATGAATTGCTTTTGTCCCCTCTAATCTCCAGATCATGCTGTCCTTCCCACTGCACATCTGATGCCTGCATCCGCAAGAAAGCCTCTATCATCCCCAGACCCCATCATTGCCTGAGTCCCTCCAAATTCTCTTGCAAAAGCGATACGTAACCCAGCAGGATAAAGGCTGTCAAGACATGCCCTCAGACCCCGCACATCAAGCCAGCAACATCACACATTTCCCCTCGCCTCCCCAAATAGCAGGTTGGCACACAACTGCGGTGCTCTAGCAGAGCTTTTTCATCTTTAAAAGGTGCAGAGGAGAACAAAAGGCAGTAGATGTGCACGGCACACCACATGTAACAGGGCTGATGACTACTCCAGCTCCGGGGCTTGTGAGCCAGCGTCACCAAAATCGCTCCGCAGTTCATTTCCCCTAAGCAAGCCAACGTGTTGCAAGAGCAGCTGGATTCAGCTGCAGTATCTGGGCCCTGTGGCTGACCTGCAAAGAAACCCCACGGACTGATAAAGGGACCAGGGAATTACAGAGCAGGAGGGGAAAGGGCTGCGGCACACCCAGCCGCGTGGCTGGCAAGACGCATCCTGCATGGGGCGAGCTCCAGGCACCCCCTCGGGAGGCAGATCCACACCCACCCTCCCCTGCATCTCTCCTTGCTGGCGCAAACCACCATGGCGAGGGCTGGGCGATGCGACAGGACCCAGGTCAGGGTGTCCACGCACCTCAGGCTGTGATGAATGAGCTGGCACTGAGAGGAGCAGAAATTATGCCAAAATTGTCCACACCTGCCTCAGCCGCGTGTGAGCACTGACAAGTGCCAAACCAATTCTTCAACAGGGCTAATCAAGGCAATGCAAGAATATTTCTGCTGAATATTTAGATGACAGAGCAGGTCTAGCTGCCTGAAGTGCAGAGATATCCCTACCAAGACCAAAACCCCTGCCCACCCCAGGAACAGGTATCGGCTTAACACACAGTTCTCTACCTTACCCCAAAAAAGAAAAAAAAAAAAAAAAAAGAAAAAATCATATATAAAATCTGCACAGAGGCTAGCAACTGCTAGCATCTTTGGAGACTGGTAGCATTCGTGTGGTAAGGAGATTTCAATTAAAGCTATCCATACAGAGAGAGGGCCTCTCTTTCCATCTAAATCACAGCAGCACATCAGAAGAAGCGGAAAAATGTATTTTTAAACTCTATACCTCAGATGGTGGAGAGCACCATCCTCTTACACTGAGGGGAAAAACAAATTAATTGATACAGGTCAAACCAGAGCAAGACTCTCAATTATTCTACAGTAATTACCCTAATAAAAATTTAAACACACATAAGCCAGCTCGGTAAGGTTTAACCTCAATGTTAGCTACACGAGAAACTCATCTTCTACAGCTGCCCAAGGGAAAATTAAGAGTCAGCTACCAATATCCAGACACCTAGAAAGGTCTCCTTCATACAAACCACCATTTGGGGCACACAAAATACACTTTGTCAGGACACGCACGTGTAAATTCCTAGCTAGCGTGTGAACACAGCTATCACTTGAGGAAAATGAAATCTGTATAAATATATTACAGCATCTTCAATCCACACACAGCTTCCCTTACAAAAGCACTGGTGTGCATCCTAAATAACATGAGCTTCCCATTCAACACCCTCTGAGGATGAGAAATATTATTTTCATTCTCATTTTAAACACTGGGAATGGAAGAGAGCTGAGCAAACTTCTTCTGGAAAATACTTCATCAAAGGAAAATGCATGTGGAGGGAAACCAAAAGTGCTGGCTAATTTGGGCTGAATACAGTAAATAGCCTCAGCCAGGAAAAATGAAGAGCTGAAGGAGTAATAAAACATTTCCTTTTGGTGTCTGCTAAATTAGGTGGTTCAAAATGGTGTTTTAACTTCAGTAGTTCTCCATATGTCAGCATAAACGAGCTTTAAAATATATATATAAAAACAGTAAAATGAAGTATCACATCTTGTTTTTACATCTTGCGAGAAAAAACAATGAGAAAAGCACCTAGGGTTCACCAAGCATGCCAGTACTAGTTTTTTTTCTCAGCTTGTTGAACAGAAATGGAAAATAACCAGCCAAGCTCTAGCAATCAGGCTCAGAGGGATACCCTGAAGCCCCTGGGCCACTCAGTCCACCCCCCACACCGTCCCTGGACCATCTCAGCCCGCTGAGCTGTAGCGCGGTGGCAGGGACCCCAAGGCGACGGGCACCCTGCCCTGGCTGCCACCTGGGTCAGGAGCCGGTCTTACCTCAGGTGACAATTTCCCCACAGCCAAAGTGACAGGATCAGTCTCCAAAGTCGCTCCCTGCTCCACCCGGTGCTCTGTAACCTGAGCTGCCGACCTGTCTCTCCATTCCTCCCCAAACCCAGGGCCTTCACCACACAGGTGGTTAAATCTGACCTGGTGGTTCTGCTCTTCCCAGGACAGGCAAAGCTGCAAAGGCTCTGAGAAGAGGAAAGGGAGGGGGTTTTAGGAGTTACTAGCAATACCTCCTCCTTCCCTTTTCACTTGTTCTTCATGGGCCTGATTCCCCTCACCTGCTGGGTGACCACAGTTCATCAGGTGCTAATGTTTTAATAGGGAAAACGTGTGTAAAACAAGTCTCCAGCAGATCTGGGTGATGTTTTTTGGACTGCCTTTGCCTAGAGGAATGCATCCTTAACCACCTCCCAATTCAATTCAGTTGTGTTTGCTGACTCTCAGGTCAGATATTCTGGTGCTTAGGGACAGGATGGGATTGGGAAGAGGGGGTTTAAATTCAGAACCACATCAGGGAAGGACAAAGCACTGATGCCACGCCTCTCCCCCCAGGATCTCAAGTCTGACCTGTTTGCTCAGGGGATGGGAGGTCACATCTTCCCCATATCCCTACATGCGAGCAGATCTGGGCTCACTTCTGCTGAAAGAGGGTCCTCATTCAACTGAGTGGCTTTCAATTCCTCCTGCTGAAGCTGCTTCACGCGGTGCAGATGAACCTGTGCTGGGCAGGAGGTGGAAGGCAGATGGCCAACATCAGCGTGGGTGCTTGAAGCACCTGCTAAGGGATCCTCCCCGCTCCCTGCCTCTACAGCTACTTACGTCGTTTCTGCAGAGTAGAAGAGCTACTCCACCCGAAGGGATTCAAAATGCCTGGCAGCCTGATGATTAGAGTACTTATTAAAAATGCAACACTGCTTTTGATTCCTGTCCCAAAATCAAGCAGAGCTTAGCTCTGAAGTTTGCTCTCCTGAATCCAAAAGCTCTAAGCACGCTGCTGCTAGGAGCTCTTGGACAAGTTGTGGCTCTTCACTTGGAGCTTGTAAATACCCTTGAACCATAGGGGAGGCTATGATGAAGGCGAGCGGTTACGGTTTCACTTTTACAGCAAGGCATCTATGTTCCTATTTACCAGACACCATTTGATTAAACACTGAACCAGATCAGGTCAAGAAGAGTCTTGAAACAGGACCAGATCTTATTTTGCTCCTCCAAGACACAAAACCTTCAGCTGTCCATTCTGGTTGCCCAAGCCAGAAACTACTCCTAATCTCCAAGCTGGTCCCAGAGTGGGGAAAGCTCTTTCTGCTTCATTGTTCCTCCCACCAACAACAACCCTGGATACAGTTAGAAGGCACATCCTGCGGAGGCACACTGCAGCATTCAAGTGTTTCACTCCAACAGCGATCCAGCTGCATACTGGTGCCCGAACAGCTGCACTGGGCTCACTTTTCTCAAAGGGCAATGAGACAAGCATTAGCGCAGCGCTGATGCATCTTCCCACCTTAGCTGACGGCATGTGAGTATGCGCAGATTGAGAGTGCTGCTTTTGGATGGATGAGTCCTGGAAACGGCACAGCCCAGAGCCTTCGTGTCTGTTGGCAGCTCTGCCTGCGTGAGGTGAAGATCACACAGCCAGTAGTGTGTGCCGCTCACAGACAAGCTGGGTTGGCTGCTCTCGGTAAAGGTGCTGTTGCCCTTCGGTAGTTCAGCTCCCCCAATACCTCCCCATCGTGCCTGAACCAGGGCCCAGGAGACTGCTAAGGTCTCAATTAAAGGTGAACTCTGGTATTTTCTGTGTTGGAGAAGAACTCTTGAATTCCTGGCAGAGGACAAGTAGAAGCAGCAGGGCTGGGAGGAGAGGCAATGTTTCCTATTAGACCCTCTGGGAAAACAGAGCAGCTTTTAGGAAATCATTTGCCATTAGATTGCTTAAAAAAAAGAAATTTAAAAAATAAAATATTATGTGTGTTTTCCTGCACCTGTATCATTTGGATACTAACAGGGGACCACACTCCCAAAACACCTGCCTCTCCCCACATTGCTTGAACAGCCCCCGCTGCTCAGCTCCAGCCCTGGAAGTTTGTGCTTTTAGCTTAGGAGGTCGCCAGGCTCAGGTTTTATATTTCAGGCAAAACAGCAGATATCAAATAAGAATTACTCAACCCTCATCCCCTTTCCAGTCATGCTGCACCCCACAGAGATGGTCTCCCTGATCCCAGCAACTCCACTGCACCCCACGGTGCCGGACATCCTTTGGGGCTTTTTTTTTTTCACATGAACCCCTCAAGATCTCAAATGTCGCTCGACATCCCAACACGCACAGGCGACCTGGTTCCCTGCAGGAGCTGGGGGCTGAAACTCCTTTACGGTCTGCTTAAAGACAGCCGGCACAACCCTCTCGCTGCGCATCGCCTGCTGGGATTTCCCGGCTTGGTTTCCAGCAGCACGGGGCAGAGGCAGAGCTGGACTCCAGATGCCTGTAACCAGGCCAGGCTGTTCACGCTGCCAGACCAGCGTCAAAAACCTTCTCTGGAATTAAGGATCAAAGACAGGAAGGGAATTTAGTGAGCAGAAAAGTTCCGATCGACTCCTGCAACTGGTTACATGTGCAAAGACCAAAGCCCAGTTCCCACTTGAATCCTCTGCTCTTTAGCAAAGCTACAGCTCTTCAGAGAGATGGTGGTGCAAGCCTCGCTCCCCTTTCCTGGCCTTGCCAGGCACTGCCATGACCACGATGGGCAGCACCCAGCCTGCCAACCTGCCAACCACCACCTTGCCCTGAGCCAGCCTTGAGATCCTGGGGGGAGAAGGGTGGCATCAGTGTTTTGTCCTTCTCTGGTGTGGCTCTGAATTTAACCCCCCTCTTCCCAATCCCTTCTTTTCCCTAAGCACCAAAATATCTGACCTGAGAGTCAAACACATCTGAACCGAACTGGGAGGTGGTTTAAGGATGCATTCCTCTAGGCAAAGGCACTCCGAAAACGTCACCCAGATCTGCTGGAGACTTGTTTTACACACGTTTTCCCTGTTAAAACATTAGCACCTGATGAACTGTGGTCACCCAGCAGGTGAGGGGAATCAGGCCCATGAAGAACAAGTGAAAAGAGAAGGTGGTGTGGCTAGTAACTCATACAAAACATCATTGCTTCAAACTACTGCAGCAGCTTTGCACAGGACACCAGGAGGAATGCATGAAAATATTTGAGTCCAGGCAAGGAGCAGCAGCAGCGACCAGATGAGGGTTGGGGAGCAGCCGCTCTCCTCCAGCAGCTTTGTGCAAGAGAGGGGAATTCTGCTGAGCTCAGCAGGCTGCAGAGGAGGCGGCTGGGAGGCAGGAGGGGGTGGGTTATAAAGCTTCCTCTGTCTCCAGGTGCAATTTAGTTGAATTATGTCACAGAGAGTAGGAAAAACATTACAATGAACTGCACCAAGACTTTCATTGCCAAGGATGCCCAGGGCACAAGAAAGGAAAACAGTGATTTGATTAGAACTGGCTGCAGATTTTCTCAAAGAACAGTTTTCTGACAGAAAATGACAATCTGATCATATCAAAATATCCTGCTAGAATGGCTCAAACTCATTAAAACTTTGTTTAGGAAAACAGACACAATCTGTCTTACCATTGGGTTGAATGTGTTTGTTCTTATTTTGAAACCACATTTACTTTCATTTTACTAAGATACATGCCAAAAATAAATTCTAAAAAGAAAAAAAAAAAAGAAAAAATAATAATTTATATCCCCTTAGACAAACTACTTTAATTGCACTGGAAGGTTCACATTTCTGCTTTGCAAACATGGATTTGGATTTGTGATATACTTTTGCATAGTGGAAACTCCAGGTTCTGCCCTGACTTTGAAATGGTATGCAACACTTTTTGCCCAAGAACATTAATAGGATGAAATATTTTTCCATAGAATATTTGTAATAGTTGTTTTAATTCTTAAATTAACATAATCTGTAATCACACTTCTGAATGAGAATGGCTGAGGCTGGGTTGGGTGTGATTTTACAGAAACACTTTCTCACTTGGTAGACTGAGGTTGGTTTTTAAAGCTATTGGATATAAACCATGACAAGATCCTGTTCCAAAAGACTGGAGATCCACTGACAAAAGCCCTCTGTCCCCAGCAGACCCAGCTGGGGACGCAGAGTCTGGCCTGTCCCCATGGCTGGGTGGCAGCAGGGACATTCCATGGGAGCACTGCGGGTCTCGGTCTTGCAGATTTTGCCAAAAGTAGAGCAAAATCCGCAGCGGTAATAGTAACAGAAACCAAGCAAACTGCCAGGACCAGAGTCACAACAGTGTTTATGCATCCAGCTCCTACTGATTTCAAAGCAAGTCAGGAACCAAATCCTCCATGGATCCAGGCCGGGGATATGATTTCTCACACCTGCTATGTCCTCTCTGTTCTTTTCCCTGTTTCTCATTTTTTCCCCTCCCTCCTGTCATCACACAGTTTATTCCATTCACCAGCGCCTTTGCCTCCTTCCCTCGGTACTCTGAAGGCATTCATTTCATTTCCATTTTTCAGACACATAAAGCATTTATTTTGAATTCTGGTGCCTTCAGCACATGAAATCAGCCTCAGCTGCACTCAAACCACCAGCCTGGTCTGGTTATAAGCCTGGTCTTCATTGGTATTAAGACAGAGGGGGAAACCTCGCTGCCTTTCCAATGACCCTGTTCATTAACCACGCTCCAGGTTCAAAAGCCAAACGCAGAGGACACCCCACCAGGTCCAAACCCTGCTGCTCGCACTGCTTCCCTTCTGCTCTCTGGGTTTTGGAGTGGTGAAGTCTGCACCAAATTTTTTCTAGCACTTTATTTTAAAAGCGGCCATGGAGTGACTGATGAGAAGGATGGAGCCAGGGGCTTCATCCCCGTCCCACTTCAGGGATACGACTCAATGCAGCTCAGCTCAAATTGCTGTTGAGACAGAACCAAGCCAAGCTGCTCTGCTTTGCCTGCAGCAAGCTTTGGATCTGGGTTTGGGTGACGCTATTTCACCTCCCTCCACGCCCCCTTAAAGATGCTGTGCATTTTCCTACTATTTCCCCTAACGTTACCTCCTAAGAGGGAACGGGAACTTGCAGTTGAGGGCAGTAATTTCTCATGCCAACCCACCCCGATCACCAAAAGCAACACGCCGTACGCATGCAGCCTCAGCGGCTTGCCCTGTCTTGCAGAATAAACACATTCACTACCGTCTCAAGAAGCTCACGCCATACAGCCAGACTCTGCAGCAAGCAAATCTCATGGAGCCATGCCCCAGGCAGAGCCAGGGATGGATCTCCCCACCGCAGAGACTCACACACCCAGCGTCATAAGCAGTTTATAATCTGTGTTTATAGCCAGTGTAAGCACCGCCATGCTAAACCCACTCCCAGCTTTGTTCACCAGTGCTGAGTGTGAATTCCACCATAACGCAGGCAGCAGCGCAAGCAAGACCCGACTTAGCACGGCTCCAGAGAAGCAGACGGCACCTATGTTATACATACAATAAACCCAGCCAGCTTTTGCAGGCTTTGCATTCAGACAGCTCAGCACTGGTATTTCCCTCGTGCATACACCAACGAGCTGCACAGCCTTTGGTCCTCACTTTTCCCAGCAGCTTTACAGGTCTGTTGGGATTCGGGGTGTTTTTTAGCCTTTACCCTAGAGCAAAAAAGCACCCAACCAAAAAAACAAACCCCAAAATCATTAGACTGAGAACTATCAGTAGTGATTAACGATGAGTGTAGTAGTAGTGATTAACAAATGAGCTCCCAAAAAAACCATCCAGGAACAACGTTAGGGTAGCTCTTAAAAGAGCTTTTCATGAGCCTCAGCACGGCACCCAGCCATGCCTCTGATACACCATTTCCTTGTCTGACACACAAAACGCTCCAGTGTAAGGTCTGCTTCCACTAACCACCAAACTTTTCTCATTACAAATAAAGCAGGATAATCTACTGTCGATAGGGCCTGGATGAGAGCAGCAAGCAGACGCTGCCAGGGCCTGGGGGTCGTACTCCAGGCGCCAGTCCCAGCAGATGGTTGTGATTTCACCAACGGCTCCCACATCACTGCCGATGGATCCGAGTCAGCTCCTCTCTCCCAGGCAGGCAGACAACCTGGAGAGATATTAATTGCCTCGCCCAGGGTCACATAACAAAGCCACTGGAAACCTGGGAGAGGGATCCCAGGGGCTTTTGACCCCTTTCCCTATATTTTCCCCCTAGATCAGAGCGCCTCATTCGCTCCCAGCGCACACCACATCCACCCGTGTCCCCCAGGGCTCACTCCTGGGACTTAGGAGAGGAGCCTTGCTCTGTAAAGCACTTCAGCGCCTGCTCAGAGTTGAGCTTCTGCTCAAGGGCTTAACAGGGAGGTAGCAAAGGAGTTGTCCAAGTGCAATGAGATAAAGGCTAATGCGGTGTACAGCCAGTGGAGACCCTGTGAGGTCTCGCACACCCTAAGAGCAATAAGGGTCTGCTCAGCTGCGATGTCCCTTCGCTCCCTGGGCACACGGGTGAAGCTGTCCAGGTATAGGAGAACTCATCGGCTCCAGCTGGAGCCTTCAAACCAGACAAAGATCAAAATCAATCCCCCAGCCTGGATCCTGCACCCATCTCCAAGCTCCCTCTGCTGTTCCCAAGTGCACGTTACAGTCCCCCGTTCCTCTGCTGCTCACAAACAAGACCACAGCAGGAATGATGTCCCACTGCCACCAAAAGATACTTCCACCTAGGTGGGTCTGTAGCAAGACCAGTGGCAGTTGCAGCAGGAGATGGAGCAGCAAGCACCTTTGGAGCCTTTGTCTGGGGTGATGAAAGGGGAAAAAGCAGAAACACCTTGGATGAAATAGAAAAGGGAGGAGGAAATCACCCTGCTGCAAAGGGCTCAGATGTTCTGCTGAAAAGCAGAGAAAGCAACCACATTAAAGAAGGGTTTGAGCTGCAGATAACTGTCCCACTCAGGGTCTTTCTGCCTCTCTGCTCCCCGCAAGGCGCTGCCAATTCTTCTTACTCTTACAGTAATATTGTCATGCGCAAAACCCTCCAGCAAATGCCCAGGGCATCTCTCAGGGTCAGCGTGAACTCTAGTTCCTCGGTGACTTGCAGCGACCAGCCTGTCCCTGGTCCAGAGACACAGCAGAGGAGGGTGACCAACGCTGCTCTCCGTATCCCAAGTGATGAGCAGTGCTCCCAGCTTGCCTCTGCCCTGGCCACCTCAAAGCACAGCCCCGCTTGGCTTTCTCCTGGCCATGGGGAAAGGCATCACACACCCCAGAAGATCAGAGTCTGTCCCGGCTAATAGCAGGAGCAAGAGCAGCCCTCCAAGGTCCGCTGCAGCCTTCGGCAAAGACTTGGCAGAAAATTAGTCATATCAGAATATCCTGAATTCCTCTGGTTTTCCAGACTCTTTAGAGCTGATTTCATGCAAACTCAAGCCAAATGACGCTCATTGTCCCCAAGCAGTTTACAACCCACCACGCACTCGGACCAGCCTCATAAATTTCAATCTGGTTTTTAGAGGAAATGAAAGAATGCAGCTACTATAGCTTAAGGACAAATAGACGTTTACTTGGATCATTTGTCTCCTGAGTGGGTTGCAACTGCATCTTCGTATGCGGAGTGGCACAAAAGGAAGCCACAGGTCCTTGTCACTGAGGAGACTGAAGGCAGCACACCCCTGCTCCACAGCATCCCCCGGCTACGCAGGCGTCTACCAGCGCCTGCCTGAGCTGGTAAATGATTCATCTCCATCTCCGGAGGATTTTTCTGGTAACTGCTGCAGATCCACCTTGGGATGACAGAGCAAAATTAGCAAAAAAACCAATCACTTCTTTTTTTCCCCCAACCAAAAACAATTTCGGGATTGGGATATCAGAATCAAAGCTAAGGACAACCTGGGTCCTTAGACAGAGATTTTTATTTTTTTTTAAACTTGTTTTCAGCTGACAACATTAAAGCTGCTGCCCATAGATTTATTGGTGAAATTTATGAGCCAGTGAGGAAAGCCACCAAAAGAGGAGGAAGCAGAATCAATTCCAAATCTCAGGGCAAGAAACATGTTCCAGTGGGATTCAAAGGTGTTAAAGTCAGTAAGCCAGGGAGAAAACAGCACGAAATAAATACATTTACCCTCTAATCTGTCAGATACTTTGTCTGGAGGACACCAAGCTCTGTGCCGCAAACTAAAAGCAATAACTCCTAAAGGACAAGCAGGCCCTGTTACCAGACAGACAAGAAATGAGGATGAAAGCAAAAAAGAAGCATGGCAAAAACATGTGTCATACCATTTGTAAGGGGAAAAAATAGGAAGAAGAGTTTTCCTTGACTGGAGCTTTATCTACAGTTGGCCCAAATGAGGGTTGCTGTCCCCAGGGCCCCCCGGTGCTGCGGGCAGGAGCAGGGCCGGGGCTCGCAGCCATCGCACCCACCCCTCTACCTCCTCAGCACACCCGTAAGGCACCCAGCAAACCCCAGCCTTCTCCGAGAGGATCCTGCTGGCTTTTCACAGCTTGGCCCTCTCTTGTGAGCTGCTGAGAGAGTTTAAGTCCCATGAAGGAGGACACGTCCTGGCACGCACAGCCATGGCTGGCCTGCCCTGTCCCCACCGCTGCGATTCATCCCAGCCACCATGGCCCGGTGTTCAACAATCCACACGCACCTAGCAAGGTTTCATGCCCTAACGTGGGCCATGCAAGCTTTTCTGGATTAGACACGGCACCAAATGGGCTTTCCTCAAAGTTCATCACAAACGCACAAAATGCCCTATGTCTACGTGTGAAGGAAAGGCCAGTGGTCGCCACCATCTTCACCTAAACCTACCCCCCCTTTTTTTCAGGGGCCGACTCTGGAGAGAAAGTCCTTCCATAGCTGTGACAAGGAACACGCTCACCCCTGTCCTCCCACAGCCATCCAGGAGGCAAACCTCTGCCTCCAAACCCACCTTGGCAAGGCCACAGACCAACAACATGGAGAAAAGAGGAATCAGACTCCAAAATTGTTTCTGAGGGGCATATTTCCCGTTTCTCAAGTTTTAGATGTAGCTCTCCTACATACACATTTTTCACATCAGCCCCTTGTCATTCAGCACCTGGGGAAAACAGGAGATTTGTTCTTTATTCTGAGATATCTTTCTTCAGCACGAGCACGGAGCTCAGCGAGACCTGGTCTACTGGGTATACGGAGCTACAGACACTGCTTCCTCTGCAAAGGCCTCTTCCTCCTGAAAATCCTTTTATAAATTCCTAAAAAGAATCATTTTCTAAAGAAAAAAAGGAAATTTGAGGTCACAAGGAGAGCCACAACTACCCAAAAGGCAACGAAGGGCCAGGGCAGCTGCTCCTGAAGAACGCAAGGACTCACCAAACATTATCTGAGCCACCGAGTATATGTTATCAAGGAAACCATGCCAGCATCGCTCTGATAATCCAAACCATTTACCCTGGTCCATGGGAATGGAGCTCTGATGGGAGAAGCTGGCAGGAGGCAGAGCTGGGGCCAAGTGAGAAATAAGAACCAGAACACCTGGCTGCAGAAATGGTCTAAAACATCCCAAAATAATTAGCTGCTCAGCATACTTCATTTATCCCTTGCAGCAGGAATTAATGAAAATGAATCTGTGTTTAACCAGCAACTTGGAACCTTTAATACAGAAATATTTTCAAGCTGGTGAGAGGGGAGCATACCTCCAAATTTCCGCCAAGTTCTCAGGGGCTGGATTAACAGAGCAGTAAATAAGAAAAATGAAAAAAAAAAAAAATTGAACTTGGAACATGAAATCAAGAGAATTTATAGGAACTTTTTTAAAGGTTCAAATCAATTTTGGTTTCAGCAATGGGCAATGCAGAGAGGTTATTGCTTCTGGCCCAGCCCTCAGATGAAAAATAATCCACAAGGTCTCAGGCTGGCTGAGAATGGAGGCGGATAGCGGCTGAGCAGGGCTGGAGACAAGGAGGGATGGCCAGTGCTGAGCAGAGACTGGGAGACTGGGACAGAGGCTGTACCAGACTCACTCAGACCCGCTCGATGGGGCCAGATGTGCCAAACCTCATACACAAAGAGATCACGATGATGAGGGACATCAGCCAGGCAAGCGTAGCGTGGCTGTCTCTTACAGCACAGTGCTGGTCCTGTGGGGTTTGCACCTGGCAGGGTGTAAAGCTCAATTTCATTTTGGAAATGCTTCCAGCAGCTCTCCAAACCAAAGTCTGAGTCCTTCAACCACTTGCCCTCCATGTTGTCTGCCTTTATCCGAAGGAAATTGCCTGCAGCTACCTCTGCAAAAGCATTCTTCAGGTGAATCCTCACATTTTCCACTGTCCTAGGAAACCATCTGTGGAGGATCCTCCAAAGTCCACCATCAAGGCGTCCTTCATCGGAACATCTGCACCCTCACCTGGAGAGAGCTGGCTGGGACAGGAGCACTCAAACTACAGTTCAGGTTAAAAACCACAACCAAGGGGAAAGGAAAGACCTGGGGGCAATCAATAGGGAGGAATTAGTTTCTTTAGCACTTCCAGCTCCATCAGGCATGAAAGTTTAGGATGCTCTCGGGGGAGGGAAGATTCTTGTCTCAAGGCAAACTGGCCTACTCACTCTATTTATAGGCGAGAGGCAGCATCTTAGCCCTGCTGCCGCTCAGCAGAGCCCACTTTGATGCTCTGCGTGTTATGCAAGTGCTCCACAGCCAGGCTGGTCCCCTGGCCCAGCTCCACGTGTGGGCGGCTACCAGGAGCACAAGATGTCCCACCCAGGGCAGGAGCGCCCATCCAGCATGAGGGTAGTAGAGGCAACCCTCCACTGCAGGCACCATGCAGCAATGCGGGGAAAACGGCAAGAAAGATTGAAGCACAAGACGTCCCTCATCTCTACTGGCATAAACTGGGCTTGGAAAAGCAATATAGCTCAGAGAACTGGGAGTCCTATCTTTCCCCAAACCACTCAGCTGGGAAGCATGGGGAACTGCAAGCAAAAGGTCACCAAAAATGGGATTATTTGAAATCTCCTGCGTTGAAAAGGATGCCAACAAATTCTGATCTGTGGCCTAAATACCGTTGGCTGATTGTTCATCATGAGGCTGCTCGGGGACAGGATGGGGCCGTCTCCTCCTCTCCCCAGCAAAATGTTGTCCAGTGAGCAGAGCAGGAGCTGCTGCAAGCAGGACTTTGGTCTTCAAGGTGGTGTCTGCGCTTTTGGGTCTAAAGCAACCACTTTTGTCACAAGACACGACATTCCACACGAGGCAGACTTCAAGTAGTCATCTTGACACAGCCAAGTTAACTAATCCTCGCCTTTTCAGAGCAAATTTAGCCTTCTCTTTGCAAGTGGTCTATCTACCATCAATGTGAATTTAATCCCAGTCCTTTAGGACAGAGTCGCAGGCATTTGTAGAGATGTCTCAGGAATCCAGCCTGTGCCCTATTCACAGTCAACCAGCATAAGAGGTCAATCTTATAAATCTCATGCTAGTGGAAGCTCTCAAGACTGAAAATCTATGTTCTTATAAGCAAACCCCAAACCTAGGTAAGGTGTACATAAATAAACACCGAGCCCTTCCTTACGTCCACCAGCCCTGCCTTCAGAGCAACTGGGGATGGGATCAAACCGAAAGACCATGAGGGCGAGCTGGTGCCCAGCAGTGAAACAGAAATGGTCTGTATTTCCACCCTGCCCAGCACAAGGGAGTGAAATAAAGTTGCCGGAGAAAAACATATAAATCTCCATGGGATAAATTACCAGCCAGAGCAAACTCCTGCTGAGGCAGGGGCACTTAACGCATCAAGCAGTGGTTAGAGCCAGGCTTGCTAAACACAACATGGTGCAATGCTTTCTACGGGTAATTCACCAACAGCCAGGCATTTCCCGGACATCTCTCATCACCCCACCAGTGTGCCTCGTTACTTATTTATCCTCCTCACTTAATATAAACCTTTGAGAAACATGTTAATAGCCCAAATCCTAATGCCACAGCAGTTCATCCTGCGACAATCACAATCTTTGGGCCAGAGGGGACAATCAAGGCACATCACTCAGGAGCTTGTTGTTAACCTTGCCTTCAGCACAAACAGAGCAAGATTCGTAGTTGCATCAAGCAGCTGCTGGATGGATCTGCAAGGAGTCAGCCCTCTCCAGCATGGCTCATAACACCTGCAGAGACACCTTAAAATTAACTTTCTAGACACAGCCCCAGCTAAATTTTTCCAACATCCCCACAGTGCATCCTGTGGGGTGGGATGGCAAGAAGCAAGAGGGCTTGCTGCAGCTGAACGATGCTTCCCCATGCAGAACCACACCATGTCACAATATCTAGCGTAGATTCAGAGCCCAAACCACCATCAGCACAGCCTTTTGCTTGAACCAGTCACCTTTGCTGGGAGCACGGGCATCTCAGCCAGGGCAGAATGGTTCCCACTGGTGACACCCAGGTTATTGCCCCTGGAGGGTGTCCCACAGGTGCGGTCACATACGGCTCACACCGTGCCAGCTTGGGTCCCTCTGGTACAGCATCACATTTTGCGACGTCAAAACATCCCCCTCTCTGGGGCTTCGTGCTGTGCTTCCGGACCCTCCAGCTGAACAAAGAGCCCCATGCCTCCCACACATAGTTAGCCTAATTAAAGGAGAAAATGCGCTACGCTGCTGCTCACTACAGGCACACGAGGAGAGAAACATCAGACGGCTCCGTGGGAGACCCCCTGCCGCCAGCCGCTCTGATGCAGCAGGAGAGAAGGAGAGGCTGCAGCAAAGGGAATGGCTGGATCAAACACAAATAACCCGAGGGACTGACCCAGGCTGCAAGGGAACCAGCAATTAACACATGCTCTTCATTATTCTTCATTAAACTAGCCTTCCAATGGTTACTGGAGACAGTGAAACTAGCTTTTAGTCCTTGTTGAAGGCCAAGAAATGGTTGAAGTAGGCATCAGGCTGGCATTTCGGGCTGCCCCAGAAGGAAGCAGTGGCCTGGGGTTTGTCAAGCTGCCCACGTTGCACGGCCTCACAGCAAACCCGTGGCCAGGCCGGAGACCACGATGGGTCACAGGGAGATGCCTGGGAGTTGTCCATACACAAAAGCATGGGTACGCTGCAGGAGCCTGGCCGGTTTTGCTGTGGCCTTGGGGCAGCAGATTCAAAGAAAACAAAAGCATGAGCATCGGTTCTGGGTGTGGGAAGGGGTACAGATGGCTGAGACTGACACTTCAGGGAGGAACGTGGGATCTTCGCAGGTTCCTGAAATATTACCTTTGTCTAACAAGAACTGGGTGAGAGCTGAGCACGTCCCAAAACAAAAGCTCTTCATGGGAGCACTAGCAGAATCAGAGAAAGCTCTAATGTACCAGGTAAAGATGGAAAAGAAAATGAGGACCCTAGTGTGCAAACACATCTGCGCACCAAGGTAAGAGCCACAGGTCAAATTTTCATATTTGACAGTTCACCACCTCTGTTTGCACCAGGCTCCGTCAGAGCAACACGACGAATACAGCGCCAGTCCTTGCATGGGGATGACAGCAAGTGACAGACAGCCAGTATTTACCATCCCCCAGCGTGCAAAATCTTCAGGGTGGAGAGGAGGAAGGAAGGAAATCTGATAGCAGTTCAGTGATTCAGAGCAAGGAGCTCACACAGGCTCTGGGGGCATTCAGCCAGCGTGTGCCTCAGTTTCCCCTTGGGTACAAAAAAGGATTAGTGACAGAACTTGTCCACTTTCCAGGAATTCTTGCAAAGCTGAGTTAATATCTTCAGATATCCAAGTAAAGGAAGTTAAAAGTATGTAGTGTTGTTCACTTAATGCTGGAACATATTTGACATGTAGCTACGGAGTTCTAAGAGGAGCTACTCTGTAGGAAACCAAGCTGTCCTTCTCCATGTCTAGAGAGACACGACCCTCAGCTGGGAGGTGGGATGGAGCAAAGCAGCACTGCCAGTGTCTGCCCTTGCTCCTCCTCCTTCCTACACAAGGGCAATAGCTTTTAATGTGAAAAATTAATAGAACAATGCTGAATATCAAGGATAATGCCAAGTACATTGTCTGTGAGATACTGGCAATGCAGCTGCCTTCTCAGCAGCGTCCTGAGTTGCTCTGACAAGAAAAAAAAATCCAAGATTGCCACTGCACCAGTGTTATCCTCTTGTGGATTAAACACCCCTTGGGTAGGAGAGAAACACCCACGGATGGGTGGATGCCCCAGCCCTGGAAACATTCCAGGCCAGGTTGGCTGGGGCTGTGAGCAACCTGATGTGGTTGGAGATGTCCCTGCTCCTTGCAGGGGGGTTGGACTGGATGGGCCCCAAATGATTCCAGGATTCAATAACTGCCCCTTCCATCTGGGAAAGCAGAGCACAGGTTTCTCAGCTGGGAAGGCAGCAAATGTCCACACAGAAACACGGGCTGCACTGGCGGGTCAGAGCTATGGTGGGAGTCTGGCTGTCTCATGGTTATGGGGGAACAGGCTGCCAAGAAAACAAGCGAAAAAGGAAACCAAACCATTTCTATTTTGTTCTCTTAAAGATCAACTGCTTTGCGTGAGGACATGACACTTTTCCCAAAGCTCTGAATGCACTTGATTCCTTTTAGATGTTAAAAGAGAGGATCCCTCTGAGACCCATCAAAACCAGATTTTCCAGACCAGTCAAGTGGTACCTGCACAGCAGTTCTGTCCTGGTGAGTCCGCTGGCAGCGCATGCCGGGGGGGGCTGGAGGAGAGCATTTGCCAATAAGGCTGTGCCAATAATTAGGCAGCTTCTCAGTCTCCCCTGTCTGGGAGCTACCATACGAACCGGCTTCTGGCCAAGACAGCTCCATTTGTGAGTTTTCCCTCCTTGTTGCAGGGGCTCTCAACTACCTTAAATCACTTCCAGCCTGCTCTCAGGGATTTTATTCACGGTCATTTGCTAGGTGGTGCTGATGAGCTCGGCACTGTGCACAAACCCTCCTGTGTTCCCGCTGTTGGTAACAACCCCTACAAACCTCAGGGCTCTGCCAGCCAGGAGGTCAGAAAAGCTTCGGCTCCAAAAGCAAAGCTTGCCTTGGTTTCCATGCCCCACCTCATGTTGCCCAGTAGAGGAAGAAATATATTTTAGTGCCTTTTCTGCAATGGGTTGTATTTGCCCAGAGGGTACCATGCTTGTCCAAGAGGATTCTGTTCCCCAAAGGCCATCAGCTCCAGGACCAACATCTACAGTTACCAAGCAGTGTCTCCTGGGAACGTAGGCTAGCCACAGGTCCTGTTCCCTTCCAGAAAACCCAATTATTCACCTAATGGGCAATTTGCCACCATCTGGACATTCAGAACTTGATCCATGCTATGCCAGATGTCCTAATGAAGTCAGTGTTTGGCCCCAACGGGGTGCTACCATAGCCTGGCACTGCTGGAGCACTGACGAGCAAGACAGCGCAAATCACATGAGCATCAGAGCTTTCGGATGGATATTCTCAGTCTGCTTAGCAAGCGCTCATCCTCTTCCCTTTGAGATGAATATCGTTTGAGATACAGGCATCAGGCCGAGCAGAGTGTGGGAGGGCAGCCTATATTCTGCTCCTTCCTCACCAGAGTTAGCATCAGCTCCAAATATTCATGGGCAACCAATTTACACTGCTAAATGTCGTTTCACAATCCTGCAGGCTGAACAGAGCCCAGAGCTTTTGGCCCTAAGCAGTTCTCTGGGAGTCAGTCCTTGGCACTTGCACAGGATTTTCACCAGCAACAGAGCACCTCAAGGTTTGTTCCAGCAAAGATCAGGTCTACTGCAGCACCAGGTGTTGATCACTGAGAACATCAAGGAAAGGAGATGGCTGTGAAAGCACCCTTGTCAACAAGTCCTCCCCTCCTTTGGCTGCTTGACTTGCACCTGTAAGATCTCAATCAGGATTTACTGCAAAGAATCAGGACTCTGAACCCAGTCCAGGCCCAGCAACCAAAGACAGAAGCACTGCTTTAATAAAGGAGCATCAAACATGCTGCTGATGTGATTTTATTGGCTCTCAGAGAAGCACAGAGTCCCACTAACCTCTTCCTCTTTTGGTAGCTGACCGGTGACAACTTGCATCCAAACGAAACTGCGCTAATATAAAGACCGCAGAGAGACACAAAAGTTACGGGGTTTTAATGATCCTGCTTTTTGACGCTGAGGTGGAGCTGAGGACTTGGCAATGGACGTGAATGAGTGCGTGCATGCAAGCTGGGATGACTGAGCCCAGTGCTGGTAACCATGTGGATGAGCGAGTACGTCGGAGCGAACAAGTGGGCTAGAGACGTGCGTGCTACGACAGCAGGGCTGTGCGTACCTAACTGCTCCCTGCTCATCTTTCATCCCAAATTCAGTGCAGGCTGAATTGCAAAGGAACCACAATCACAGTCAAGAAGGCAAAAATATAATACATATATCAGACAAGGGAAAGGAGGACCAGGGAACAGGAAGCCAAACACAGAACTATTTCCAGGAGGAATAACAGCCATATGGAAAAAGTTACCAAGATGATGAATTCTGCCTTCAATATGTTCAAGAAAGAAACTACATCAGACCCAGTCTGGGGGTGGCCAGATCCTTCAAGGGGGAGGGGGGGGGAAAGCTGCCACCCCAGCTTGAACTTGAACATTTGGTGTTTCATTTGCATCTCCGAATGAGGCAACTGTTACCATTCAAACTTTGCGTTCTGCTCTTGGATCTCTGCCTTGCCGGGTCACATTTGTGGCTCTCACATAACCAGGAATCCCCCCGCTACAATATGCTTCTCCTGGCTCAGCCCTGAAACCAAATTCCAGAGCAGCTGACATGGAAATTTACCATCAAACAACTATTAAAGTTTTACCTCAGGCTGTAAAAACTGGTTTATGTGCTCTACATAAAAAACATAAATATGCGCTCATCTCACGTGCTCTGTGGCACCATGCCTCAGATTTCGGAAACCAGGCTGGGGAAGTCAAGGGATGCTAACAGAAACCCCAAGCCTACAAGTCTGCAGCTCCCTGCATATGGCCGGAGACTTGCTGGCTGCATGGCAAATTGCAAAATCCACCACAACAAGCCAAGGCTATTTTCAACCGTTAATTAACTTAGCTTCGTGATCTCCAACTCACCCAGGGCTCTCCCTCTGCTATCATGTCCAGTTTCTCCACCTCACTAGAAGGGCTGGGGGAAGCAAAGCACAGCAGAGCCACGCAGGGTTTGCACCAAGACAAATCGGGGCAGAGTAACCCAGTAGCACACCGGCTGCCCATGCCCACTCTTATTTCTCTCTCCCCAACACACAGACATTGCACCATGTGGAACTGCCCCATGGAGACATTCCTCTCTGATGCCTAATCATCATCTGAAGTAGGCACCTCATTTGAGTACTTAAAGTTGACTGGGATTAGTCCAGGCTTTTTTTCCAATTAACGGCAATCTCATTTTCTACTTTGCATCCCAACTTGATCTTCTTTTTTCCTTTCCATGCAAATCACCACCCACTTCTCTCCAAGGATGGACAGCCTTTGCCAATACGAGTACCCAGCAGAGAATTAGAGCTAGAAGCTGTTAACCATTGTTGGGTTCTTTCCATCACCATCAAGCTCAAAATCCCCTGCTATTCAAGCTACAAGTGGGCTGTTGTATATCTTCTGCAGATGTCTCTGTTCAAGGGGGAAAAACAACAGCAACGAAATCCTCTTTTGGCTAATAAACAGAAAGCAATTGCAGTTTCTTTGATGCAAAAGGAACAGTGCTATTGATGGCATTGGCTGAGAGTGCCTAATTTGTATCAGCAAGTTGTATCATTAGCTTTACATTCTCCTGCTAAACTCTACCCACAGAATAACCACATCTCCCCAGGTCATCTGTTTTGTCCACCCAACACTCAGACAATGATGGCAGGGATTGTTATTCTTTCCCATTCCTTACTACATCACACAACAGAATGAGATCAAGCTTCTTTTTTCCAATTCCTACTCCCTACATAACAGAAAAAAATAAGCATAATTAGACGTTCTCCAGTGCAGCAACAGTCACAACTGCGTGCCAGACTATGAGCCCCATGTATGAAATGTAAGGCATGTTATTTTGCCCAAGATGCAGAAGTGATTCCGCAGCAATGAGGGATTTTGCCACAAGCAAGGTTAAACAACTGCTTCTTCCTTTCTCCTCTATAAAGCAACTCGCTGATTAATTCGGAAGCAAGGTAAACAATAAACAGTGATTATGTGCATGGGGGTGATGATTCAGCCAAAAAAGCAGATCAGCATTTGAATAACAGGCTACAAACATGTGCTTTATTTTCTCAATGATGATTCTCCAGTGAGCAATGGAACAAGATGTCTTATACAGCCACCAGGCAACAGCGTGGTCCCAGTGTCAAGAGCTAATCACATGGCCACAAACCCAAAGCACTATTAAAAAAAAAAAAAATAAAATAAAATAAAATCAGCCCCGTAGGGGATCACACATTCTAGGACCATTTTTTACATCCAGGCAGCAGTAAACACAGACCAGCTGGGACATTTCAACTAGCAGTAGCACGGCAGTGCCTAGGAGAATGTACTGTGTCAAAAAAATCTTCTGGAAAAGTGAAAATGTATAAGGACACCTGCAAAACAGCTACTTTTTGCCTGCACAACCAAGCTCAGCAAAATGTAAATGGATAATGCAAGAAAAACATGCTGGGGGAAGTTCTCCTATAAAGCCATAAAACCCAGAGCTACCGAGGAGAAGAGGGAAATCATGAAGGAAAGCATTTGTGCTTCTGTTTTATGCCTCGTATTTTTATTTTGCCTCATCAAAACCCCGATTTGATCACGTCTGTTACTTGGATAAGAGAAGATGGAAACGCTTTCTGTTGCATCAACAAAAACCAGCATGAGAGATAACTGCAAAGGCAGCGAGCCAGCTCCGAGGTAGCCGTAGGTCACTGCCGTTCTGCAGCACTTGACAAAACTGCACGGACTTGCAAAGAGCGGGATTTCGACCTCCTCAGATCTGTGATCGGAGCGATTTGTACTTAAAGCAGTCAGCTCACAAGCCCGTAATATTCCTTTCAAAATTACCCGTGGCTGGGGAAAGAGACAACAGCCACGTCTGCAGCCGGTCCTTTGAGGCCGTTGCTGGGCAGCTGTGACCTGTACGAGGACATCGCCAGAACCGACGGCACATGAGGATGAGTCCGCTACATTCATCTCCACATCCACCGTTTGTTCCCGACCTGGCAGAGCCACTTTGCCTGCTTAACTCACCTGCCACCAACACAGCAGGTGTCTTCTAGTAACACCTGCGAGGTTTATTGCATTAGCAGCAACCAAGTGGTTAACCAATCTTAGAAATATAGCCACACTACTTAAGCAAAGCAAAGCAGCAAGGGGGCCCCGTGGTGTTGACAACTCTAACAGCAAATTAAGAAGCTAAAATAAAATGCACCATCAAGCATGCAGCTGGAGCGAGGCCAAAAATCAGAAATAGATGTAAAGAAAACGGTATCGAGAAATCAGCTCCAAGCAGGCTCATTGAGCTCAATTACTAGAAATTAGAAAAGGAAATGGAAAAATTTATATTGTAAGGACACAATGCGTTATGTGGCACCAGCGATGGCTGCTCTGTTTATTATCTTCCTCCTAATCATGTTTTTATTGCATGGGATTTGCAATACCAGATCGGAATGATATTGATACAGGAGGACAGCCTGCCACTTCCAGGCAGAAATTCACAGTTTATGTTTAAGACATCAAACTAGAAGTGAAATTCAGCGGCCGGGGTCTGCGCCCGTAACCCTGCTGACACTGCCATGTGCTCGCATCTCAGCGCTCAGCCCCACTCACTAGGCTGGAGACGGGCTGAGGAAGCCAGGGAGTTTTCAGAAAGGGTTCCAAAAAGGATTCTTCTTCTAGATTTTTGAGCCAGTACAGTCCTGCTTTGAAACCCTATCCTGCAGCCAAGAGCATTGAGAGACAAGATACTTTTATATAAAAGGAAAAAAAAAAAAACAACCAAAACCAAACAACTCATGGGCAGCCATGCAAGTCCAAACAAAAAAAAATGGGAAGGGAAAACCACAGAAAGTTTGAGCAGCCACAGTTGTAAGAGCTGGCAATGCTACAACCACTGAGCAGACAGGTGCTGAGCATCAATGCCCACGCTGATGACATCTGGGGTCATGTTACTCAGAAGCATTCAGACCTCCAAGCACAGCTCACAGCAGCTTCACCGTGGCCCATGGTGCCAGCTCAGGGCTCTCCATCCTCAGGACCTCTCCTGAGCCTGCCCATCTCCCTCCTCCTCTGGGAAAGTCGTTTTCTCTCTCAGCAGTGTCATAGGAGTGACCCATAATGATGGGTCCCCTCTGGAGGAGGGGGACAGGGCAGGCACAGATTTATTTTTCCATCCCTACCTCACCCTCGTAACCAGACCGAATTACAGCACCCGGCCAGCCGAACCTCACAGCCTCCTTTTCAGGCAGGGTCAGCACTGGGAACCAGTCCACGTCTCGCTCCAGGCTGTCACTTGCTGCAGCACAAAATGGCAAAGCAAATACGTGCTAGGCTGAAAACCAGCCAGGATCATGTGGTGGCGCCTGCCAGATCAAGCAAAACCCACAGCTAGCCCAATTCGTCACTGCCCCGGTGCAAAGCGCCACCCATCCGATGCTGTACCATTTCCCTTTCCTTTGGACTACGGTAAATGACTCCGAGTCAAAGGAACAGGCGCAAGCTATAAGCTCAGGCTGCTGGGCATACCTGAAAAAAAAATTAAAAGAAGAAATCCACTTTGGCTGCAGTCAGTGGGACCCAGAAAGATGCCACTAATCAGACAGAAAACCCACATTCTCTTGTATAAAGCTGCTGGCAGCACTTTGAGATTGGCTGATGAGATGCAGAAACACATGGACAAAGAAAGAAAAAGCCCATGTTGTCCAGATATCGCCAGACTCGCTCATCTGGCTCTGCAGAGCACTCAAGCAGCCAAATCTTGCTCAATCTGCTTTCATGACACACAGACCTCTCTCTCCAGATGTCCCAGAGACAGGGAGGTGGGACACATCCCTGAAGTCCAAGGTCTTTGTGCTTCCAGCACAAGGCAGCGCTGCCAGCAGCATCCCCCCCTTCCCACGCACTGTCCCCTCACCTGCCAAACACAGCCCGTAGACCTCCCAAGGGAGAAGGTGTCTCATTTATTTCTAACAGAGGCTACAAAAGATGAAAACCCAAATCTATTATATCGCAAACCTGGGAGCCTGCATCTCCTGTCTGGGGAACTGGCAACTAAAAGAGGTTGAAACCAGCTGCCTTGACCTGGTAAGTGCCATGAGTCCACATAAAACCACTCACCATGGCTGAAGCTCTCCTTAGGGAGAATTTGTCCTCAGTTCCTGAAACCCTTTACCCTAAACCAAACCTCTTCCAGAAGGGCCTTGGCTTTGTTTTTCCCTCCAGCCCTCCTGCTGCACCTCTACCTCTGTCTCTTGTGTCCGTGTACCACTCTTACCCCGTGTGCTCAGAGGCTGCAGGTAGAGAAATTCATCTGCAGAAGAGGAAAATGCTCCTCCTGAAACAGAAGCAGGACCACGGAAAGTCCCCAGGAGGGGGACAGCTCAGAGTTGTCACCAGATCTGAGCAATCCCCATCCCATATCACAGCATGTGATGGTGCTCAGGAACAGGTACCCCCTCAAGGAGCAGCACTGGAGGCCACCTCGAGCAGGACATCAGCCTTGTTCTCACTTCATCTCATGATAATTTTCATTCAGCTTTCTCCTGGCTGAGATGGAGATGGACTGAGGAGCTGTAGGAGGAGCTTTCTCTCCAACACTCTGTTTAAATTGACTTAATTTCTTCAAAATTTTTTCTTTTATTAGATTCCAGGGAGGGGGAAAAAAAAAAAAAAAAAAAGATTGTACATGCAGTCACACAGGCAGAAGTAAAGAGATTGATCCCTGGGTTTGCTTATTTAGACGGCTTATTGGTAAATGCATCCAGAAGTTTACTCCTTCAAAGCAGTCTGTCCATTGGGGTCACATTCTTCCAATAAATTTCATCTATTCCTCCAAACTGCACTTGGAGCAGCTGCCTAAAAAGCCTACAAAATAACTCTGTCCTCCAAGGGTGTTTAGTCTCACGTTAGGCGTTTCAGAGAGTTTTATTGTATTGACATTCCCTATCCCTAGGGAAGGGCAAGGCCAAAAATATCACCTTGATGCTTTCACGCTGTGCAGGTCTGCATGCAGCACCCCAGCACGTGTCTACCTGCATGTCCCCAGCATCCCTGGTAGCTCGGGGGCTACAGCAGCCTGGCAGGCACTTGCCCAGCGCGCAAGCTGCTGGTCCGAGTCCAGCCCAGAGCAGTAGGGTTGCAGAACCACCATCTGACGGCTGCTGGGTGGCTCGCACAAAGCCAGTGGGTTCGGTCCAGGTCCTGGTGGGCAGTATCCATGTGTCTCAGACCCCACTACCTGCGAGGAGAAAGCTGGGCGGAGGCCAGGCACAAGCGAGATGGGGTCCTCTGAGGTCTGCTGGTGGGGAGGCGCGTGGGCACCTGCCCTGCGGTCAGACGCTGAGCTCCAAGTCTGGCGCCTAGCGCCGAGAAAGCCACGGCTTCACAGCCCCTCCGGGTGACGCAGTTTCTCCGTCGCATCCCTTTTCCATGTTTACCAGACCCATAAGACACCCGAGCCGTGCAGCAAAGAGCACCAAAGCTGTCCCAGCTCCATTCCCACCTGTGCTTCAGGAAGGTGGCGGAGGGCTCTCAAGCAAAGCAAGCAGCTGGGGCTCACACTGACTATTTTTCTTAAGCAAAGGGAAAATCTGGTCCACCCCCCCCCAAGAAGGCCATAGCATGGAAGAGAAAAGCAAGAAGGTGGCGTAGGCCTGAAGCACCAGAGAAGGCATCAGGGTCCATCAGGGAAAGGAGAGAAGCTGTCATGGAGAAGGGGGTGACAAACACGCCAGCGAGGCAGACTGTGGGCGAGCAGGGGTGGGTGCTGGAGATGCTGGGGAAGCTGCTGAAGGGGTGGCGAAATGTCAAAAAAACCGCAGCAAGAGGGGATTCTGGGTGCATAACTTGGGACTTGGTGAAGCAGCCTTGGTTTTCAGAAGGGAAAGGGGAGCAAACGCCTTTGAACAATCAACTGGAGTCACAAAAATCCCAGTCTGCCCAGGGCAGGGATTCATCTGACAACACCAGGGGAGAAGGAAAGCTGCAGAGGGAGAGAGGAAAGAACGCAGATCACAGAGGAGAGCCATTTGGGTCGGTCTAACAAAGCCAACAGCAGCTCTGCACCCGGCCTGTACAAGAACCACAACCCCAAGAGGCACCCAGGCGACGGCGGGGCGGTGGGGATTCGTCCACACGCAGCAGAAAGCCTGACCAGCTTGCCCAGCTCCCTGCAGAGAGTGGGCACCTCTGCGCAGGCATCCAAGCTCTGATGCTCACCGCAGAGCAGGATGACAGCATCGCTCCTGAGTAGGCGGTGCAGCCTCATCCTTCGTGAATGAAAATTTAAAAAAAAAAAAAATACAAGAAAGAATCACACCACCCACTAGCAGGTATGCTATAAATACCGTGGCAGGGGGTGTCTGCAGAGAAACTGGAGGGGTTGACTTCATGGCGTACTTACAGAGCTGCATATGCAACTTCATTACCACGTAGAGCACTTTCCTGAAGAAGTTAAGCCACTCTGCGTAGGCCTGAGCTATCAAAATCGGTCTGGCTGTTCTGCTATGGCCGTGCAGCCCCACAGCAGAGCAGAAAAAGCTACAAACAAGCCCAATTCTTCTTCCCGGAGAACAGTCAAATAGTTGTATCTATACTACAGTGGCACCTACAGGCATCCCAAACCGGGAGAGACTTTGCAGCACTACAAAGTCTGCTTGTAAGATCCTGGACGAAAACACAACACCCAAAATCCTTCCTCAAGCGTTGGAGATCCAATTTGAGCTGAAGAAAGTTGATGCAGCTAGATGCTGACCTTCGTTTCAGTAGGGAAGGTGCTGAGCTTTGCAACAGCGGGAGTAGGGCAGAATTAAAATATTTGGCAAGCTTCAGCCGAGATCACCTACCTGATGTGCTCACTGGGCAGAGAGAGAAGAGGAATCCCAGCAGAGCCCTTCCTAAGAATCAATTTAGGATAGAAAGTCATTGCTCTGTGGCTGAATCAATGCGGGTTTATAGCCCACATCTAGTCTGAGCCACACGTAAGTCACAAGCCTGGCTCGTTTCTGGATCAACATACCCTCTGTAACAGCAATCAGACTCCAGCCTTTTAACGAGCAAAAATTCCCCCAAAAATTCCCCCAAAAAAATGAACATTGCAGCAATGTTCATTTACAAAGAAGAAAAAAAAAAAAACAAACCACATAATAGCACAGAAAGATCTATCTTAACAAAAATGTTTGGTTTTACTGTTGCAGAGAAAGAACATTGTTACCTGGAGAATGAGCCTGAAATAATGGGAGCTGCTGGCAGAGGGAGGGGAAGGGCACGCTGGATGGCTCACAGAAGGCAAAACAGGCACAGGCAGAACCTGCCTGCAAGGAGCCCTGGAGTCACTTTTACCAATCTCCTTAAATAATAAGAGAGCCCTGAGGATTCAGCCGCGGCGGTGGCTGTGTGCAGCAAGTCTCAGCTTTGCCCTGCAGCAGCCACGCAAAGGGAGCGAGAAGACACAGTCCATCTCTCAGGAGGACACAGGGATGCTCGTTGGCCTCACATTTAGCCTGCGGGTGCCCTAGAGGTACAGAAGAGCCCTGCTTGTCTGGCACATAAGGTAAAACCATCCTAAGTTTCCAAGCAGAATAACAAGCTGGCTCGCAGCGGGCGACTGCGGCACAGCCAGCAGCAAAGGCTGACCAGGGGACCACAGAGCACCAGGATGAGCCGAGCCCAAAGCAGCGCCTGGAGACACCAGAGCTTTTCATGGCATTACATGACTTACAAGAACCTTACTCATGGGCTTATACATTCAGCACAGCAAAGCTTTGGCACGTCCCCAGACTGCTTTAAGGGGAAACCATTAAACAAACTCTAAAGCCACCTGTAGAACCACTTCTCTTCTGCATTGTCTTCAAGTTCTAACCATGTGGTATTAACATGCACGTATACTTTACGTTCGCTTACTGTTGAGCGCCAACGGGATGTAACTGGTGATTTAGTCCTTTCTGAACACGATGCACCTTGCAGTCACAGCTGCTCAACCCCCCGGCCTCCCGCAAAGAGAGGCTCGCGTTCCCCCTGTCGCAGTGGACGTGTTTGAAGAGAGAAAGCGAGCACTTTACCAGGGCAACAGTGGTGCCAGGTGCCAAAACACGGGGTGCTGCTGCTCCCACCCAGCCGGCAGAATAGTCGAACCGAATACGTCGCTCTTCCAAACACGCCCTTCCAAGAGAGCGCTGGATGTGGCAGAACTTATTAAAAGCAGGTGCTGTACATGAAATTTCCCAGCATTAGGCAAGCCAGTATTTATATTCTCACTGGAGTTGTATGGCTGGAATTCTTTATTCCTGTCACTCAATCTCTTTTATCAAGAAAGATACTTCAGCAAGGACCTTTGCATACAGACAAAATAATGATACCCCAAAATATTTTTTCCACATCTTTTTGGAAGAACGTACATTCCAGAAGGAGGCAGAGGTTGACCATGAAGCCTGGGTGGTTCACACAGGAATGGCCAAGCCCTCAGTGTTAGCCCATGGAGCCAAGCTCCAAGACCAGCTCTCAAGACAATCAAATACTTTACATATGAATAATAAACCAGAGCTGGAGCTGTCTAGCAGCTAAGACCCAGTGCTAAGAGTTTTGATTTTCTCTCACCCCTGCTCCGTGTCATGGAGACGTTGGACTCAAATATCGCACTACTGGCTGTGAAAAACCAGGATAATAATAATTGCCAGACTCTGACTCAGAGTCTGAGCATGATTAAATTCATTATCCCCCAGTGAGATTGCACCCCCAACATTTCCCCTCTTACTGCTTTTTGTCAGGGCTGGGTACACCGACCCATGGGAATATAGGGCAAGAGCCAGGTAGGACCTGCCCTCTCCAAAACTCCTCCTCTTTGCTATTGCCACCTCCAAAGAGTGCGATGGCCTGGCACTCTGTCCCTCCCACGAGCATTGACAGAGTGGTTGTGGAGGCAGGAAATTCCCTTGCAGAACCTCCATGGCTTCATCTTCATCAGGACATAAGGGACAGGCTCTGTGGTTATTGCCTTAGGCCACCACCAAGAGGTCACCATCTCCTTGGGGCGCACAGCCCTGCACGTGCAGCTGCCATGAAGCCTCGCTCGGCTCTGGGTTCTCACCCCTACTTTCCTCTGATCAACATTTTTAGCATGTTTATCTAAGGCAAAATCTAAGTAATAAAAGCACTTTTAAACACTTTCTTGCCATTCAATCGTAAGTGTTTAGTGGATGCTTAGGACATGACAACAACAGATCCATGGCATAACCATGGTCTGAGCCAGCCTCAGCTGCTTTTGGTGCCTGTGGAGGTTGTCTTGTTGCACAGATACACCTTGGATTAATTCCCACACTAGCTCTCCGTGTGCTTCATGCCATGGCTCCGTTACCCCTATGGAAAGCTTATGGCTTCATCCAGTGCTGACCGCATCGGGCAGGGCTGCACAGCTGAAACGCCAGACCTGGGTCTGAGCTGGAGATTTTCAGAGCAAAACACAACAGCTCTATAATCACTCTGTAATCACATCCTCCACAGACTGGGCACACAAAGGGACAAATATAACTAAGCGGTTATCAGGACCAAAGTTTTGGTAATGCCAGATCCGAAGGATAGCATCTCAGTCTTGCTTTTCCAACAGAAATTATTGCCTGCAGAGCAATAAGGTGGAGAACGAGGTTCCTCTTGGAGAACAAAACAAACAAACCTTCCCCTATACTCACAGTCTGGCCTTTCTAGATCCTCTTTCTCTAACTGGAAAAGAAAGGAAGGGGAAAAAAATTGCTTACCAAGATGATTAAATAAAATGTTAGCTATTCCAGCTACCCACTGGCTCTGGGTTTGACGTCAGTGCTGAATGCATTAACTATATTTGTCGCTCAAGATCTAAAAATACCTAAGGCATTAAAAAAAAAAATAGGGCAGTGTCGGGAGAACTGTAGGTCCTTCAGAGGCACAAAGCCCCTCCAAGCCTTCGTGGGGTTCGCTGTGCCTCAGGTACCTGCCCATGCTGCTGCACAGCCCGTAGAATCAGGATGTTACAGAGAAGCTGATGATGATGAACAGCCAAACGGAAGGAAATGGGATGCTGATACTCGTCTGCTGTTAAGACTGTTGAACTGCCAGGAATTCCCAAGGTGTTTGAAGCATTTTCCCATCTTACCCAGCCTCCCAAATCAATGAACAATGTAGCTGGTACATCGGAAATAATAATCTGTATTTTTAGGGATAACTAGAGGAAAGAAAATTCCCTTTAAGTAATGTAACAGAACTGTGTGTTGAGTCTGGGAGCCAGCCTTCTTTTTCCAGTCCCTTCCACCATTTTCCTTCTTTCAGCAAGCTCAGTCTGCTCTCAGAGGACACTATAGACACTGTAGGTGCCACTTCAAAAAGAAAGTAAAGCAGAACAAACACCGGAGTCGGGATTAAAGAGGTTACTTACTTTTGTTCCTCATCAGAGAGAGCACCTGGCGAGTCAAATATCCTTCACCCCCTCTTCACAGTTTGCTAAGAGTCAGGCTGCTGCTTAAACAGAGAGTCCCCACAGGGGCTGTCGCAGGGCGGTAAATACCCGAGCAGGGCAATCGGCTGCTGAGTCCAGAGCTGTTGCAAGTTGCTCCAGGATAGATGCAACAGAAGAAAGAAAAAGGGCCAGAAACCTTTGGCCGAAAGACAAAACTGAGAGGAAATAAGTCTAAGTTTTGTTTAAAGTTATGGAAAGCCATCCACATCGACAACTTTTGTTCTTACTGTTACTATTTGTGCAGGCCCTGGTCCAATGAAGTCTGTAAGCATGCATTTAACCACAGGAATAAATCCAGCTGGCTGACGGTACTAATGTTTCACCAATGAGGGATGGAGTAAAGCGTGTGCTTTGGACTTGTGACAGACCTCGCCTGCTGCACAGTGAATTATGATAGCGAGGAGCTCAGGCTACCTGAAGCCCCTTCCTGTTGCTATTTCTGTGGCACCTGGGAAGGAAGGTTTGCTTCATCTGTATTTTACAGCAGGTTTCCTTCTTATTCTGCCAGAATTTGCATGGAAAAAAACAGTGGCAGGAAACAAAAACCAGAGCATTTGACCCTTATGCTTGGAGGGACCACTCTAGTCATGCTGCTGGATGCTAAAAGCAAGAACAGACACACAGTGATTCTGCAAACTCTCACAGCCAGTGTCCTGGTAATACAGCAAGCGATGGTGAGGAGGAGCTGCACCACAGACACTGTGGGGAAATTTCCTCCCCCGTGGGGCTGGAAAAGGCACAGAGACTTGCGGAGATTTTCCCCTCTGTGGGCTCTGCAGCCCACGTCAGAGGGGTTTGTGCATCTACAGGCAGAGGTTCAAGGTGCAGCTCCAGGGAGAAGACAGCAGACATGTTGTTAAGCACACATACCTGATGAATGACATGAAGCAGAGACCAGCAAGTCAAAACCAATTTCCTGGCTCTGTGAGCTAGCACGCAGTTCATGCAATGAGAAAGACATCACGCATCTCCGGCCCTCGTATTACAACCCTGCAAATTTTGCCCCAGGGAATACAAGCCCCTGTTGCTTCAAACATGGCGTGATACGCGCACAGGCAATACCCTACCAGGCTGTCCCCGAGAGACAAGGTGCCCTCCCACGATATGGTTTTCTCCAGCATATCAGACATCAGCCAGCCGAGGAGCAGAAACATCATCACAGGTCTTAAGCGACTTACTGGTCTGCAGTAATAGAGAACGAACGTAACCGAGTTGAAACACCACCAGTGAGAAGGTGGAGAGCAAAATCTATTTCCAAAAAAACGTGGATGATCCAAGGTTGCAACCTGGCTAACGTGGAATGCTTGAACGGAAGGATAGATGGATGAAATATAAATATATTGCCATCAGGAACATTTAATTCTATAAGAGCAGCTGTGAGCCTACAAACCACTGAATCCCCTTCACCCGAGCCCAAATAGAGCCGTGGTTACCTCCTCCAGCTCACGAGCAGCTCATTCACCTCTTCCTGACACTTTTTCTTCTCTATTGTGCGAGATTAGCATATGTCCAATCTGTTGAGGGTTACGGAAGGAATTTCTCACTCAGAAAGGTTAATAAACAAAGAAATCCTGCAATAACAATACAACCACTGTGTGAAAACTTAATTGGATCAGCAGTACCTCGAATATGCCAACACAGGGACAAACGTGCAAAGTGATTGTTTAATCTCGGCCCCGGGTCATAGTTTCAATAAGTGCCTTGCAACAGAGGCTGCTTTTAGCTGCGCTGAGAAGTAGGTTACAATATGTTGGAAATAAAAGCTGTTGGTAGCTGTCTTTTTTTTTTTTTTTTAAAGCAAAAAGTTATTTCTTTAGAGATTTAAGCAACCCAGACAAATATCAACTGTAATCTTTAAAACAATGCTTTTTAGGGAAAAAAAGACTTTAAATTAAAAACCCAAACCAACACTTATTCAGTGTCAGTCTGTTTGTGCTCAGATTAGACTGATGAGTGCAGGAATAAATTACAGAATCACAGAATGGTTTGGGTTGGAAGGGACCTTCCAAGCCCACCCAGTCCAACCCCCCTGCCAGGAGCAGGGACATCTCCAACCAGATCAGGTTGCTCACAGCCCCGGCCAACCTGGCCTGGAATGTTTCCAGGGATGGGGCATCCACCGCCTCTCTGGGCAGCCTGGGCCAGTGTTCTACAACCCTCAGTGTAAAAAAATTTTTCCTAATATCTGATCTGAATCCACCTCCTTCTATTTTGAAACTATTACCCATCAAACATGGGACAACAGAGAGAAGCTCTTGAGATCAGCTACATGAAAGTTCATCATCCACCCACGAGGTAATTGTAGGGACACAATCCACAAAGTCCAACATTGAAAGTATTATATTTTCAAAAACAATTGCAAATTAATTGATTTTTCTTGGAAATCTCACAGTAAACCAACAGACTCCAGGAAAGCTGTCAGGATTGTCCAGTGAAGCTGCACTGGTGTTTACCTTAAGAGTAAAATTTCTGTCTTCCTTGAATTACTCAGCTCTCATTCGACATGAGAAGCCCCCCTGGTACTCAATTTACAGGATTACTTACAAGAAGCCAACCTCACTTTGAAGCATAATAGGTTATCCTCATCAAAGCAACCAATTTCAGCAAAGAGGAGTAAGCTGCTAAAAAAAATGTTGCTAGGTGTCTCGACTGTAATTAGGAAAATTTTCAAAATAAACAGAAGTTGACACTGACAACCTGATGATGTACCACGGCCACACCTGCTTTAGTTAAATACGTACCATGCTGTATTTACTAAAAGGGCCAAAATCATCTCATCATCTCAAGCAAAGGACATTTTAAAAGTGACCCCAGGAGGAAAAAAAAAAAAAAAAAAAAAAGAAAAAAAAAAAGCATGGGAAATGTCATTCTCCTCCTGAATGTATGAAGAAGGATACATTTCCTAGTGACTAGGAGGAAGACTTTTTTTTTTTTTTTTTTTTTTTTGCTATTTTTGTGGTTTACTCTGTATCTGTGAAGGAAATCCACGTTGATGCGGCAAAATGGCAGCTTCCCCTGGGACAAACCGTTCACAGTTACAAATACCAGAGCGGTGGCATTTCTCATCAAATCACTCCTCAGAGAGTTGAGAATAGGAATAATAAGTTGCAGTAGGAAGAAGCTGGCAAAACCTTGTGCGTCGAGCGTGCTCAGCGGGCCAGACGCCGCCCCCAGGTTCGTCCGTGCAGAACGGGCACGGCTCCCTGAAGATCAGGGCAAATCTTCAACCGCCAGAATGGACACCCAAGGGCCGGAAACATGGTGTGAACCTGACTTCCATGCAGGTATATATGCATGCACAGCATGGCCGAAATATTTTCATTGTCCCAAGGCATCACGAAATGCTAGCAGGAGCTCAGCCCATGGCCTCGGGCACCAGAGGACTAGCCCACAGCCATCAGAGCCTCCCTCTGTCTGCGTCCTGGGTCCTGCACCAGCGGCAGTTTAGCTCTTACCTCCCAGCCTTACCCCATTCAGAAACACCAGACCCTTTTCCACATGCTGGAGGGATGTCTGTCCAGCAGACTCCCTCTGTTGTGTGGCTTTTTGTTATTTAACCCTCTCAAAAAGCTTGTCCAGACTCATTTCTAAGCTCGCTCTCATTTTTTCCACCCTGGTTCAGAGCAAATCCCACCTGGACATGGCAAGGTCCCATTGGAAACCCACCCGGCACTTCCCCCAGCCCATCCCAGCAAGTGTGGTCCATCAGGGATGCAGCACTTCACCCACCAGCCCCACAGCTGCGTCTTTTGCACAAACATCACCCCATGGCTCCCCCGTCCCGCTCTGCCCCAGGAGGGTTTGCCCAGCACACTCCTCTTTGGGGACAAACCTTTAAGGGTATTTGGGGCAGAAATTCCTGCTGAAGTCCAGCAACATTGTACAAACACAAAGTTGGAGAGAAAAGACAGAGAAGGAACTGCAGGTTGGGTGCAGAAGGAAAGGTGAGGTTGGAAACACCTGGTCCTGGCCGTGGTTTAAGGTCAATCAGGGAGAACAAGAGCTGTTGAGGATTTTCTTCCATGCGGGGTGGTGGGTGCTGAGAACAACGACCCCGTCTCCACGCCGGCCGCATCCTCAGGCTAATTTTGTATTTTGTATTTTGTCTCTGTGCTGGTGGAGGTGCCCCCACCAACGCACACTGCCGTCTAACCCCCTTCCGGGGGCACAGCCCTTGGAAGATCGCTACCACTCCCCTCTTCCCACCGCCTCCCTGCTCCCAGCCACGAGAGCACTCATCCTCCCTCTTCCATCTCTCAGCCTGAATTATTCATCAATGTCGGCAATGGTGCAGAAGTACAGACAGAGAAGAAACTCAGCGCAGAGTCGCTGGGAAGCTGTCGCCCCGCTCCCGGCTGCGCAGCCGCTGCCGATTCCCCAAGGCCGGGCTCCTTCCACTGTAATGAGCTCCGGAGGCCAGCGCAGCATCCAGCCCCCAGCCCCAGGCACCAGCCCCAGGAGGGAAGGGAACAGCACGAGAGCAGCTCTCTAATGGTGCAGCACGCAGGCAGCGATCAAAAACTCCTGCTGAATATGGAGGAGAAGAGATGTATATGCTCGCACATAAAACATAAATGCTGTCACGCATCAATATTGATGTTTCCTTGCTCCCACAGACCCAGACCAAAGATAATTACATGCAATTTTTATGCTGCTTCCAACACACTCCAGTCTCTGAACATCAAAGCACTGGTAGGTAATGCTACAAGTTGCCAGGAGTAGCGTGGATCAAAATGGAGCTTGCGGAGAGAAGCAATGGGTGGCAAGGTGGGAAATTGCAGCAGCCTTTCAAGGCTGCGGATGCTGCCTGCGGTTGCAAAGGGAATGAAGTAGGTGATCACAGGCCGGGCCCAATTATCCCCCGTGTACAACCCCGGCACCCTTGTCGAAGCCTGGAAGGGCAGGGCAGGCTGGCGGAGCACACAGTGGGATATCAGCAAAGCCGCGCGTGGCTCCGGAGCTAAGCGGAGGGAAACGCCTTCACTAAACACCAAAGTGCCAGGGAGGAGGAGGAGGATGCCCGATCTGGCGTGGAGGGGTTAACATGCGGGACGAGCTGGAGGCCGGATCCGTTCTCAGTCTCCCATCCCAGCACAGGGAGCTGGCTGCTGCAGTGCCTCCGGGGAGCCCTGCTGAAAGCTTTTACGGGGCTGGCAGTTTCCACACCCCCTCCATCCTGGAGAGAGGCACGCCCCCATCTTCAGACCGTAAATGCCTCTAAATCAGCCACCGGGAAGCATTTTCTGCAGCCTTGGGAGGCGGACGTAGCCTCTTCGTGTCAACACTGCTGATCAACAAGCCCTCGCTTTCTTCAGGCCGCGAGAGCAGTTTCACCTGCGGCTGCACAAAAGCCAGGATCACGCACAACACCGCTCCGACACGCCGTGTCCTGCTCCCTGCAACTCACTCTAGCACGCAACAGCTTTTGGGGGAGCATCGAGGGATGCAACGGGGCACGCCTTGGACCAACCAGCCCCTCCAGCTGCTTCCGCTGGCCACTCTTCCTTTCAAGACAAGGCAATTTCACAACCAGCAATATCCCAGTTTCTCCATCCCGTGGACATGGAACAAGCTGCATCCGTAGTTGCAGCATGCAGTGAAACTGAACACACAATTTAACATTTTTTTCTTGAATGACAGTTTTAATGAAAGGCATTTCAGCACTTAGAAAATCAGCATAAATGATCAGTTGCTAATCTCGTTCTCCCAGTAACTCTGGGAAGTCAAAAATAGCCTAGGCAGAATAAACTGGGGGCTGAGAACGGAGGTGGGGATGGAAGCGGGGGTATGTTTTGCTCCTCTTTCTGAGCAATTGCCACTGATTAAAAACACTTTTTTTACAAAAGGCATGATTTGCTGTGCCACCAGCATTGTGCAATAGGCAAGGCCGTCTCTGGGCTCAGAAGAGGGCACAGGATAGGCCGTTTTTTTTGCATCTTCTCACTCCCTAAACTTTTACAGCCCCAGCACTCCTTGCAAATCCCGTTCATTCCTGCCTCTCACATAACTGAATGCGCAGCAAGGAGAGCACAGCCCGTATCACAGCCTGGGAGACCGCCGGTGCTCGGGAGCCGTAGCTCTGGAAATCCTCAGACCAGAAATTTTGTGGGACAGAAACGGCTAGGAACAGGGACGGATGAGTGGATGACATGGATTTTCTACCTCTAAACAAGCGCAGTGCCACAAGATCACCAGTTCAGCACAAACACGAAGAAGACAGCACTGTGTTCGCTGGGCAGAGCTTTGGTGTGCACATGTATGCGGTGGGGTTACAGCACTGTACTGGTTCATGAACACTTTAGGCTAGAGACCGGTTATTGTGCTGGCTTTTTGGCCCCAGGCACCACAGGGGAGGACAGCAGGTACCTAACAAAGAGCTGTGCCAAGCCCTGCTGGGAACCGATTCACTTTGGGCTGCAGGGAGCTGCCGTGGTCCAGGCTGGTACAGCGGGCAGCATCCCTCACTTCACCAGGTCGATAAGGCATCCTTCGCTTTGACTCCCCTCCCTGTCCTGTTCTACTCCAAATCTTACCCTGGTCCTGTCACCATGGTATCTGGGCTTCCAGCGGCAAAGTATTAATCTTTACAGCATCAGAGGAGACTATTTTGACAGCAATATATGGCTTGTAACAGCTATCTTCATGGTAGCTCCTTTTTAGTAATTCTTTTCATTTCTCTACTTTTTTACGAGGCTATTTTCTTTATTAGTGCATTTTTATAGCTTGTGCAACACCTTCAGCACTTCCAAGAAGGCACATTACAAGTAAAATTGTTAATAGGCTTAAGGATTTAACTTCAAGGAAAAAAAAAAAAAAAAACAACCAGTTTGCAGAGTTATGAATCCCATGGCCACTGTTACAGACCCTTCCCGTTTGCCAGGCCCTGGTACAGCCAGCGGGTTGTTGGGTTTGGTGCCTGCACTTCTGGCAAAGCCCTCAGAGTCTCAGCAGACCTCTGCGCTTCAGATACATAACTAACAGGGCTTCTGGAGACATTAAATTTCTTGGTTTGTGTGTAATTCAGGTGTTGGTTCCAGGCTTTTTTTTTTTTTCTTTCTATATCACTTTCTTAGAGGCTTTTTAAGATTTTAATGGCACCTGAGCCACCAATTACCTGCAGCAAAGAGGACAGAGAAGAAATACATCCCATCACACCAGAAGGTCCTGGGATATTTAAGTGTGCTGCTCCTGTGGCTACTCCACTTCCAAGTGCAGCAGACAAACAGGAAAATTGGGAAAACTAGGGCTGGGTGACTCTAGATCCCCGAATTATCATTACACATGCAGCTATAGTGTAAATGAAGCACCAGACACCGGTCTGAGCCTGGTCCCCCTTCTCCAACACAGACTCCCAAATTACGGGGGACTTGAGGCCTGGCACAGGTGAAACTCCAGTTCTACGAGGAAATACAGGCCCTGTTTTGTTTAACCCAGGAGGGTTAAAGGTCTTTAACAGGGCAATCTCAGACTCAACCACCTTCTTCAGCAGGCAGGCCTGGAACTTCTGCTGTCTTCCCTTTGTCACGTAACATGCATCTCTCCTGACCCACCACTAAGGATAACAGCAGAGCCTTTGTTCTCTTTCCAGATAAAGTATAAGCTTTATCTATTGAATGAGTATCTGTGACACTCTGGGAAAATAACAGGCACTTTCCATCAAAGTGATGCTACAGCACGGGAACAGCAGCCTGAGGTTCAGAAACCAGCCACCTTCCAACAGCGCATCAGGCAACACCACAACAGCCCTAGCAAACTCAACTTGGCCAACACCTCACCACATCTCATACAAACACTGAGTTTTACATACAGACTGCACATACCTAGTCCCAGGAACCTGCATTCTCAAGAGACGCAACAAGGACCTAGACCAGCCATGTGCTGTTACCTTCTTTTTGCAGAGAGGAGGAATTCAGAAGCAAGCACATCTTCACCCCCAAAGGTGATGCCAGAGCCCAAATCTCAGCTCAGCTGTCTTCAGCATCCAAGCCTCAAGGCAGCATCAACCTCTCTTTGGCGCTGGGGGAGAGGCTGGTCATCCTCTGCCATTTTAAACCTTGTCCTCACCCACCTGGTCCCAGACTACAATTAGGTTTGAGCCACCTGGCAAAGATCAGCTCCAGGCTATTGCCCACGTGGTACCTGGGCTGAAGGTGGCTCAAGGCCTTCAGACAAAGCCTCTCCTGCTAAACTCAGTGATGATTCATTTTTTACCCATCAGTGCTCCCAGTACTCGCAAGCATTTCCCTAATGAAGGAGATCTTTTACAGCACCCCTGGGGAAATGGGGCAGGTGCTGCACTGACAAAATAAATTCATCTCTGAAACCATTTCTGCATCTGGAATCTGCTTGTTGAGCTGAGAGAAAGTGTGTTACAACACTACATGAGCTAAGTTTTCAGGACAAATATATCACTTGGATTCCACAGGAGGCCAAATGGAAAGCATGGCCAGAGCAGCAGCATCTCATAGATGGTGACACCCTGGGAAGGGCTCAGTGCTGAAAGGAGGCAGTGTGATCCTTCTCAGCAAAGGCTTTTAGCTCTACTCTACTTGTCTGCTGGGAAGACCTACTTCAGCTCTGAATCCAAAAATCTCCCAGACCCTGAAGTTAAAGTTTCTTTGCTTCTCAGAATTCACCTTCCAAGCACCATGAAATGAGCCATCAGCATCTCACAAGCAAAGACATCTGGGCCATGGAGTTCGTTTCCAGTGGCAGCCCATAACTGCCTGTCGGAAAAAACACTGTCAACCCACATTCCATTAATCAGTGCTCTTCACAGAAGAAAAACATTCTTCCTGATCCCTTCAGGTTATTATATTTTGCCCTGAAGCATGAGATTTGATTATGTTTAGTCCCAGTTTATTTAGAGCCTGAAGAGAGACCATCAAGTCTCAGATAGGAGTGATAAAAGGAGACAGTGCTCAAGCCCAGCCTTTTGCAAGTCAGCATCTGACCCAAGTTAAAATCATTCAAGCATGGCAGGGGAAAAAACAAGTCCTTCACATTTTAATCTATTTGAAGAGGGCAGAAACACTGGCTGAATCATGAACTCTGGGGAGGATGAATGCCTCCCAGAGGAGAGAGGGCTTTCTTGTCAATGTTCTTTAAAAAGAAAAGAATGTTTCACGTGGGTGTGGGCTGTTGTTTTTTTCCACTGTAGAGCAAGTGTCCCATCTTATTTCTCAAATGGTCTTTTCCTTGTTGATGCCTCATCTATTAATAATCCTTCACTGGAAGGGGAAAAGAAAAAGCAAGCTTCTGTCAGACATACAAGCTGTTAGTCTGAGATGGACAAAAATAAACCAGAGCAGCACAATTAGCACAGCACAGGTCAGTTGTCTGCAGTTGCTTAGTGGCTAGAACTATACCTGTGCTAAACTTCCCTCATAAAACACAGAGCTGGACAGCGCTCTGGATCCATAAGTGTCCTGGAGACTTGGAGTAAATTTAGAAGGTTTCCTGAACTGTCCAACCCCACCCACTACATCAATATCCTCTATTTGGATCAAGAAAACCTTTTGTTCTTAAAAAGAGAGGAGCGACATCACACCTGTAGTAGCTGCTGTGGAGGTAGAACACTCAGGGAGCTGCCCCACGGCCAAGGGTTTCTTTGAGGTGTGCTGTGGTTTTTCCATAACATTCCTTGCAAGTGGGCTCTGAGCCCATCAGAAGCAGTGGTGATTTTTCCCAAATCCCTTCTCCATCCTGGGGCAGGATCACCTCTTCCTTTCCACAGACGGGGTCCCTGGCTGCCAAAGTTGGACAAGGAGCTGAGGGCTGATCACAAGTGGTGGGAGCTGAGCCCATGGTTTGATGATGCTCCACCCTCAGCCTCCTCAACTGTGGGAGGTGGGCAGCATCTTCAGAGGGAGCCTGGGGTCAGCTTAAATTTGCCACTTACTAAGTGAAATCTTCATTTGTTTTCACAGGTCTTCTCTAAACTGCAGCCCTTTGAAAAGGAACAGAATTTGCTGGAAATGTCAGCCCAGAGATGTGGCGGTGGGTATGTTAAAATGCCACTGGTGAGATCAGTCATACTTCTGAGAGGTGTGAAGTGCTTCAGGGAAGCAGCCAACTACCTGCGTCACGTTGCAGGAGACTTGACGGTGCCACCACATTTCCTGCAAAGGCACAGATGCCGCCTGAGCCCACAACAGACCTGCTTTCTTCCCTGCTCACACAGCACCCGCAGGAAAAGTCAGCGTTGCTGAGCCTGCAAGACAATTGAAGATGGCAGCCCTCAAAGCAGGGCTTCACCAAGGTGAAGAAGTGATCATGAGAAAGACATCAACTGCTGAGAGTCTGGGGCAAAGCAAGGTGGCTCTCAAGATATGATGACTTTAGCAGGTCTCAGCTGCACTACCAGCTCCACGATGCACTGCAGGGTCCCTGATCCCCAGGGCGCAGCCCCAGCCTTTGGGACCGCCTGTCCTCTCTTCCTGCTGGGCAGGAGTACTGCTGCTCAGAGCAAAACCGTGATCACTGGCATCGCTCTGCCATCAGCTCTGCTGCAATGTTCCCAGTCTTCCTCTCCCCCCCGCAGGTTGCCCACCTACAGGAAGTTATATTAAATTATTGAAATAATTGTCTGTACTTCTCAGGTCCTTTCAAAGGTCACAGTCTGGCTTGCTAGGTTGAGGGTTTCTATTTTCTCCCCAAGTCTATTTACCGTCCTGCTGCAGCAAGCGTGCCGGAGTGACCCGGCAGGTGAACCTCAGGAAACACGATGTGTTTTCCGGCAGGAACAATCCACTGCACATAGCGAACGGGAGAGACTGCTCCTGTCACAGCAACAGTGCTGGTACAAAGGCAAGTCTGGAAACATATTTTCTTTGAAGAAGGGTAAAGAGAATGTCTCCATTCCCAAATAACACCACAGCCAAAGCTAAGCTGCTGCACAACCCTCTGCAGCACTTGGTGCACCAGCCAGTGGGACAGAGCCTTCTTCTCTGCAAAAAGTGTGAAGGACAGGGTCCTTGGGGATCTCAATGCTTCCCAAGGATGCTTCTACAGGGATGGATGAGCTGTAGCCCTGTCAGCCAACATAAGGGAAGGTATCCAGCAAGCTGCCTGGACCAAGACTGCACCAGCCCCCAAGAGCTGCAAGAGAGCCATCCCCATCGTCCCCCTTGCACACGGAGAGACATTCACCACCTTCCTCTTGCCAGCACCCAAAACATTCAAGCCATGTTGGAGAAAAATGCAGCTGGCTCCGCTTCCAAAGACCTTCTAGGTGGAGCGGGGATGGGAACTGCTCCTTCATGGAGGGAAAGGGTGTGAATTACTCACCTGGAGTCACCACAGATCCAACCAGCCTGAGCATCTCTAGCATAGCCCCTTTCCCACTGCTTCCAACACCCTTTTCTCACTTCTTTTTCCTCCTACGTCCTGCACTGTGTTTCAGCCTTCACCAAGCCAGAGCTGGCAGTCCCTGAGCTTTCTGCACCAGAGAGCGCAGAGGAAGAACATGAGAATGCACATTTCCCTGTGCTTCCCAGCCTTCCAGCTTAGGGTGTCAAACAGCAGCAATAAAAAACAAAAATATTATTTTACAAGATAATGCCAACTATTGCCAAAGCCAGCGTGAAATACACCCTACCTAGAGCCATTTAATTTCAGTGGTACGAACCCTCGGCTTGTTGCCAAGGTTTAGAGCCCAGGCTGCGGTATATTAGCATAGGCTGCCTCATCTGCAGGGAAATAAACTCAGACCTGCTGAAAACAGTTGAGTGGAACATCTCCATAGAAACTAGGCGAGGAAATGGGTGAAGCGTCTCTCCCCAGCTAGTTTCAACGTGACAGCAACCAGAGAGACCAGCCACTTTGGACTGAGGCGGGGTAGGCGAGAAGGATGCCTGGAGGAGCGCCAGCCCGAGAACAGATGTGTGCTGTGGGGAGATCCCCCACCCGCCCCCCAGGCTTTATTTTTAGCGGCAGGCAGGCTTCCTCCCCAGCCACCCACCGCCCCTCTGCGACGCAGCATCCCCCGTGATGCTGCCGTGATGCCGCGCCGCCTGGTCCCGCACACCTCCGTCGCACGCACATCCACCGCAGTTGCAGAGCACGCAGCAGGGATAAAGTGCCCTTTTCCTTTTTGTCTGCACATTTCAACGGTGGAGGAAGGGAACAATCTGGGAGCAGATCACAGAGCCTCTGAACCTTCTGCCTACAGCACTGATTTAAATCCATCCCCAGCCTGGAAACAATCTTGTATGTGACAAGGACTTTTCCACAGGTAGAGATGCCTCAGAGAATCCATCTTCAAGTGCAGCCTGGACCAAGTGCTTTGGAGAAAAGTCAGGAGACCCTAGAGTGTTGCCTTCTTCCTTCACTTCCAGGTGCCATGAAAAACAACCATGACAACGTGTCTTTAATGCAGCTCCAGAAATGCTGAGCTGTCTTGAGATGTAGGGTCCATAGGTCCTCAGCCTTGGTAACACCTAGAGACCAAGCTCATGTCCTCCGTGAACAGTACAAACACCATGCTTCCCTGCATGTGTTGATCATTACTATTTTCAACAGTTACATGCAATTTCTACTTGTGCTTCATAAGTAAGAAAAGGAGCCACTGATTCACTGGCCTATCCTTTCTTACTTTTTACATCTCTTATGTCCCCATTTAGTCATCTCTTTACATTAAATGACCCTAGACTTTTCATTAATATTGCTTTAGTTCTACTGTTTTTCATCTTGACAACTTCTATTTCTACTTCATGTACTCAATTACATAAAAGGGTCAGAGGAAAGGGCCTTTCACTGGTATCATGAGACACTTTTTTATCCCACTGTAATCCTGATATGTTTATTACTATTTTCACAATTGCCACGCATTGAGTAGATTTTCCACTCGCTCTCCACAGCATCACCTGGATCTACCTCCCTGCCTCCTCCCCACAGTTACCATTCACTTTGGGAGCAGCCATCGTACCAGAAGCTCCAGTTATCCCCTCCATGGTGTAAGCTGTCTTTCTCTGGCTGTCAGCACTAACTTCCACCTGCTATCACCCTGCCCATCCTGCTCGTTCAGTACCCGCCTCCTAAATCCTCCAGTCGTGGCTGATCTCACTAATTACATGAGACTTTGACCCCTGCATCTTCACAACCCACTTTTCTGGACCATTAACAAATACATCATACATCAGTGCTAAAACAGAAGCTGCTCATGTTTCCTGCTAGCGGAGATGCAACAATTACGGTCTTACATGCAAGCTTAATTTCTTCTGAATCCCATTCCCAAAATACAGACGTGTAGCTACTGAGCTGGAGAAAGCAGCTATATTGTCTGGCAGACCAGAGATCAATGCCTGACCTACATGGTGAAATTGAGCCTCTAATTGGTTTCAGATCCAATTCATATTTGTATAGGACCTAGTACAATGCAGTCCTGGGTCATCTATGGGCTCTCTGCAAATGCAGATAAGTAGGTTAATAAAATGAAATGGTACGTAATAATTTCTTAAATTAAAATATTTTAGACATGATGATTGGAAGCTAAGATTATCCATGATTGAGCCCCACTTCTGTTGAAAAACTGTAACAAGAAATTCATTTAAAATAACTTTTCAGATGCTTTGAATTTGGGAACACTGGAAGAAAGCACTTTAGTTCGAAGATATCTGTATATATGGGGGTTGGCAAGGAGAAAAGTATTGTATGTGTATATAGACGGACAGATAGATACAAAAAATATGTTTTTCCACCTTAACAGCTCTAGAAATGGCTCCTCTTTGGAAGATCCAATGTGAAAAGAAAGAAGCACTTCATCCCCAATGGGGTACAAAATTAACTAAACCTTGGAAAAAGAATTACTGAAAAAAATTCTCAACAAGATTTTAGGTTCCTCCTCCTAAGTTAGATGAAACCTGCCCTGGTCCTGCTTGGGCTGAGGGGTGAAATTGGTGGGACAAGCACCAGGAGATACAAGACCCTGAGAAATAAGGGTGGGAATGGATCAAACCTCCCATCTCAAAGCAAAATATTTTTTTTTTTAAAGTATGAAAATGTATATATGAACATACACTTGAGGTCAGAAGAAACGACAGGTAGGGAAGTGTTTGGAAAAGGATGGACAGCTCAGCTGCTCCTCTCCTGCCTGAGGGCTTCCAAGTCTGGCCTACAACTGTACCAGGGCCATCTCGGGCAAATTGTTTTCTAGAGGAGTGTACAAACAGGCTGTAAGACAATCCTGTCACCGCTCACAGCTCAGATCCTAAAAAAGACCAGACAAAAGGAGACAAGCATACGGCGCATTTAGGGCGGTGATTGGCAGGCAACACACTCGATCCAGGAATTTGTTTTGAAAACTGAGTGATCATTTTTCACTCAGCTTCAGCTCCTTTTCCCTCTCAGGGAAAGGCAGAGGCACACGTGACTCCCTGGTTTGAGAGAGGGGGTGGTTTTTGAGCAGTTATTTTTCCTCGAAGCGTGTTCCTCCCCTTCCTCACCAGAGCCCCATTTCATGAGCACGCAGCTTGTCATGAAGAGCATTAAACCTTCAAAGCATTTTGTGAAAAATAAAATTAGGAGAAGGCTGCCTTCTTACAACTTCACTGAAATCCAGAGAAAACTGAGGACTCCTCCATGCCCCCTCCACCCCACCACGTGGAGGCTGAAGACAATGGGGGAAAAACAAAACAGAATGAAAATGTCAAATGCCTCTTCAGCAATTCTTCTCTCCTGGGAGGAACAGGGAGGACTAACAACACAAACTGCCCTTCTTCCAAACTTCTCAAACTTGAAATAATCCATGCAGGTAACTTTTTTAAACATTTTCCAAATGAAAACAGAAAATAAAAGGTTTTGGTTCCTATGGACCTATGCTTTCATCTCCAGGGAACTGTGTTTAGAGATGCATCTTTCTGACTCTTGCCTGGATGGGGAACATCATCTACTTGCCTGCAGCCCTCTCCGGCTGCCAGTGTTTGAAGACTGCCCAGCCTTCCCTTTGTTATACAAAAGCACCTGTAACACTCCCTGTTTTCCAGGAAAATGCTGGTAGGAGATTCTTAACCTTTCAGCACTTCTTTTTTGTTTCCTTCTAAGGTCTGAAAGGTTTCGGTAGACTCTTCAGATGTTTTAAAATGAATTTAACACCAAGACCTGCCACCAGCAATACCCAAATGCCACAGGGAGCAATCTTCCCCCACCATACGCCATGTATTTCCTTTGGTACTACAGAAAACCAGAGATATGCTGCTGCTTTGTGTATCAGAATATTCTTCCTAACAACATGCTTCTTCAACAGAGGTTTCAAATCAGTCTGGATAAAGAGAATTTAAAAGTTGTCTTTTTCACATCATGCTAGACCATTTCTTTCTCTAGAACAACCTGGGCTTGGCGCAAGGAAGCAATCAAACATCATCCCGGTCTCCTTGTTTCTGTTCCCCTGTCAGGTTTAAGTACTTCCCATGCCAGCAGGCAGGTCCCTTCTAATTCAACAGGAATGCATTTGACAGGAGACTAGCAATGGAAAATCCTGATTGCAGGCAATACCCTGGGGGGGAAATCAGATTTCTGAGTGTAGAAACAACAGGAAAAAAAAATAATTGTTGCCACCTGGAGTTAGAGAACTTTTTAGTTTGATGATCCAAATGAAGAACTTGAGGAAAACAGTTTGCAAGACAATGTTTCAAGTGCTTTCCTGCGGAAAAGCATCTGAGAGAAGCCATGTTAGGTCAACTAAATATTCGGTTTGACCAGAAGGTAATGGATTTATGTCTGAGTCATTTAATTAATTTTTATTTACAGTTTAGATCTGTGCTCTTTCAAAGCCTGATGTCAAAACTATCATTTCAAACACATAAAAGCAATATATTTAGGGGCATCCAAAATGAATCACTTTACATTTTCTTCCTTCTCCATTTTTGGATTGAAACTCCCATCTTTCAACAAATGTATTAACAGAAGAAAAAAGAAATCTCATGTCTTCTCCCTTATGGTATTGCTTCTTTCCTTATGGATGCTCTTAACTGTCTCTTTGGCCTTCTAGAGAGCCTTTTGTCCAGCACAACAGGTGAACATTGCTTGCACTGGAACAGATTTGAAACACATCAGAACCAGAGTTTAGAAAATGAGGATGGAGGAGGCCTTGTGTGCCCCACCAGCCCCTGAAGCACGGTTAAACTACAGCTAAGAGACTTCGTGTGGCCTTTTCCAGGTGATAGCCCAGACAGCCAACAGCCTTGTAACGACTCTTGTCAAACTCACCGAGCACCAAACCCATAGAACATCACTGCTTGCAAAAACAACTCTTCCTGCCAAATTCTCCTGAGGCTGGCAAAGCCAATACTTTAGCTGAGAAAGCTCAAACAACCTTGCCCACCCCCTTTTATCCAGCACTATGAACACATGAAAGGACAGTAACACTGTCCAAAAGCAAAGCTCCTTTTATTTTTCAGTTGTGCTGTCTCCAGCCACCAGGACCATCTGAATAACCTAGCTGACATCAAAAGCAATCTTACATCCCGTTTCCATCCCTTCCCTTCCAGCCTGTCTGGATGAACCAGACTGCAGAGCCTTCCACCCAGGCTCCACGGCATTGAGGAAAATGTGTTGGTCCCAACCATCTTGAGCCCTTCAGAGCAAGCCCTGAGCATCTCTCCATGACTTCCCCTGTCCCACACATCGAGTTGCCATGCCCCTCTGTTGCCTCCAGCCAACATTTTCCCCTTCAGCTCACTAAAATTTTCCTGAGAGTTTGTCAGACATCTTGTCTGTGCAAAGAGGCAGAAAGTACCACCTAGGCTGCAAGGAAAACTGCTCACAGCTTAAAATCTGGATTAATAAATTTGTAGAGCTCATTTAGAACAAGCTTAGAGAGATCTCTGACTTCCTTTGAAGAGAAGGCTCATTAAATATTTGCTCCAAACTAACTGAAATAAATTGTAATACGGAAAAGCAAGGCTCTCTGTGGTTCTACTCTCATCCAGCTGAGTGACAAGATTCTCTTGACAGCGATGACTTACACCAGGGAACAAGACCAGAACCACATCTGATATTTCTGCCTGACTGGAAGTGCATTCAAGGCTCAAGGAAGTAGCATCACCCAGGAGTAATAAGTGAATCAACTGATTGTGGAAGAAACAGTCACTTTCAGGAAGGCAAACAGAATCTCCAACACTGATACAAAAGAATATTATTGATTTTCACCATTGACATCTATCCATTTTAAGCATGCTTTTTCTGTCTTTTGGTTTGTTTTTTTTTTATTTGTTTGGTTTTTTTCTTTTTACAATCTGGGACGTGGTTAGCAAGCTCATTCGGGAAATGGCAGAGATGCTTCCTGCTGTGTTTGAGACCCCCAGATAACACTAATTGTTCAAATACACAATGACCATAAAGAACTAAAGTAGTTTTCCATCAGAAACCACATTTCCACTTCTTTATTTCATCTGTCAGATTTCCAGATTTACATAACAAGTAGCTCCCAGTGACAGCACTGAGCTTTTATAAGAGCCAGGGATTCTTCATCGAGGCTGCAATGGGTCATTTTTCTCATCATTCAGATTGTAATTGGTTTTATGTAAAACCAAACTGTGCAGGTAAGGCACCCTGGACTTAACAATCATGATCCTAAACATGTACAGCACCTTCTCTTAGCAAATGATCCCAGGATGTTTTACAGGCTGTGACAGTCACTTCACATATCACATGGATGTGACTGGTCGGACGGAGCTGTTTCACCATGTACAATGGTGCTCTGAAGATCCGACCAGGAAGCTAAGAAGAAACCATATGTCGTTAAAGGTGCAAGGAAGGCTTACGGAGGCAGATGCTAAGATGTGTCATTGCCAGGATGCTAGGACTAAAAAAAACAAAAAAAAACCACCAAAAAAACACCCCAGTTAATCTAGAAGTACTATGTGGGCTCAGTGACCTTGCTGGGTTGAGGCCTCACTTTTATATCTGCACCAGGAAGATCTGCAATGAACTTCACACCAAGTTCTAGAGGAGCAGGAATTTAGCATGCTCTATACCAGGTTCCCTAAAACGCAGGCAGCTGCCTAAATCAAACATCAAGACAAGTGCATTTCTATTCTCTGTTGCTTTATTACTATTCTCCTACCTCCCTTCTTCATTTCCTCTCCTAGAAGAGGGGTGATAGTTTGATAGTTATGTTTCTCTCTCATTTTTCATGAGAGATGCGATAATTGTCTGCTTGCCAGCTGCTGCAAGCTCCTCGATGAAAGACACACAGAAGCTGGAAGCATGACTGTCTCCACCAGGCCTCATGAAGCCTTGCTCAGGGGACATCTTTGTGGAGCCATTTTGACTTGGAACATGGCTCACACAGAGGATTTCAGCCTAGGGAAAAACCTGCCTCCGTTCTTAGCCCATTATATGACAGTTTCTACCAAAAATATTGGCGTAGGTGCTATGAACAAAAAGGTGCTGTCTCCAGAGCAAGCTGGTTCATAAGGCGCCAACTTCAGCCTTAACTCATGATGCAATAGATTTCCATTTTTACAGACGGGGAAATAGAGGAAATTTAGCCTGAGGTCAGCTGTTATAATGGAGGAGTTCTTGCCTTGCAGCTCCTCATTCATCCCATTTCGTCAGCCACTTAATCATCATTTAATCCAAGGATACTCATTCATTCTGGATTCTCACAGCCCTTCGGGGAGTCTTTCATAGTGTCATCTGAGATATTTAAAGCTGAGTGGCTGGCAAGGACATCTCAGAGGATGGCATCTATTGTCCGCATCAAGTTCCTTGACCCTTACTTTAAAGAGCTCCCTTGCACCAGTATAAAAAGTTAGAAGATTGCTAAATGACCCTTATGAAGATGAAATGGCCCAACAGCAGCACATTCATTTACTTAGATCATCAGGACCATCTCACTTGTGATCCTAAGCATGCAAGAGAGAAGTTAAATCTTTTTTGAAAACTTCTTTTAGAAGACCCAACGCAGATCTGCAGCCTCCAGAGATTCATGCAGAGACAGACGCCCAAGAGATATTTAAATAGTTCTGTGTGATTGAGTCAGTCCCTGTTTAATGACACAGACTGATGGTCATTTAGGTTGGGGTTGATTTTTCCTGAAGCTTCTGGCACCAACTAGTTATTATAAAATGAGGTAATTATGGAACAGGGTCATTAGCCCACAAACAGATTCGAGTCTCTCCAATATGTTGCCCAGCCTTCTACATCCTTAGAGGCTCTGGGGTGGGATAGAGAACTTGTCTGCATTGTACAAAATAGATTGAATAATTAAAAAAAAAAAAAAAAGACGACGACAAATTGAAAACATAACAGTGCAAACCACGAAACCACGAAAGAGGAAAGAAGGGAAAAGCTTGTTGTTAGCCTATGAGACAAAGTAATCATCCTAAAAATTGTGGAGATATATTCGTATTGCTGAGATTCCTTTCAAACACCAGAGTCGGTCCCTCATCTATAACCAAGATTTCAACTTTATAATTCAGCAAGATCAATCACAAAGCACAGGTGAAGTGGGAGAAAGGTCTTCCCCGGAAGAGAGCAGATTGAGATTTCGGGGCAGTGGCACCAGCTGTTTCGTTCAGTTGCACGTGAAATAACTGGGGCCAGATTCTCCCTCATTGTGCCACAGGCACTAAGAGACAGAAGCAAACTTGACACACAAAAGGACATGAGATACCTAGAAGGACACCTAGGGCTGAAGTTTTTCCTCTCCTTTTGTCAGCAAAAATCCTATAATGAGATGTTCCTAGACACATCTATCCACAGCCATAAGAACAAGGTAGAATATATTTGCAACAAAAGGTGACTGCAACAATTTGTTATTTGCTCCAAAAGGGTCAAGAATGATCTGTAAAATTGGTTTGCTGTTCAGAAGACCTAAAATGCAACAGGGCTATTCCAAAGGACACTGGTGTCCAGGACAAAGTCATCCAAAGATGTGCTCCAGCCACACTCCCAGCTTCAAACGGTTCTATAAAACCAATTTAAAGGGCTGAAAATTATCAGGACCCGGAGTCTATGCGTATTTTTGGTTCAGATCAGCTTGAAAGGGACAGTTTGAAGGACTTCGTGCCATGAGGGGTTGGAAAGCCTTCTTCAGAGGTACAAAGGATTCGTTTATGGGACAGTAATTACTCTGCAGTAAAGGACATTAATTTGAAGTTACTAGGGTTCAAGATATTTCATTATTCATCCTGTACCCCATTTGCAATGATATCATTTCAAAGTGATGGATTCAAATTTACGCAAGTGATGCTGGACTAGGACAGAGAATATACTTTCTATGTTTTATGAGCATAAAGAAATCCATAAATTTTGAGTGAAAAAAAAGTCATTACAAGGAGAAAAATATTTTAGCTGTCAATCTGACTCTATTGCTGAGGGAATAATTTGGTAGGACAGAGGAGCCCTGTAGATCCAGCCATCCTTGCTGGCTGCCCTGCAGGCAGCAGCAGGCAGGTCCCACCAGCAGCATTGTGCTTTCCCACCTCCGGCCCAGGGGTTTATGAACGGCACAGCCACGCCCCAACCTGTGCGCATCAGTGTGCAACAACAGGGAAAGACAAGATGAGCACAACGAGCCCTGGGACAGTAGGACCCAGGTCTTTGCACTGTACAAATGCAACATCCTTCTGTCTTCACCCTCTTGAACCATCTGGGAAGCCATGAGAAGCCAGTGTGAACCTCTGCCAGAAACCGCACCAACAAAACCAGTCTCAAGCTGGGAATTCAGTATTAAAACATGGTGAAAAGATCTCAGGACTGATCTGAAACCCACTTAAGATTACAAAAAGAATGTTAAGGACCTACCACCTACAGCAAACTGCTAAATCTGAAAGACAAAGCCTCTGCCTTTCCCACTGGCAAAAGGAAAGGCCCTTTCCAAAAACACATGCAACTCACCAGAAAAAAAAAAAATTAAAAATAAAAATAAAAATGAAGGGAGTTAGAAGAGGTCTCAGCCAGACTACCATCACAAGAGACTGCAGTAAGGATGAACATGTTGAAAAACCTCTCACGTACACAAAAGGACCGTTTCTGAGCTGGGAAAGAAGAGAATCACTGGGAGCTTCCTCACCTTCCCCATCATACTCTCATCTTTTTGCAGGATCCAACATCAAAATCCTCGGAGCTGTAGGTCCCAGCAATGCATGCATGGAACCCATGCTCCGTGAACAGCAGCACAGCATAACCGTAGGATCCAAACCACTATAATGCCTTTAGAAGGGCTGAGTAAAGGGAAGGAAGAATAAAACCTCTGCTTGGATTTGACCAGAATTGAATTCATCTGTCAATCACACAACTCAGCCCAAGTCAGCTGGGGTTTGCATCTCCCCTTTGGAGCAAGAAGCATCCAAGCATTAACATCAAACAACCACAGGATCACATGGCTGAGAATGCGTTGCCTCTCCAAAAAAGGTCTCAAAAACAGCGTCAGACTTACTATTAAAGCAATGTGGAGAACACGATCCCACCTCAGCAAGAAAATAAAAGAGCAGCTATTTACTCCTAATGATTTCAACTCCAAGAAAACTAGTTTGAATATAAGCTTAATGTTTCAGACAGCTTTTCCTATGCCTGCTAAGCACTTCTGCTTGAAAGAAATATAATCGCAATTTAATTTTATATATACCAACAAAATGCAAATTACAAAAGCCATAGTCTGGAGTCTTCATCCTTTCTCTCGTCTGTATCCCAGACTCCCCACTTGCAAACTCTCAATGTCTGCTCATGGATTTTCTTCTTTTTTTTTTCCAAGCATGCAGCCAAATAACTTATGCCGCGTTGTGGCAATGTAAATACTATTTGCTTAACAGTGAATGCATTAGAGAACTATGTTTCCACTGAGTTGTCAATTCCAGAAATATTCTTCTTTTGGGTAGAAATTTTCCATTCTCAGCCTCAGCTGAAAGACGATTTTTCTCCCCACTTATTTCCATCCTTTCGGCATATCTTGCTTTTATTTTTAAAGTAACAGCAATATCTCCCAGTAAGAAATGCAGCAAAAGCACAGACACATTCCCAACTCGTAACAATGGTTTAATTTGGAGGTTATTTGTAACTCATCTGACAAACAGCTGAATTTCTGCTGCAGGTCAGTAGTGTTAAGGTGCATCTTTCACTGAAACCACTGCAAAGCACCAGGAGTGGCACAGAGGAGAGGAGGGGAAAGTGCCCACAGAACTCCCAAGATGTTCACATTGTGGCAGCTGGGAAAGCAAGGAAGCAACTACAGCCCAGGGCAACGGGTATCTTTGAACAGCTCAGCCTTGATTCCCCAAATGAACGTGGGGCAGAGGGTGGGGGCAGGCTGGGTTAATTTTCAGAGCCACTCTACTCATCAATGAATCTCACCTGCTTCTTGTTGCCACTTGGTCAAAAGGGTAAACTTCTAAGGCAGCAACTATACTCACTAATGTGCTTAACCAGTTGGGAGTTACAGCCAACCTTGCAGAGCCATTGTCTCAGACTACCATTGGACCAACCAGTCTGTATGGTGCCTGGCACCAGCAGGGGCTGTGGACCCCAAAACACTGCGGTAACACTGATGAAGGTCAGCCTCTCTTGGTGCAGGTTTGCAGAGAGCAGGGAGCATCAGCAGGGGTGTGGCGGTGCCACCCATCCCCTCTCCCAGGGGTACACCGGCCAGCTCCCCTGTGTTATGCTGTGCAATGAACCTATTTTCATCCTGCTGAAAAAAAAAGGCCCATGGTGGCCTTAGAGTTCCAGGGCATGATGATCCCATCAGAAATATCTCCAGCCCAAACGAGACTCTGGGGGGACTCTCCCCAGGCAGCTCAGTACTCCTGGCCTGGGTTATAACCCAGGGGCTGAATGGGAGAAGAGATGGAGAGAGAGAGAGAGAGAGAGGATGGAGAGAGAGAGAGAGAGAGAGAGAGAGAAAGTCTTTTCCCTTACTTTATTTACTTTTTTTAGAGTATATTTAGTTCAGACAAATCCTCCCCATCACACAAAGACACACTCAGCTTATGATTATTTTCTCCCCTGCTCCTCCTGGAAAGAGTACACAATCTAGGCCAGCAGCTTCATCCACTTCCCAGTCCTAAAAATAAACAGCGTTTGTTCCTTGCCCCTTTTGCTTCGCAAGATCTCAGATGTTAAATATTCAAAGAGTCCACATATAGAAGACTGATTCATCTCAATTATTCTTGGACATTTTCCTCCTAAAGTACACATATACCAAGTAAAGAAATAATACCACTAAGTTTTTTTCCTCCACAGTACAGCTATATCACCAAGAACTTTAAAAATCACTTCTCGCTAACAGATGGCAAACAAGGCTAAATGATGGGGTGAGTGGTAGGTTTCAGATGAGCATTCAGTAAAAGTTGCATAAACTGCCATCTCTAAGCTAAAACGTGCACTAAGACGCTCTTTACCATCATTACCTATGTGAGTTTTTTCTTCCTGTATGCGTCTGCACATCATGAAACAAGAAGTACAAGAAGTTACCAACAGGCTTAAACACACCCACTTCTTTTTATTGTTTGTAGTTTTCTGCTTTTAGGTGACATTTTCTAGGTATCTGAGCATTCTTCAGCAGCTGATGAAGTGGCAGAGTCCTTTCCTAAATCAAGGAGCAACATAAGACAACTCCGGTGATGTTATGAGAAGCCCTAGAAATCTTTCTTTTTGGATTGGGGCCCTGAAACTTGACAGGCAACAAGCCCATACAAGGAGAAACGAGTCTAGCACTGTTCCCAAAAATGTGCTTTGAAAGTATTAAGTGAAAATTAGTGGTTACTTTTGTCTTTCATATTCCTATACCTCCCTTTCCACTGTAAAATAAGAAACATCAAAGTCTATCTCACAGGGTTGTTGTGAAAGTGAATTAATGTTTGTGTGAAGCACTCTTACTATAGCGATGAGGTCCATAAAAGAAGGAAATGAAGATTCCCACTTTCAGCCCACAGTTTGAATGCTGAGCTGTAAATAAGACCCAGGGCTGTGCACTGAACAATAAAGATAGCAAATGACATTTGCACGGTCCCCTCTGCATCCCCAAACAACGCTGGGCCCAGCACAAGGGTGATCAAAGACCAGCTCGTCCCAGACACACTGCCAGACTGGGTTAATTCCAACATTTCCCCATTTCTGACCAATTCCTCACTGAGCAGAAAATGGGTTTGGGTTATCAAGCCTGTTTCACAACAAGACAAGTCAGCTTGGAGATAGACTGGATGCCTGCTGGGATGACCCTCCTCCTACGAGTATCCCCACCGAGCATTTCTGTGCTCTCAAGGCCACCTCTTCTCCTGCCATGACATGGGTCATGGGACAAGGCAGAGCAGGAGCCTTCCTCCCTGCCGTGCTGCACGCCACGGGAGCAAAGCACTGAGAGCAAACACAGCTGCAACTCCACCCATCACACGCGTGCCGCACACAGGGGCTGTAAAAGGCTCCAAGGGCAGGTGTGCTATCAAGACATAAGTTAATATTCGACAGAGCGAGGAAACCGTCTGCACCCCGACAGCACAGTGTGTGCCGTCCCACTGGCCACCCAGACTGACACCCACCCGCTCCGCGCACTCCATCACGGGCATCTCCTGCCCCTCCACTGATGAGCAGAAGCAATGGCTTTCTGCTGGGACAGGCACACCAGCATGGCTCAGAGCAGCCCAGCTCCACGGGAGTTGGAGACCCATAATACATCAAAACGAATCCAAGGACCTGCTGGTGTGCAGCTCTAAAATGAGCCCGAGCAGGTTGAAGTTCAGCTTCTGTGGGCTGGGCCATCACCCCACACCAGCAAGCACACAGCAATTGGGACCTCATTAACAGAGAAGACATTTCAGCAAAAGGCTGCATCTTTAAGGATGCTCTGAGCGGCTGCCGGACCCATCTGCCCAGGAACTGAGTATCACAGCAGTTGAGAGAATTTCTTTTTTTACCAGATAATTTTTGTTGGATTCCCACCCCTCCAAAGATTTAGGTCAACAACAACACTACAGTAACTCCAGCCAGGTTTGCCAAAACATTTGCTTGAAGGAAGGGAACATGGAGAACATTTTGTATGTCAACATTGTTAAATTGAAACCTTTAGAGTTTGGTCTTTTCTACTTGGAAGGATGTTACATTTTAATTGCACAATTACAATTGAAGTTATTGAGAACATTAAAAGCTCAAAACATTTTCTTAACTCAGGTTAGACAAAAAATGTTACTCTTCATTTTACCCAATTTTCTTGCCTTTTTAATCTGCTTTTCAGCTGAAACTCTGTTCTTTCAGTGCTTGTGTATGGCATGAAACCATTTCCTTGATTTTTCAGAGCTACAAGCAAGCCAAAATAACAGTTATTTGCACAACCAAAGCCATTGAACCCCATACATTTCCATACCTACCAGACAGCTAAACTTAACTGTAATTAAGTTATAGGAGGAGAAGAGGGGAACAGTAAGAAAGGCTGCACCTGGCAGCAAAGAGCCATCTCTTGTTGCTCCGGGAGCAGCACTGGAGCCCTCTAATAGTCTCTTCGTCCGTTCGTTCCCCTGCTCGATGCTGGAACAGGATGTCAGATCTCAGCTTGGACATTTTGCCCCCATCTGAAATCTACATTTGAAGCACTACAGTAAGTCTAAAAAGGAGAAAACCAAGAGGTTTAATTACTTTTATCCATGTTCGAGAGGCACTCTCAGGTATATCCAAGCCTTCCTGGAATTGCAGCCCCAGTGCCAGGGAGAAGATGAACAGCAAGAGACAGGCTAAAAAAATCCCCAGCTCACGGATTTGCCTGAAACAGCTCATTTCCAAGAACGCTGCACTGCTGGTCTGGCTGAGGCTAGTCTCGAGCAATGCCCTTTCCATCTCCCTCCTACAAGGTTGTGTTCGTATTAAACTCACGGATTTAGCAACCCTCCTCACTCACACGCACGAGCCAGGCTTGGGCTCGGATGTGGTGGGAAGTGGCAAGAGGTGGGTTTTGCACTGCTGAGTTTGCTTTAACCAAAGCACAGGGGAAGAGGATCTGCATTTGGCACAGACTGCAGCTCAGCTCCACGCGCTGCGGGAGCCAGCAACCTAACGCCCAAGCTTCACCACCACCCGTTCGTGTCTCACAAAAGACATGAGGCTATCCAGCCTCAAATGGCACAAGCAAAGCCTGAAGGTTTACATAGTCGTTCCACCAAGTCACCTTCCCACGTCACGCAGCATCTCAAGTACACCGAGCTCCGGCTGATCCGCAGGCTGCACGAGGTGGCAGGCAGCGGTGCCAAGGGAGTGGAGGGAGCCCGAGGAGCTCAGATGCCGTCTTAGATTTCAGCCCGGAGATATTAAGGATGATAACACACCCACTGAAGCCCTTGCACAGGATGTAGCTGTTGAAGGGTACCAGATCAGCAGTTTTCTGCCTACCGCCCTACATCAACGCTTTAGCTAAGGTACGGATGGCTCTTTTTAGCTGCACTTTGTAAGTCCTTCAGTCAAGGCACATAGAACAACCACGTGGGTCCTCATCCCATTTCTGCCAGAGTTTTAAAGATTTTGTTGGTTGTTTTGGTTTTGCTCGAGTCCCTCTACTCCTAAAGAGGAAAGCAGATGTAAGTATGACCCACGCACGGTTCCTGGTGAAGGCGAGCGCTCAGTAGTGGCCACAAATTTCTTACAAATAAAAGGCAGCGCTCAGGACTTGTAGGATTTCCCTGCACCTCACACAGACCCTCATACACTGCCCGGCCCTCGGCTGCAAACACCAGGGACTACACCTCACAGCAGAGCCCCTTAGACCACTTGCCTGCGGCTGAGCTGCCCACACACAGTTTGGAAATGCTGTCACCAGGCAATTGGATTTCATATATCTCCTCCCTTCCTACAAACATTCCTGCGAAAAGATCCAGAAGTCTCAAAGTATGATGGGAAGCACCCAGCAAGAACCTACACAGAGGCCTTCTCTGTCATGGTGAAGGTGCTCTGTCCTTCTCCCATGCTCTCTTCACCCCAAGTCCCTGCGGCTACTGCAGATTCCTTCCCAGCCCCACCTCAAGACATCCATCCATCCTAGCGTCACAAAGCTCCAAGTAAAGAGCTTTCACTGCTATCTCACCTTCAGACATGCTTCCTATACCAGCAGCAGGCCCAAAGCAATCCCACCACCGCCAGAAATGAACTACATGGGGAGGCAAGTGGCTCACTGTCCCCTCCAGCACAACACCAAGCACAGTGCATGGACTCGTTAAATCGTACCCCATGGAAGCAGCAGCAGAGGTTGTGCTCCTAGTCCCTGCGTTATACAGGGTCCTGATCGGCCTCACAACAAGGTGTCCCTGTGGTCCACCTTTCTCTGCCATATGCACTGCCTGCATCCCTCCCACAAGGACATCAAGCCTCACTCTATCACGATCTTCCTTCCACAGGTTCCTCTTTCACAAACTGCATCACAGTGATTTTAACAACCTAGCCATGGACAGAAGGTGGTTTCTCTCAATCCTCTCATACCTCTGGAGCAGTGTGTCCAGAGCTTGTTCACAAACCTCTGGGAGCTCTCTGAAGTTATTTTCAGTTTTTATAAAAAAAAAAAAAGATCCACTGGCCAGTTAAAAACCAGGTTTTTTAGAAGGAAGAATAGGCATGTAAACTATGTTTCACGTGTTTTTCATGTGAAAACTAGTAGCTCACAGTTGCACATAAAATGAGATTTGAGAGGGGAATTGCAAACCAGGAATTAGAGTTGGAGACATTGCTCAGTGCAGGCAGGATGGGGACAGCCTTACCTATCTGGCCATTTCAGAAAGCTGCACAGCCTCTCTCGCTAGAGAACACAATTACTAAAGATGCTGCAACACGTTCATCCTCTCAGCACCCTTACGCACCTGGGCAGTGCTACTGTTCCCCGTGCAGTAAGGCTGATCTCCATTCAGCCAGGCTGGTGTCCAGCCGCTGGATACCCTCCTGTTTGGGACCAGAGTGAGAACACCGACCACTTGTCAGACAATGACACCATAAGCTCATGGACACACTGCAATGTCAGCAGCAAGGAGTACCAGACACCTCTAAGGTGGCAGATATCTGCTGTGCCGTCACAGTTGGATGACCAGGGCCTGAAGGACCTCCCAGAGCTGACAGTGGTGCCTGGGTAATTTTAGTCGAGCAGCCCAACTGTATTGATGAGGCATCATCTATAACAGGGAAAGAGAATTACTCCCTCCTAACCCCAGTGGCAATGGGTTTACACCACGGTGCAAGACATTCGCCACTTGTTCCTGAACAGCTAGGTCAGCTTCTGCAGAGCAGACAAAAACAAAGACCAGGTTTGGTCACATGACCAGGAAGATCAAGCAGAGCAAATGTGTGCAGCACCAAGGGCCCTGTTTTGCAAAGTCACTTTTCTTGATCCTATCCATATTTCGATGATCTCCAACGGAGCCTCATTAATGTAATTGATTTTTAATGGCATTCTCAAAGAAACTAAGTGAAGATTTTAACAGGCTATTAGACTGAAATTGAGCCTCGCCCAAACCTTCCTCCCTAGGAACAAAGGTTTCCAAAGATCAGGGGGGCAAGTCCATTCCTACTAATGGGCAAGGATGCACTACAGTGACCTGAGGAAAAGGGACACTAGTTCCCCATCTCCCACCCCACAGGGCATTTGGTCCCACCACTGCTAAAGACCAGAGGTTTGTGTTTACAAGGGAAGGTTTGCTCATCCCCCCAACACAAGCAAGACCAGAGGGCAGCCCTAGGTGGAACAGAAGTAGAAATACTATTTGATGAGCTGGAGGTCTTCCAGGATTCAAAAAGAAGAATAATAAAATACATGTCCTGCTTGCTTTTGTTCTCTGGGCTCCTTCCTGCCAAGCAGGCCTTGGCTGATTTCTCAGATCAGGCCTTTGAAACCCAAACAGCAGAACCTGACAGGTGGTTGTAGTCCAGGGCTTCAGCAGCATTGCTTTCCCAGTGAGGCTGGTGTTGCAGTGAACCATCACAGCCTCCATCTTTCTCCTACAGAAAGAGGCACCAGGCAAGGACTTCCAGCTTTCCCCCCCACCCCCTTTTTTTTTTTCATTCCCTGTATGCACCATGAGCCATATCTTTCTAAAATCTACCCATGGTTCAAGCAATTTAAAGCCAGGATGTTTTCCTGAAGACTGTCCTTGCTGTGGATGACATTCCCTAATCAGTCACTTCTGCTCCAGCAAAAGTGGACCACTCTTTTTTGTTCTCTAGCAAATCAGTGACATTACTTCTGGACATTTTGACTCAAAGCATGTCACCTCCTCCAAAGGTCTAATCTTTTCTCAGGTTCAAATCTGACAGACACCCACATTTGCAATTTCCCCTGTGTGGCACGCCATCGTTTTAACACATTCCCCATGGTACACGAACACTGAGCTCCATGCAAGGCTCTCCCACTCACTGTGAGTGAGCATCTGTATTTCTAGAAGATTATGCTGTTACCATCTATTTTACTTCTGATTCAAATTCTCCTCACTTGATTTCAACATTTTAAAAGACTTATTTTTACTTCTTTTGAAACATTTTAAACTCACATCTTTTCAGTACTGTCAACCAGCCTTTTTCACTAACACATTACAAATTCAGGTACCATTATTGTCTTCATTTTTAAAGAGGTAGAAATGTGGACACAAAATAGAAAAGCAATGGCCTAAAATCCTTTATTAGTCAGTAAGACAGGGAGCAAATTAAAACAAGACACTCAAAGTCCCACTCCATTGCTCAATCTGCTAGGCAAGAGAACTGAAACGGTATTATCCGGGATCTGTCTCAGGCACAGCACTATCTGCTGCTATAGTCTCATGTTCTTTCATGCCTTCCAATTAAAGCAAGGAAATTGGATCATACTGAGCTTCCTTTGTCCTTTTCACCCCTTGCAAAAGTCAGGGGTTACCATAATTTTACACCTGTTATAATTAGTCTTAATGTTGTAACCTGGAGGGAAAAAATATATGTATATATATACACACACAATGTTCTTTTAATAAGAGACTTAGTGGATCATCGGCTGGTCTTATCTTTCCCACAACTGATAGCCAAGTTTAGTATTTCCAAATCCTCTTACATTGTACCTAACCAATTTAAGTACTTTATTCATTACTGTGGAAAAAGAAATTTAAACTGCACAACAAGCTCAGGATTCACCCAGCCAGTCTAGGCTAGGAGATGTGTCTGATCACAGAACTTCAGGAATTCGCAGTGTTTCTGGCCAGGAAGCAGGTAAACAAGGCTGGGATTTGGCATCAGAAGACAAGAAAGGTAAACTTTTTCATTTCAGCACATGTTTCTCACAGTAGAGATAATCTGCATAGACCAGTGATGGGGATGTGGTTGTTGTTAGCTAGATGTTTTTGGACCGATACACCATCACTTACTTGGATAACATGGATATGAGCTTTTGAAATGAATGAGATTTAACAGTCCTGTAGCCACAGCAGCCATGATACAATAGTTCATGTCTTTATCAAGCCAAGACCTGAAGCTTTCATCTCATCTTTTCCCCAGACCTACTTCTGATGACCATCAAGGAGATGCTACCCATCTACCACCCAATGCACCAGCCAACAATGCATATCTCTTCACAGAGCAGAAACAGCTCACTGCCACTTTACACAGCTTTTGGCTACCAGCCTTCACCCAACACCAGAGGCCAGAAAAGCAGCAGAGATCTGTCTTTGACACTAGCAGGGAGGTTTGTTAACATTCCTACCCAGCGTGAGAGCTTTGGTGCCTGGCTTCTGGCAGCTGGGTGTGTTTTCAGGTCTGACTGAAGCCTCATTCAGGACACAGCCACTCTGACAAGATAAGTTCACCTGCCAGAACCTTCTTCAATGTTCCAAATCCTGCAAAGGTTGGAAACCGCAACTGAGGAGGGCTCTCTCCTTCCAGAGCAAGGTCAAGGTGATGTTCCACCACAGAAAGAGCAGTAACTTTTCTGGCACCATCAGGCCAGGTGCTGCAGACTTCAGTCCTCTACAAAACCAGAATATTTTTATCAAAATGGCATCTACATTATCAGAAACCACCTTGGATTCATCTTAAATGAGTGTCAATTTTCAAACCCAGATCCTTCCCCGAACCTTAAGCTTGCAGGTTTTGAGGGCACACTTAACACAGCACTGGAGTATTGAAGTTTCTCTCTAAGCTGTGGCAAAGCTTGCAAAAATACTTTTGATCTTTAAATCAGACATTAAGTGATGGAATGCCACTACTGCTACTGATATTGTTTCATGTAAAAAAAGACAAAGTTTAGCCTTGACACTTACTGCTGTTTTTCACAGGTCATGTTGTAACAGGCTGGATTGCTGCTCTGGAGTCATGTCTGCAGCATGATTCAGAAGAAATTACAAGATAAAGAAAAGGACAATTATGAAACAGCCTGTTCACATTTCCACCTAACTTGTTTCAGGGAACACCAGGAAGGGCCTAATCATCCTCCTTCAAAAAATCCATCTCCTTTCTGGTGAATCTGTAGACGATCTCTAGCCTCCTTCGGTCTCCAGACCCAAAACAGACCATTTCAGCTGAAGGAAATTCTTGTGATGCATTCCATTCTTGTGATGCATTAATTGCATTTCCATTAGTAAAGAAGTTCTAAAACTTCAGTTTCTTTACTGATGCTTTTTAAAACCTGCCAAAACAGATAAGGAAAGATCATTTCCTCTTTTTTCTTCATCTGTCTCCCCATTATGAGACTTTCCTCTTAATTTTAACTCCTTCAGCCTTTTCATTTCTCCTTAAATGGACATTTCTTCAACCCTTTAATCATTTTCACAGCCTTCCTCCTAAGCTCCCATGTCCAAATTTTATTCAAGGATGCTTGTTCAGGATGGGAAACTAAGTCAAAAGACAGTTTTCTCTTTTTTTTATTAACTGGAAAATAAGTTGAGAGCTCTAAGTTCTTTTAAGTTGTCTTTGAACCACAACCAAGCTACATCCAACTAAGTATTTCTGATTATCAGTTCAGTTTGAGAGCTCTTCAGCACAGGGACCTTTTGTAGCTAAAAGTCTTAGTCTCCTCCAAGCAGCTCATTTCTGTCCTTCACTCCTTTACCTCCACATCACCCCATGGACCACCAACATGCTCCCAGTTTCTATTCCCAGCGAAGCACAGCATCAGTCCAATCTATACTTGGGATCTTTTCTTTGCCTAAACCTTACACAGCCCAACATGAGCTGACTTGAATAGAGCTACACCCATTACTGGCTAAAACCTGGGGTTTAACTTAGGAGTGACCCAAACTTCCTGCTCCAGAGGAATGCTTTTAAAAGTCTACAGCTGATCACGAGAGCTACCTACACACACCCACCCCTGTAGCCAGCTCTTGAAAGCAAGACATCTTCTCCAGCACTGACAGGATAAGAATATCCACCAGAAAAACCTGACCTGTTCCCTCAATATTCCACCCGGAGATGACTAAGCAAATAAGTTCATTTCATTTGTTAATCAAAAAACAATAAAGGTGATTTTCTTAACCACCAGAATACAGGAAAAATGGAGGAGGGAGGAGACACAAAGCCTTAAATTTAATTGTCAGCCATTGATACAGGCAATGCTTACTATGCCAGGAAGGAAATATTTCTCATGTGTAGTTGAAGAGCACTGTTTATGTTGCCATGCTCCTTTGTGAGGATCAGACAACTTTCCAAACCCTCCAGCTCACACTACAGGTTTGGCACGTGCCACATGTAGGAAGCAGGACTTCTTTCTCAGTCTAAGCTGCCAGGTTTCCCCATGGCAAGAAACTGGCCTTCCCATGGAACCAGGAGTTCACGCAATGCACACTCTGCCCCACTCATCCTGCACCTGCTGGTGTTACTGAACTCATTCACAGAGAAGATCCAAGACAGATGAAGTTAAGCAAAAAGCATCTCTATGCACCGAAACATCTGGGGCTGACCCAGAGCTTGGGTTACCTGTACAGAGACCTGGAACCACTCTCCTGCTTCCAGCACTGAAGTCTCGCCCTGGCCAGGATGTCACACACACCTTGTTAGGGGTTCAGCAAGAACAAAATGGAAGATCAATTCTTCCACCTCTGCTAAGTTTCCCTGATGTTTTCAGAGAGCCTTGTGGAAGGCAATGGTCCCAAAACGTCCAAAACCTTTGGGGCGAGCTGTGGATCAAAGATATGCATGCAAATGTAACACTCTTGCTCCTGACACTCAGGATTAGATTACAATTAGAACTAGGCTGATTTTCTGAAACCTCTTTTCAACAATCACAGCCAGGTTCTTATCATCTCAAATGAGCAGGCACTTTGCCATCAAAAGCTGGCCTCTTGGGAACTGGGACACAGCAGAAGCAGCAACATTTGAGAAACAAGAGCCTGAGAAATCCTGAACACTCCTCCTCACCTAATCATGAGACAGCACTCAACACCACACAGAGGACTCTGTTGTTTTGGGTTTGTTTTTTTTTTTCTTTTAACTGGGAAGCATTAACAAAGTGAACATTAGAGCATTTCATAGCTGCAATTTTATTTGTTGTTTTGGTTTTGAATTCCCAGTATTCATACCCAGCTGTAATAGCATCTAGGTATGCAATGCTTTTCACCTCTAGAGAAGAGCAAGCAGTCAAGCAGATGCCCATGCTACACGATTGCCAGGGCAGGATCAGACATGAGAAGCAGATCACAATGTTCAGAGTCCTCTTCCCACCTGCATTCTTCACAATCGTCTTTGCATGGTACAGCTGGTTCCCTCACAAGAGAGAATATTTCCCTGCCACCAGCCTCCCTTCAAGAGCCATAAAAAGCTAAAAATACTGCCTGGACTCTGGACTAATGATCCTGCCTGGCTTTGACAAAGCCCTGACTGCGATGAGAAAGCATACCTCCCTTTCACTTGGGATGACTGCTTTTACTGCTACCCAACCTCAGGGCCTGAGGGCCAGGGAGATGTAAGCACCCTCAGATGGTGTCCCACACTCCCCTCTTTGTGGACAAAAAGCTTCTAGAAAGCACAAACAAGGCACGAAACGTGGAAAGCAGCACAAGATGGAAATCTGAAAAAGCGTTTTTTTTTCTCTTGTCTCTTTGGAGAAAAGCTATTTGTTCGTACCTCAACTTTCTGACTTCCTGTTGTGTGGCACCATCATTTATCAGTTCACGTATCAGCTATTCAATACTTTGCAATCACTTCTAATAAAGCAAGAGAACAGCACGTCAATCTCATTATCTGTTTGCCCTTGAGAAGTACTCTGACCTGAAATGTTCTGTTTGCCATGACCGGAGCAGAGCCATAACTTCTGCCAGGGAAGCGCCATCCCCACCTGCGGGTCCTCTGAGGGTCTGTGACCATCTGCAGCCTTCCTCCAAGCACAGCCCTGAGTCCTCCTCTGCTCAAGAAAGTCTCCTCCTAATTTAGTAGCCAGCTACACAATTACACACCTACCTGCTTAACTCAACCTGCCTCTAGCCACCCCCACCAAAATCACTGCACAAAATCCACTGTAAGTAATAAAAAGAGACACGAGCCCTAATTAACACTCCAACAGGCTCAGCATGGCCTGGGACCCCCTTTGCTAGGTGAAACAAGCCCAGAGGGAAAGCAAGCTGCAGTTCCAAGGAATCTGCTGCCCTACTAGGCAAAACTGTCTGTAATAGTGCATAAAAGGGAAAAGGGACATTTGCCAAGGTGGGTTTAGAGCCCACAAAACATTTCTTCCTGTCCAGCGTCTTCTCCTTTGAAGGAAACTGGTTCTTCAGCTCCCCAAGAGCTCAGATGGCTGAGGGACAGGAAACAGAAGAACTTCGAACTACTTTAGACTGTTCAAACTGAAACCTCACACATACTCTCTTCCCTTCCGGTTACTAACCACTCATTTTCTCTGCCTAAAAAAAAAAAAAAAAAAAAAAGAAAAAAGTTGCTTGCCTTCCTTTATTACCACTCCCAGACACCAGCCAGATCACTAGTCAACACCTTGTATTGAGGGAAACAGGTAAATCCCCTTTGCCTTGTCCAATTTTTTTATCTGATTTAATTTAAGAAGGTATCCTTAGCTTTTCTGAGCCAAATATCCATCATTGGAGCATAAAAGAAATGGAAAACAAGGATCAGCTCCATTAAAATCTGTAGAGGCTCTGCTCTTAGCATGACTCATGCACAGTGCTAATAGCAGTCAGCCTTAGTCCATCACCACCATACTGCAGAAACACGCAAGGAGGCTGACTCCTTTTCCTTGTGATAACTTATCAAGATGAAGCTTGCCCCTCTTAAAGTATCCACTTTCCCAACTCCTGGTGCTGCTCAGCTTTGCTTTCTAGCACAGAATTGCCAAAAAAAGTTCCATGTTGGAACAGCAGAGAGAAATCTGCATTTCCCTGCTCCTAGCCCCTTTAGTTCCTTGGTGTCTAGATCTAAAGCCTGTAAACAAAGCACTGAGCATACTGTCTAACGCGATGCTGGAATGGGCATCCAAGGGGTTTTATTTCATTTTGAATTTGCTTTTCAAATTATTACATTCTATGGTTATTTGTGGGTGGGAAGATTGAGGTGTTTCAGGGAACACACAACAGCCAGCCACATAGGACCCTGTGATTCGGCCATCCTAATGGCTTCTGAATGCACAGGAACATGCACGTGGAGAAAAAAGTGCTAGAGATAGAGGTATCTGTGTATATTCGACAGCTTTAGGAATCCCAGCCCTCAACCAGACATTCACTTCTCAAATATTTTCATGGTCACGTCACACCCCACACCCTATCTAGAAGGTCCATCCACCCCAAATCTAGAAGGTCCATCCACCCCAAATCTAGAAGGTCCATCCACCCCAAATCTAGAAGGTCCATCCACCCCAAATCTAGAAGGTCCATCCACCCCAAATCTAGAAGGTCCATCCACCCCAAATCTAGAAGGTCCATCCACCCCAAATCTAGAAGGTCCATCCACCCCAAATCTAGAAGGTCCATCCACCCCAAATCTAGAAGGTCCATCCACCCCAAATCTAGAAGGTCAGAGGTCCATATCTTGCTGTGCAGACCAGGCTCGCTCTACAGTTCTTAAGCCTCCCCCTTTACAGTCATCACTGCAACCAAGTCTGCTGCTGTTCCTCATACACCGCACCAGGAATAGCATCTCAGACTGCCCACATACTAAGATGATCCTGGTAACCAGCAAAGCTAACATCAAGGATAAATAGGTCTTTATTATGCTACTAAATGAGTTACTTTCCAAATTATTAGCATCACCAGCAGCTAGGAGCACATTTCTCAGTCATCCAGACAATCAAGCTAATTCTAGCTTTTGTAATTTGTTCCCGACAGCCTGAGACATCAGTAGCAGCACAGAGACCTCGTGCACATCATTCGGCAGCTCCCGGCCTGGCACACACTGTCTCTGCCAGTCCCACCCAGAGATCCAGGCAGCTGATCCAACTGGCTCAAGAAGCTACCAGGACTTTTTGAGAGTGTTCAACCTAGGCTGATTGAAAGCCAAGAAAATTAACTCTGCTCAAAAAAGACAGAGCACGATCCTTTCAAGTGCTCCATTTATTTATACCAGCCTTTAGCAACTCTCCATGCTGGACAAACACCACACACAGTTGTGGTCACTGCCTCCAAGAAGACGTGATAGACCCAGGCAAGGACCAGAGCAACAGCATAGGTGCACAGACAAGTTCTCAGGTCAAGGGAGGCTGGGCAGCATAAATCTCCGAGTAGGGAAATGCTGGAGACTCATAAAACCATCAGCAGGCAGAAAAATGAATTGTTAGTCTCCAGATCTTACAAAATCTAGAAAGCATCAATGGAAATCTCAGACAGCTAGTGATGAAAAAAGGGATAACCCTTTCTTGTTCTATGTAATTAAACCATGAGACCCATTACCTGGGATATGATGAAGCCAAAAGTATCAATAAGCTCCAAAACACAATCAAAGAGAACCATCCCTTTGGACCACACAGTTTAAAGCAAATAGATCTGTATTTTTCTCAAAAATTCCTTCACATCTGAAATTTGGGAATCAGGAAGCTGAGGATCATGTCTTGCTCTCCATTCTTCTCCTTAGCAGCCACCCTATTATATCAGCTCCAGACAGAACGTCTGCATTTTAACCCAGTACAGCAGTTCTGTGGGCTATTGTATCCAAAGCCCAGGACACCAGGAGAAATCTTCCCATGAACTCCAACAGAAACCCGTTTGAGCCCTCAAGGCTCTGATCCCAGGCTCATAGCTTCATCCGTTAGCCGTCTGGGTGAAGCTGGATATAAGAAGGACTTTGTTCCCAAGACAACTGTGGATTTTTGAGGTTTCCGCCCCAAGACAGACTGCAGCGATAGAGCAAAAAGTCCCTCAGCTCCTCCTTTGGGAAAAGCACATTAAGATCATATAGCCCCAGGCCAGCTGAGAAATTGCATTTTTGTGTGATTTAGAGCTGCTAATGGGTGATGTCATCACTGGAGCAAATGCAATCCCATAAAAATGTGAAAATAAAATGAGCAGGAGCTGTAAAATATGCGTGTGTCTCTCCACAACAGCAACAGGCACATCACAGCACGGCAGCTTTCCTCGATACTCGTCTGCAACTGGAGTAGTTTACAAGAAATAACTAAAAAAATTACAGAGGAAACAAAATCTTTCAAGAAGCAGCAATCTATTATTTTCCCAGGCCTTTATTAACAGTGAATCTGTGTGCTTCCTTGAAAGCAAATGAGAAAAAAGCAGCTCAGCACTGCTGTGGAGAAAAACTGAGGAAGCGTCTTCTGGAACAACAAACCAAGCCGTTCTGCCTGCTGTCTGTTAGACTCCAGTTTAACTCAATAGGATATCAATCATGGCTACACGATCAGGCCTGATTTATTTTCTGATTAACAAGTTCTATTGATTTTTGACAGACAAAATGTTCATCATTGCAGGTAAATAAAAAAAAAATACAGATTTATCAATAATCCCAGAGTGCAGGTATTGAGTAGCAAAAAATAGGGTTGGAAAAAGCAGGCGGAGAGGGTTACTGCGTGATCGCTGTCATATTTACATAAGGGTAAGTTCAATAACTGCAGAGCCTTCCCCCACAGCCTCCTCCAAAACACACCCAGACACTGGCTGCCCTTCTTCCTATGGAAACAGCTACCGAGAGCAAAGCTGCTCTTCGCTTTTATGGGTTCTAGCTAAAAGCTGAAAATGAGATCAGATTTTCTGACACTCACCATTTACCTTAATAAAAATGCGCACTCAAAGGATTAGCAGGTATACAACTCTGTGTGTGGCATCATGAAATGCATTTTCATGATCTTTCGTGCTTACATAGAAATTAAAGAAATTAAAATCCCTCTATAATATTGAAGATCAATATGAAACTGAGCACCGATCACTGCCTGGGAAACATGAAGGAACATTTTCAAGCAGAAATCTTGCACATATGGAAAGGAAAGCTTTTGATACAGCAAAATGATATTTCAAAAACTGATGTCCTGTCTATCTATATTTATAAGAACACAGCAAGTACAAGTTTAGCACTGTCCTTTCTTATTACTCCCTAATGAATTAGAGAACCTGCTTGGTTATCTTTTGAAATGCACTGATCCAAGACCACCTCCCACAGAAACAAAAATTAAGGTCGTGGGACCATGTGTCACCACCTTGCAGCCCCTCCTTGGAGAAACAGCCAGATTTATCAGCAGTACATGTCCCTCCTCAGCAACCTGCCTTTAAATTCTCAACACAGAAACATCAGAGTGATGTCTGTCTCCAATAAAAGGCCTTGCTCAGACTTCCCCCCGTTAGCTGAGCTAGGGCGAGCAACAGGCAGATGAAAGGGTTTCTGGCCCTTTCTGGTGAAGGAAGCCCAAGGAAGAGGAGCTCCTACTTTCTAGCACAGACCCATGGCAACACAGGAGCGAGCTAAGAACATAATAAGGATGTAGGAAAAATCAGAGCAAAACACAACAGGCTGCAGAGAAAACACTAATTCAGTCCCCTGTGTGAAGCTGCAGATCTTTCAACGCTATTCTATGATTCCAGTTCTCTACTCTATGTCCCTCCCCCTCCTTACCCGGTTTGGAAATACAGCCCCAGACTCAGGAAAGCATTTATCTAACCAAGCACACAAGTAACCCTGCTATTTTCAGTAGGGCCCCCCAGACACCAAAAATTGGGCACGAGCTCAAGCGCCTTGCTAAATCCAGCCCTGGAATTACAGGATTAGAGGTCTGTGATTTCCTCAGCAGAGATGATTCTTGGACTGAACGTCGATCGGTTTACACTTTGCTGGCCCCGCGTTGCCTTCCTGGTAGGAAGCCCGTGTACAAGACAGTTTCAATACAGCCCAGCTAGCATCACCATTGGAAACCAGCAGCTTTGACGTTAACAGGATTGTACTTCAAAAGAATACGCGTGTTTGCAGATGGCAACAGGGTTCCTCATTACAGCTGACTAATCAAGCCGATATTCCGCAATTATGCTCAGAGATCAAACAGCGCTGCAAGCAGCGCTCACAATAAAACAGCACCAGTAAGGTGCTGGTGTCGCACCCATAGCATCATGGTTTGGTTGTGAACCCGCAAGCACGGCACGCGCGCGCAATGTTTCAGATACTGTCGCACAACTTGGACTGTCTCAGTCACAGCTAGGTAGTTTTAAAAAACAGTATCTATTTTGATTCTTGGCCTATGTTTACAAAAAAAAACAAATCCAAAACATGCCTAAACAAATAGCAATATGGCTGTAATTCAGAAAAGCTTTTATGTATAACTTTAAGCACAGAAACACCGGAGTCAGCTGAATTCAGACATGTACTTGAATGCTTTGCTGAAGGATAAATTAAACCACATTGCTGAAGTCCTTTCCAGAATCAGGGCCTTGATTTTTTTTTTTTTAATACACAGAAGTGCATAGCACAAACTAGGAATCAGAACCTACCATCGGTGTGGATAATTGTAGCATCTGTGCTAATTCTCTTTTCATCCTGGTACCCCCTATGCTTCCAAGTCTGTAAACCTGGTTTTCCTGGTGGCTCCACTGAAGTTTCTATTGATTAAATACCCAGCCCTGGCAGCAGGACAATCGAGCCCTGCATATTTATTTTCTCCCTCTCAATACATAAAGAATTCCCTTTGGCCTCTCAATGGCCGCATCACATGGAACACTGAATGCAAATAGAATTACAGTGATGATGTATCTAATGAACGCATTTGTATCCGTACGCAGGCATTTTCCAAACAGCATCCTGGTCCACACCACTAACCCGACCAAAGAATACACACGTTCGTCACATGCAATAGTAGAGAAGGTGTGTGAAAAGAGAGCATATTGATAACAAGAGCCAGACTGCAGTCATTTGAGGGAAAAACTAGCTGAAATTCTTCCAAGACGAAGGCTGCAAGATCAGGACCTCACGCAGACCTTTGGAACATTTCTTTCAGAGCTTTAAAACACAATTTGTAGACCATAATTGTTACGTGTGTTTGTGTTTTCATTATCCCCTAGCATTACACCGCATTTATATACATAAATATAGAAACTGTTGCAATGTATAACAAAAATATTGTAAGAATTTTGAATAAATAAATTAGTGATACCATTTCAAAGTGTGGTATAACACACACATATAACACACACACTTTTTCCGCTCTGTCCTTTGTAAGACACGCACCCTGTTTGAATTATTTTTGGAAAAGTTATTTTACAGCAGACCAAATTCATTCCTGCAGAAGCTTCACTGATTTCAAAGTTGTAATAGCTTGAAAACAGGATGCATTTAATTTGTTAGCTCACTCTATGTTGACTTTTAAAGTCATCCTGTAATGTCAGAAGATAGATTGATTTAAATCAGCTTCAAGTACCTAGTGGCAATTAGAATGTGCAAAGTTCAAGAAATGTCAGCAAGCGTCCGGATTAGATACATGTCAGCATATAGACAAATAAATATCCTCAAAATCTCTTTTCAGTTGGCTCAAACAACACTTCGAAAGTGACTCATGCAGCACAGCAGCCATTATTTAAAGCCAGTAAGATCAGAAATGCTGTTTTTCAGTAGTATTTCACTCAAATCACTCCCACCCCAACCCACAGTTAAAAAACAACACAAATCAAAGCAAGAGTCCCCCTTAAACTTCAGGCAAGAGGAGATCACTTACCCTGTGAGGACCACAACAAAATCCATGACGTTCCAACCATTTCGGAGGTAAGAGCCTTTATGAAAAACAAACCCCAGAGCGATGATTTTTATACCAGCTTCAAAACAAAATATTCCAATAAAGTACGGCTCAGTGTCATCCTGAAAAAGAATCAAAACCAAAGGTGTAAAGGAGATATCTGTGTTTCTACACTGATAGCAAGAGTTGCATCAACAACTACGTGCACCAACTGCACACCCTTTCCAGCTCCCTGAACAGAGTTGAAGCCAAAAGATTTAAGTTTGCTGGAACTAAGCACAGAAAAGAATTTCTTTATTATTTCTCTGAAAGTAAATATGTTTTTTCACATTGGAAATTCTATTTGCCTTTATTCTGATGATTTCACCTCATGCTTTCCACCCTTATTCAAGATTCTAGAGAGCATTTTAATATTGAAATTTTGCTGTAAGGGTGGATTTAAACTTGAGATCACATTTCTGTAGTTATTGGCATGGAAGAAAACATGTGCCTTACAATTCTTCCAGGAAACTGAAACAAGAGGAGATCTTGGGGAGTGTCGTAGTTCAGCCCAGAACAGGGAGTAAGTCAGCACTGCAAGCTTGCAGGAAATTATTTATTTATCATTTATTCCATCAGCTCTTCCTTCAGTCTTTCTCCTCCATTTTCCACAGCTGCAGTCTCATTTATTTTCCCTTCACTGTGTATCTGATTCAGGGAGAAACCCCCATTCTCTTCCATTAACAGCAGAAGCAGTCAGGTTTGTGTCTCGGGCCCATCACACATACCACAGGATCACAGCTTCACGAGAGAGAAAAACCAAGCTCAGCCTCCACAGTTTAATAAACTTTTTCGTCTATGGCACCAGATCCTTCAGTATTATACTTCACTGGTAGGAGTTTCAACACAAACTCAATGCCAAACAGAAGCATTCACATTGGGAAGGAAGATGTGGGCAAGAAATGGGAACAAAGCAAGAGGTGAAAGCACTGGATATCAATTTCAAGAATTAGCTTTGTTATTTTCTCAAGTTAATTAACTTTGGCACCTATAGCCAATTTTCAAATGTGCCTTAGATTCACAGTTTCAGCTGAAGCCAATGGAAGCAAAGTAGCCCCACCCAAAAGGAAGCAAACTCCCAAATTAAGAGATTAGAAATCTCTGTTCCAGTGGCTTTGGCATTTGTCACTATGAGAGCCAAAGAGTTGAGCTGCTGTTTGATGCACAGTTGTTCACATTTTGCAATTCTACTAATTAAAAAAAAAAGGTGATTTTAGTTCTCTTGTAGAAAGAAGATGAATGCCAAGTCTTGTGGCCACAGGACAAAGCAAGAAGCAGTTTTGAAACAAGAATTCATTTTACAAGCATGGCAACTCTGGCTTGACTCTGACCCAGCACTGGCACACAGACCCATGCTTTAGCCCTGGTACCAGTTACAGAAAGCCAGTGTTTCACACCTGGAAGGCCAATATAACAGCACACCCCTCCCAAGAGGCTCATGCACTTAGCACCTCAGTGTATACCCAGTTCAGCAAGTCAACCACAAAGCACAAATCCCTGAAGATGCCTCCAAACTGTTGGAAATCACTGTTTCTGGACAGGCTTTTCCATCAGTGGCTGAATTAAAGTTTTGTTTCTTACAAAGCAGCACCCCACATTCCTACACACCTCAGTGAGTCCAGCTCCTCCATATACCTCATCTTTCATCCAGCGTCATCTCCACTTTTCCTAACCTCACAGCCCCACCAACTCCACCTCCCATTCCCCTGGGGCCAGGCAAGATGACCAGTGACCTGCGGATCACACACACGCACTGGCTGGCCAGACAGCAAAACAGAGCAGGGGACTGCTGAAGTCTCACTGTAGGTCTTTTGCTGAAATGAAGGGGGAAAAAAAAAAAACAAAACAACAAACTCCAAGCTAGCTTCTCCTCCAGCCAAGGAGCTGTTTCCATGAACATCAGCACCTCCAAGCCCTCTGCCCCTCCACAGAGCCTTACTGATGCTGCTTAGAGGATAGGGAAGCCATCACTGACAGACTGAGAAACTCCAGCTGCCCATCTCAGTGCTATTTACCCACAGAGAAACAGGAGCTAAGGCAAGGCCACCAGACCTTTTATGACCTTCAACATGAATCCTACAATAAGAGCCTTCTTCCAGCAGTTTCTCCGCAGTAACAGCTAGAGGCATCCCAGGACACCAACCCAGTACAGAAAACAGGGGAGAAGGAAGAGGGGGTGAGAAATCCTCATATGTGTTTTCAAAAGTTACCTCGCTGCTCCTCTGCTTTCTGTTACGCAGACAGGAGCACTCTAACAGCCCAGCCTGCCTGCTCTTCAACCCCGCACCACCTTCCAGTTCAACAAGTACACAAAACCTTTGCAAACAAAGGCCTCCTAGCCCATCCTGTATTTCCATCCCACAACCACTAGCATGCCTCTAAAAAACAAAGCTCTTCTAACACAAAAAAAAAAAAAAATATATATATATATATATATATATATACACACACACATATACCTTTACCCACATGTGCTCCCTTCATTACTCCCTCCCTTCCTGGAAGCCTTATATCTACTCTGCCACCAGTCCTTTGCTCAATCTAGGTCAGGTGCTTTGCAATTACAGCTCCCGGCTTTAAAGAGCCAGGCTCCAGGTACTCAAGGGTTTGATAGAAAACACTCTTCCCAAAGCTAGGACTATGCAGAGCTCTTAGGAAGTGGGTCGCAGAAGTTCTTGTTAGCTTCTAGGGAAGCAGGAAGGCTCATGGATGGGCTTGGGTATTTATTACAATGAAAAGCTGTCATTTATAGGGTTGGTGGTGACTAGCTGGGGAAATAAGAGAGGGTAGGAAGAGGGTCTTTTCTAAAGCCTGTCTACATTTACACTAGCTTAGTCTAGGAATCAGGGCAGTAATGGGATGAAAAATAAAACTTGTGCCCATTAGGTAGTGGGGCCTGCTGCCGAAAAAATAGGATTCGCATAAGTGTCTGATGGAAGGAGGTGGAGAACAAGGACACAGGTGAAGAGCCCTGTGCAGCACTGCAACGGCACTGCTGTCGGCTCAGAAATCCCACTGCCACGGCATCCTGCAGCCCCCCTCAGACAGGAGGCTGTGCTGCTGCTTGGGTTCAAGTGTGGGAAAGCAGGTGATAATGAGCATCAGCGTGCGTGCTTGGAAGGATGGTGGTGAATTTGGGCAGCAGCCAGAGCTATGCCAGCAGGTTGTCTGCTGTGGACACAGCAAAGCTTGAGAGTGGGCCAAACACACATTTAATCAATATGTTTCAGATCAGAAACAACTTCTGAGTCTGGAAAGTCATTACTATTCCCAGTCCATGTCCTAGTGTCTTTCCTTGGCCTTTGGATGCGACAACCTTGATAGGTTTGGGTGTGTAAGGCTTTGTTCATGCAAAGGTTAATATGAACAGCTCACATACAATTGCACAAAGTGCCTGTGCATAAGATAAAGAATTACATCTGTTAGTAAAGTACAAGAGCTGTCATGCTGAATATCTGAGAAAACAGTTACGTTCTGCCCTCACATCAAAACCACCCAGGGGAGCCAAACTCTCAGAGGCCTACGGTGGCATGCAGATGATCATCGTACTGACCCACTGGTGTCTTCAAACAGGCGTGCCCCAGAGCAGGGCAGAAAATAGATTTCCTTGTCTCTGTCAGGCTGGGACAAATCTGTGGTCTATGGAAGCCTCTCATGAAAAACTGAGAACTGAGGAAGGAGGCAGAGAGAGAAGGAGCATGCCTGAGCCTGGACAGGCAAGAGCATCACGAGCAAGGCATCCACCTGCAAGGCCATTCAGGGCTCAGATGTGAAGCTCACATTCCCACATTTGGAGCTCTCACCGCAAGGCTCTGGGTCACTCAGCACAACTCCCTCAGCATCTTTTCAGTTGGCACCCCTCCAATGTGTACAAACAATGCAATATTTATTGGGAGAGAGGGAGACTGGCTCTATAATGTGCTGGCTAGGGCACTCAGCTGAGATGGACAGTAGCAAGTTTGTAACATCTCTGTTCCAGTGGATAATTACTGATGTGAAATAAACACTTCTAGCAGCCAAAGCATGCGAGACTCCCAGCTCAGAGTCAGCAAGAGCTTAGGGGGTAGGTCGTTCTCCTGCTAGTGGAAGAGTGAGCTTATTTCTCTTCTCTAAAAAGCAAGGACTTGAAGCCAATGCTCCAGTTCACCACTAAATGCTTTGACCACCAGGCTGGTGTTTTTTTCAAAGCCCTGGTTTTGACCAGAATTTCCATCATAGAGCCAAGTAATGCTTTTCTGTGCTACAAACTACGTACAGAATATGGACAGAGAAAGATTACTTATAAGTCAGCCATCCCAGTTCTTGAAATATTGCATAAACTGAGACATCACTTGCTCTTCCCATGTGCTTAATTAACCCTCCTTCACAAGTAACAGGAGCACAGAAAACAGCCAAGTGAGACTGCAGGTTCATATCTTGGGTCTCTGGGGAGATACATAGAGGAAAACTTTGATCAAAAGAGAAAAAAATAATTTAAATGTTCACATGGGTTCCGCCTTTTTTTTTCTCAGCTTTAAAAAAAAAAAAAAAAAAAACCAGACAATCTTCAGATTTTTGTCTTTGTATCTGTGGCACAAAGTATCTGGGTAGCTTTGGTTTTCCTTCAACAACTCTGCCTACATCTCCCAGTCACAAAAAGCTTGTGATGTGCATCTCACATCTTTAAGATCTGATTAACACGTCAGTGACAAGCCCTCACTCCAATTTGGGGATTTTAATGAACCCAGGAGAAGGAAAGGTATATCCATAAATTGTTAACCATAAAAAGGCCAATTCCATTCCTGTCAAAGAATAAAGTACCTGCTGTTCTGCATGGACTTATAATTTGGCTCAACAAGCCTGCAAATGTGTGGGAATGTTCACCTACTCTGGTTTAGTGTGGATTTGTAATGATTAATTTTCAATGAAACAACTTACAGTTTGTGGAAGCAGCAGGAACATTCTAAGGAGGTTTCACTTTGGAAACCAGAAGACAGTTTTTCATATTCACAATGCTTAATCTTTCCAGCATATGTTGTAAACAGGAAATATTTTGTGACTTGTAAAGATTCTCAGTGTTATTCTATGTTAAACCCCTTTATACTTCAGAGTTACAAATGTGCTGTAGTTAAAATGGCTTCAGAATATCTGGCTCAACGACAATGCTGCACAACAGTGTTTGGGAAAGAAAATCAGGGGTTAAGTCTTCCTTCATCACCAAGGCAGAGCCAACAAGGTGGAGGCTGTGCATTTAACTCATTCAGTTACCTTACACAATTTGGAGGTAATGCCAGTGCCCCCCTTTGGAATGATTTGGGCAGGAACTGAAGGTGTGTGTGCAGTACTGGGTGCTGTAAAATTTAATTAATCTGGGGGAAAAGGACTAATAAAAAAGCCTCTAGGATCCCCTTACAAGTCTAGAGATACAGAGGAACACAGAAACAATGTGCTAACCATACTTACTGCTGCTCAAAACAACATGTCACCAAAAGGTTACCAAACCAGAACATCCACAAAACTGCTTTTCCCCTTCACTGCTCCACACGTTCATAACTATGGAAGGCGTTTCCCAAACTCAATGTTTACCCTGGGTCTAAATCTGTGCTTTGCTCACAAACGCAGGCTTGCCTTGCTAGCCAATCCCAAACCAGACAAAAATATGTTTAATGTCAGAAAGATCAACATACATGCGTGTTCTTCATTTTTTCCTCATCTCTTCTTAACTAGAAATAACTCAGAATGAGACCAAGCAAACACAATGTAGGTGGGCAGCCAGCATCAGCAGATACATTTCCAAACAGTATCAACCAGCTGCCCCTGAAGCTCTTTGTAGATCTATCACTTATACACTTTTTCCTGTTTCTGAAGAAAGAGATTGTGACAGTTGCCCACTGGTATGGACCAACCTTGGAAACTGTAGCAACCAGTGTTCAGAGGCTCTAACTTTTGGCAGCAAGCCTAATGTCATCTTTGTTTGCAGAATTTTCCTACAGTGATGATAAATGGAAGAATGATTTTGAAGCTATTCTTACATTTTCTTTTGAAATAAGGTAATTGGGCTCATTACCATAAAGCCTGTGGGTAAATTATTTTGCTCTGTAAGTTGGTTTCTCTTTTTTGGAAGGGAAGTTTAATCATCTAAACCCAAAGTTTGCTTTGAAGGGGTCCTTGATATATATGCTGTAAAAGGAAAATAGCTGAAAGACATACAAATCTAAAGGGTTGCTCTGTTTTTCCACTTCCTGGGAAAATATCACTGAAGTTTATTTGATTCTACAGATAATTCTGAGCATTTGGCAGCCCCTTCATGTCTACAAACTATAAACGACCTAGGACTGCTGCTCTTCTGATCCTAATGTAAGACCCATCACTTCTCCTGCAATTGGGCAGGGCTGGCTAGAGTGAGGAAGCATACTTGTGAAGATGGGTTCGGGAAGCTAGAGTTATATTTGTTGTCACTAACTTATTTTTTCTGATTGTCAAGTCAATACCTTCACAACACTGGGTGGCTGACTGCTTTTTGTATTAGACGAGAAACACAAAAGTACATGAATGAATACAACTCACCAGTCTCTCTGACATAGGTGTCTTGTCTCCATCCGGCAAATGTTGTTCCAGAGCCAGCACAATACAATTGGCTATGATTGTAGCTAAAATCATGTATTCAAATGGAGTGGGGACCAGAAGTTAAAGAAAACACTAGACAACACAAGAAGAACCTCATCCAAGTAACATTTCTACCTAACAGTTACACTTATTGAGCATTCTAAGATCTCTCATATTTTCTGAAGACGTTTAGTCTCCTTGACTGCCTCAGGTCTTTCTGGGGTGTCTTTGGAACAAAAGTAGGAAATTGGCTCTCTTCTTTGAGAGAGTTAGTGACTTACACAGAATCTGAGCTGCTGAAGGAATTTAGGAACAAGAAAGTAAAAGGTTTGAAGGAACCAACAAGCTATTAATATGTTATTTTTAAGTGAGATTGATAAGCTAAACTGCTCCAAAATAGATTATATAGCTGAATGCCATCTGCTGAATTGTTCTTCAGAAATTGCCCATCATTTAACTTGAGCGCATAGTGTAAATAAGCGATGGGCTAGAAAAAGTCCCATTTAGAGTGTCTACGCAGGTCCAAAACATGAATTGCTGCTAGATTGCAATGCCCGCTCCTGGTGAGAACAAAATCATCAGCTCCCTGTCAGGATGTATGGGGGAAGCGATCTCTCAGGAGAGAAGGCAAACGCAGCACTCACTACCCCCTTGCCTTTCGCCATGGTCTCCAGCCCTGAGCCTTGCCGATCCCCTGCGCTCCCAGGGCGGAGCCACGCCATGGATGACGGCGGGCAACGCTCAGCACCGCGGACAGCGACGCTCAGCACCGCAAACATCGGCGTTCAGCACCGCGGACAGCGACTGTCAGCACCGCGGACAGCGTCCCGCCCCGCCCGGCCCCTCGCCCCGCAGCCCCGGCCCGGGGTCGGGGGGAGAGCGGGCGGTGGCCCTGCCGAACCCGCTGTGGGTCCCCTTCCCCACACCACCGGGTGCAGAACAGTCACCCCAGAGCCAGGAGGCGGACAGGTTGCGCCCAGGCGTGCAGGAAACGCGCTGCTCCACCAGCCACCCAAGCTTTGGGGCTCGTTTATTCGGATCAGAAGGCAGGGAAGGAGAAACGGATGAGGAAGCACAGCAATCTCTGTGATTTTATAACACAGATGGAAAGATCAATATGCTTGTGCGTGTTCAGGGGGAAGGGAACTGCATTCACTCTACTGGTGTATTTTTTCCCCGTTAGCCCCTCAGGAAGTGAAAACTGGGGAAGCCTGAAGGGGAGCCGGCCTCTCTGGCAATTGAAAGTGTTGCTAGGAGGCTGGGAGGAGGCCCTGCTGCTGTTAGCTGAGGATTAATAGGTCTGTGATACTAAATGAAAAGAAAACAACCGGCTCCCTTGAGATCACCGGTGTAATGCACTCCTGTAGACACACACACGTACACACACACTCTAAATCTACTCCCTGGTAACCTCAAATAGTCTGCTTCCCTTTTCTCATGGCTTACACCCCCACTGTGCACATCGTTACAAGCAAAGCCCCCTTCTGAGGCAGATCTCTGCAGCTCACTTGGCCTAGGAGCTGGTTCTGAGACAGAAAGCATCTGCCCCTTTCCCAATACAGCAGATCAGCCTTCTCCCCACTTTCTGCCTTCCTCTGCCACAACGATTTTCTTTTTTTTATATTTTTCATTTTCTTTAGCACAGCCTAAGCTCAGACTACACAGCTAATCAAAGTGACAAGATCCGTGTGGATTCTAATGGCTTCAGGAGGAGATGTACCGAACACCCAGCTGCAATGATTGTATTAATGGGATTCGCAAGGCACCTTGGCTATCAATGTCCCTACTACCAATGCAGCTTTAATACTAAGGTGTCACCATTTTTAGTCCACATTCCTCCCTCTATTCAGAGTGAGAAAGAAGAGTTGAAAGGCTCTGTGATGCAAATAAGAATCAGGATTCGTTAGCATGAATCTCACAGAGCCCTTTGAATTTGGCTTAAATTATAGGAAATGTAAATCCATGCAACTGTATATCTCACAGTTAAACACACATTGGAGCACACGGATGTCTTACACGCACCTGGCACAGTCAGAACACGCTCTGCCGTTCCCACAGAAGCAGTTTCCTATGATACCCAGCTACACGGCCGTGCATTATGTCAGCCACACGGCTCCGTGTCACACACACCCGTCACACCCTGGATCACACACACAAGTCCACATCAGCCCGATACTCACCCTTAACTGACTGGGGGATCTCTTTCCCGCAGTCTCCCCCTCCCACCTTCCCCACACACCCTCCCCAAAAGGATATGGCCATTCTGTTATTCTCTTGGCATATTTCCGTATAACGTTATCTTCACTGAAGATGAAGAGGGATCTGTTGACTGTGAAGCAGTTCTGTTTGACAGGGATGGGGTTGTAGAGAGCCATAGTCCTGGCCCTCTGAGCCATCGACTGTTTATACATCCTTTGGCCGGCCTGGGGGCCACCTTGCCGGCTGCTCCCTCTTCCAGCCCCGGCCGGCCCTCCACCTCCATAGCGGGTTGGCAGATCATCCCCAAACCGAGCCATTCTCGCAGCGCACGGAGCCGGGCGCTACAATCCGAACTGGCAGCCGAAGCGAGAGGAAGACGCATCACAGCGCGCAGCACTTCTCCCTCCGGGGGCTTCAGTTGCGGGATCGACGGCAGCAAAAATATACAGATTTTTTTTTTTTTTTAATTAAAACTGGAAAAATAAAAAGCCCTTTCCCTTCCTCCACCCCTTCCTCTTCCCGCCGCTGCGGCTGCCCGGAGGAGGGAGGAAGGCGCGGGGCTCCGCTCACCTCCCTGTGCAGGTGCCGTTTTCCCGGCCCGACCTCATGGCCGGGGCCGGTGGGTGACCGGTTGCGGTCCTTTCCGCGGCGACGGGTGGCTTCGCTGGGTTGGGAAGGGGCCGCGCTGCTGCCGTCCGCGCCGCCCGAGCGCTCCGCCGTGCCCGGCCCAGCCCAGCCCAGCCCAGCCCAGCCCGGCCCGGCCCAGCCGCATGTGATGCCCGGAGCCAATCGAGCTCCGCGGCTCCGCCCGCTCCAGTCACCGGTACCGGGAGGCGGGCAGGGATGGGAGGAAAGGGAAGGATGGAGCCGGCCCGGCCCGGCCGCCGCCGCCCACCTCCATAAATACAACGGGGCAGCGGCCACTCCCCGGGGCCGCGGGGAAGGAGGGACCGAACCCCCCCATCCCCCCTCCGCAGGGCTTCGCGCAAAACCCCGGCCGGGGGGTGCTGCTGTCTGGGGATTTGAGGGGCGAAACAGGCGAGGCGGCCCCTGCGCCTGCGTGCCGGTGCCCAGATGTGCGCTGCCCAGATGTGCGCTGCCCGGCTGTTGCACCCAGCCGGGGTGGGGTGGGGGGGCTCCAGGGCAGAGCTGTGCATCGGAGACGCTGTCACCCCCGTCACCCCCATCTGTGCCATCAGGAGCCCCGGGGAATGTCGGGGGTAATGGGGGGAGAGGGGGTGGTAGTGTGAAATGGGGGTGCAATGGGGAGGGGGTGCCCCTTTGAGATCTGGCCCCTGGGACCGGCACCGATGCGGGGGGTGGGGGGGTGTAACCCCCACATCAGCAAGTAGAGGCTGGTCTGAGCCAGAGCTGCACCCTTCTGGCCAACTTACTTGCTTTCTCCTTGGTTTGAATGACTCCTGCAGAGCACTGGATACCTTTAATCCCGTATTTATGCACGAAAGCCTTTAATCCTGTTTATTCCAACACCCTCTGTTGCTCCCATCCACCACAAGTCAGACAGACAGCTCCTCCTTGCTCTGGAGCTCCTCACATCAACCAGCACTGCAGCAGCTGGTGAGGGTTTGCTTTTGCATTTAGGCTAAACCCGAGATAAAAACTATTAACTTTTAGAAGGGACACTCCAGAGAAGTCAAGGCCATCAACAGGAGGACATTTTCACTTCCCTCACAGTAAGGAAATCCTTAGTCATCCAAGCTGTCTCAGTTCAAAACTAACCCACCAACTGGGCAAGTCTGGAGCAACCACATCTGCTGGCTTCAGAAGGCAGAGAGAGGGCTGGCGACATCCACACGTGGCACAAATAAGGGCTGGCAACATCCAAAGGGTGACTCTCCGGAAGAAACCAGCTTCTTATGCATGGCTTTGGTGTCCGGCACAGCCAGAAGATCCCCTCGGATGCGGCGCCAAGGTGAGTAAGGAGCAGCACGAACTTGAGGAGTCACAGAGGGAAGCAGCAAGGGACAAAGATTCATCACATCCTGGTGCCTGGAGGGGCCGGACGCAGCAACGACCACCAACCATCCTGACACGGCCACCAGCTCTTCCCAGTCACTAGGACCAGCCCACGGAGGAGAAGCTCCAGTCTGGAGGTGGCCTTCCCATGCACGTGCTGGGAATGCAATAAAAGAGGCCTTTCCCTCAACCCCAGTTTTGGATAGTTGTGCGGATTAAACTGAATGCTGCAGTCTTTGAAAAAAACTTTTCCTGGTGAAGAAAGCTGAAATCTTTGGGAACTGAGGCCTTGCACTTTGGCTGCTGTCAAGTTGCTCCAACTCCCACTGGCTCAGAATCCCTCAAACAGACGCTAGGCAGAGATGAAAACAAGAGCGTTTCCCCCGTGAGTCTTCATCCCCAAGCACTGCCACACTGACCCACACAGCCAGGTCATCAGGGAAAGTTTCTTTATTTCATGGAGGGAAGAGGAGGGTGCAGGGAGCTCACAGCTCATGGCCTGAGGAGGGTAGGAAAATGTTTTTTTCTCATTAAAGTTTCCCCTAAAAATATTTTTATCTTCATCCTCACTGCAATTTTTCTATAATAAATTTATCTTGTCATCTGAAAAGCAGATTTCCACCCGCTGACTTAGTTAGTCATGTAAATTTTTCACTTTTCTTCTGGTCACTGAGTCTAACATATTCTGTAGTCTGTCTTATAAAAAAAAAAAAAGTAAAATGTGGCTCTTTATCAGTAGCCGCTGGATGGGGAAATGCCATTTTCAATAAACCCTCACCTCTTCTGATGGAAATTAGCACCTGGGAAAAAGAAATACATTGAGTTCACAAATCTTCATGTCTGCATCCTCCCGTGCTTACAACAAGATGGGGAGAAACAGCTCTGAAAAGTCAAAAAAAAAAAAAAAAAAGAAAAATAGAAAGAAAAGTACTGTCTTTTGCATCAGACAGTACTGAGAATCAGGTAAAGCTCTGACCCTCACATCCCCTTCTCTCCTCCCAGAGCCACCAAGTCATCACGTCTCTCCCAGGAATTCACGCAGTGAAGTCGGCAAACGGGGTGCTGGGGGTGTCTGTGAGAAAACGGTGTGAGCACGGCGTGGGGATGTTCTGCTAAACCACAGCTTGCCCTTTCTCAGTCTGCGTGCTCAGGGGTTTGTGGGTTTTGGGTTGGTTTTTTTTTTCCCCACACCACAGATATTTTAAGCACTAAAAGCCTTAAACACTAGAAGGAGATTTCAATTGCAAGGATTACTTAGCTTTGAGAGGGGAAGCGTCAGGATTTAGTTGGGCTTTTTAAGATTATGGAAAGAGCCAGGGAGTTAAGAGAAAGCAAAAAATTTAGAGCTCTGAAACAGGTCAGACATCTATAATCTACCAGTACAGGAGGGCAAAGAGCTTTTCATGGCAAATGCTAAAAATGGCTTCGGTCATGAGTAACTCCTCCGCATAAGACCCAAAAACAGAGGTGAACGAATCACTCTGCTCTCCAGCGCTGGCTGTCTGGGCTCCAGCGAGGAGCCGTCCTCCTCCCCGAGCAACTTTGCCAGGCCACCCAGCGCTTCCCTGAACTTTCGCCTCCATCCCGAGCACAAAGCCTGAGGTGGGTGACTGGGCTTAACGGGGCAGCACTTCCATCTGGGAAGTGGCACTCAGTGGTACATTTCTTTCCCCTGGCAAAGCAGCTCACAAGGACTCCCAGAACACATCTGCATCCACCTCAGGGCAGGGTTCTGGTTGAGCCACAAAGAAGTAGACTTCCAGCTTGCTGTGCTCCAGAGACGTGAGCACGGGTGTCCTGTATGAGGGATGGTGGCCAAAATTTAGGAACACCATCCCCACCAAGCAGGTTAGGAGGCACACATTTGCAGAAGCAGCAGCAGGAAAGTAGAATATTTCTTCCTTTACGAGAGGAAGGAATACCCACCACCCTCTGAACCCCCCGGGGTCCTGGCCTACACCTGGAGTGGCACGGAGGGAAGGTCAAGGTTTACTGGCACACCTTGTGTCCAGGTGAGCTCAGGGGTCAGTCAGCTGTAGGAAGGCTGTCCCGAACACCTTGGAGGTCTGCATCCGGGCTACTGCCAAACACAGGAAGGTCCACAGCTCCAGGCCAAGAAAAGCAGCTTACTGGGCCAGTAGCTCCTACTCTCCTCACCAGCACACATGCATTTTGCACCAGCTGTGCTGGAGGAAAACCCTGCTGCGATGAAAGTAGACAAGATTGTGAAAGACTGAGCTCAAGCCTGGCAGAGGATGCAGAATGGCATTGTGCAAAAGACAGCGAGGCAAGGGCAGCAAAAAAGGTGCTTTGTTACCTTTTATCAAGAATAAAAGGGTAAAAGAGTGAACACTGCATCACCCCTCGTGAAGATGCAGCTCCTCTTACACACGTGTCACGACCGTGCTATCATCTGTAATACAAACAATGTCCTGAACCACTGGGGCCAATTACCACTAGCTGCTGTACAAACACAGAGTAGCAGAGACCCTGCTCCTGAGAGCTCGTTGGTTGGGCTGGGAATGTCGATGGCAAAGCCCTGGGTTGGAACTGGCCGATACAGTAATTTCATCTCTGCACAAACCTCCAAGCCAGCACCATCCCAATTCCACAATACCACACAGCTCTTCCAGCCCAGATCAGATCAAGCTTACTATTTAGAGGAGCTTAGTCTAAACAGTGGCAGGGGAACTGTGATAAGATGATGGATAAAGAGTACTAACTGTTTTTATATCAGGCTTCATATTTTTATTCTCCTTGGCATTTCTAAGATGAATTTCTACACTGTTTCTACACAATTTCTACACCAGTCTCCAAGAGTGACTAGCCAGCAGGGAAAGGCAACAAGTTCAGTTAACATCCCTGCAGGTGTTCAAAGAACATGTAGATGTAGCACTTTAGGACAGGGTTTAGTAGACATGCTGGTGGTGGATTGATGGTTGGACTTGATGATCTTGGAGGTCTTCTCCAACCTTAAAGATTCTATGATTCTGTGATTCTCTTCCATTGCTTTGGACCTCAATTCAACTCAGGACTTGATCACCAGAGAGGGACTTGGTGAGCCCTTCGCCTGTCTTTCAGTACATATCTGTCTGCGGTACAAAATGCTTAGACATCTAATCCTCATTATGATTCAGGTCTGTCCTCTGCTAAGGCTCTTTGGAAAGTCTGCCTAGATGCTTCTCAACATCTAGATGTCAAAACACCTTTTCAAATCTGGCTGTAGACAAACTAGAGTAACGTATAGGCTCGGCTCTGGGTGAGCACCACTCTTGAAAGCCAAGAGTGAGAGGCATCATAAAAACTGATAGAGCACCAGGACTCTTCTGGTCAGATCAGCAGCTAGATGAGCTGGCAAAGGGAAGTCTGAGAAGTTTGGGAATTTTACCAGTCACTCACCCAAAGGTTAACACAAGTTGAAGACAGCCTCTTCCCAGGTTCCTTTCCACAGAAACCCAGCAGTGTCTGTACTTGTCTCCTGCAGACGTCTGCTGTATATTATGCAAAGCTCCCAGCACGTCAGGTGCATGTCAAATCACGCTGCAAAGGGAATCACACTTTGCCTGGATTATTTTCAGCACTGTCATTGAATACAGATTGATCTAGGAGCCAGGGCTTGACATCTTCCCAGTGGTGGGCAAGAGAGGCTATTGAGGCATAAAGAGAGAAAATACAGAGAAATTAACATCCAGGTAAACACATCCATGTTTACAGTAGCCAAGTTTTAGGTTGACATGCCCAACGACAAGGTGTAGGAAGGCCTAGATTCCTGAGGTTCTCTAAGGTTTTGAGGAATTTGGTGACTTCTTTTGAAGAATTTGGGATCCCAAGAACAAATCCAGGCTGGGTGGAGAATGTGTTGAGAGCAGCCCTGAGGAGGACTTGGAAGCGTTGGATGAGAAGCTCAACATGAGCCAGTAATGTACACTTGCAGTCCAGAAGGCCAACCACATCCTGGGCTGTATCAAGAGGAGTGTGGCCAGCAGGTCGAGGGAGGGGATTCTGACCCTCTACTTCACTTTGGTGAGAGCCCCCCCTGCAGCACTGCGTCCAGCTCTGGAGCCCCCAACATCAGAAGGACGTGGAGCTGTTGGAGAGGGTCCAGAGGAGGCCACGCAGATGATCAGAAGGCTGGAGCACCTCTGCTGTGAGGACAGGCTGGGAGAGCTGGGGCTGTTCAGCCTGGAGAAGAGGAGGCTCCGGGGAGACCTGAGAGCGGCCTCCCAATGCCTAAAGGGGGCTACAGGAAAGATGGGGAGAGACTCTTCAGCAGGACCTGGTGTGACAGGACGAGGGGTGATGGTTTGGAAATACATGGAGGTAGATTCAGACCGGATAGAAGGAAGCATTTTTTCACACTGAGGGTGGTGGAGCACTGTCCCAGGTTGCCCAGAGAGGTGGTGGATGCCCCATCCCTGGAAACATTCCAGGCCAGGTTGGCTGGGGCTCTGAGCAACCTGATCTGGTTGGAGATGGCCCAGGTCGTGGCAGGGCCATCTCCAACTGGGCCTTAAATGTCCCTTCCAGCCCAAACCCTTCTGCAATTCTATGATTCTAAAAAGAGAGCCTTTGCTCTGGAACAACTGGAAACAGCTATCTTGTAAGCTTATCTCCCAGAAGGCATCGCTATGGAGTAGAGAAGCAATGCAAAGGAGCAAAATAATGACAGTATCTAAAGTAGTGTAGTCGCAATAAGTGAGAGTTCACCTTTGTCCTTCGATACAGACAGGAAATCCTGGCAAAGCTAGAACCAAGTCAGTGGCACATCACGACCTCTTGCAGAACATTGTTGCAGGGAAAAGGTTCCTCAAGGTATCTTAGAATTCTTTCACCAGCACATCCCAAATCTTTGCAGTTTCAAGACTGTTTTGGTCCTTTTAACCTAGGAAAAGCAACAGGTTTTAGTGACATGTAGTCAGATGATAGAAAACAAGGATCGCTTCCCTATGTGGGGTCTTCAGTTCACACGGCACAAGATAAAAGACACAATGCATATGAAAAAGTGCACAGAATTGTCTTAAAAATGGGAGATTTCACTCATTTTGACTGAATGGGATTGCAGATACACAGAGGCTTTGCTACAAGTGCCCTCAATGATCCTGAGCACACGGACACACCTCACGCCTTTAAATCACTGTATTTCCCCCATCTGAAAACAGATATCAAGGTGTCCTTTCCTTACCTTTCCCCTGTTCAAGTTATTATCTCCGTGGTCCTGGGATGCTCTCTCCTCCTCTGCAGAGCGCTCGGTTCAGCAAAGCTTCAAACCCACTCGGGACCTCCAATCCACTTAATAAGTCAATTTAAGAGACAGACTGAAGGTGCGATGAAGTGCTCAACGAAGCACAGTTAACGGGTGGATGTGCTCTGACTCTGTCCAGAACCAGATCAGGAACCATGCAGTAAGTGAGAATAACAGGAATTTTAAAAAGCAATGCACACTCCACAGCTTTCTAAGATCTGAAAGGTTAATGCACACAAAAAGGGCGAAACACAATAAAAAGCTCTGGAGCTACAGATTAACTTTCACTTCTCAGAATCTATTATTGTCATTAAGGAAGATATTGAAAGGCAGAAATAGGAGCTAGATGCCCTACTTTCACTGCCTTGCACTGGGAGTTGGGGTTTTGTTTTCTTTTATGTCTTTCAATGTCTTCCCCCCCTTTTTTTTTTTTTATTTCTCCAACTTGCAGTGAAACGCAAATGACAACCACTTTGATAATCAGCTGGAAAGCTGAATAATATCGACAGACAGGGAATCCCCCAGGCTTAAGGCAGGTTAGTGCATTGTAAAGCAACCCCCCCTTACAAAAAAAAAATGCCTTTTTGTACCTTGGCCAGCCTGAGCGAGGCAGCGGGCAGCCCAACACCTGTGCCAGGAGATCGCGCCGTTTATAACTGTACACCTATTAGGCAACCAATCCGTCTAGCTTGGGTGCTCATTGTTTATTCAGCTAATGGTGAAAGTTATGTCCACATCCTAGCATAAATTAAGTATTCAGCTATTTCACAAGGCACAGTAAGTCGGTCAGCCTTAGCCTCAGTAATTAGGGCTTACTGTTTAATTAATCTCTTGTGGTCACGCACACGATACAGCAATCTCTAGCACGCTCTCTCTGTTGGCTTACGTGGTGGAGTGAAGAGAAGCTAAGGAAAAGGAGGAGTTAATCCTTTAAGCATATCACTTCTCACCATTGCACAGACATTAAATTGAGTTGTGGGGGCTGCTCTCTCTCACTGGTGGGAGAACATTTGTGTTCCGAGCCAGCAAAACCACTCAGGACACCAGCTCATTGCCCAGGAGACCCATTCACACCTACAGACAGGGAATGAAGCAAAACCCAGGGGGACTTGCTCCCTGTAGATGGGAAGGAGAGAGCTGCTCCACCTTTGGCTCGAGGAGGGCTGAGCTAGCGGCGCTGCGCTTCCGCCTTGCCATGAGCCCGCGGGCAGCCCAGCCTCCGAGCCCCCATCTCCCACGGCTGCAGCCCATGGTCGATGCCCAAGGACAGCACAGTTGATGCCAAGGGGCTGCGGCAATTGGGGGACTCTTGGAAAGACCCATCCTTGGCAGCGCCATGTCCTTGCCAGGAGCAGCAGCAGCCCAAGGCGCACGCAGGGGCCCTGTTTCCTCTCCCTGCGGATGGGGGGAGTGTGAAGGGGTCAGAGCCCCCAAGAAGATGGGGGTGAGGGACTGCATGCAGCCAAACAGAAATACGGCAAAGCCTGAAAAATCAGCCCCCGGGATTCAGAGGATAGGAGGAAAAAAAAAAAAAAAGCCAAAAAACAAGACAGCCATTGGACCAAGATTACTGCTTATTTACCTCTTTAGTGCAATCTGAAGATTTTCTTCACGTAATAGGGGCAGCAGAGAGGGGCTAAGAGGGTGCAAACTAGTGCCAATCCCAAATACAAAAGCAGGCGATCACCAGCATTTTAGGGTGCTTCTCCCTTTGACAAGAAGCGCCAGCTGCTGGGAGGGATTCAGGACGCCAAGAAAAGGAGGCTGGAATCCCATGGAGCAAGGATGGGAACACACGCTGCACCTGAGCTGGCAGCCGCAGCGAGGGCCTGGCTCAGACTGCCCAGAGCTGCTGGGCAGAAGGTGGGAAGCTCCCTTGGCGTGGGTGGCAGCAGGAGCCTGGGCATCCGCTCACCACAGTCTCGGGACTTTTCTCGGGCTCCAGCGCCCTCTGTTCCAGCATGGACAGAACTGGAACACCTCATACGCCGCATCACATCCCAGATGGGGCTGTGGGTACCACTGACCCGCACCCACCGGTGGGAGAGGGCTTCCCACGCCCCAGCAGGTATCACCCTGTTCAGCAGTCCTGCCGTTGGCTCTCCCCACGCTCACCAGCCCCCACAACCCCTGGCACTCAGCAGGGCAGCCTTATAAATTAAGCAGGTTTCTGGTTTATACAATACTTTGGAAACACACTGATAACTTGTAAGGGAAATTGCAACCACCTGCCCAGCCCGGGGATGTCAGCTCTTCCAGGCATTGGGAGCATCTCCGCAGCCGGCTCTGCTTACAGCTCCAGCTTCATCCCAAGCGCAGGACTTGGCCTGAGGGCTGGTACTGGATTTTAGGCAGCTGCCAGTGCCGTACAGCTCCTCCATCCCCAGTACAGGCAGACAGGGCTTGTTCAGATATTTATACAGATGCTTGCCCACCCCTTGCCATCACCCACAAGCTCTGGGAGCAGCAGAAGCACAGAACCCACTGCCCATGAACTCTTCCTCCTGGGATGCTGATCCTGGGAAGCCAGAGCCCGGCCAGGGCTCTCACCCCTGTAGAGGGGTCTGGCTTCCCCACCACAACCTGGGAGACACTTCCCCTCCTTCCCTGGGGTGGAGCAGCGCGAGAAGCTGGTCCACACAGCAGACGGATGCTCTCATAGCACAGAACCACTCCTGCAGCTCCTCTCCACACTCATCTGCCAGACTAAACCAGCTAGTCTGTCTCAGTGGAGGGAAGCTGCTGGTTTTCATCCAGAAAAGCTTCCAGGCAAGCCTCCCAAAGCAACAAATCACCCCCTGCTCTGCACAGGAGTTTTCCTCTCAAAAGAGGAGAGCAGCAACTTTGCCTCATGGTGGGTCCATTCAGTCACTCACAGGGATGAAGGGAGGATTTTCACCCATGTGCTGCTTTCCTGCTGTAGATAATTGGGACATCATGTGCAAAATGAGACATTTCTAACATTTTTAAGGAAAGAGCCTAGGTCGTCTTCAAGCAGCTCTCAGAAGTGCACACGGGTGAAAGCCACGTACTCGGGGATACCTGCTCTGTCCCTTGTTGTTGCAGAGGTGAACATCTCCACCCAAAGCTGCAAACCCCCTGCCCAGATTCTCCTTGACCTTGGGGGCACCTCAAGTCTTTAAGGCTCCAAATTTCCACTGGAAAATTGTCCTACATTTCTAAACACCCACCTCTGGTCAAGCCTGAGACTTTCCAAGGCTTTGCAATGCCAAGTGAGTAAGCCACATGCTCACAATTACAACCAGAAAACACCACGGATCAGGCACTTCCCTTGCAACGTGATGAACCCCAGTAAGAGCTCCTGATGGTCTCATCACTGGGATGTTATGTAACAGACGCACCACCACCTCTTCCAACCCAGAAAGTCTTCTGACCAGACCTACAGCAAGGAGAGAGCGTGCAAGATACAGCTCGAGGAAGAAGCGTGAGTTCAGAATCCAACAGCTGTATCCTGTTGGGTTTTTAGTGGGAAAGTTGCACCTTTCTCCCATGATGTGTCCCCCAGCTGTCCTTTGGGAATCCCATTCCCAGGCACTTGCCTCTTCCCTGATATCCAGTAGGTGCCCAGATGCTCAATACGGGTTCCCGAGGCTCAAAGGAAAGAAAAAAAAAAAAAAAAAGATAATCTCACTATCTACATGGATATAGATGATAAAAAACATACATACATAAATATAAACATATCTATGCATTTATAGCACAGCACTGGAGTCTGTCGGTCCAGGTCTATGTACACCTTCATCTCAGTACTGACGGAGGGACAGCAGCATTTCTCTCCATGCTGGGGCTATCTGGAGGAAAGACAGTCAAAAGCCATTCCCGTTAGAAAGAGGTTACATAAACCAGTAACAGGTCACAACCAGGCGTCACGGACATCATAGCGTCACCAGACTCTTCAGGCAGCAACATTACAGGCGGCATTAGGGGCCAGCGGGTGATCCGGACACAACGCCTGATAAAACGCCGCTGTGATCACTCAGCATCAGGACACGAGGAGGTGGCATCTCAGGAACACAGCTCTGATGATTTATGATGCACTCAGGACTCTCCAAAGGCATTATTTATTTGCATTACTTAAAGGACTTAATTATTCCTCCTCACATTAGAGGAGATACTGAGAGCTTCTATTACTGAGAAAATAATTTTAATCAGCAAACAGAGCACGTGCCACAGCCAAACATTTACCGCAAGAGAAGTCAGATGGCTGAAGAGTTTGTATTTCAAACCCTTGCCGTTTACAGCTGCGCGTGCCTGAGCTGTGCAGGCTGACCACCAAACGAGAGGGACTGCCCAAATGTAGCAAAGCTGGGCAAGGTTTTCGAGGATAGTGCTGCAGAAGAGACCCAGCAATGTCAGAAAGTGGGAAATTAGAGCAAGAAACCGCAGCTAACAGTTTTGTATCACAATAACTGGCAAGAACAGGGGTTAAAAATAATAAATATAATAAAGCAAAGCAGATTTAGGACCAAGAGACCCAGTTCCTTGTCTGAGTTTTGGCAGCAAGCAGAGTCTGGTGGTCAGAAGAGGGGCCTAGAAGGTATCTGGCCTCTCTTCACAAGCACTAAAACCTATTGCCAGCTTCTGGAAAACAAACACCAGAAACCTGTCTAAAGCATTTCCATTTTTTAAAATTACTTCAAGGCAAACTTTCAAAAAGTGCTTATAGCACCTCAGCAATAGGCACCCAGCTCCTGATGAGGTCGGCATTTAAGGTACTGCAGGTGCTTTTCATCTCCAAGAGCTCCTGAAAGCGCAGTGGGGCACACCTGCTGATGGTGCTGTGGTTCTCTATGGTGACAGTGTCACCAAAGGCATGGTGGATCCTCCAACTTGCACAGGGACCATGTCTGCTGTTCCCAGCTGGAGCAGTCCAGGAGGCGATGTCCCATCACCAAACACACAACACAGCACCCAGAGGTGATAACATTCCCCCCCCGCCCCCTCCCCAAGCGCTGCTGGTAGTTTCCTTCCCCAGGAGCTCACAGGTTAGACTCATGGGGAGCTCTGAGCCTTTTTCCCTCTGAATACAGCTAAAGGTTTTTGCAAGACAAAACCTAAAGTCATTAAGAAAACCTGTGGGAAAGGTTTTCCAAATGGATGTCCCATATATTTTTAAAATTTTGATTCAAGCCCATGGTTGCATTATTCCTAGTAAGAACACACTCCTGTGCCATCACTTGGTTTCTGGGATCAGAGAAATTGGCTATGGTCTTAAAATAACAAAATCTTCCATAATCTGAACCCAAAAACCCAAACCCCACAGACTCTCTCTCTCCTTAGAGGTTATCCCATCTCAAGCTGCTGCAGGACTTGGACCTTTCATGGAGAAAGAAAACCACAAAGCTCAGGGACAACCGGTACCCACCGCTCAGCTGAGGAGTGCCGGCTGGGTGGAGGCACGGCCACCCAGCACCAGCAGTCTGCCTTTCATGTCCAGCTGTTTGATGTTTTCTTTACCATCTAGGAAGCCTGTGTGATCACCAGATCAAAAGCTTCTTCTAAATGCTGCCTCAGGTGACTAATCCACGACCTTTAGATGCAACCAGGACTGCTCCTCTCCACAGGTCAGTTTTCTTCCACAAGCGCAGCAATGTGATGGCCTCTTCCCCCACCCTCCCAGGAAGAGACGAGTCCCCATGTTCCTGTCAAATGATGGCATTCGCTGTTCAAGTTACTCCTTGGCAAAATACATACGTACAGCCAGCATCTTAAATACTGGTGTCTCTGCAAACACAGTAATTACAGCTCGCAAGCGTTCAGAGGAGGGACACATTTCTCTGCCAGTGAATGGGGCATGTGATATCCACTTGACATCTTCTCCTGGAACATGAAAATTAGAGGGATCATCACTCGGGTGGAATAGAAATGTGCTTTAATGCCGGTGAGCAGGGTGGTCAGCTCAGCTCCTGGCACTGCTGCCACCCTGCATCCCCATGGGGCCATTCACGTGAAGCTGCAGAGTGGCCCAATGAGGGCTGAAGGCCAAGAGCACCAGGACCAGGAGTCAGTCGATGGCCAGAAGTGGTGGGTGTGCAGTAGACTGAGCTCTTTTGAGCCATAAGAACAGAGTTAAGAGCAGCAGGAGGACTGCTGGAGCAGGACTTGACTCATTGGGTGTCTGAGCTGAGCAAGGTTGATGGTACCTCCTGTATGGGCAGCAAGGTTGTGGCTGTGGCTTCAAGGCATCCCTGACAAGGTCACCACTTGTTTTTCTTGCCTGAACTAAGTGGGGAAAAAAAAATGGGAAGTGATACATCCTTGTGCTCACAAAGCTGCCAAAACCACTAACTGCTCTAAACAGCCCCCTAGCCATCGCAGGCAGCAGGGTTAGAGTGGACAACAGCCCAGATGAACCCCATCGAACCACCACCCTGGACACAGAGGGGAGAGGTCTGCCAGCCATTTCTGGGGAGGAAGAGTGGACCACATCACCATAACCACATAGGTTGATGTTTCTATCCAAAAACATATGCAGAGGAACAGCACACCTTGCAGAAAATGTGGCTCTCAAAAGCAAGGAGAGCCTGGAGATGCATCACCAAAAGCCTGGCTTTCTGCTCAGGTACTAACAGTAGCAGAAGGCATGAACAGTAGAAAAAGTTACCAGCAAAACAAATCACATATAAATCCGCAAGCCTCGCTGCAACTGATTTACACTGCCTGGGAAGAGATCATCTGAAAGGAGCACGGCTGCTCTGCCCACTTTGAGGTCTCACCAGGACAGAAGAACCGGCGCGCAGCATAGCTGCACACAGCTCTGCTCTCCTTCAGGTCACTCCCAGCTCTGTCAGTCTCCCTGGCAAGCACCAGGCCCAGCATCACGCTCACGCCACCAGACGTGGTCTCCATCCATCCATTTTCCAGCCTTTCCAGGCCCAGCACCATGCTCACACCACCAGGCATGGTCTCCATCCATTTTCCAGCCTTTCCAAGTGTCTCGTTCATTTTATGTGCAATCAAGACAAAAATTCAGTATTTTAATCAGAAATTGGTTGTTCACTTTAGTCCTAAAACATCCAATTACACATAATAACTGAGCAGCCCAGTTCACTGTTTAGAAGATTCCTCTTCACTGAGGTCTTCACTGCTCCTATTTCAGACGGTTTAATAAAGGATTTGTTCTTGGAAACGGCTGCATTTTTCACTTCATGGAGAAATAAACACATCAAGCTCATTTTGCTTTGCGTACGAGGAAAAGAGCTCAACGCTTTCCGAGAGAAGCGTTATGCGCTCTTGGTGTTCCCTCCTCATCCCACCCTGGAGCCCCACAAACCCCACCTCGCCCAGGTGATCCTCTCCCAGGTACGGCAGTCTGGGGGCTGTGCAGACTGACCCCAAATATCCACGCAGCTCTGAGCAACAGCTCCCAGAGCTGGAGGACCATTAGACAGCACCCTCATTTCTCTCATCATTGCCTTCTCCTCTTGTTACCTACTGAGGACACAGCTGAAAAGAACATTGGATAACCCTGTCAGTGGCCTGCGGGACACAGCCCGGGCAGGACTGCGATCCAGCAAGTGGTTGGGGTCTCTGATCTGGGGGAGCTTTCCCCTGGGACATGAATAAAACCAGCTTCTTAATTAACTCTGGGTATTTATTTCGTTTTCATCCCATTACCTGCTTTGCCCTACGTGTTTGCTGCGCTCCGTAGGACTTCCCTTACCCCACCCCGCATACACACAAACAGCAAAGCTCAAACAGTTTCATTAGCCCTACCCACTCTTCAGGCACCAGTTACACTTTTTGCTTTAAGGTGTTCATTAAAAAATCCTCCTTGATGGCTCCCAACCCCGCGTCTCTCCCACAGGGCTCAGGCACACGAACCAACATCAAGAGCTCTGCTACTTTTGAAAGAGAAGGAGCAAAAACTCCGCACAGCCCGAGTAAACCCATCTTCCGGGTAACCTCACACGTCTAGGTGATGGAGGTGATGGGAGCTGGAGGGGTCAGAAAAGGAAAATCCCTAGACCTAATGCCCCGTGTTGATTGTTTTTATTATTTTTCCTGTTTTTTTTTTTAAAAACAGCTGCAAGAGTTTGTCCTTAAACACTGAGCCCCAGCAGAGCTTGAGCAGCACAAGGTCAAGTCACCCTCTGCGGGAGCCGCTCTTCCTGCGGAGAGGAACATCAAAGCCTCTTTTGTCTCCCCCCTGCATAAGCAGAGAGGGGGGAAAGCCCCATCAGGGAGAGAAGCGAGACAAATACCAGGTTAGAGAATGAAAATATGGAAAAAATGGAAAAGACTAGAAAGACAACAGATTGGGGAGAGCAAGCAGAAAAACGGCTTTTTCCACTATTCTAGAGAAGAAAAACTCTCAGGAAGACCTGAGAGTTTCTACTGCATCCTGTGAGGTTGTGTCTGTAACCAGGCAGTTCAAACTTACGCAACTGCCTGGTCTTTGGCCCAAAGAATTCATAATCAAGATTAAGACTTCACACAAAAAAAAAAAAAAAAAAAAAAAAGGTAAAAAACCAGCAGGAAGACAGATTTAGACAAGTGAATAGGGGAGGCCTGTGAACTTTTGTTAAAAAAGTAATAGCTATCTTCAATTTTTTTTTTTTTTTTTTTTAGAATGTCAAAGAAGGGGACTGAAGGAATGAGAGGTGACTGGGAAGCTCAGGGCAGATGTTCCCTACAGAAATTAGAGCTGGCAGAGATACAGGAGGGATAAGCCCAGATGTGTTGGCCAGAGCTTTACAGCACTTCCCAAACCTCCAAGTTTTCTTTAGTTTTGAGCTGAAATCCTAGGAATTTCCAGAACTCAACCACGAATAAATATTTCTGTCATCCAAATCTGGGAACCGGCCTGAAATGCAGCTGTGGGAGGCAAACAGCCCAACACTTGTTGGTCTCTCAGTACCAAGGCCAGCTGCTTAAAAGGTCAACGAGGAAAAAAAATCAATAACCTGAACAGTGAATTTAACTTTCTCTAGCACAAATACTTGCTAGCTTTCAGAAGTACAGCTGATCACCAAAGACTTCTGGTAAAGCTCCACATTTGGATCTGGGTTGTTTTTCCACAGCAGAATAGAGTTAGACGATTTGCCTGGTTGTAGGCAGTGCTTGGATGGCGACACTGATTCAGGAATCAGCTTGAAAATTGTCCTCTGTGCCGAGCTCAGTGGCAGCAGGGACTGACTGCATAAGAGTTATGAGTTCTGTTTCACAGTCCAAATTTTTTTTCTTTCTGTTTTGCTTCAAGAAATAAAGCTCAATAACACCAAACCAGCATGTCCTTAGGTCCACCCTCGGCTGAAAGAAGTCAGAGATATTGAAGCTGCATTTGCCAATGCTGCGCGAGGATCTCGGTTCTGCAGATCTGTAGACCAGGCAGCACTTACTTCAACCGAATTAGCACGAAAGGTCTGGAATGGTTAATTGAAATTATTTAGCCATGATGTTTTGCCCTTCTCCTCCTCTCCTCACATAATGTTTTCTAAATTGAATTCCTTTAACAGAATCCAATATGCAGCAAAGCTGTTGTTCCAGGGAAAGGTAACATTTCAGGTCTGGCTTCTCGCCTTCCCTGCGGCTCGGGGAGGCGACAGCTCCCACTCACCCCTTTCCTGTCCTCATCCTCTGCCCCACATCAGCAGGAGCCTGGCACCACAGAAGATCAATTTCCTTCGTTCCAGGTCTGTGGGGCAGTGACACCAGGATCACGCGGGCTGCGAGGAGGCTCAGTGCCAGGAGCTCCCCTTGGGCAGCTACATAGAATCACAGAAGGGTTTGGGTGGAAAGGGACCTTTGAAACCCACCCAGTGCAACCTGCCTGCCAAGAGCAGGGACATCTCCAACCAGATCAGGTTGCTCAGAGCCCCGGCCAACCTGGCCTGGAATGTTTCCAGGGATGGGGCATCCACCACCTCTCTGGGCAACCTGGGACAGTGCTCTACATCTTCCTTCCCATGCTGGAAGGCTGGGAAAATCTGTGCTTAACCAAGCCACAAGTCCCTGGTCTGACTTTTTTCTGCATGCAAGTTATGAAGAATTATGGAGACATTGCAAATACCTGGAAAAAACTATTTTATATAGGCCAGTAGACATTGAGATCCAGGCACCATCCAAAACAATGTGCATTTTTATTCACGGGGAGGTTTCCACAGATAGGACAAATACAATAGTACTTCCACAGCAGGAAAAAAAAAAACAACCCAGCAACAACACAACCAACCAAACAAAAAAAAAAAAACCAACTAAAAATATTTATCTGCCCAAACAACCGAGTATGTTTTCCAGGCTAGTTTTACAGAAGAGGCTTGGTCCTCTTAAACACCAGTGTTATACCAGACTGTTTCTTTACCTCCCCCAACATCTTCACAAGTTTGTCCCCAGATCCCCACCTTTCTGTTCGATTTCTCTGCATACGAGGGCGGGAGGCTCTCCTCTCAGACCCGTGCAGGACCCAGCACGGCCATGCTCCCAGTTGCCGATGACCGAGGTTTCCAAATGCCAAAGGCAAGTCAGGAGCACAGAGGACCACACCATCCACTGGGAAGTTTTATTCCCATTTTACCAATGGGAAATGGAGGCAAAGAGGCATCTTCCAGCTACTGAGAAGATGCTCTGTGCAAAGGGTTGGGCAGGAGGATCCGTGCCACTACTTAAAACGTGCAAGCTCCTGAAAATGTACAAAGCCTTCGTGTGGGGTACGTGAGAGACCACCACCAACACAACCCGCCCTGGGCGAGGGCAGGGCACGCTCATATCTCAGAGCGGAGCGATTTAGCGATGTTTGAGGTCAAGAAGAGCGTTTGTGCCTAAATGTAATGCAGGGACAGCTTAGGCAGAAAGGGCGTCAGCCCAGAATTGCCTGAACTCATTTTTGCTTCCCATTTACAACCAGCAGCTGTGGACACATTGGGTGCTGGCTGCTGAGCCCATGAGCTCCTGCTCTTCCTGCACCCCGAGGCACAGAGCTCCAGCATCCCGTCAGGATGTTCCAGCCCCGCTCTCCCAGAAGAGCTGTGGCTGCTCCCAGAGATTGGCACCGTGGGCAGAAAAGCAGCTCCCGGCCACAGCAGGAGGGAAAGCACAGGCAGTCATCAGCAAAAAAAAAAATGCTGCTACACCACAAAAGTTACAAAACTTCTTCCAGCCCAAGCCTGTGCCAAAGGGATGTTTGTGACATAACTGGGAATGTTCTCCCAGCCCTTTTTCACCCATTACAGTCATTTTGCTAATGTTGCAGGCCACATTTGCCGTTCACAAATCCCCAAGAAATTTATTGCAGCTATTTTCTTCCGACAGCTGCACACCTAGAGAGACATCCTCTTCGCAGCAGAGGCAGAGGCAAAGGATCTTCACCTTGTTCTGTCTGGGCAAAGCCCACCTGCTTATTTGCTGTTCAGAATTATACTTACAGAGCACAAAGACAAAGCCAAGTGCGCTAATTGCTGCTGCTCAGGTGGACCAGCTTCTGCCCCCCCGAGCCCTGCATCAGTGGGGTTTGTACTTTATCTCCTAGGAGTGAGCCACACAGGCAGCTTTTATTATTTGCCCATCACCACTAATTCATTGCCACTGTGTTTTCTGAAAGAAGGAATAAAAACATCAACAATTTCTTCCACGCTGTTCTGCTTTTCAAACAAAGATTGCTGATTTTTTTTAAGCTCATTACAAATCACAGACAAAAGCATCACAAATCAGCCTCACTCCAAAAACACAGATGGAGGCTCCTTCAGAGGACAGGGAGCTCTCAAAAATCAGGTACTCAACACCCTCAGCACAGACACCCACCTCCCTGGGCTCTCAAGGGATGAGCACAACGTAGTGAGCAACTCTCCAGCAGAGAGAACTTCTAGCCCCCAAATCCTGATATTTTCCACCCTGTTAACACCACAAAGCCTCATCTCACCTCTACTCCAGCTTGTTTGGCTACAGAGCATCCCACCAGCCCTGCACCCACACAGCAGAGCCCAGCTCAGGCACCAGCACACAGCTCCCAGCACCGGTGGTTTAAAGCATCCCCGGAAGGGCGGCAGCAGCGTGTGACGGGAATTAATTTGCCGGTAAAGAGGGACAGCTGGTAACACTTACCCCTTCCCCCCTTGCCTTTGGGAAGGGAAAAACATCCCAAACACAAAACACAGCTGTAGTCCCTTTGGTGTCCCCACAGCTCCCTGTCCCTGCTCCCCAGCCACCTCCTTAAAATTAACTCAGCCCTAAATGCACTTGGCTCTGCCTGTGCTGAGAAGGGTTTCATGCATTTCCCAAACCCACGCTCAGTGGTTTCAGTGGGCACGTAGGATCCATGTGTGCCCAACGCTTTCTGTTCCTGCAGCAGAATCAAAGCCTTCTGCAGCTGGGAAGGTTGGCAAAGGGACCCCTCTCAAAGCAGCCAGCCCTTTTCCTAACGTAACCTCTTCTCGCTCTTGTGAGGGAGCAGAGCTCCAGATACTTAAACAAAGCTTTGGCGTGCCGTGCCGGTGCCCTGCTCCTACCAGGTCAGCTGGGGGAGTTTGCTATAACGATGAATTTAATCCCAGCCAGGCATCAGGGTGGGATGGCCTAATAACAGCGTTGGCAGCTCTGGGGCATAAACCCCCTGGTTGCAGCGCCTCTGGGTCTGGGTCTGGGGCAAGGACCTTCATCTCAGGCACCTGCAAACCTTTCAGGCCTCTGAGAGAAAGGATGGCAAAAAGCTGCTTAACACACTCCAGCTGCTCTGGCTGCCTTTGTGAGTGCTGAGCACGCACTGACCAGGGTGAAACGTGGCCAGGACACTCTCATTGGGGTAAGGAAAAAATGTTTTACCCTGAGGGTGGTGGAGCACTGGCCCAGGTTGCCCAGAGAGGCGGTGGATGCCCCATCCCTGGAAACATTCCAGGCCAGGTTGGCCGGGGCTCTGAGCAACCTGATCTGGTTGGAGATGTCCCTGCTCCTTGCAATTAAACCAGCAGCCTCACACTTCTGCTCTCATTAACCAATATTTGCTTTTTTTTCTGGGCATCTATTTCCTTAGTTCTGTTGCCTGGGGAAGGGCCCGAGGGCTGAGCCCAACCTCCCCTGGCATCACCACCTCTCCCCCCGCCCGCTCCCTCGCTCCCGTCCCGTCTGCAACCTTTCAACTCGAACCCCAGCCCGACGTGGGGTGGCCAGGACATCGAGGCCTCTCCCTGCCAGCAGCCGTTGTACCCGTAGCTTCTCCTCCTGCCCCGCTGCGCTAGAAAGGAAATTAAAGAGGCGATAAGGGAGCTCTCTCGGCAGCCGAGGGAATATTCTGTGCTATCGGCGAGAGAAACCGATATTTCTTCCAGCCCTGGTAAAAGCTCAGGAATGAGACGCGGGGAGAAATCGCACATTTGTAGGGATTTTATAACCATCACCTGCTGCTGCCGGGCTGCGGGATAACCATCGCGGTTCCTCAGTGAGGGAGGTCAGGGCCACAGGGCGGAGGGAGAGACGGAGCTGTGAAAAGGAGAAGCTGGATCAGCTCCAGTATCTCAGGGTGATTTTATGGCTTTGCTGGGCCAGGTTGGGCTGACAGACGCTGCCTTTCAGGTGCTTTTATAGCACCCTCCGTGTCCAGCAGCCCCTCACCAGCTCCACGAGCCGCTGGGTCTGCAGAGCATTTGCACGGGGCGACGCCGTGCCATCTCCTGCAGTCAGGTTTCATCCATCCACCCTCATCCCCTGGCCCCGGAGCCGGTGACTGGCCCTGTACCATGCTCCCCTATGGCTACAGGGGGCTGATGCCCACGGGCGCGGGGCGCAGGAGGGAGGTGAGCGGGGGTGTCCCGCACGTGGAAGGAGAGCGCCGTCTCCTCCAGCTCTGTGAAACAAGAGGTTTTGCCCCGTGACCCTCCTCGCAGCCATGCGGGTGAGGCTGGGACGCTGCAGAACGCACAATTCCCCCCACCCCACCCCAGCTCAGCCCCATGCCCCACCTGGGCTCAGCACCCAAACCTAGCACCCGTCCTGCTGCCCTGGGGCGGCTGTGGGGAACATCACGAGCACAGCAAGTGCCAAAATCCCCAGGAAAAGGCAAACAAACAAGCGACGGTTTCTCTGCATCTCCAGCCGAGCTGAGGGGAAACTCCCACCCCCACGCAGGGCGGCTGCGAGGCCTGGCCTCTCGCTCGGCAGTGGGTGACAAGGAAAAGAAACCCTCCCGCACCGATAACTGCCACCAGCGCAGGGACTGCCGGCTGCTGGGGAGCAAGGCCCAGAGCAGATGCTCTTGCTGCTTTAAAAGAAAATCAAGCTCTTTCTTCAACAAAAGCAAAATCAGAGCTACAGACACCTCCTCAGGCAGTCCAGAGCGTGCACCGTGCACGGCGAAGGCTGGGAATCGTTTGTTTGCAAGGAGCCACCGTTCAGCAACAGAGCAGCTTGGCTTCAGGGCAAAATACTGACACTAATCATAGACTCACAGAACGGTTTGGGTGGGAAGGGACCTTTCAAGGCCCTGCCAGGAGCAGGGACATCTCCAACCAGATCAGGTTGCTCACAGCCCCGGCCAACCTGGCCTGGAATGTTTCCAGGGATGGGGCATCCACCACCTCTCTGGGCAACCTGGGACAGTGCTCCTCCACCCTCAGTGTGAAAAAATGCTTTCTTCTATCCAGTCCGAATCTCCGCCCCTCTGTTTTAAAACCATCACCCCTCGTCCTGTCACACCAGGCCCTGCTGAAGAGTCCCTCCCTGTCTTCCCTGCAGCCCCCTTTAGGCACTGGGAGCCGCTCTCAGGTCTCCCCGGAGCCTCCTCTTCTCCAGGCTGAACAGCCCCAGCTCTCCCAGCCTGGCCTCACAGCAGAGCTGCTCCAGCCCTCTCAGCATCTGCGTGGCCTCCTCTGGACCCTCTCCAACAGCTCCACATCCTTCTGATGTTGGGGGCTCCAGAGCTGGACGCAGCGCTGCAGGGGGGTCTCACCAGGGCAGAGTAGAGGGGCAGAATCCCCTCCCTCAACCTGCTGCCACGCTGCTGGGGATGCAGCCCAGGGTGCCGTTGGCTTTCTGGGCTGTGAGCGCACATTGCCGGCTCATGTTGAGCTTCTCATCCACCAGCACCCCCGAGTCCCTCTCCTCAGGGCTGCTCTCAATACATTCCCCACCCAACCCAGATTTGTGCCTGGGATTGCCCCGACCCACGTGCGGGACCTTAATGTTGTTGCACCCTTTGAAACAAAGCATCTCCACAAGCCCCTGCCCCAGCTGAGCAGGGTCGGCAGAGCGGAGGAGGTTTTGCCCGCGGACCCTGACCCCAGAGCCCCCGGCCGGCTCATCCTCACCTGTAGAAACGTGGCGGGGCAGTAAACGTGTTTGTGTAATTTGCAGTTATTTGCCCAGAAAAGCAAAGGCATCACCCACGTTACCTGTGACTGTGCGCCAGCCAGCGGTGGTCAACCTCTGCCCAGCAACGCGGGGAGCAAATTCTCTCTGCACCCAGGACCAGCACGGTGCGACCTCAGGCGCCACCGGAAACACGGGCGTTTCCCACCCTCAGCCCCAGGGAAAGAATGGATTTTGGGAACGTTATGTTCACAGATTAGATTCTCTGGAGGTTTTCCACTTCCCACCTTCAATTAAAGAGCATTATTCTCATTATAATGTTTAATTATACAATATTGGAATGTATTACTGTAATTAGCATTGGTGCATCGTTAAATGGTCTCGACGTGCGAGGGCACGTGGGTGCCGAAGGGTCCAGCTCCCTTTCCCCGCCAGCTCTGGCTGTTCCTATCGGCACCCTTCACAATTCCCGCGGCAAACCCCATCATTTCGCATCGAACAAGCCCAACCTGAAGCCACCGCTTTTTATTGACCTCAAGCCGCCTGACTTGTCAGCGAGGATGATGAGGGCATCAGTGGGACTCCGCGGGTGATGAAGGCTCCTGCCAGGCCTGCGAGAGGTGGGCAAGCACAGGAGGCCGTGGCCGAAGCCCTCCCCGCTCCTCCCATCCCGGCTGGCACCAGGCCGGGCTTTTCCTACTGTCCAGGAGCGCGTTCGTGAGCTACGGACTGGCAGGGACTGGGAGAGCTGCGCGTTCTCCCGACGCGTGGTGGCCGCGCTGGGCCCAGCCAGGCCCAGCCAAAAACCCGCAGAGCCCCGCGGTTCCTCCCTGCCGCGCCAGGGAGCGTCTCCACGGTTTGCTCACGAGTAGGAGATTCACCCCCTCACCCCTTCCCTTGGCCTTTTTTATTTAATTTTCCTCCATTGCCCCCACGCAGGTGGTGGGGAGGCGTCACAGACCCCTGGAAGCCCACGCCGAGCTCAGCACGGCGCCGGGCAGCGGCACCGCCAACACCCCAGCCGCAGGCCAGGCTCCCAAACAGGATGACTTTAAGACTGAAGCAAAAAATTAAAGTTTAAATTTTAAAATTTTAAATGTAAATTTTTAATTTAAAATTTTTAAAATTTAAAATTTAAATTTTTAATTAAAAATGTAAAAAAAAAATTTCAAAAACAAACCCCCAAACCAAAAAGCAAACGGTCAGGCTTCTTTTTCCTTGCTGGAAAGCACACAGGATGGGGTTGGGTTTTTTTGTTGCTGTCTTCAGTTTCCTCCCAAGCTCACACCTGGCTGGAGGTTCCAGCCCCACACCGTCCCAGCCCCGTGGCATCACCCCAGGCAGACAAAAAGCCCAAACTCCTTTTAAAGCACCTTTTTTTTCTTTTTTTTTTTTATTGATTTCATTGAAAACAGAACAAGAAAATGATCAGAGCCAAAAGACTGCTCCTTTAAAACTGTCAAAAACATTAACAGAAAAAAATAATAATAATAATAAACATGACGGCATTATGAATGTTCTAGAAGAGATGAACAAAAAAACTGTTACTGCACTAATTACAGTATTTAACGATATATGCAAAAAAAAAAAAAAATTAAGATAATGACCTGCCCAGCCACCACACAAAAGGTGATGGCAAATTTATTCACACTACAATACTAACAATTTAAAAAAAGTTTTGTGTTTTTTCCTGCGTTTTTATACTAAAATCACTTTGTTCTTTTTATACAATTGATAGTTTATATTCACGTGGTGAGCAAAAATCACACCAGAATCAGCACCGTTTTGTTTTGTGGTTTCTTTTTGTTGTCGTTTTGTGGTTTTCAGTTTTTTTTTTCTGTTTTTTCTTTTCTTTTCTTTTTAATGCTAGTCCCCAATGTTTCAGTAATGGTAAAAAATAAATCAGTTTCTTGAAACCTCAGAGCGCGTGGCTTAAAAATGAATCGAAGGTGCCCAGCGTTGAGAAAAGTGATGGGAACAGACGAGCTGGTGGCATCGGAGATCTTCTCGCCGTGACATGTCCTGTCTGCTGCTGGCCCCAGCCGGCGGATGCGAGTCGAGGTTCTCTATAATATATATATCATTCGCTTTATTTTTTTTAAAAAAAGAAAAACTGATTTTCTTACGAAGTTAGTGTCTTCTACAATCCCCTTCAACCTTCCCTGTCTAAAACCTCTACCGTGACGGGGCGAGGGAAATCCTTCCACGGACGAACCGAACACTGAGACAGCAACACGGCCACGCGGCGCAGACGAGAGCTGGTTTGTGACGGAGAAATGCTGGAGGGAGCGTCTTTGGGCAGCTCGGGGAGAGCCAGGGACCAAAGGGATTCTAAGGACTGTGGGTTTCTTCTCATCGGAAGAGAAAAAAGCCGGTGGATTTGGTAAAAAGGAGGGTAATAGAAATGCCCTCTAGCTCCTAGGGAAAGGCCCCACCACAACGTCCTGTGAGATGTGGGAGAAATTCATGATTAAAAAAAAAAAAAAAAACAAACCACCAAAAAACCAAACAAACCAACAAAAACTAACCAGCAGAACCTGCCCCGGGCTGTGCCAAGCAAACCCAAACGCCAGCACCTCCCTCCCCCTCCCCGCTACCCCCGGCTTTAGAAAGAAAGTCCCATCAAGTATTCAAAGTTTATTACAAGTGAACTGGAGATGACTTGGCATGAGCGATCCATTCAATTAACAACATTCGGAGGACGGGCGGCTCTCCCTTGGCTCTGACAACACTTAGCACATTAAGAGACGGAGGCCAGGACAGCTCGCGTGGAAAAAAAACCGCAACGGCCACCCCTCCACACGCAACTGTGAAAACCAGCAGCTTTCCAGGACCCGGGAGGGGAGAACATCACGGAGGCGGGATTCGCTTTTACTTATTCCTCAAGTAACAGTCGGTGGCACAGCCCTAAGAGTCACAAACCCTTGGCTTTCCTTGAGCGGGTTGTTTATTTTTTTTTTCAGGTTTTTTTTTTTTCTCTTTAAATGGAAATTCAGACAGTATGTGAATCTATAAGGTTAAAAGAAGTCAGTCTCTGGGGAGCGGAGCCTCAAAAGGGGCCGGCTGCCGTGGCAGAGCTGGTGTCGGGGAGCCCGTTTTCCTGCGTGTCCTGGAACGAAGTGCTCGCCTGCCGAGCGGCCAGCGCTGAGCTCGAGTGTTTGCACTTGGGTGAACCGCACTGACAGCTGAAGTATTTGCCTTTGATGTCCCAGAACCTGTCTCCGTAGTCAAAGCTGCAAGAGAGAGACAGAGACGGGGTCACGGCAAAGCAGCACGCAGAAGCAAAAGGGACCGCACGTCGGTGCGAGACACCGGGGCTGGCAGTCCTTAGTGCTGCCACAATTTGGGTCTTCGCAAAGCTTCACGGGATGGAGCGCGTTTGCGGGATCCCAAGGGGACGCGGGGACACGGCCTGGAGAGGACAGGGACAGAGTGAGCCAGCTCAGGAGCAGCAGAGCTTTTGTCCCTCTCCAGCCGGTCCTTCCCCGCGCGAGGTGGTGGCTCCCCGTGGAGAAGCAGCCCTGGGGACGGCACCTACCCGATTTCCTCTCCAGCTTCTATATGCCTCGTGCTGAAGAAGGCGATCCTGGGAAAGCGGAGGTCCTGATGTGACATGAAGACTCGCACTGGGATGAGGTTTGGCTCGCAGAGGTGGTTTATAAAGCGGCTGATGTTGCCATAGAAACGGGCATCTATGCAGTACACCTCTCCATCCTAGAGAAGAAACGATGCATCCTTCATTAGACGAGGCTGGGTTTAGTCTTATTACGGCTCCTCGTTTAAATAACGCAAATGACCACACTACTGGTCGTTCCACTAACACTCCAGAGAGCTTCAACAAGAAGAGCCAGCAGGGCAGGACATGCGCTGTGGGTTAAAAGGACTAAACACACACACTTTTCTATTCAACAGTACCCTGAAAATACAGCTTTCTGCAGGGCACTCTGCCCTCACAAGCCCACAGACCTTTTAAAAAGCTCCTGATGCTGGCTGGCACACCAGCCCTGCCCAGCTCTGCTCTGGGAAAGCACCAGTTTGGCACAGTGGGATTGGTGTGTGGTGCAGAGACACCGTATGGGTAAAAGCCACTGGACAGGGGACAGGCTTCTGTTCTGTCCCCTAACTGAATGTGACAGCTAGGAAACACACAGACAGAGTCTCGGGAAAACAGGTTTTTGCAGATAAAAGCAAAAGTGAGAACACAGAAATTCCCTCTCCAGACAGCCCAGAGAGCAGTAATATTTTGTTTTCCTTGAAAATAAAAGAACCTCCCTCAGGGCTTTTTTATTCCAGCAGAGAATGACTGTGCAAACCAGAGACTTTAATTACAGAAGCTAATTTCAGTTGCAAAGAGGCCAAAAGCAAAAGGATCCATTAGCGGTGCTCAGAGTCCCTTTTGGGCAAGCACCTTGCAATCGTTAATGGATGAGCTCTGCCAGATCACAGCGCAGGAGCCCAGCACAGACGTCCCAGTGAGAAGGGAGGCATCACCCCACATGGTCCCGTGTCACACGCAGTGTTACCGGCTCTCATTTCAAACAATTCCCATCCCCCCCTCACTTTTATCCTGTAAATGCCGTGGTTGGCGAGGACACCACCCACTACCACATCTAGGGATCATCTGGAAAGATCTGAGCTCTCCACCACGCACACCAAGACGTGCTCCTCCAGAACGCAGCCTGCTGCCTTGACCAACACCAGCAGCGTCCTCGCTGTGAAGCTGCTGAGGAGGACAAGTCCCAGACGAAACTGCTTCCCACCTCGCGGTATCGGGAACCAAGAGTCACACGGTGGTGACCAAAGAGGAGGAGAAACCATGAACCTGCTCTGGGGGGAGGTGAGGTTCCTTCTCAAGAGAGAGGAGACTGTGAAAGGGCTACGCAGAAAATGACCATGTTCTCCTCTTACACCTACAATCTTCAGTGCTTAAAGTGCAAGGACATCATGATTTCAAACGGCTCTTAGTGATGGCCAGCCATACAAAGGGTTCCCAGCCAGCCACGGCTTTTTGCTGGTGCTCTCAGGTGAGCAGCACCCAGGTAAGGCACCCGGTGAATCCCAGGGCAGTGATCCCACCGTTCTGCCAGTGTCACCAAGCACGGGGTACACGGTTGTGTCAAAAGGCAATTTGGGACATTGTGAGCGGGAAGGCACTGGGGTTTCTTCAAAGGCAGGAAGCCCAGAGAAAGCTCTCCTTTCTGCAGGCTGGCTGGGGCCACAGGGATGCGGCAGCACGCAGCCCTGACGGCTGCGTCTCCTCAATGCAGAGCAGAGGGGTGATGCCCAACGACCACAGAGGATGGGACTGTGCATGGGGAAGGGGCAGCTTAACACGAATAGAAAGCAACCCCAGCAGCTAAAACTCAACCTCACTTTGAAGAAGCCATGAAAAAAAGATGACGTGCTCATGCCTTAGGTCTGCTCCTTGCTTCACGGAAGGCTGGCCAAGAGCAAACGCAGAGGGGCTCCCTCAAAGCAACAGGAGCTAACCCAAGGGCAAGGCCCACACAGGCTCTTGCTCATAAAAGCACAGACCAGGTTAACGTCCCTGCTGCTTTTCAACTGCTTAACGACAGTCTGACCCCTCTGTTTTCAGACTGGCTAGAAGACTCATCACTTATCTTTTCTTTCAACTGCTGAATATATGTCGCTTTAAAAAAAAAAAAAAAAGGGGGCAAATTAATAAAGCAAAGCTTCTTTGTCACTAGCTGATGACAGAAACAAGACACAGACTGTTTTACAGCCTTCCTTGGAAGCCACCCCGCTTCTCTGAGTCCTCAGCTCACCTTTCTCCTCCTTTCCCAAGGAACATCTGAAGTGGTGGCCTTGCTTAAAAGCTTTAGATCGCGCTTCTCAAAGCAAGATCTCTGCTCTGAGACAGCGCTCCGCAGAGCAGCGCAGGATAACTATGCAAAGAACAAGCCTCAAGTCCCTGCCAGGGTATCCGACAGATCCCTTTATAAGTGAATGCTTTTTGTTTTTTGGTTTTTTTTTAATTCTTTCAGATCATCTTTTTATGAGGAACTAACAGAACTGTCAATCACACAGCTGCAAGGACACATATACACACCTGAGTATCAAAATCTGAACAACTGAGCTCAGGGTGCCCAAACGGTTTTGACAGAAGAGCATCTTGCATCAAAACTGGGGTGGGCAGCACGTACTGTGGTGGCCCAGTGTGCTCCGTTACCATTTTAACAAGCCCTAAGACTTACCTCAGCCACTCCATATTTTGACTAAAAAACAGCGAGGATCCTCTTTGCAGGCTTTCAGACCGTGCTGCACATCAAGGTGGAGACAAATATTCTCTTTGCTTTTTTGGAGAGGCAAGACCATGGGTTTATCTCATCAGACATGTACAGATACAGTACCTTGTTGTCAAGGTCGAAGAGGTAGGAGTCCTCTTCACGGACATCTGCCTCGGAATCAGATATCAGCTCACCAACGTACCTGCGGACCGACAGGAAAGGCAGAAATAAGATGCTCGTGCAACCACAAGGTTGGGTCTAAACACCTCCTTCGGGGAAGAGGGAAAGAAGGGGACAGAGCCCAACCACAGATGGCAACACCTCAGCAGTGCAGGTCACCAGAGCCACCCCAGCAAACTCAGCTTTGCCAACTTACAGCAGCCAAAATTTGGCTCCAAACTCTATCTTTTCAGGGCAACACTTTTAACATTAAAATGTAATCTTACTTCCAACAAAATTTACTTTTTCCTGAGGACTGTGTTTCCTTTTGCACATCTCTTTGTTGGCCAAGATCAACACATTAATCCAATTCTCCTTATGTTCACAGTCAGACTCACATCTTGGCTCTCCTGTGCACCACTGCAATGCTTGTGCTGTTTACATCCCAAAGCAAAATGTTTGTGTCTGTCCTTCCTGTATTTTCCAGGGTATTTTGACCAATTATACACACTACATACCTTAAAAAGTTTTGGTTTAGAAGCTTTAGGTCTAACCTAACCTGGCAGGATCCCTGGGAAGATGCAGGTTTCCCTCTCAATCCCTCTCAAACCAGAATCACCCAGAGCTGCGATCCCTGCTGTAAAACCTGGGGCAAGGCAGGTTACAGCCAGGTCCTCCACGCACCACGAAGCGCTGCTGCTTGACCCGGCCTGCCCAGAAGGACCAAGTACACGCACCACCTCTCACACCCCAGACAGATGCTGGGTTTGAAGCAAATCCCCTTGTTGCAGGAATGCCTGCTGCACTGGCGTTCCCACATTTGTCTCTCCATCTCCGTCTTCCACGGATGCCTCGTCTCTGGAAACATTCAAGGCCAGGTTGGCCGGGCTCTGAGCAACCTGATCTGGTTGGAGATGTCCCTGCTCCTGGCAGGGGAGTTGGACTGGATGGCCTTTAAAGGTCCCTTCCAACCAAACCATTCTGTGATTCTATGATTCTGTGATCTTTAAGAATTTTACACTGTCAAAGTTCAACATTTCCTGCCCCGACGTGCTTGCAATCAAAGAAAGAGACCCAAGAGGAGAGGTATGGAGCCAGACAGAGGATATGAGGAAGAAGCAACATCGCAGTAGATTCTGTAGGTAAGTCTTCTCAGCCTTTAACACAATGCAAATTAATTAAGAAGGATGTGGAGCTGTTGGAGAGGGTCCAGAGGAGGCCACGCAGATGCTGAGAGGGCTGGAGCAGCTCTGCTGTGAGGCCAGGCTGGGAGAGCTGGGGCTGTTCAGCCTGGAGAAGAGGAGGCTCCGGGGAGACCTGAGAGCAGCCTCCCAGTGCCTAAAGGGGGCTGCAGGAAAGGTGGGGAGAGACTCTTCAGCAGGGCCTGTTGGGATAGGATGAGGGGTGATGGTTTTAAAATAGAGAGCGGCAGATTCAGATTAGATATTAGGAAAACATGTTTTACGCTGAGGGTGGTGGAGCACTGGCCCAGGGTGCCCAGAGAGGCGGTGGATGCCCCATCCCTGGAAACATTCCAGGCCAGGTTGGCCGGGGCTCTGAGCAACCTGATCTGGTTGGAGATGTCCCTGCTCCTGGCAGGGGGGTTGGACTGGGTGGGCTCTGAAGGTCCCTTCCAACCCTAACCATTCTATGATCCTATGATTTATAAGCAAAGATGCACACACAAATAAATATTCTTCACAGCATCAGCAGAGGCTTCCACAATCAGCCGCCATCACAACAGCATTCCTCTGCAGCTCTCAAGGCATTTGTGAAGTGTTAACCAACTGCACCCGTTCCCCCTGTGGCTCAAGGCAGCATTTCACTCACGGCTGGGGAAGAGGAAAGCCATGAAACATGGACCTGGAGCGGACCCACACACCCTGTAACCAGGGATCCTCCGGCTGCCGTTCCCAGATCTGAGCGATCCGGCCAAGTCGCTCTGCCAGAGCAGAGCTGGAGGCTGCTGCCGTGGGTGATGCTCCCGCTTGCCCCCACATCTTGTGATTTATTAAGCGCTCCCATAAGGCTGCGGCATTACTGGAAATCACACGCTCAGTGGTGACCTAAAGCAATAGAAGATGATGGCCAGAGAGGGAGAGAAATCGCTGTAGTGTGGCACACCAGCCAGCAGCTGAGAAACAGCTGAATAACGCTGCACGGGAGGAACTCTGCTCAGGGACAGCCGCCTCAGGTTTACAACTCGGTGAAACAAAAACCCACCATTTAATTAAAAACTGATGTTTCGATGTTCCTTTAAAGACTTTTCCTGTAACTCATTTCCTTTCCAGGACCGCTTACCAATACAAACGGCTCCCTAATTTCCCAGGTCCAAAGCTACGGAAGGATGTGCAGTAGAGACATTTTCCTACCCAAAAAAGAGCAGAAGCATCAGCCCCTTCATTTAAAAACTCACGAAGTCAAGCCAGCGTCTTTCTTCTCAGCAAGATGTTCAGCACGCTGATGGCAAGGAAACTACATCTCAGAGCTTTACAGTGCCACTCATCACTGCAAGATCAGAGTGTGCTCCGTGCAAAAATCAAGAGCAACAAGAAGTCCCTAGCACAGGCTCCAGCATTTTCCACGGGGTGTGGGAGACGGGATGCCCAGGGCTTCTCTGGCTGAAGGTGTGGCTAAAATACCTGGCTCAATGCAGACGGTATCTTATTAGAGCATCACCGCTTCATATAGAAATTAAATATTTGGAAACTAGGTAACAGATGTGTGCTGGAAGGAAAAGACCAGATCCTCACAAACCTCCGGTTTCCGCATCCCACCAATTCAAAGCCTCTCCAGTAACAGCCCTTACCCAGCTGTGCCATTTCCAGAATGAGCAGTTACACCCTCTGACAACCAAGCACAAACAGAATGGACTCAAAACAACCCGCAGCAACGCCAGCGCAAGGGGAGCAAAAGCAGCTTCTGAGCAGCAACAAATTTGGGGCCAGGGAGGAAACTGCACAGGAGCACATTCCTGAGCATCTGTGAGTGGGAGAGCCTAAAAAAACTGCAGGAGCCCAGCGGGGCAGGGAGGATGACACTGCTGCATCTCCTCGCGCTAAGATCCTGCTTCCAGGATGGGCTGAAGGTACCAGATCAGTTAGTAGGAGGGTATGGAGCAGCTGAAGGGTTTGGAGTGGCTGGGGTCTGGGGAGCCTGGAGCCGACGGCAGGAGGGCTGGCTGGCTACCACTCCGGCAGAGCCTCACCGCCAGCTGCCAAAGTGCTCTGAGTGCTGCTGGACGCTGCTGCGAGCTGCCAGAGGGACATGCAGAAAGGGAAAGGGAAACCATTTTTGGAGTGATTACAGAGAAGAGCTGACAGGTATCTGAAGTATGTAGCAGAGTGAAAAGCAGTGTGTGTGCAGGGAAGGCATTTACACCCAGGAACAGTCAGGACCAGCAGAGTTCTGCAGAATAAAAGCCTTGTAGAGAACTATTCCAGATTTGCCTCTCATGTGGGCATACATGAAAAGTTATGGAATAAAAGTCATCCTTACACCAGTACAATCCTCATCCTTGTAAAGCAGCGTAACAACCTCCGTACGAAGTGACTACATACTCAGGGCTCTAATCCAGATGTTTAACGCAAAATGCTCTCCCACAAGAACCGATCCCAGGAGCTGCTGGGTGCAAGCAGCCGCCGAGCACCACCAGCACCAGAGCTGCTTTGCCAGAGATGAGGAAAAGAAGAAACCAAGTCCACAGGCTGCCCATAAAGAATCAGGCATGAGAAGGACTGGAGTTTGTGAGTTGAGTAAATAACGTGTGTGTGTGTGAGTGATGGAGACAAGAATGTGCATGGGGCAAGACATAAATTAGCTCAGCTTTTTAGTATGCAGCTCATTTAGATGATGAAGAAGATAGTGCCTACAACTGAAACAGCCTCAGCAGCTCGTGGCAAGGGCGGAGGAAGAGTTAAGCACGGTTGTGGTATCTGCACCCCATCAGCTCTCACGTGCTCTACAACGCGCCAGTCCGGTTATTACACATTTCCTTGGGCTGCCTGTTCACCAGGGCTTATTCCTCTCGCGTGTTAGCATTCCCGTAGGATTTGGTAAAGTTGGTGCCTTTTTTCCTTTGGGAGCAGTTTATGCGCAGGCTCTGGCTCGTCTCTGGGTGCTGAACCTGGACACAGAGACCTCTGGGACTTAACAGGAAGCTCCACCTGAAGGCAGACTTGAAACACTCCCACAAACAGCAGATTTTTAAGCTTTACCTCTGAAAAAAACATTTTGTCTGGTAGCTCCTAACATGGAAGAAATACTTGCCCAGTTCACTGTAGATTTTTCTTTCCTTCTTTTTTTTTTAAAAAAAAATAAATTCTGCAATAACTTTACTCAATCCCCCGCCCCAAATTCTATAAAACACCAATAACTAGTTCTAAAAAAACACAGCACCTATTTCCGTGACGAGAACAAGTCCAGGATTATTTAGAAGATCTTAACTCACTGTAGTATTGCAATGAAGAAAACACTTTCCAAAATATTTAATAAATACCACTTTCAAGCCTAAAACCCGTGGGGTTCGATGGCAGTTTTTTCACTTGACATAAATCTCAACATTTTTGTTCTTAAGTACTTTATTGAATCAGGGCCGAAACATGTGCTTAATGCCAAGTGCTTTACTGTTCTGCTGAATCAGCCTAAAGCCAGAGCTGTGACACTGGAAAACCTCCTGAGATGTCAGTATTGAAACAGAAAAAGGTCCAGTACAAAGAAGTTGTTCCAAATTGCCTCAGCCCTAAGCGTCCCATATCCACAGGGAACATTGAGTTGAGCACATTTGCAGCACAACCCAAATTGCGTTTTTCTCTCATCGCTTGTGTTTCAGGAGCGGAGCACAGAGCCCAGCAAGACGGAGAGGGATGAAGAAAGCTCCATGCTATGAGGAAAAGGACAGGGCAGGAAATGGAGTCAGGAAATCTCTGACTGATGGCAAGCAGCTTGGCTCAACGCCAGTTTGATTTGTGTGAAAACCGCTCCTTGTAGAGCAGCAAACCATCCCGGCCCTTGGGAAGCAATGCGTTTGCGTGAGCTAAGGACGGTGAATAACTTACTCGCACACAAAGGTTCCCAGTGGAATGTCCTGCGTTGTTCGCACACCCCAGCCCATCTTTTGCGTCCGATAAAGCTGCAATCGAGTCCTGGAAAAGAGGAAAAGAAGCCACGTTAACGGCAGCACTCTGCAGAAAGACAACAAACTTTCATAGATAGATGAGAAAAAAAGCCAGCAACCTTCCACCAGCACAAGCTCAAAGATTATTTCAATACTCAAACCCCCAGTTCTCGCGCAGGCACCGTTCTGGGTACGCTCCACTCCTACTGCTGCTCTGCGTGGGTGGGCAGATGCTCGGATGGGACCTGCCTGGGGACAAGGGACGGGAGCCCATCACCCCCTTCTCCCTGCCTAGCAGCAGCTGGTGAGGTGCACACCTAGGGACTGGACAAGCGAAGGACTGGGGAAGAGGGGATGGGACTGGATGCTCTGTGTGGTTACGCTGATGATGATTTACACGTAGGATACCAGAATCCCACCACCAGCACTTCTTTCCCCTTCCACGCAGGTACCCTGCACTCAGGGGAAGGCAGGGAAGGTGAACGGGGACTTAAGGCAGCGTAGCTGTGCAGGGAGGAGTGCTGCAGGGAGCTCACGGTGAGTTAAGAACACCTTGAGCTAAGTGCTCTGATCCCTCTGCCCTCTGCTGAGGCCAGTGCATTTAGCAACTCCATCATATCCAGCTCCTTGGCTGAAAGACAAGGAAGAAACACTGCAACCTGAAACTTCTTGGTGTAATAGCTACTCTGTGGAATTTTACTGATGGAGTTTATAGGCACAGAAACAATCCTGTAAGTCATTTTGCCTCCTGCTCAGCCAGATCTTGAGTTAAGTGCAGGATGAACAGCCTCCAGGGCTAGGAAAGACTTGCTCTGTCCCCGTGGGAACCAAAACCCACTCTCAGCAGCACTGTTATGGGAATAAAGAGAAACCCAATGCTCACCTCAACTTCACCCTGTTGCTTTTTCCAGTACTTCACTTCTCTTCCCCCCACCCGTTCCCTCCTCGCACCATCAGCTCAAACCAGGGGCTGGGCATTTCCTCCTATTTGCTCACAGCTCCCAGAGCCCTCACCAGGGCAAAACACGACTTCATGTTAAACCGGTTAAAACGCTGTATTTCAGGCTTGAGGAAGCTCCCCCATGTTTTGCCTTGTCCACCACAGCAGAGCAGAGAGCCAGGCTCAGGTTCGGGCCCTGCTGTCAGGGACAACAGCGGCAGCGGTGGGACCACAGCTCCAACCTCAGCTTCCTGGCTGAGCTGGTTCAGCACGCCAGATGGAAGCGTGTGCGCTGCCGAGCAGAGTTAATTTGGAGCAAATCTGATAAAGGAAGCCCTGAAAATGGAGCGGGAGCACCCAGGTGTCACGCTGCAGCCCAAAGGCAGGAGGTTTCCTCTGCTGCCTCCCCAGGGACCTCAAGCGCAGCGTCGCCGAGCACCTGACCTTAGCGCCAGCTTCCCAACAAAGCCGCTCTCCGAGGTTCACGGCTGGGTTTCCAACCCTTCCCATCTTTCAGAAAAACACTTCAGCAAGGCAAAAATGCAAATGCAACAGCCCAGGCTGTACAGCTCCTAAATAAACTCCCACGTAGACACCAGAGCTCTGGAGCTTGGCAGGGAGAACCAGCGAGGGGTAAAGTTCTGTTGCAATGCATCAAGCCTTTTCCTTACTTATTTTTAACATTGCAAAATGTCAGTGAAACTACAAAGCTTGCAAAAAAAAAAAGTGTTGTCAGTACTACAAAAAATTTGCAGAAGTCTTTTTTCCAGTGGGATTCCTTTGAAGTTTGTCCTGCTACACTTAGTGCAGCGGCAAACTTGTCGCTAGCAGAGGTCCAAACCAAAACATCTACATTTTCAGTCTGGCACCAAAATCATCACAGCCTAACCCACAGCACCGAGGCCAGCAGGTATTCAGGTGGCCAACTCAGGGGGAGTCATGCCAGTAATTCAGAAATTATAAGCAGCAAAGTCTGGGCATGCTGGCCGTGCTGGTTTTGGCTGGAGTAGAGTTAATTTTCCTCATGGTGGCTGGTCTGGGGCTGTGTTTTGGATTTGTGCTGGGACCAGTGCTGAGAACACAGGGATGTTTTAGTTACAGCTGAGCCGTGCTTACACAGCGTCAAGGCCTTTTCTGCTCCTCACACCGCCCCATCAGCGAGGAGGCTGGGGGTGCACAAGACGCTAGGAGGGGACACAGCTGGGACAGCTGAGCCCACTGCCCAAAGGGATATTCCAGACCATATGACATCACGCTCAGCACATAAACTGGGGGAAGAAGGAAGGGGAGGGACACTCAGCGGTATGGCATTTGTCTTCTCAAGTAACCGTTACGTGTGATAGAGCCCTGCTTTCCTGGCGATGGCTGAACACCTGCCTGCTGATGGGAAGTAGCAAATGAATTCCTTGTTCTACTTCGCTTGTGTGCACAGCTTTTGCTTTACCTATTGAACTCTCTTTATCTCAACTCATGAGTTTTCTCATTTTTACTCTTCTGATTCTCTCCCCTATCCCACTGGGGGGAAAGTGAGTGAGCGGCTGCGTGGTGCTTAGCTGCCAGCTGGGGTTAAAGCACGACACTAGCCTACAGTGTCACGGTTTATACACTGCTAGCTTACAAGATGTTCTAAATTCAAGCTTTGCAATTTCTGTTGCTGTTTTCTTCACAGATCACCACATGAGAAGTTACATGTAGGCTATTTGTGCAAACCCACAAGCCATTTATACGTTTTTTGGTCAGGCTGATGAAAGAAAGCCGCAGTTCCCACATGGCAGTGGCAGGGGTAGGGTGCAAATATTAACTGAGCTCATCAACCCGCTGCTGCTTCATTCCCACCAGCAGTGCACAGGAACCCACTCGTGTCCCAGCACTCCGTGGTGACACCTGCCCCAACTTCTGTATCATCTCAGGAAGTCCTGGGTTTTGTGGGTTTATGGGTGAGCCGAGACTAAAGAGCCAGCAAGCTCACATGTGTGGTGTTGTGGTGTTGGTCTTGCCAAGATAAGCTGTGTTTGGATCCTCCTTCTCACCTGAGCCCATTCTGCACCACCCGGTTCCTACAGGTTCGCCAGCACGAGCACGCGTGATTACACTCAAAGATCAGCGGCGGCTCAGCCATGTTGAATTCAGGCAGGAGTCGGCCATCCTGAAGAGGAGAGGCATTCAAGAGTGGGTTAGTTGTCTACTCCTGTGACCCCTCCAAATCAGCAGCAGGCAGAAATCGCCAAGTGTAAAAACAGGCCAGACAATCTCAAGGTGGAGGCATGCCCCAACCTCCCCAAAACCACCGTCAGACCTCAACTTCTGCAGCAGTTTTGCTCCACCCCGACAGCGGCACACTCACCACTATCACCGACAGCTAACAAACAGCAAGAGACCATCTAGATTTTTGCTGCCTGGCATCACCCTACGCACCACCAAAAAAATTATCTTACAGTGCTGTGTAAAAAAACAGTGTGCATCATCGTTATTATTGTTTTGCAGTGCTGGAGGGGAGAAGCGGGTGCTTTGTCTGTCTCTGGAATAAAGCCTAAACTTTCAGATTCCAAGGCCAATACGCCCAAGTTCTATGAACCACGTTATCTTCCCAAACACCGTGCCCAAAAAAAGCTGCAATTCCATTATTTACCAGCCATGTAGGATTAAGGAAGTCAGAGACGCAGTTAATCATATTTAACAAATTTGGCTTTTAAGGCTTGGAAGATGTAATCACCTATTAACGTGTAAATAAAATGGCTACAAAGCAAAGAAAGACACCCCTGGGAGAAACTTGTAGAGATTCACAGAACTTCTGATCTTAGCAGAACCTGGCCAAATATTAACCTCAAAACCTCCCTGGGGGATTGAAGCATGCTTACCCAAACAAACCAGGCTTGTGGCCATGCTGCAGTTAAAACATCGTAACTTTCCCTTCATCTGGAAGGATCACCATAAATAAAAGCAGGGAAAAAACCCTCTCTACTACCCTCCCTTTGTTTACATATTACAGCATTTTCTGTGTTGCTCTGAAATGGAAGCTGATTTCACGCATGGATTATTAAAAGCTCTCTATCACACGGGTATAATGAATGGCTCAGTTGGCATGACAGTAACACAAATAAGTAACACTAGAAAAGCTTCCCTAAGCACGCATTTTGTTATTACCGCACACGTCTCAAAGCTGAGACTACAACTTCAGGCATTTTAAAACAGAAAGTAGAGAAGCTGTGCAAGGAACCATCTGTAAGGGACTGTTACAAACCCTGGACTGTGCACAGCTCAGCTCGCAAGCACCGGTCTAACCCAGCAGGAGGTTCTGTGTCCTCACCTTATCATACCAGCAGCGCATACTGAGTTGGCCACACATGCAGTTACTGGAGGAGCAGTCGTCTATACACACGCAATACTGGAAGAGAAGACAAGGTGTTAACTCCACGCCACTCACACGGAACTGAAAGGGCAGCTTCTGTGACTGGATCAGAGAGGAAACCACAAGTCTCTGCCTTCTCCTGCTGCAGCTCCTTAGCCAGAAAGATAACCAGCCTCATCGGTTCAGCGGCATTCTTATCACGTTCTTTATTTCTGTGTGCAATGAACAGCAAAGGATTCTGGCTTGCAGCTAAGGATCCCACACCGAGCCATTCCTCATCAGAGGATGTCCCCCTGTGTTATCAAACCTTCCTCCATGCCCTAGGCGCTGTACTCTGCACTCCAGGACAAAGAAAGCTCCACGGAGGGACCAGAGCTGGGAGATGATGCAACACCATGCCTCAGTCCTCCCCTGCTGCTTGCTTCTTCCCACAGGGGTGCTCCAGCTGGCCACTTCCCCAGTGCTCCCCAAGCCAGCATGGTCCCACCATCAGCTGCTGCGCAACAGGGCTTGGGCACAGGCGGTTCACTCCAGCCACCTGAGAGCTGCAGGGTCACCCTCACCCTATGCTGCCTCACCTCCTCTTTCCCAACCCGGCCCTTCAAGGAGTTCCAGGACAATGAAGACCGTGGCCTGGATGCCACCGTCAGTAGGAAGACAGCACAAGGAAGGTCTCCCAACAGCTCACCAACTCTCCCAATACAGAAGAGAGGAAAAGGACAAATGGGAGCCACATCAGCTAGCACACAGCTGAACACAGAGATTAGCTTAAGTCTCAGAAAGGAAGAAAAGCAGAATCTCATCTCCTAGAGCAGGAACCGGAGTTTAGGACTACAGCCTCAGCTGGAACCTGATGGCAGGAGTAGGACTAGACATTCCCATTCTGAATGCAAAACCTGTTCTGAGGTGTAGGGCTCTGTAACCTCCCTGAATGCACAGACCGTGACAGGAAAAAACACGCGGATACACACAATCCCTCACCTGTAAATGAGTGATGTTTCTATCAATGTCCATCGGGGAGGTGACGCAGTTCTGCGAAACATATTTGTAGTTGCTAGGACAAGGCTCGCTGTCCACTGAATTGATGCAGGGAATCGGGATCCGCTCATAACCCCGGGCGATGTCTCTGTCAGTGGAAGAAAGAGAATTGTCACAAAAAAAAAGCTTCCCCCCCCTGCCCCCAAACAAGGGGCCATTCAAATGCCACCCCGGGGCAGAATTACTGTCTTTGATCACTGAGCATTCAAAGCCTGAAAGCAATTCAGACGAGAACAGAGTTCATTTTTTTCCACCCTGCCTTACAGATTGTTCTTTGTGCTTGCAAATACTTCCATTTGGAGAACGAATTTACAAACCACAGTCTGAATCAGCATGTGCTTAATTCTTCCTAAGCTCAAACTGACCTTCACACTAGTTTAAAAAGCTAAGCTCGCATTTACAGTCCCTTCTTAAACCAGGCTCCCAGCCTCCTCCATGCAAGGGCTCTATTTCATAACCAACAAGCAGAGCCAGCCGGATTCTTACCTGCTCACGACCTTCTCTATCTGGGCAGGCTTGTCAGTAGATGATTCTCTGAGAGTCTTGTTCATCTGTAGGGCCACCCAGACCTGAGAGTTAAGGCTGGAGCACTGTAGCGGAGTCTCGCCCTCCTTGTTCTTTAAAGTGACATCCGAGCCACGGGAAAGAAAGAGACTGCAAAACAGTGAGAAAGGATAAGCATCCCCCAAAACAAACCACGCAACAGGAAAACGAGCTGAATCACATCCTCCAGCCAGCCCTTACGGGACAAGAAAGACTCTGTAGTAGTGAATAATCACCTGAGTTTTCTTTAATAAGAATGGTTCAGCGAATCCTTCTATGTGAAGGCGCTGGCAGAAGCCACAGACTGGAGCTCTAGGCACTCACGAGAGCTCTGGGCAAACCTCGTCTTGCTTCAGGCACAAGTACCTTGCTGGTACCAGCCTGACTTCAGACAGGCTCGATACTCTTTCTGCTGGGGAAAGATACGGGGTGGGAGGAAGAGTAGGCTGGAAATGGAAGAGTCCTACAGGAAGCTGGTATTGGACTTGGCCCTTGTTTATACTCACCAGCTTTTGGTGAGTACACATGATGACTTTATTCATAGTAGTGATGAAGCAAAGCAAAAGCCTTGTTCCCATATTATGCCACACTATTGTAAAAAAAAAAAAAAAAAGCTACAATCAAGGATGCCTGATGGCTTTCTGCTGGGAAGTCTAGGCTGAGCACAGCCCCTCAAGCCCTCTGCCCAGGACTCCAGGACCACATGTTCTCTGATTTTCCTTACACCAGCTCTGGCAGCAGCCAGTGTTTCAGACCCACCACCCCTAGGAGCAGGGCGATGGAAAAACAAGCTTTCCATCCCAATTCTGTTTGCGCTTAAATGGCAAAGGCATTTCAAACGATCTCCTGAGCTTGCCAGCCAGTGCCTAGGTAGGAAGGAGTGAAGAGGGGAAGGGAGAGAAGCGGCAGGGCTGGAGCTGTACTTACACCACACACTCGTAGCGGTTCTCCCTGGCTGCAATATGCAGGGGCGAGTCCCCGTGAATATTCACTGCGTGTAAATCACACTTAGCAGCCAGCAGTATCTCTGCTATGTCGACACAGCCAGAGAAAGCAGCCCAGTGCAAACAAATATTTTCCTCCTGGAAGGAAAGAAAACAGAGTAGAGGCTGTTTAGTGCATCAAAACCCTATTGCTCCGGGACTTCACCATCCTTAGCTCTGCACCTGCAGCACTCAACACGTGGCTTGCTGTCTCCTTCCCTACATTGCTCCTTCTGGCTGGGATTAGCAGGGGGAGCAGGGAAATCTCTGTGCAGACAAGCAAGGAGTTCTCACTCCAGCCGCCTCCGCGCTCCACAGACGGGGAGGCTGCACGCAAAGCGGTCCATCGCCTTCGTTATACGCGCAGGCAAATCATCTGTGTCTAAGCCACAAAACAATCTGGATCAATCCATAAGAGAGGTGACAGACATGAACAAACACGCTGGAAAAGGCTAGAAGCTGAGCTTCCCCAGCCCAGACAGGCAGCAAAGCTAGCATGTCTCCCAGTGCTACAAAATTAAAGAGAAAAAGAGCACAGCGCAAGCTATAGGGAATATGAAGGTGCCAGAAAGCAAACCACGAGCCACAGGGAAAGCAATCAATCCGACTTCAGCATCTCTTAAATACTGTATGTACTCATCCCTCACTAGCAGCACTACAAATAGCTGAACACTCATCTTTTTGATGGAGGTATTTTAAGCGATGATACTCTGTTTTCTGTTACAGTGCAATTTGCAGCACGCTTCGAACTCTTCCCCATGACAAGCTCTAAAGACATCGATTACAACAGCGCAGCGATAGTAACGATCACCTAACTTCTCTCTTTTGTTTTTTTTTTGAAAGCAAAAATAAAGCACATCTTTTAGTCATCGCAATTTAACTTAGATTCTTCCTTAAATGAGGCAGCTATTGACATTCAGCAGGGAGCGGGGAGACCTCTTTCTATACAGCTTCTGCCTCCCATGATGGTAACAGAGAGAGAAAAAAAAACCCTAATCAGTATCACGTACCAATCTACAGAAAAAATGAATCCTGTCGATTGCATGCCACATGCTGCTGCTCAGACAGCTTACAACACCCGGACTCTCTCCTCTGCCTGGCATCGGCCGCGGCCCAACAGCAGCACAACGACAATCACAAGCCCTTCTCCCAGAGTAGGATGTTTCCCAGCACCAGTGACATTGCTGCTCAACGACTACAATCGGGAGACACCCAACACAGGAACAGTAACAGACATGCGACACACACAGCTGCTAAGAGGGTATTTCTCTTTCAAGTAAATTGTTGACTGAGCTGATCTGATTTTCATCATTTAACGTGTGATCGTGTAAAAGGTAGCCAAAGGCTCCTGTGACAGATCAAACAAGCCAGCTTTGTTCAGCGTCAGCACTAGGGCTCTGAAGCAATGCAACAATCCCCAGAAGCCCCCTCTCTCGCCTTAACTCTTGCTTTTAGGAACGATATCAGATCCGGACCTGCCTGGGAACTATCTAAGCTACCAAGGAAGTCGAGGCTCCTACCAAGAAAGGGCTTCCAGACTGGGGACAGCGACTCCTCGGGAGCAGCTGGAGCCTTTCTGAGCCTCATGACACAAACATGCCAACACCTGCTCCTGCTAGCACCGAAGACACAAAACGAGGCATCTGGGAAGACAAATACAAACCAGCCACTTCTATCTCTTGGATTCAGAAAAGCACTGGCAGCCTTGCACAAGGAAATACCATGAGGTGTGCCAGGGGGTGAACCGACGGCGGGGTAGGTACTTTGCTCTAACAACTCTGTGCAGAAAGCAGGGAAGCCAGTTACCCCTCATTTATCAAACTATCTCATATCGACAACTCAAAGCACTCCAGTTCATACCCAAGCCTGTCTTGCAGATGCTTCTTGGGTTTTAATATCCTTAGAGACAGAAATGAAAAAATGAGAAACACATTATTAAGAAAGAAGAGGAGCAGTGCTGATATAATTAATCTCCAGAACAGAAGCCTGGATGCTTTCTCCTTTTTTCCTCCCAGTCATCTCCCTTCTATCTTCTCAGTTTACTTGAAAATCTCCATGAAACCGGCTGGCACAGCCTGACACGCGGTGCTGCCCGGCCCACGGAGCTCCCAGGTACTCCACCTGGAGTCAGACCCCCTCAGGTACAGAGCGCATCCCACTCGAGCAGGATTTAGGGAGGTGAAGAGCAGACCAAGAGCCAGTTCCAGCATGCTGAGCCACCACTCTGGCCACGCTCTGTCCACACTGGTGGCTCTGTGCCTGTTATGTCTAGGAAAAGCCAGGCTTGCAATACTTGCTGGCAGGGCGTCCGCACAATCCATCTGGAAAACATGAGTACAAGCTTGTGCCCCACAAAAGGCACGCAGGATGCTCCTAACCCACGCCCAGTGACCAACGTGGAGCTGGTAAGTCTGGACTCAAGGGGGATCTGCCCAGTGCAGTGTCCAACTGACAGCACGGTGGGCTGAGGTGGATTAGAAGCAGCGAGGCACAGAGCTGACTACAGCCTGCAGCATGACATACAGCATCCTTACGGGCTACGTCAGAAGAGTTGCAGGAAAAGGATTTATTGTCAGCTTGTAAGCCTTCTTCCCTGAACATGCAGGAAAATTCTCCTACCAGACACTGCCCCAAACCACCTGTGTCAAGGGAGCACCACACCTCCCTGCACTGAGCCCGAAATGTGCCTCCTCGGGCTCGTTTGGCTTTTGCGCAGAGATTGTGGCTAATTTCCAAAAGATTCCAGGAAGAACCTTACATTGTCACGGATGTTGATGTCCGACCCCTTCGCAAGCAGCAGCTTCACCAGCTCAATATGCTTGTACTCGGTGGCCCAGATCATCGGCGTCCAGCCTCCATCATCCTGGGGAGGGAAAGGAAAGGGTGAGACACGCAGAACAGGCCATCTCCTGCTGGCTTCACGAGTTCCTCGGCAGCCACAGCAGGTGCACCTTGCCTGGGAGCCACAGACCCCTTCCCACCCCACATCTGGCTCATTGCTCTCCTTCGGACTACGCTGCCGCAGGGTCCCTCAGGGTCCCGCAGTGCCCAGTGCAGCTCCACTCAACGCGACTCAGCAGGCTGGAGTTTATCTGCAGCTCAGCACACTGGCAATGGATCTCCAGGGCGTTCAAACACAGCTGACCGTCCAAATGGCACAATGAACACCCGGCTCGCGTTAAAGCTCTTACAAAGCTCCCTGAGCAGCCCGGAGGAGTTGGCCTTCCTCCAGAATGAGGAACACCGATGCAGCACTGCCTCGCCCCACAGCAATGGATACGCTCTGAAATGCTGAGTGCCCAGCCTCCACCCATCCCACAGCACGTCCATGATCCCACCCCGAACTCTCCGAAGAGGAGCACAAGGACACCCTTGGGGAACAGGTTCCGCCAGCACATCCAGGGTCAAGGAGAAACTGTAAGAACTGTAAGAAAAGTTTTCATGAGGTCCATGGAGGGGACCGCCTTCTCTGGCAAGCCGAGATGCCCATGGCACTGTTGCCCTACGATGTTCTTTAGGTCCCCCCCAGCAGCAGGACGGTATTTGAATAACCACCGCGCAGACAGCGCGCTGCTGAGCCTCGGCTCCCTGACCTGCGCAAAGCAGCTTTTGCCCCTCGCAGAAAGGCCTCACCTGGCAGTTGACATCCATCTTCCCGCTGGAGAGGAGGTACTGAACAACCTCGTAGTGCCCCTTCTTGGCAGCCAAGTGCAGACACGTGGAGCCTTCCGCATCCTGGACACAACCACAGAACAAGCGTTCAGGAGACCCTTCCCAGTATTTCCCACATCTGCACGACACTAGCAATGCTTAGGAAGAGCAGAGGAGTTCACAGATGAAGCAGAGGACTCCAAAAGCCCCTGTCCTGCTGCTAGGAGGGGAGAGAATAGCAGCAACCAACGCCAGCACGGAGCAGAGGGCGCTTCACACAAAGCTCAGAGGTGAAATCTGTGCAGAGTAGGAGGCTAAGAGTGCAAAGGCTACAGGAACAGGCATCTTCGCAAAGCCAAGGGAAGGTGCCAGCCATAAACCCTGGCAGATTGATGCTCCCCATCCCCAAGAGACCCTCTCAAACTCTTCTCCACGTCCTGGAGAGCCAAGAGGAGGCAGAAATCCCTTACAGAGACAGAGCTTGCACTTTGCATCAGGAAAGTAGCCTTGTCTCAACCCCAAATGCTCCGTTTATACAGGTTTTTTTTGCACAAGGCCTTATCCCAGCACCTGGCAGCAGGGCAAAGGGTTCTCCTGCACAAGGGCTGGGAGCCCCCTGAGAGACCAAGTCTCCAGGGTGCCCACAGCAGTCTGCAGAGACAGGAGATAAAAACGACAATGAAGGTTGAACGGAAAAATGCCTCTGGGAGCTGAGAACACAGGTCTGGTGGAGACGGACAGGCTGTGAGTCATGAGAGACACTCCCACACCAAAGGTCTCAGCTGGAGCTTGAGTTTTATCAGGCGCTTATATGCCAAGCGCTTAGCACATAGCAAGGCCCAGAGACCAGGAAACCAGGAGGAGGAAATGAAAGACTGAAAAATCAAAACGACTTCTTCCTGCTAAGCCCCTGGAAGCAACATCAGAGGTGAGAGCTTTCGGATAGTGCCAAGAGGAGAGCACAGCACAGGGCTAGGGAGCAACCCTTTGAGCAAGGACAGGACCCAGGCAGGCTTCTTGGGGTAAAGAAGGGGTTTCTACCGCCCAGAAGTGCCTGTCACACCTGAATAATGCCACAGCTCTCCCCTTAGCATGAGCCAAGAGCAGCTTCTCAACCCCACGGAGAGCAGGCATATCTTGATACAAAGTTTCTGTAGGTTTTGAGTGGGGCTTTTACATCCTATTCGCAGGATCAAGAGCTTCACCCTGGGGTCTGAGAAGCTCCCACCTGTCCCACCATTGTCCCCAGCAGCCCTGCAGGGCCAGGCTGGGCGGGCCCGGCACACACCTGCCCCAGATCACGTCCGGATTTCTCACCAAAATGGCTGGGGATGACTTTAAAATGCAATGTTGCTGCTTTCAAAAAGATGACTAATTTGGTGCGAGAAACTAATTAACATAATAAACTAGTCTAGACTTCAGACGTGATCTCAGGCTTCTAATTTGCTTTTGCAAGCTCAAGATTTTTTACCTCCCTTTTACCTTTAGAACCAAAAAACCTCTTTTCTCCTACACATGAATAAACCAGGTGAGAGACATCGCTCCAAGATGCTTGGGACAGCGGTCAATACAAACCTGCAGGTGCCTGTCCTGTCCTGTCTCCCTTCCTGGCTCAGAACCAGGCTCCCAAGGATCCATTTAAGGCTCGGGGTGGGCAGCACTGGATATCTTGTGCAATCCTCCTGGCCCTGCCAGCTCCTTCGCAAAAAGAGCATCCCAGCCCGGCCGTACGCCCCAGGATCAGCCGAGGAGCGTGCCAACAGCAGCAGGTTGTAACAATAAGAAGTTCACGTGGGGAGGGTTCCTGTGCTCCAAATAGCATCTGATTTATGGGACTAATAAACGACTTGTCTATTTTCCAAGACTGCAAAGCAACCAGAGCATGCTAAAGGCAAGCAGACAGCTGCATTTTATTGTATTTGTTGAAATTGAAGGGTAGGGTTTAAAGATGGGTCCAATTTTGCCACTGCGGCGTGACTGCAAGAAACCACACATCAGGCCTTTGGAAAGCAAAACTTCCTCTGTCATTTTCCCTGGCTTGGCAAGCACCTAATTACCAGCCCAACTGAAAATGTCACCTCAAAAGTCTCATTATTAGAGCCTACAGAAAAGGAAACTCTGAAATCAAGCTCCAAATTCACTGCAATGGATTTGTGACACTACTACTTAGCGGCCCCATAGGAAACCAGGTACCCTCTACGTCTGGTGCCACAAGCTAATGTAGCAAGCGGCAGCACTTGCCCCACTCTGCTCACAGCCAGGGCCCTGCATCGCTAAAATGATAACCACGGCCTCGCCAAGCCTTCACATCCCAGACAAGCAAGTTCATTTCCCCTCCGCCTGTGCACTTTCACTCAAGACAAGAAAGAAACAGTAGACAGAGGCTTCTACAGGAGAAAAAGATACGGAATAAATTGTTACCTTAGGATCTACTAGTGCTCCAGCCTTGATAAGGTATTTCACAGTTTCCAGATGGTTGTTTTCTGCTGCTTCCATCAGCGGGGTCCTCTGGTCTTCAGAGCAGGTGTCTATATTAGCGCCAGCCTGTTACGGGGCCAAGGCAAACACAAGGACAATTACAACCTTGCTGTCAGCAGAGGAAGGATGTGGGAACAGAGATTTAGCAGCAAGTTTTGAAGGCATTCCAACTTCACCTGTTTTGGAAAGCAGCACACACTGCCTGCTCCCTCTCTACAGCCCGTAACCGGGGCATAAGGAAGCCCATTGTTGGTACTAAATAACTCTTGTTGTTAATGCATTTTGTACTTCTACTGCCTGGATATTGCAACAATTTGGAAAAATCAGCCTCCTCCTTTTTCCAGCACCTTTGGTTTTGGTCTATCACATCTACAGACACAATGAACAAAACAATCAGCTCTTCCCCATGTCAGAAGCAGTAGGAACAACTTGCAGATTGCAACAGAGGTAAGAGCTGTGAAAAAACTCTGGAGCTTGGCTAACTACTGCTCTTGAAGTCAATGGTAAAATTTATACAGAGGTCTCAGCATGCATTCAGTTCAACACGGAGTGCCTTGGACCAAAACCTCACTCTTTTCCAAACCACTACTGTGCCACATCTCAGAGACAGCACAATTCCTGGCAGTCACGCATGCACACACACGCACGGAGCACAGGCCTGTTTACAGCAGCGACACGCTGACTCAGGTTCACCCGGCAGACGGAGTTGGCCCCACTGCTTCCAGGTGCCTCCCAGTGAATGTATGTTTTGATGACTTTTAAATAGCTAGAGCTATTTCAACCAGACCAGAGAAGCAGCATTTCAAGTTTAACAAGCTGAGGACATTCCCAGCCAAATACTGTGCTCCTGCAGTAACCAGACATCAGGGAAGAGACAAGATGAAGGATTTTGGAAACAAACCAACCCTACTGATACCCCATTCAACTTGTTTGTCATATCTCGCAAATTTTGCTCCTTTTGCTCATACAAGTCATTCTGTTGTCTTCACGTGCAGTACAGCTTAAGTGAGTGAGAGCAGCAAGGCTGGCCCGTAGCTGCACCTTCAAACAAATTTTGAAAGCCTCTGACTCCAGATGCTGAAACGCAACATCCCAGCAGGCTCAAAGACGTGGCACTGCTGCTTTCTCAAAAGCCCTTTAAGGTCTCTCAGTCACACAGGGTAAACAAAACACACTTCCAGTCACTCCAGACGATGTATGCCAGTACTAAAAAGAAAAACTCTTAACTTTTAAATCTTTCTTTTTTCTTCACATCATTCTGCAGTGGGTTCAACGAGAGCATGCCTATGTCTTTGATCATCTTCCCTCAGTTAGAATCCAAACCTCAGACAATAAGCCAAACTTGCATCTTTCCTTCTCTCCTTTCCACATGAGGGATGTTTACAGTGTAGAGGAAAATCCTCCTCAAGTTACCCAGGTTCTGACAGAAGGGAAGACATCGTCTGCTAGCTTCCCAGCTCCAGAGCCCACCTGCCCTCGTTACAAAGAGAACCTGGCAGCAGCTTGCAGATCACCTGCAGTCTGCCAGCGGTCAGGCTGTGCTGGCACATCTGGCAGTGCTGCTCTGCTGGGAGTGCTCAGGCACACAGGTTCCCACACGCTCCACAGTGCCCTGCATCGAAGCTTCACGTGCTCACTGCCCGCAGAGTGAAGCTTGCTTGGAGAACAGTCTAGAAGGACAGCTTCAGTCATCTTCTCTAACACCTCATGCTACTTCCCTCCACTCCTCCCTCAGCAAACCCTGAGAACAGGGAGGTTTTTATAGGAGAAATCAGGACTGATTTCAAAGTGTGCTTTAGCCATGTGGGGCAGGAGACCCAAATCCACAGAAAATTGCTTGTCCAGAAGAACATAAGTGGAGACAGACCTGAATCAGCATATGGCAGATGTCCACGTGGCCAGACTCAGCAGCAGCATGGAGAGGGGTTCTCTTGCTCTGATGTTCCATTTTAAAATTAGGGTCAATTCCATCCACTGAAAAATAGAGCGGAGATGCTTTCAACTATGATTCAGAGATTAGCGAAAAGCGTAACAGGAGAACCAAGTCTCAGCTAAAGGCTTTTAAAGGATGGGTTCCCAGCCCATCCTCAGCCCTTCTCACAACTCACTACGCATTCAAGCCAGAAAGCTCTCAGGGTAGTCCCATGGACATTCGATATGCAACAGACCTCACACCAAAAGCTTCAGGAGCACCATGGAATTTAGTATTTTTAAGGCATTACAATTTCTACACAGGCCAACTCCCTCAGACTCACAGTTCCCTGTCTCTCCATGTAATATAAGCAAAAACCACTGGTGACAGGACAAGGGGTAATGGTTTTAAACTGGAAGAGGGGAGATTCAGACTAGGTATAAGGAAGAAATCTTGTACATTGAGGGTGGTGGAGCACTGGCTCAGGCTGCCCAGAGAGGTGGTGGATGCCCCATCCCTGGAAACATTCCAGGCCAGGTTGGACAGGGCTCTGAGCAACCTGATGTGGTTGGAGATGTCCCTGCTCCTGGCAGGGGGGTTGGACTGGGTGGGCTTGAAAGGTCCCTTCCAATCCAAACCATGCTATGAACACCATAAAAGGACAAAAAGGGAAAAAAATGCTGTTTAAAGCAACACAGAAGTTGGAAACAACAAAAAGTCAGTACTACCTGGCCTTTTTGTGTCACCATTAGTAAATGCAATTAATATTAGCAATCCTCGTTGCATCCCTGCAAACACAGGGCTCAGTGGATGGAGCTTCTCCTAACACAAGCTCGGGGTCTGGCCAGAGACTCTCACAGCTGTGCAAAGACTGGCAGATGATGATGACTGCCAGAGAAAGATGTCTGGGCATGATAACACGTTGCATATGATGAGGCCGTAGTTAAATATCAATGAACAACATTTCTGTGCTATTGAAGACACAAACAATGAAGCTAACACTTGCTAAAAGAAAAAAGAAGAATCTGATAAATGAAAATAACAGAAAGCATCCAAAAATGTACTGCAAAGTACTGGAGTGGAAAGGAAATGACCCCAAGGAAACGTTGTGTCCTTCAAAGGAGGAGAATCCTCAGGATTATTTGCTGGTATAAACAAGTTCAGCAGCTCAAAGTCATCTGGTGACAGAGAACTACGTACCCCCAAAACAAACCCTGTGTACGGAAGGGCTCTTCCTTCCCGCTGTCTTGCTGATGGGTCTCACCTTAAGCTAACTCCCATCTTTTAACCTCTCTACCGGATACAAACACCCAATTATCCCACTGCGTGGAGAGGAAAGGCTCTGTCAGACTGGAAAAATCACATGTAGGTCGTTTGGGGACAGAAACAGTTTCTCTGGATAAAACCACGCCCAAATGCAGAAACAAACTGGGAACAGGTGCACATTTCACAGAAAGATGAAGCCTTTCCAATGACACATCACTTGCAAAAGTGGTTTTCTCCTCCAGCTCCACTCACAAGGGGCAGTGGGGAATATGACGTGCTGCCATGCTGGGAACTGGACCCCGGCAGCTGCCTGGCAGGAGCTGGGAGTACTGCCAGACACGCAGTGTCCTGGGAAGGAGCCACCTACCCAGCATAAGCAGGACTTTTTGCAGCTCTCCTTGCCTCGCAGAGAAGTACAACTGCTTTGGATGGAACCGTAACTTCTTGGGTCTGCAGCAGTGGGGAAAAGAGGCACAGTCAATACTCACCAAAGAACACTCCCAGCATTTCACCCCTACCCACTGCTACCCCATGCAAAACACAAGAACACGAAGCCTCCAGAAGGTCTTAAAACTCCCAGCTCCAACCACAGACAGCCTTGTTCTAATGACAGCCCTATCTCTTCAGTGCTGCTCATGAACAAATTCTGGGTCTTACTACTGTAAACAGGAACTCCTAGCACTTACAGCTGCGGTTGGAGGGCCACTGAAAAACTAAATCCTCCAGATAAATCAGTGAGACATTTAGAGCTGTAGCTGTTCTCTTCAATCAGTAATCTGTTGGGGGTGGCAAATGACCGAAGTGAACAGAGGTCTGAGCGGGGCCAAAAATCCAGAGAAGCTAAATCTCAGTTTTCTCTAGGTTAAGCAACTTTGCTGGGAACCAGAGAGACCCAGCGGTCTTTTTCTTACTTTTCGGAGTCCAGGGCAAACAGGGCACTTTCCAGAGTTTCTTTAACTGGTCCCTGGGTCAGGCTAGTAGTAGGCTTTGGAAAAACTGAAGACCCAGCCACGTCAAACCCCTCAGCAGCCGAACTTTCTGGCTTGTCTTCCTCTGACAATCGCGTTCCGGTGCCACTGAAGAGAAAAAATGAGAGACAGCCAAAGCACAACCATTAAAAACACACAGCAGTGTATATCTTATGCTGAAAAAGGAAAGGAAATGGATTCTAGATACAGATAAGCGTAAGTGAAATTGAAACACAAACCAATATATTTTACAGCCTTTTTGGTAAGAACCTGTCCCAAAAAGGAGTTGCGCTGCCCTGTGATTACATTTTGATGTACTGTGTGCTACAGGAAACCCAAGAACATGGGGCAAGTCATAAAAGCCATCATAACAAGATCAGATTGGACAGGAAGTCAAGGCAGGGATGGCTTGATTCTGTATTCTCCTCTGTGTTCTGATCCTCTCCTTATATTTGAGCCCATTGGTGTTATGGCTAGGTACCACATGAATTTCCCTGTCACTAAGCAGACCTAGCAACATCAACTCATTCCCCTGTTATTCCATTCCTAAAAATAAGAGGAAGGAATGGGTTTAACTCCTAAACTCCTCCTATCTTCATAGCCTCTGCCCCAGCTCTCCCTGTGGCTGCTGTGCTCTCCTACAACACAGCAAGCAAGACAAAACACACTTGCAGATTGCTGCAGCTGCAGAGCAGGTCAGATTTTGCTTCCCAGAGCAGGACCAGATAGCACTTTGCTCCATCAGGAGAAGCACAAGTGTTTAAATGCAAAGCACGGTCTAGCACGAGGTTTGGGATCGCCACGTGTTCCCAAGCTCACCTCCCCGTCGTGGTGTCCGCCCTTCCCTCCACAGCCACTGGTTTCTGCTGCTCGTAGGTCAGTGACACTGTTGAGGTTGTGTCTGCTTTTGCTATTGTCACCTCCTTTGCCTTGGAGGCGTCTTCCCCACAGTGTGGGCAGTAGCTCATGTCGTTGACCTGGGAGGCACAGTTCTTGTGGAAACGGTGGGAGATGCTGCTCTCCGGCTGACACTCCATGAAAGTGCCCTGAAAAAACCACAGAGAAGAAATTCACATCTTGGTCACTGCATGCCTTACCCCTTCTACATGCTTCATCCGCAGATCTCCTCAACACTTCATTCACCACCACTCTTGTCCCTGGCGCTCCAATACAGTAAGCAAGCACTGCCACTTCTTTAGAAGAGAACAAAACTAAGGTAACGGGGAAAAAATTCACTTGATTAGGGACTGCAAAGCAAGTTTTGTAATTGCACTTGGGAAACAGAACCAAGAAGTCCCAATTTCCAGCTCTTTCCTCTAGCAGTTGAAGTTCTTACGTTTCTAGAAGTGCCAGTGTACTGTAAGGACGCCCCTAAAACTGGAAAAGAAAACCTCAGACCTGCGTGCTGAGCCAGCATTAAAACTCCCTAACAAAGCTGCGCACAAACCATTGAAGGACCTACATTGATGTAATTAAATCAGCTGTTAATCCCAGTATAACCTAAAGCATGGACTCCTCTGCTTGGGCCAGCCCCGTATTCTGTTCAACCCCAATAATGTGGCTGACTGCTCATTCAGCAGATTTGGGCAACTCTTATAATTAATTTCCCTTTCCAGCGAAGACCTCCAAACTGCACTGAAGGCACCCAGAACTCCTCGTATTAGTGCGACCTGAAGCCCTGCTGCGCTGTGTGTTATCAGTGGTGGGTAGCACAGACACTCCCAGGATCATCTGTAGGAACTGCGACAATGTCACTCAGACTAAGAACCTGTAAAGAAAGGCTACTTAAAACCCACTCCTTTCCTGAATTCATGGTCCTCCCAAGCCATCTAATTAACTTTATTTCAGCTTCGTAAAATGCCTTTAAGGGTTTTGGGGATTTTATCTTTTAAATGATCTTTGACTCAGCATGAAAACCCAGGACGCTCCACTTATTATCATTACAATAATGCTCGAGACTGCCATAACATCTTTCATTGAGTCATCTTGAAGAACACTAGCATCAGAGAATTAAGCCTCCCCAGCACCCCATGAGGCTCTCAATTGGTGTTTTTCAGCTTTACCAACAGGGAAACTAGGATGCTGACGACTCAAAGGACTGGACCAATGCTATTAAAAGCCTCAGTGGCAGAGGTGGAAGAAGCAGCAGGAGGTCTCAAACCCTGCCTTGTTCCAGTGCCATCACTCAGGTTCCCTGTCAAAACCCTCATGTGTAGGCTGGGGGACAGAACCTCTCTTGTGTACACAGATTCATTTACAAATCAAGCTAATATGATTTTTGATGTGATTGATCTGTACAAGGAAAGAAAAAAACCTGTTGTTTTGAAGAAATTCCTAAGGCAAGACTTCCAGTGCCTGAAATCCCAGTGAAAACCCTTCAGTAGCACCCCTTGGGGTCTCCAGGAAGACAAAGGTGACAATTGCAGCTACCCTCACACACATTACTGTTGAAAACACCACCTGATGTGCTGTGGAACGAGGTGGAGCTGATGCCAGGAAGTCAGTAAACCCCTTTAGGTACCATCTCCACCTCCAGCTCTTCCAGCTACTGCAACAGGTACCCCCTTCCCTAGATCGAGAGCACGGACTTACTGCAGTGCAAAAGTATCCACAGCCAGGGCAACACTGGTGTTTCACCATCCTCCCTCTATGGTCCTCACACAGCACCAAAAGCTGGACTTTGTTAGACGGGCGCATCAGTTCATACTTAACCACACTGTTTGTGCATCGGCCCAGCTGGAACAGGAGAAATTAAAGGAAATGAAATTACTGGAGACCAAAACACTGTCTGTGCTTGTGCGGAGGAAGATTTTGCACACTGCCTTGATGAGCCCTGGCTTTTTCACAGTAATTCAAATGTGTGCCAGATAGCATTAGCAGTGCAGCAGGAAGCTGTGAAAGCTGCTCTCACAGGAAGAAATGCATCATTTACTAACTAACATGCATGTGGACCCTCAGTGTTTTGTTCCTTGCAGGAAAAAAAAAAAAATTGTAACTGGAAATACGCAACAGCCAAGCAGCCGCAGAAGGGGCAGTCCCACGGGCCTGACTCACACAACATACGCTCTCCTTTTGCCAGGAAGAGCGAGTGTCAGCGACCAAGAGAACAAGACCATACACACTAAATCTTGTTACTGTTCAAAAGTATAAGTCACAGGAAGATAAAGCGAAAAATAATTGGCTCTTCATTGCCAGCGAAGTTATCGTCTGTACTGGTTCCAGCACTGGCCCCTGCCCAGACCACAGGGATGAAGAGCCAGGCTTTCACCAGAGCTCAACTACAGCCACATTCTGAGCATGTTTTCCGAAGCATTTCACCAATGTATACCTCTGGGCTTAAAACGCTGCCTTCTTGAGCACCACCCCGTTCTGTTAACGACAGCAGGCTCCGTAACCAGGGTTCACTTTTCCCAATCCGTGTTCCTCGCCCTGCTGCGTCAGAAGGATCAGCGCTTCCTCCTGCTGCCCCCATTCATACGTCTACGACACTTTCGCATCCCAGTTACCACCTGCTAGCATGATGTGACGCTGTTTGGGTTCTGTAAATTCCTCCTGATAATAGCCCTACTCTCCCCAGACGCTTGGCAAAGGACATTTATAAACTAGAAGTACAAACATGAAACCCTGCTACGAGGAAACAGCCCTACCGAAACCTGGGCATGGTTCACCGCGCGCTCCCACCACGAGCAGAGGAGTCCATCAGGAACACGGTGCCTGCTCATCACCAACACACCGGCCCACTGGTCTAGCTGAGGTGTGATTTGCTGCTTTTTCTCAACAAAACTAGACTCTCTCTCTAATTTTTTTAAACACCACTTCTCCTGCAGAATCAACACCCCTACAGAGAAAGAGACCGGATTTAACCTGGCCTCATCATTCAGCCCTAGCATCTCTGATTCAGCTTACCCAAATCCCAGCTGCAAGTCTACCTGTGGTGTGACACCTCGGCTACCCTGATCGCCACCAACACGCAGACCCAGGGGCTGCAGCGCTGGCAGGAGAGGACCACTGCCTTGATTTTTACTTACAAGCTGAGGAGATTCGATTAACAATTGAAAGCTGCACTGCCCATGTGAGGAAGTCCCTACACTACTATGTCACATTGTATTATTTGTTAGAAACTCTAAAAAAGTATGAAATGATTAATTGCTATTTTCTGACTATTGAGAGTGCAGCAGGGTGCTCATAATTATTTATAACATTCTCCAAGGACACGACAATTTGGAGAACCCACCATTCACACGTATAATATCCTTATAACACCTCTGAGTCACTTATCACACTATGAAAAATAATCTAACATAAAGCACGGCCCTTGCTATTCCTCTCTCTGGTTTATCCGGGGCAGAACTGTCAAACCGCCGTACACACGAACTAACAGAAGCAGAGCTGGGCTGCTCCATCCACCCTTCTCCTGGGATCTTACAGAACTAGAGATAATCTCACTCCTTGTCCTACCACCAGCAAGTACCAGAGTGCTGCAGTGTGACTGCAGCTCGGCTGAAGCTCAAAAGAAACCCACGTGCCTCCCAGGAGAAGGAGGATCTCCAGAGCATGTTCCTGTCCTGCAGTCTCACCTTCCAGACTCCGGGAGGGAGTCACTTCTGCCACCGACTTCCACAGTTCTGGAACCAGTAAAGCCCAACTAGCCCAGCTGTGATCGACTGAAAGGCATCGAGTGCAACCGTCTGACACGCCAGTCAGACCTGGAGGCTGCGCAGGGTTGCCAGGACATGGGGAGCGTTGAAACAGAAGCCTCTTGGGGGAGGAGGGGAGAGGAAGGCTGGGGCAGACTAAGCCGGCGGGGGGCATGCCAAGTTCCTGAAACTCAAGAGCTGGCTACGGAAAGGTTTGCATCAGCTCCTTCATAGGCAAGGGAAACCAGCTCCAAGCTTCCTCCGATTGGCTTTTCTCACTTTGATGCATGCTAATGTATTTTAGCCCACTTGGCCTAAAGTGTGTCTGTTACATCAACTCCATCCAGCTGCACACGCCAGGACAAGCAGGAGAGATCTACCCAGCGCCTCCCCAACTGCAGACCTCACCACCTCCTCCTTTCCGAGTGGCTTCAACCTGACTGTGGGACACGTGCAGAGTGCTGGAGCCCTCGTCTTAGCGAGCAACACCAGTGGTTTCCTAGTCTAGCATGCTGCAGAACCGCTGCGTGACCCGACACACGTTTCCCGCGCAAGTTTTTATTCTTTATGTCTTTGTCCTCAGCAGAAAAGTCTGCGAGAAGCTGAAAGACAGGCTCCTACCTCGTTATCTACGCTCTCCGTGGCCATGCACTGGTTATTGGCTAGCGTGGTGATCTCTCTGCTTTTGGGCGTTTCCATTCGACAGCTACAGAGTGGGACTTCCTGGAGACCATCTACTTCCAGTGCTTCGGGACCGTTGGAAAGACCTGGAGTAGAGAAAACCCGTAAATCAAATCCGAAATAATCTTCCAGGAGAAGGGACCAGTCCACCAACACCTGCCATGTCCTGTGGCATCTTCCCATTCCATGTCCTGAAATGCTTTCAAGGCATTATCTAAACCTTGTGAAAAAGACCTCTTTTCTATACCACCTGGAGTTTGCAAAAGCATCCCATACTTTTCCAAGTCCAGCCACACTACAGGTGACCGTGCTGAAATCAAGAATAGTAAGTTGAGAACAGTTTGCTCCAAGAAAACCTCAACAAGAAAAAGCAACGATGGGGTACAGATTTTTTTATCAGCCTGTGTCTCCTCCTCACCTGTCCCACAACACTGTGCTCTGGCACCAGAGAATTTGAAGGAAACCACCCAGAGGTGGAGATTTGAATAGTTAGTGGAGTGATAAATAGAGAAGATCAGGGGAGCACAAACTTCTATTTGCAGAGGCTTATTACACAGATGGGAAAACAAAATTCCTGGGACTATTCAATCTCAGCCAACCAAGAACTATTTATTTTGGAAAGAGAACAAACCAGTTTCAAGAAAGCAGCAAGATGCTCACATGTTCTTGCTTTCTCTTTATCTCTTTCTCTCAGCTTTTGAACATTTCCAAACCTATTTAAAGGTGGATAATGGCTTTTGAGGGGGCTTACTGCCAAGAATGGGGGCACAGAATGAATGTTCTTGTGGCTCCTCTGGATTTGACTCAACCACTGGGTTACCCATGATTGCAAAACACTGGCCTAATGACAAAGGGGTTGCTTTTAGTCCTACACTCCTATTCCAACCCTAGACAGCAGTAGCATCTCTTTGCAACATTTTCATTACAGAAGCACATCCTCAAACATTTGTCTTTGGTTCATCCCAAAGTGTCCCAAGTCTCCCTTACCCAAGCACGCTATGAGATCGAGTCCCAGTGAGAAGGAACTATGCTGCTATTTTTTAAGCTTTTGAAAAGAGAATAATTTTGCTAAAAAGTTTCACAGGTTAACTTCATTCCTGAAGGAGATTCCTCTTTAGCTGCCCTCTCTTCCCCCGCAGCACCCTGCCCTTGGCTGTGACCCTACCAGCCAAGCACAAGCCCCGTTCATCTTGTAAGGAGTTTCCCTCAGCCAACAAGTTGCAAGCTCAAGCCTAGAGAAGGGATGGGAGATTTCAAGACATACAAGCAGAGGGAAAGCCCTCGCAGTTTTCATGTAAAATCTTGTCAAGATCTTAAAGATTTAAGAGCTTTCTCTAGTACCACAAATCACAAAGCCCATTGCTCGCCTTCCAAGCTGTCACTTTCATAATCTTTTTGACATCCAGAGGCTCTGGTGAAAGCATCGCTCATCCATCCCAACCCTCCCTTGGTGGCGAGCACTCCCACTCGCTCTTTGATGTGCCTCCATCAAAGAGCCAGACAACCTCTGAAAGCGAAAGAGCGACGGGGGACAGACGGACGGATCCGGGTCAGCAAGGAGGCGCTGGACCCAGGGCAAGCTCAGCACTGGGAACAGCGGCCGGTGGCGAGCACCCAGGAACAAAGTCCTGGAGTTGAACAAGAGGATCCTGGGGGGCACTGGGGATGCTCAACCAGCCTCCTTCAACGGAGGGGAGCTTGAGGGCTGGGACAGCACCTTGGGCCCCTTGCTGGGCGTCCTCCCGAGCTGCCCCAACTGCACCCCAGCCCCATCCCTATCCCTGTCCCCAGAGTCCCGGTCCCTCCGCCGCCGCCAGGGGGCAGCCGGGCCCCCCGCTCGCCGCCCCGGCAGAACAAAGGCCCGGCCCGGCCTGCGCGGCCTGGCCCGCGGGGCCCGCCCGCCGCCGGGCCTCCCCACCGCCCCCCGCGGGGCCCGCCCGCCGCTCACCTCCCGCCGGCGAGGAGAGGATCCCCTTCACCCGGAGATCCAGGGAGTCCAGGGACACCTCCATGTACTCCATGCTGTTCTCCTGGCCGGGGACCTCCCTGCCTCCCAAAGACGGTTTATAGGCTTCGGCACCTAGATGGAAACACGCTTATTTACACAGCTAAAATAATAATAAAATAAATAAATTGTGGGCAAGCACGTGCGGGTGTAAGGGCCACATTTAAGCGAGCAGGCTGTATGCGGGCTCCTCAGAGAGGCCATGAGTCCAGATGCACATGGAATTCTGAAAATGCAATATCTGGGTACATATGGCATGACTGAGCTCTTATTTCCTCCCCGGTCTGAGCAGACACATTTTTAACTTCCACTTAGGCAGGTAACAACAACAAAGAGGAATAAATGAGACAATTAAGTTCTGCCTCTGCAAGGCACATTGCCCGCTGCTGTACTGCAATGGCAGCAGGAGCCTCAACGGCACAAGGAAGGGATGAGACCACGGCTCAGCGCGGCCGCCCGGCTCCGGCTGCTGCCAAGGGCTCCCGGTGCACTCCGGCCAGGCAGAGCGAGCCGGCTGGTCACGGACATCGTGAAGAGGATGAGACAGGTGACATTCAGCTTAATGGGAGGGGAAAAACATAAAAGCCAAGTTCTGGATCTAAGTGAAGAAAGCTGCTGCTGGGAAGAGATCACATGGGGACCCCTCGTTTGGAAGAGATTGCATAGGTATCCCTCATTGGGAAGAGATCGCATGGGGACCCCTGGTTCACAAGAGATCGCATGGGGACCCCTTATTGGGAAGAGATCGCGTGGGGACCCCTCGTTCGGAAGAGATCGCATGGGGATCCCTTGATGGGAAGAGATCGCGTGGGGACCCCTTGGAGCCTGCGTGGGAGCTGTCAATCTCTTTGCACTTCCTTGGCCTCACTTTCTCTCCCGGTTTGCTCACTCAGGCTTGGCCAAGAGACTTGCGCTGGCCTGAAAGACTGGCTGCCACCTTCACTGAAGGGGTGGAAAACCAGTCTGCATCTGAAATGAGGAATTAGCTATTTGCTCTGAAAGGAACCAATGGCCCCCACCTCTTCTTGAGAAAATGGCTGCCTTGCAAAGAAGAGGAGCAAGCCAGATGACTAACAAACCCCAGGCACAGACCAGAGGCTGAAACACAGTCATTTAGCTCACAAGCAGCCATAAATCTGCTGATTAAAAAAAAATGGCCTGTTTGCAAAGAATTAGGAAACACAGAAGAATGAACCCTTTGATGGCAAGGGATGTGTGAAACCTTAATAAGGAAGCTGAAGGCACAGCTTCACTTCAGAGACTATCCACTTTTATTTTACCCATCTTGTTACCTTTCCTAAAGAAGAATCAGATCCAGCCTGCACTCCTGGCTCTCCCCACCCCAGAGCTTTCAGAAGACAAAGGCCACTGAAACCTTCTACTGAGCACCGGAGTAACTGAGGTAAAACAAGAATGACCGTCTGAATGACATCCCCACCATGAGATGGGCCAGAGGGAGCTTATTACAAACACAGTGCTGCTTTCAGAGTAAGCAGAGACAACCTGCACATTCCATTCAGCTGGACAAACATCCATACAAAAGCAACTGAGCATCACTCTGAGTGGTTCTTCCTTTCCCTTCTGCATCTAACCACACTCCCCAAGCTCATGGGATGTGAGTACACATGGACATGAGTCCACGAGGTGTTTTTTTGATACCCTAAAAGAAAGGGAGTTAATGAAAAAAAAAATATTCCTCCAGCATGCCAAGGATAAATCCACCTTATCCAGCTGTTCAAGTGTGCACACCAGCAGCCACTGTGAGAGAGATGCAAGTTCACACCCTTTTTATCACACAGCCCATCCTCGTAAAGGAAGAGCAGGCTCTGCAGAGAGCCACTGCTTTATGGGCCTCAGGCCCTTCCCCCTCCACCTGGAAGGCTAATTTTGGTGTAGTTAAGGAACAAAACACAATCAGTTACCTAGCACACTGGCTTGTTTCTTTTTATTCCTCCGTCTCCTCTTGCGGGTGGGTTTCAGCCATGGACTGTCCGTCTTTCCTTTCCTCTTCAGCAACTTCTTCTTGATGCTGGACTCCGAGCTCTGAATAACCAGAGAGGCCACGTGCATGTAAGGCATGTTGGCATCAGCGTCCCAGCAGTCCTTTGCGCCCGTGTCAAAGAGCCTTCTCGCAGCTTGAGTTATGCGAAAAGGCCTTAAGGACTGGGGGTTTGAAATCAAGTGGTGCTAAGATGTCTTTATAGCACCAAAAAGGAAACACAAGCACACGTGTGGGTGTATTTCCTGTCATTTCAATAGTGCATGCTTCACTTTCTCTTCCATGTAGGCTCTTACACCACACTCATCGCAGTAGTAGCTGAGCACCTCCGCGCACAAATGCAAGTACGCAGGCACACGTACACTTTTAGCTTCTCCCCAGAAAAAAAAGTTGGGTTTTTTTTTTCCCAAACTAAAATATTCACATTGCTCCATGCTAGAAAATGCTAACAAAAATCTGCCTTATGCCTAAAGAGCCACCTTACAGGGCTGGGATGGACCTTGGGGAACTGAACTCTACAGCAGCAGACCAGTCTCCTCCCCAAGCAAGGTACAGGGCATCACATCAGCACAGACTAAACATGCAGCAAATACTCAGACACACATACAAATCTAAACAGAGTTTGGCTTTTGGTTTAAAAAAATACAGTTGTCTGGGGGGGGTTTTCAAAGTCAACATCAGAACAGGGAACCGGGCACCCCAACCCTGTAAGGCAGCCTTCACAGCGCCAATCACAAAATTCACATTTGAACTGAAACTGCCGGCTCCTGATGCTTATCCATCTCCCACCGAAACCCAGGAAAACCTCCTGCTGCCATTAACAGCACTGGATCAGGCCCTACCGTCATGGCCTACCTTGAGAGGAAGCCGATGCTGCGCCATGCCCTGTTATCACAGCGAGCGAAGCCGGGCAAAGGTGGCGCTGAGCCTTTGGCTCTCTGGGGCAGCTCTACGGCGTGTCTACGCTGCCCCTGATAACTGTCTCCGAGCGTGGGCTTGGTTGTGCCCCGCCACGTGGCTTACACCAATTGCATCACACTGCTTGTGGGGGAGAGGCTTGCATTTGAGCCAGTCTCTGTCTGGGGAACCGACTGACTCATCAGATAATGAGCACAGCAGAAACCACCATCTAGGATGTGGAGATATGACTTGGGAGTTTGGACTTGACTGCAAGCTCAACCCTTGGTTTGAGCTAACGCTACAGACTGGCTTCAGCTGCCCAAAGAAAGGGGCAGGCTACAGAGCCCCTGCCACTTGGTCCTCTCTGGCTCCTGCAGTGTCAGAGCACAAGGAACAAAGCCCTGAAGAGCTTGGACGATTCACTTGGTATAGTCATTTCAACCTTCAGCTCAAAACATCAAGAAAATGAAGCGAAGAATTTTCTCAAGGTGACTGAGGAGTTGGGGTGCCTTAAATGCTAGCTCCTCAACTTGAGGTGCTGTGGGAAGGGAGCAAAATTTTAAAGTAAAGTGGAGGGTGGGGGACAGACACAATCAATGACCAATTTAAATAAAAATCAGGTTCTCTTCACCAGCCATCTAAAAATCACCAACAGCTGGTGAAAGTCTTGCCCCAGCGCTAAACAGACAGCCTCACAGGGAGAGCCATCCGTCTGTCTGGGTGCTCTTTGAATGTCTCCCTGGTAAGAGCTGCCAGCCCATCTGGTACGTGAGGTGGCACCTCAAATCAACGTGAATTTAGGCTGTGGGCTGGGCCAATGGATTTGTGAACAGCTCCACCTGGGCTCTGAAAAGGCGTGCTGAGCCTCAGGTTGTTAAGAAAACACTGGTGGCTCCTACCACTCGCCAAGCCTACATCTGAAGGATTTAAGCACCATTAAATATTTCTACTAACATTCAAATTATTAAAAGCAGTCAACACTTTGTTGAAAACAACAAACAAAAGCCCATTAATTAGCATCAGAAAGCAATTAATTGTATCACAGATCAGGGTTAACACCTTGTGGAAAACAATACTTTGTGTGTGGGTGGTTTCAGAGAGTGAGTTTTGTCAGAGACATGAAACTACACGCTTCTCTCTCTCTCTTTTTCTGGCAGCAGTTAAAAGGGGAAATTATTATCAACAGGACAAAGGCTGAAAGATGCATTTAGCAGCCAGGCTTACCAAGTCAGACTCATCTCCATCTTCCTCCTCCTCCCCAGACTCTGCAGACTCCTGTTCCTCCTCAGACTCGCCATCATCCATCTGCAGCCACCATTTGCCAAAGAACAGAAAGAGTCAGTCAGGTTAGGTCTTTCAAAGCAGGGCACCCCTCCTCATCCTGCTGTGCCCAGCACCCAGCACCAGCCTGCACATGCACTAACAGAAAGTCCTCTCCAGGACAAGAACTCCAGGGCTGTTAATACACACCATGGTACATCCATGAGGATGGGACAGGGAAAAAAAAACTGACCCCAGAAGAAAGTTTTCCAACCAAATCTTAACTTCTGTGATTATCCAGAAACAGCCTCATGTCTACACTATATATATCACCATTTGGGAAAACTGAATGAAACCAGTTTTAGTGCTTTACCAATTTGTTACAAACAAGATCTGGAAAACCATCTCCTACCGGTTCAGTGAATCTCATAACTAAATGTGGTGGGGATTCTGCATCTATACTGGATCATGGATTTACACAGCAAGGGTGAAGCTGGGGGTAGGTGGGGAGACTCTCACAGGTGCAGTGGGGAGCAGGAATTATCATCAAAAAGCCTCACTTCCACTGCTGCACTTTCTGCCACGTCACAGGCTAAGAAAACCTAGGAATTGCCTCAACTTCTGCCACTCCTACCCCATGAACACAAGCAGTGTCCCATCCCGCCCTTCAGGTCCTGCACAGGGCATGTGAATACCTTTCTGGCGTTATCTGCATCGGATGCGCTGTCTTTAGAGGTCCTGTTATCATCTGCAGGAAACACAGCTGCCTGTTCTGCTCCATGATCGTCATCCTCTTCTAACTCATCAGAGTCTTCCTCTTCAGAGTCTACATCCATACTTTCCCCGTTCACGTGAGGGCTCGCGTCACCCAGGTCCTTTTCACTCTGAAAGTCGTCCAAGCACATGAGCCACAAAGACAACACCAAGTCACAGGACAGAGCAGCTGAACCCATCCAGACCATCTCTGGGCTAGGAGCCTTAAAGCCGCCAGCGGCTCCACAGCTCTTCAGTGCTGCCAGCAGAGCCAGCCTGAGAGCCTGCCATGTGTCACCTAACCCTGTCGATCTGCGGCACGACAAGCCACGACGAGTCATTCCAGACTCACGGCTGTACAAGGCTGCAGCCTTCAGCCTGCAGAGCCCCTGCAGCCTAACGGAAACACAGAGGGGTAGCTCCACTGCGGCACACCAAGGTGCAAGAAGGTTTCTAGGGATTGGAAAGGGAAGTTGAATCCGAGAAAGTGATTTTCACTCCACTTCATGAAAGCCTAACACCATTCAGGGCACGGGATGCAGCAAAAGCAGAATTTGACCAGCAGGGAGTCCCTGTCAAAGCTTTTTTAAGTAATCAGTTGTTCTGCTGTACAGCCTCAAGCAGCAACACTGGACAGTTACCTTGAGGACTCTGAAACAAAAAGTTTACCACATGGGGTACGCTTGAAATCACTCCAGTTCCACAGGCCTCATGGGACAGAAGGGGAACATTCACTGGAAAACGTTTGTTTAAGAGCTGGTATCTGAACAGCCACCCTCAAAGAGCCATTTTCAAAGCAGCAATGCTGCTACGGGCAGGAGGCTGTCACCGGAGAGAAGACGTAGACTCAGAACGGGAGATGCTGACAGTAACAAGCCAGCACATGAGGTCGGTGTGCCAGGACAAGGGACGTGTACGTGACAAGAAACATCCAGTGGGCTCAGTGCTCCCCTCACCTTGGCACCCGCAGAGGAATGAGTTATGCTCTTAAACATCTCAATCATTGTTCTCTGTTTTAACACTTTGGTCTTTTTCTTGGGAACCAGGCTATAGGTTCCCATTCTCCGTTTTTTCTTCCGAGATACTGCAGCAGCTGGAAAAAGAGAAGCAAAAAGAAACCCAAAGTTTGCTCGGAATCAAAAAGAAGAAGGGATAGAGAGCAGAGGCTGTACTGGGGGAAATCATTGGCGGGCACGATCTGAGAAAAAGGCGTCCCACTCCAACGAATTTATTTACAAGTCAACCAAAAGATGACACACACATATGTGCAAACACACAAAGAGCTTTCTGCCAGCGCTGCAAGCCCATGCGAACTCTGAGTATCCTCTCCACACTCCTCCTGGCTCCTACATCACCATATACAATATCAAATCCTTCCGTTAGCCTGCATCTGGCAGTACTGCTGATGCCGTAGGAGGCTGAATAGAATCCAATGTGCTCAAATAGATACTGCAAGGCTAATAATGCCGACTTACAATGAAAGCAATCGTACAGTAACTGAAGAATACACAGGGAAAAGGTACCTTAAACAAAGAGCAGTTTGCCATTTAGCCTCATTTCACACCTTCTATGAAAATTTGTTTGATTCCTTTCACTACTTTGATTGGGTCTTAATTTGTTAAGTCCCCTTCCTGGCCTTCTAATCAAATCAGTCAGCAGGGAACAGCCAGCTTCAGCACCAGTACTATCATTTGCAGCTGTACAGCCTGTTCCTTGAAAGCATTTCTTCATCTTCCACTATAATGAAATCTCACCAAAAACCTATGAAAAACCCTCTCCGAAAATCTGTTAACCAATTACATTTATTTACAAGGATGCAGTCTACGATAACCAGTTGTTGTGGTGATACGCAAAGTCCCTCAGAATCAACGGAAACATCTTCAGAATGTCACACAGGAGGAGGAGACGAAAGTGTCTCCTCTAGTAACAAGTTTTAGCAGAAGAGTGATCGTCGGTGTGGCTGTGCCTGAGGGAGCGTGCCTACCTGCCCACACCGCTTCGGAGGGACCTGCACCCCATGAAAGAAGGCAGTGCAGGAAGGACTGCACGGCAGGTGCTCCCTGCAGAGCACAAAACTGGTGGATGTCCCTTGGGAGGCTGCTTTAACAGAGGACTGCAAGAATGTGCCCTGTACAACACCCACAGGCAACAAGAAGGGAGTCCAGAGGACACAGCATCACGCTTGCAGCGCAACAGCCGCTTGCAGAGAATTCAGGGGGAAAAAAGATACTAACAGAGGTTTCAGCCCTTGTTAACCTGCCTCATCTCCCACTCAACCACGTACACACACATCGGGGAGGTGGGTGCTGCTGGGGATTTTAACTTTGCCCTTTTTACCCGTCTGCGACTTCGTGGTGGCCACATAGCTCTGGTTCTGAGGTAGTGACTGGTGAAGGCCCGGGAGAGGGGGCAACGGCAACGGCTTCCCAAACTCCAGGATGTTTTTGTTGCCTTCCTCCTTGGATTCTTTTTGATCTCTGCTGTCTCTCCCATCTTTGGGGTCTTTACTTGCATGCTGGAAAACAAAATGCAGTTAAATTGAGCCTCTGCATTCAAAAGTTAAAAAAAAAAAAAGGCAAGAAAATTAATTTAACTCCTTTCTCTCAAGCAGTCACTTTCATTTGAAGATAGGACCACACGCTCAAAGCCAAAGCACACAGCCCCTCCTGCAGCACATAGTGTTGCTCTGCCTAAAGACTGCGAAACACTCCCAGCCCGCTGCTGCCTTTGAGAGTGAAAGGCTACCTCACAGAGGTGGAGACAGCAGATCCCAAGCAACTGCAGACAACGAAAAGGATCAGACACTCTTCGCACAGGCACCTGGTTGGCTCTGGAGAAGACGAACAAATGCCACAAATACACCTAATTCCCTGAAACACGCCCCAGGTGCGGCTCTCGCACGGAGCACACATGAGAATAGCCTTACAGAGACGTTTTGGAAGAGCAGGCAGCAACGGGAAGGGATCCTTCCTCTCGGAGAGCATTTGCCACAATCAAGCCTCAGCAAAGGCTCCCATCTCCAACCTAGCACACAACAAAACACAGGCAAAGAAAGTATTTGCTTTCATCACGGCAGGCTCATCTAGCTCAGCAAAGACCTGTCCAAGCCTACCTTACACCAGCTAGCGCAGGAACTCCCGGTCTCGCTGTTGCAACTCTAAACACAAGGCAGGCTACAAGCTCCCGCTGAAAACCAACAGAATTTTGTAGCGGCCACTGCATCCCTGTGGCTGCAGCCAGGCTCCCGGGCCCCACGGCAGCTTGCACCCGCTCCGATTCCAAGCTTGTACTCAATGCAAAGCCTCATCCAGCACCTTTGGTCAGGAAAGCAGGGCTCCTGCAGCTCCACACCCCACAGCGCTGCGTCTTTTGCGGCAGCCACTGTATTCACAGAGAGCGGGGTAAACGCTGCCGCTCTGACTCGACGTTTTACACTGGATTTGCCTTCTTCTGTATTTAACAGATGAGCTAGCTGCATCCGCACCTCCCCACACATCTGTCCACACAGCTGGCAAGTAGCAGGCAGGTTTGGCAGCGATGCTCCAGAAAACCAAGAGCACAGTTAGCAGATTACAAGCTCTGCGGCAGCAATGTTTTAGTGTTGCTCCACGTGCAGGACAATACTTCTTCTGGAACTTCTGAAGCAACAGCTGAAACCTCAGAACAGAAAGAGGAATCCAGGCAAAAGAAAGAAAGGAATAAAAAGCAGCAAGCTATAAAAATACTCTTTAAAGTCCAGGTTCAGATAGGCAGTCTTAGACACTGCTTTCAAGTAATGTGACCTTGTGAATAAACGGGGAAGCGACAGATTCTCCTAATTACAGCCCTGCCATGTGCGCGCTGCTGGCAGAAAGCGAGGACTCGGTCACAGACAGAAAAGCTGCAATGATAATCCAAAATGACCTGCATAAAAAGGCCATCACATTGCCAATGATCCCTGCATCCAGCCCATAACTTATGGCTGAATTGCCACATCTTTTCTTAAAAGGCATCTGGTCTTGGATTAATGATTTCAAAGACGACAAATCTACCACATCCTTTGAAATGTTGTTCCAATGCTTAATTGCTCTCACTGTCAAATAATTAAATGCATTATGCTTTTTCAACTAAATTAAAAGCTCTGTATCATCAGAAACTCTCACTCCAAGTAGATATTTATGGACTATGATCAACTTTTTTTTTTTTTAAAACTTTTTTTTTCCAGTAAGTTTAATGGAATGAGCAAATTAAGTGTCCACAGGGTCATTTTCTGGACACTGGATCACTCCTGAGACTGCTCCCACTTGTTCTACCCCTTAAAAAACATACGTCAGGAGTGCTGGGCACAGTATGCCAATAATAGTCTCAACAATACTATTTATACCTCTTTCAAGTCCCTAGTTTATAGATCTAAAGGTTAACGGTAACTCTTCGCTGCAGGATTATTCTGAGAATTCTCCAGTCCCCTGGAACATCCACTGCTTTCCATTTTTAACTTAAAATTAGAAAAACGAGCTTGGGAGAGGCAGATCTGACGCAGAGCTGCCTGCAAGAAGCATCCATAAGGGCTGCAGGTTTTGTCCTTTAAGTGCAGGTTCTTGCACTTGGTCTCTGATCAAACGTTATCCCAAACATCAGGAATTCGCATTCAGACCACGCCAGACTGTTTGGAAGAACATAATCAAATTTTAAATGAAAAAGTAGTATGGCACTAGCTTGGGGTTTTTCTCTCTCCCTCTGTAATTACAATACGGAAATAAATTAAAAATCTTCAAGAGGGCTGCATGACAACTGTTAAATGTGACTTTTTCATGGCAATTCCGGTAAAACGGTTTTTTAAATCAAATTAAGCCTTGTGAAATCTGGGTTATTACTTGGAGGCATCTGCAGCAATGCTGAAGAACAAGAATTCCCACAGAGAGGTGACCAGATCTCAGGAAGCCTGATGGCATGGGAAGCTGAGCAGGCCAGCACTGAAATGTGCACACATCTCACACGTGTGCATGCAGATACAGATAGTACTAAATCTAACGACTGTAACAAAAAGGATCAGCAATGATTTGAAAGCACTTAGGCTCAGTTTTCGCACCATCCTTCTTCATTCTCAGCTAGAGAAAACAGTTACATCTTTGCTGTTCTTACTACATTTTACCCTTCCAGCAAGCAGAGTGTTCAGTGGATGAAACTTTATTCTTTTCCCATCTCTGATGGGAATTCTGCCAGTTCCTTAACTCAAGGCTGTAGGCACAGCCCACCCTGGTCTCCTACACTGAGCTTTTACGCTCTGCTCTGTCTGCTGCAAATGTAAACACTCCAAGAAAGGAGGCTTTGCTAATCCAGCACACTGGTCTGCCGGGAAATTTCCTCTTCCTTAAAATCCCATCACGCTGGCTGAGAGCTGGTTCAAGCAGACCTGGGCCCTTCCTTGCCAAGACCATGCTGCATCTTTGCTGCCCAGGCTACAACAGGCGCGTGGTACCTCTCTGAAGAGCGGGAAGGTTCAATAAAAGAAGCAAAGCCAAAAGACAGACCATGCCTTCGGGACTGCGAAACTATCTGGGGTGCAAGAGACTCCTATCAAAGCAAAAACGGAACGAAAAAATTACAGTGATCCACGTAAGCACAAAGCTCCCAGATCGACCTGCAAGCCCCCAGCACGGTCAGACCAATTCTCAGAACGCTGTGCGTCCATGTCGCTCCAGCAAGTTTCCTGCTAGGGAAAAGGCTGGCCCGCATAGAACCTCAGACGAGGTTTCTCCTGCAGAACAAGGAGAGCAGTCACCTCCAGCCCTGTCACCCCACGCCCCCGGCCCTGGGCTGGTAGGACCCAGCTAGAAGCCATCTCCACGGGCTACACAGTCACTGGTGTAGCTGATTGCAACTAATGCTCCCATCACATGCTACTTTCTTCCACTTTTTGAAAAATTGGGTTTCTCCTGCCCTCTCCACTCCAAGCACAAGGCAGAGGCTCAAGGAGGCATCTATAAAACTGCTTGCAGCCCAGCATCCATCCAAGCCAACTCCAGCTCCTTGGCTTACGACCTCTCTTACCTCCTCCCAGCGGAGAACACTCGTGCTGGCAAAGCACGAAGAGAGGGGGTGCAAATCACTGGTGTTTCAAAGACCCCAAGGGAGCTGATCGCTAGTCAACATCTACTCATTCACTCTGCTGGGACAAATCCTAACACGTTCCTGCTTTGCTTCCTGAAGAGCCAGAGCCCTCTGCTAAAGGTAGAAAATGCCAGACTGGTCATTCTGGAGCCTACACCAGAAGCAACCACGCTAGGAAAGAGATGCATGGCTTTCCATGATCCGTTGGGCACCGAGTGATCTGCTGGGAACACTAACGAGGGCAGGGACGCTTGGAGTGGCCCACACGTTTAACTAAGTGGTCGCCTACGCTCAGAAACTGGGTGAACATCACCCTCCTTCACTCAAACAAAAATTCAAGAGAGCTTGCTTTCATCTAACACCTACATGGGCACCACTGCAAACAGCACAATTAGAGGCAAGAAGCACTATTCCAGACCCTAAATAAACCCACTGCTGTGTTATCCCTGTCCAAAACAAGCATGGTCTTTTTCTTTTTCCCCCGATTATATTTAACAGCTAAGCACTGCTTTTATCTACAGTTTCAGAGAAGTACGGTGAGGAGAATCCCATGCAAAGGCAACTCCAGGGCACGGTCTGAGCTCCCCGTGTTCGCGTGCTGTCCTAACCACCACACGTGTGGGCCACAGGAAGCCAAGAAAGGACCAAAAATGACAGAGAAAGAAACTACGTCCAGAGATGCTTGTGTCTGGAAACAGCAAAAATAGGCCCACAGCTATGTCTGACACCACTGAGAGAAAAATAGTCAAGAAAGCTGCTTAGACTGGGACAAGAACACAGTGATTATATGTGTTTATAAAAATTAAACTCAAATGCTTCCTACATCTTAACAGGATCGACCATGTTTCTATTATTGGTGCAGAAGTCCCCAGCAGCAGCAGGGAGAAATTACTAAAAATGGCAAAAGACAGAATATCTTCCTTTTTTTTTTTTCCCCAAAAGCAAAAATCAGAACAAACCAACCTTAGTGATTAAACCCTGCGTCGGTTCGACAGACCGCGCGCAGCGTTCTTCCCCCAGCCCAGCCATTGAGTGGTCTTTCTGTTACCAAAGCAAGCAAGCGAGCCGCAACCACAGAGACACCAGACCAGACCTCCATTCGTGGGCTGGTGCAAGGACACTGGCAAAGGTCCTGCAGGTCCTGCTTCGGAGCAGGACAGCTTTGAAGAGTGCTGCCATTCGCTCCTGACACCTGAAACCACCTCCAGCTTTGACATACGAGCTGTCTTATTTCTCTTCTTTTAAGGATTTCCATCTCCAGTACGGTACGAGCTTGAAACAAAAACCCACTAGCCAGCAGGACACGGCGGCTGTCAGGGGGCAACCCTCTGCTCTCCATCCATCACGCTGAGGGGTAACGAGATTTGTACCAAGGCACTGCCTTTGAACAGCACAAAGCAGCAGCTCCCAGGGGCATCTGCCTCTAACAACTGCTGAAGGATATTTAAGGAAGAAATTCCAGTCTGCTGTAAAAAATGGATCACAAACGGATGGCCGTGCCTGTAGGAGCTGTAGCGGTGCCTCCCTCCCTCTCCGCTGCTGCAGAATTACACTCTACGGGGACCCTGACCACTGCCTAAGCCTTACCTTGGAGCAACAAAAAGACACCTGCCTGGCTTTAGTCTTAATCTAGATCGGACAAGCTGCAAGGCTGATCCACCTATTAACGCCCTTTCCTCTGCAGATTAACGTGTGCCCATCAGAAGAGGGATTCCAATGTGACTTGATTACAACTGCACTGATTTGTGTGCAGTCATGTATCTGCATAAAATCTCAGCGGTTCAGACCACCAGGCAGCCTGCGCTGAAGCGTGGATGTTCCTAAACCAAGCTCCAAACCTGCACTTAATAGGTTTCAGAAGAAGCATCGTTCAGGGGTGTGGACTCTGCCAGGTCAGGGAGAGACCCCGCTCCTGGTCCCTGTCCCCTCCTAGATCCAGCAGCTCCAGGGGAAGGGAGAGACACAGATCAGTCAAAACAAAACATGGTAGCTCAAACCAGTTTCATCAGCAAGCCTCCCAACAGAAACAGGTCTGCTGGGGACCTGGGACTGGGACGTTTATTTCTGGGGGCTGCGGTTGGCAGTGGGGGCAGACACCTTCGGCTGGAGCAGCCGTGCCAGCAGCGTGAGCACAACCAGTTAAATACAGAATTAAGCGAGCTGCACAACAAACATTCACCTTCTACCTTCCTCTGAGTAAACTCGCCACACGAGAAGTCCAGTGGTAGCCTACAGCCCTGTCACTCCTGAAGATTTCCCACCGTGGCCAAGCTCGCACACCCTCTTCACGCTTCCAGTCCAGCTGTGCACACCTAGGTACCCCTCTGGAGAGGGTCCTCGATGGGTGCGCCTTCTAGGGTCAGACAAGCTGAGAGCAGCACTCACAATTACCAGGAGAGCTCTATTTCACTGTGTCCTGTGTCTTTATTTCTTTTTTCCCCTCCAAGGGGACAATATCTCCATCACCATCCTCAGTAGGCCCCACCCTTTGTTTCGAGTTTTCTGCAGATTAGAGGGTCTGAGCCTGCTGAGCAATCCCCGACGCCTGCAAGCCACCAACCGCCACCTGCCTGGCCCGGAGAGATGAACCCAAGACGTTCTTAGGCCAGGAGCTCCTGCAGAGCAACCCACAGACCGTGTCAGCACACCACCGCCACACTGCTGCTGACACAGAAAATAATTGCTTTACAGCAACAGCAACGTGCACACGGCAAGGAAGCAGCTTACTGCTCCTGGGATCAGATATTTAGCGGCAACGCTGCTGGAAGGTGCAGTTTGATGAATATTGGTAGAAAACACCAACATAAGCAAAGCCTCTCCTGCTCCAAGCTCCTGCCAGTTAAACTGGTACCCTACATTTTGGGCTCACGCCATGAATCGGGCTGAGATACTGATTTCACGGATTTTTGCACTATTTCTTCTGACACTTCAGTTCCCCTGACCTGGTCCCCTGCACAGCACTGAAAAATACCACCAGAGACACACACCTCCACCTACAGTCACCAAGTAGCGAAAAGAAACAGAACTTGGGATTCCCAATTCAGCCACCTGCTCCTGCTATCTCAAGAGGTAACTATGGGATGCCTTCACTACTGTTTACCATTCTTCTTCCCTTCCAGTGTCGTAGTTCAGCCCCAACGGGGACCAGACTACGCAGTCTCTCTCTCACTCCACCCACTCTCCGAGAGAATAGGAGGAGATTTGACAAACAAAAGAAAACCAGAAAAAAAAAACCAAACACGCAGGTTGAGATTGAACAAAAAGTAAATTTAACAGTAATGACAGAAGAAAACAAGACAGTGATGGAACACAAATACAGTACAATAGCTCACAACAGATCTCCACATCCAGTCTCTTCCAACTAGGAGGGGCCTCCCTTCAGCACCCTCCTCACTTATATACTGAGCATGATGTCAGATGGGATGGAATAGCCCTTTGGCTAATTTGGGTAAATTAACCCCAGCTGTTAGCTAATTAGTTAACTATCCCAGCCATAGGGGCTACCAGCTTCAGTTCTCCACCCAGCTCAGGTAAATATTAACTCTATCCTGGCCAGAACCAGGACATCCAGACACGTCTTAGCGACGCTAAGCTCAGAAACTCCAGTTTCAGAGCAGGAGGGGCCTTCTCCAAGCACAGGACACACACACACGCACACACACACACACACTTGCCTTTCAGTCTGTTGCCTGGCCCTGGAAACTTTTGGATTCCTAATAAGGTTGTAAAATGGAATGGGAAGGAAAGAAAGATTTTTCCGAAACGTGCAGTATTTGGGTTACCGCACTATTCAGAAGGGGAACTGAAATGATGCTGTCAACAACTCTTCTGAGGCTTCTGTTCAAAAACCACCTTAACATGGGACAACATCAAGTAAAATTGTCACCTGTTTCAGATTCAGCTTCGATCCCAATTCAGGAAGCAACTCCTAAACAAAGAAAAAGCTGGTTAAATTTGTGAGAAAATTCTTTTCCTCCTTTCAAAGACCAATCCGCATGTGCAGGAAAAGGCTGCCAAGGTCCCCTGACAACTATTGGATTACACAAAACAATTTTTTGACCCCAGTGGGTTTCTACAGGAGCGGGGGGAAAAAATGTTTACACTTTGCAGGCACCAAAACACCTTCCCCTGCTCTTTCTCCCAGCCAGCAAAGGTCTGCGAGAACAGTCTACCAAGACAACAACCATGCTCTAAAAAATATTAGCAAAGAAAACGACTGTGTCCTGTAATATCAACTTCTGAGTGATTTCCACAATTTATTTTCTGCAGTACAGTCCCTGCTATCGTGGCGGTTTTGAAGGAAAAAGGTGTGGAGGCTGGTGCATGAAAAGTTACTGCAATGCTGTGCTGATGAGCCTCATAAACGCGACACAGAAATAACCAGGACAGAAGAATGACAACTAGCAAGGACTCCGCTCCTCAAAAGAAAATAGCATGTAAATTCAAGAGACAATGAGGAAAAAATAGGCAGTAATTATCAGGAAGGCGGAACAAAACAGATGTTTTATTGTCTTGCTGAAATGAGATAAAATCTTGGGTTCGCATTCAGATGCAGAGACTCGTGGAGAACAAGGGAACGGCCTCTTCCTACCACCCTTCTCGTGAATTCTGTCTCTCTCCCTATTTTAAGCCCAAGGGGAACGGCCAGAGGTGCTGAGGACAGGCTACGCACTTGGTAGAGCGGCCCAGCAACTGCAGGCTTTGGTTTTTCACGCCGCTGTGACTGCGTGAGCAAGTAACGATCTCCAGCACCATCACAGCAACTCGTGTAACGGAGCACTGCGAGCACTCGCAAACACCGCGCGCAGCTTTCTAGAGACAAACCCTGAAGCCCAAGGGGTTGCGTAAAAATATTCTTTTGATATATCATAAAATATGAACGAGGAAAACACTCCCTCCTAGCCTAGCAGTCGTCTTTTAGAAGGAAATTGCCTCTTTCAATTGCTCAGCTCCACGGGATCGCTCCCCCTCAAACCCCACAAGGGTCTGGGGGCTTGCCTGGCGCAGTGTGCTGCTGGAGGAAAGCTGCGAGGCACTTTCCCTGGCAAAGCCTTGTGTGGGTAAGAGACAGACTTGTGCAAACTTTTCATCAGGCTGCATGATTGCATCTGGGCTTCCCTGCCCGCTCGCCAGAAAGCACAGCAGGGGCGCGAGAGCGAGAGAATTCAAATGCAACCGGGGGAAGACGGAGGGGAAATGAGCAGTTTGGGAGAAGGGCTGGGGAATCGCGGCAGGCGTGGTTTCTGCCCTACTCTTGAGGCTGGGCGCCCACGCGGTCTGTAATCGCGACGTGCTCTTTGGACTCCCACCTGCTTCCGGAGGCACAGGTGGTGCCGCAGCCAAGGGCACCTTTCCCCATCTGTGGCTGGCTAGGTGCCACCCATCCTTTTTTTTTTTTTCTCTCTCTCTCTTCCCCTGCTCCAGACCACAGCAATTCACAGCTTTGAGGCTTTCACATCACGCTATTGCTGTGCTGCAACATGTGGGTGACATCTGAGAAGAACTTTGCATTCGCTTGTCCGTAAAACGCTGGTAGCTTACAGCCATCCACTGCACCAAGCTTTACAAAGCTGCAGCAGCTTCCTATTTATTTCTGAGCGTGACTCACATTGCCAAGCAGGGCTCGCAAGCCTGTCCTTGACCTAGGTGCACGACACCCAAAGGCCAGTCTCTCCCCATCGTTAGCCACAGCACAATGAGAGGGCAGAGCTCGCTGTGGCTAAATATAAAGTGTCACAGGGCTGGAGACCAGGTGCTCGTAGTGGAGATCATCCTGTTCTGGTATCTATCCCCTACCTCTGGCAAAAGAACCAAAAAAAGAACCAAAAGAACCAAAGCTGGCCAGTGACAAAGAAAAGCCCATTTCTGTTCACCCTGCTATAACGTGAACACATCAGATGATTTCACATATCCTTTTGCCTCCTAACAAAAAGGCAGTGCTCTGTATTAAATGATGGTAAACCCACCCCTAAGGATTCTGGAGTCAAGATTTCTGCAGGCAACATACAAAGAGAAAGAAAACATCATCTGGTTTACTGCTATAATGATACAGCAACGCAATCAAGTTGCCTAACACATCAGCTTCCTGACAGCTTCCGTGCTCAGGAGAAGCCTCGAGTTAACGCGGCATGCTTAATTTCCTTTGGGGTGAACTTATAAGAAATCTAATTTGTTTCACAAGCAGCTCTGGATTTCAGCAGACGGCTGATAAGCAGTACAGCCAAGAGAGAAAGGCCACTTAGTGTTTCGCACAGATCTGTTGGAAAAGGTAAATGATCAACTCTGTATTTAGAAACACATCGGGGAAGAGAGCGGATGGTGGCCACGTGGCTCTATTTTAACACCTCTGTCTCTATGTAGGAAGATAAAAAATAAAAATAAATACATAGATATATATTAAAGAAAAAAAAAATCAATCCACTCAGTGGGACACCTCCGAATTACGTGCGTTCCCACGCAGCAGGGTACCCCTCTCACGCACTCAAAGAAAGCCAAGAGCAATGGCAGCAGCCCCGGCTGCCGGGCATATACGTTACCAGGCTAGGGGTGGGCTTAGGCATTGTCTTCCGCGCTCTGTGGACCTTCACTTCAGCATTAGCAGCGGTGGCTTTTTTAGCATCCATGTCCTTACTGCCCTCCCCGAGCTTGGCCGGCATGGTGGCTTGCATCTGAGAAAAGGAGCCCACAGTTCTCCCTTTGCTTGCTCCTCCGGGAAGGGTTTTTGCAGCATGGCCGGTGAGGGAAGCAAAGGTGCTGGTAGTCCTTAGAGGCTGCTCCTGTGCCATCTGCTTCGTTAGGATATATCCATTGCTCCCCGTGACAGAAGTCTGTGTGAAGTCATTAGCTTTCATATGGTTTTGCTTCCCAGTCTCGCCATCTCGTTCAGAAATGCCATTTTCTGCTATCCTATTTAATTTAGAACTAGAGTCCTGCTGGCTCACTTTCGTATTGTCCTGAGTGTTTTTAGCTGGGTTTGGGTGGCCACCAGCTTCGCCGTGCTCACAGGAACCATTGGTTTCACCGTCCACTGCCATTTTTGGTTCCCCCGCTTGCTTTTCCGTAGCACTTTCATCTGCAGCCATGGCATTAAATCCTGGAGGAAGAGGGAGGAGGAAGAGAGGAGAAAGAAAAGGGTCACAAGCAGTATCAAAACTCCAAAGAAAAGGTACAGCTACTTACAGTGGGTAAAGAAGAGCACACCTCTCGCCTAGGAAACTGCTTTTTTTATATATATATACACACACACACACACATATATCCATTTAGGTTGCTCACTCACCTACCTGACCGGCTTGCCTGGATCCTCAGCTGGTGCAAACTGGGATGGCTCAGAGGAAAGCAGCGCACTCATTCTCACTTGTCTCAGCTGCAGATGTGGCCATTTATTCCCAACTATGGATTTTTCAAGGTAAATATTATCTTTAGCTTTTCCAATAACTACGTTTATTGGACCATATGTCAACACCTCACATATCAAACAAAACGCTGCCCAATCTTGCATTTCCATCTCTGGCAAAGCCCTTCACAGTGCCAGACTGACACAAGAAAAGCTCGCTGGTAGAGCTGCATGGGTAAGTTCTTGTGGCACAGACACAGCTCAGCAGCGAAACATCTACATCGGGGCTCTGCCGCTAAACGAAACGTCGCAAGGAGTAACTCCCTGGCAATCACAGCTCTCCTGGAAATGTCGTCCTGTGGAGACTGGCTCTTTTGCCAGGATGAAGCAGCACAGGGGCAGGATTCACAGCGCCATTTCAGATGCAATAGCCAGAGTAAACACAGGGGTGAAGCACGTTAAATGCAATTTTAGACTATAATAATTATACAACTAAAATGCAGCGAGATTTTTGCAGACTGACTAAAAGCTCATGCAGAGATAAATCAGGAGTGTGCATTTAAGAAGTCTTTTTTCCCCCCCTTCCAAACATTTCCATGCTCCCCCTATCAATGAATTTGTCCCATCAGAGATTTCAGACTTGAGCTGAAAAAAACCCAAGTATGAAAGCATGTACCTGCAGAAAGGTTCCCGACACGACAAACCAGCAGCTCCCCCAGCAACCAGGAGCGATAACAATTCACTAGCACGTTCAGTACGGTTAAACCAACCTGCTGTTAGGGATTCTTTGTATTGTTTTCCTTCCAGAGGCCAGACAGTTATGAAAAGCACCACAAGAAGTACCAGCAAGAGCTCGGTCCAAGCGGGCTGCCAAAGCAGGCAGGACTGATTCACCACCAGCTCGAATCAAAGCAATTTTTGCCTACGGGGTTCAGAAGGACCTGGAGTCAAACCGGAGGACAACTGCAAGCCAGACCAGCATGCTGGGTATCAGCATCACACTTCATGCTGCTCTTGAAGCCCAGATACTCAAGGAAAACAATGTTCTGAATGTCTCTGCTGGTCTGACAAAACCTGATGCAAGGCCAAAGCATGAAAGGGAATCAAGATCCTGGATCCCAGGAGGCAAGTCTGATATATCTGGGGTGATTGTTCCAAGTCGAGCTCCGCAGGGCTCTGCTGCGCGTATCCAAGCACAGGCAGCTCAGTGCCAATGTCAGCAGCACTGCACAGCTCACCGGAACAGCTCTTCCCAAAAAGCACCAAATTCCCTTTGCAGTTAGTGGCAACTGGGAAAAAAATCTCTCCCCAGCTGTTTGAGGGCCTAACCACCACCTTCTTTCTACTCCTGTTCAATGCATCCATTCAGTCCATCTCCTTACCACCAGGCTGACCTAAAAGATTTTGACACAAATTTCTGCACAAACAGCACTTGCAGATCCAGACTCTAAAAGCAACGCATTCCAATACCTGAAAAAAACCACATTATTCCCCAGACATCCTGATTTTTCCTTCTCATCTGAGATTTAAAGACAAGCATTTCCAGCATCAAACTGAAAGCCGTTTAGAACTGGTCAATACACTTAGACCATCCAATCCAGCCTCCAGCCTGAAGCACGGTCACGCTGAATTCACACCAGGTTGGCGAGGGCTCTGCCCGGGTGGGTCTCAGACCGCAGCACTCGCCTTGTTCCAGCCTCGTCCTACCCGTTAGTTACAACAGTGACAGTCCTGCTTCTTATTTCCGACTGAAAGCCACACATGTTGGGCACTAAGCAGCTCACTGGAAAGCGGATTCAAAGCCTGATGACGAGCAGTAACTCTTCCCTGGCGTTCCACTCTGGCCATTTTTCCTGACGAGTTATCCGCACTGAGCGGTCCACTCCCCCCAAACCCAGGCAGCTCGGCCTGCGATGCCTCCCACATGGACTCTGCTGGCTGAGAGCCTCCAAAAAGAGCTCCAAAACCTCCAAAAAGAGCTCACCGGTGCTCACTGGAGCACTTGCAGGGGGGCAGAGGCAGAAACCCCACCTCCAGTAGGCAGCAGTTGAGTGATTCTCCAAGCACGATTCAAAGCCGTCACCTCCAGCTGCCGCCCTCCCACGCCACCCAGACCACCTTCTGTGTACCGAAAGCTCTGATAAGACCACAAGGGTTTGCTCTGGATAGCAACAACTCTGGGAGAAGATAAAGAGCTAGTTTTTTCACTGTTATTTAACTACTTGAAAAGTCCTGGGCAGAGGGAGCCAACGGCTTTGTCCTTATTCTTTCAATCCTTTTTTCTCTTTCTGCATTTGGTGTCTTTAAAAGACTGCGCTGTGGGCATTTAAACAACGATTTCAGCAAAGTCGGTGCCAGAAGAAAACAATGAGCTCTCTAACCACAGATGGAGGTTCCTAGCGCTCAGCACTAGGCACCTGGCCGAACACAGCCTTCACTATTTGTTGATTTAAACACTGCACACTCCCACCAGAGCAGCCAAATACCTCCAGTGCCCGACTACTAGATAAACGGAATAAGCAGAGGGCAAGAACTGCTCTACCTGCCATGAAGGCAACCAAAACGAGGTAAATTAGAGCACTGCCCTAGGGGAAAGAATAACTGCATTACTCCAGAAAGCATCGCAGACTTTATGAAAAATCCATGAAGCTAAAATTAAAACCCCACGTACAGTCCCCCCCCACACACACTCTTATTAAGTGTGCAAAATGCAGCCTGCCTGACTGTGGAAGCGCTGTCAATCCCCTAAAAACAGGCACCAGACTTCCAAATCTGTACGACTAGAGATTTGACAAAACAAAGATACGAAATTTCATAGTCCCTGAAGCTGCACAGAAGGGAAGAACTTGACGGCAAGCATCAGGGCTACGGTTTTGATTTAACAGGATTACACACCTACTCTGTCCTGCTGTAAACGGCTCCAGACATCGCAGGGCAAAGCAAGGTCCTGCAGCTTCCAGCTCCAGTAAGACATGGTAACCCCGGGAAGCTAGTCTGGTTTTCACAACCGAAGTATCTGCTCTGCTAACAGGACAACAGGAGTTACCATCCCGGGCTAGGGTACCGCTCCACCTGCCGTGATGCTCTGCCGCCAGCTCGGAGTTCCATCCTCGTGTAGCAGGACACATCTGCAAGCCTGACCACGTTCAACAAGTCTGAGGTACACGAAGTGCACGCTTACAAGCACTGCCGAATAGACACAATTCCACACGTATTTACACTTTTGCTGAAACACAGCCGAGAGACGGGGATGGGAACACAAACCAGAGACAGCAGGAGCCTCTCAATGGAGAAACACTGAATAAAGCAGCCCACAGGAGCTCTGCAACAGCACCAGACAGCTAAACACACACTTGTTCCTGGCGTGACCTTTTCATTTAAAAAAAAAAAAAAAAAAGTTTCACTGCAAACCTGCTAAAATCTTGATTTCAAATACACTTCATGGCAATGAGTTCTCTTCTTGAAAATGCTGTTCAACAGCTTTTCTGCTCCTGTGCTGCAAGTGAATAAAAAACTGAAATCAATGCTTCTCTAAAACTTTACAACTTGACAGCATTCATTCTTTCTAAGTAGACCAAAACTACATTTCCTATGTATTTGCTTTTCTGTCCAACTCACTCACTCTTCTTTAAGCTACAACCATTCTTTCTTTAACAAAGGTACAAAGATCTAGCCTATGTCCACGGAACTCTAACCTCCCTTACCAGAAGCACCCCCGTACTTTCAGAGCTCCCTTACGCATCCCCTACGCCACACGCGGCAGCAGAAGCTTGTCACCCTGACCACAGCGCTGCCTGCATCCTGATCCAGGCATTTGCTTCTAATCTTAAATTCAGCAATGTGTAGGACGCGTAACTTGCCCAAGAAATGTGTTCTCTGTTATGGTGCCTGCTACCCTAGGTAGGTATCTGAAGTCGATAGCGAGTTGAAGCAAAGTTCAGTAATGGTGAATCTTTAAGGAGCTGGTTACATTTTCACAGAATCACAGAATGTTTTGGGTGGGAAGGGACCTTCCAAGCCCACCCAGTCCAACCCCCCTGCCAGGAGCAGGGACATCTCCAACCAGATCAGGTTGCTCAGAGCCTCATCCAACCTGGCCTTGAACGTTACCACGGATGGAGCATCTACCACCTCTCTGGGAACCTGGGCTAGTGTTCTACAACCCTCAGTATAAAACATTTTTTCCTGATATCTAATCTGAATCTACCTCCCTCTATCTTGAAACCGTTACCCCTCGTCCTGTCACACGAGGCCCTGCTGAAGAGTTTCTCCCCATCTTTCCTGTAGCCTCCTTGAGGTATTGGAAGGTCACTGTAAGGTCTCCCTGGAGCCTCCTCTTGAGTTTAGAAACTCAAGGAATTGAAAACTCAGAAAATTATGCATAGCCATTATCTCTGCGACTCCAGGTGGCAAAGAATAATCAGTAATATATTTAAATCACTACTCTGAACCAACAACTCCCTGAGAGCAGTGCAGAGTTCCCAGCCCTCCCACCGCTCTCCAGGCTTCAGCAGACCCTCTGCAGAAGTTTCAGTCTTAAGCTCTTTCTCCGTATCCCAGTCATTCAAAATTGAATTAAAATTCCCATGAAGAGAACAGAATCCTACAAAAATAGGGGAGAAGTTAAGTCAGACAGGATGAGGACACCTCATCTCATCTTAGGTATCTCCAACTCCAGGGTGCCCCATAGCCACTGTTGCAACCAACGCACAGAATAGGACAGCTCAGAAAAGCATAGTTTGACTCTAGACATCTGTTTCTGGCTAAACTGATCACTGCCTGGGCATGCCTACCACATGTAAGCAGAAATGAGCTGGACTAGTTCAGAATTAGAACGGTAACTTCAAAAAAACTCCTGTATTAGACAAAATGAAACCCACCTTTGCTCTCCCAGCCCAGACTCATGCAATACTGGTTTCTCTCTACTGCCTTTGCCTGTTGGGTTTCCAGCCCTTCCACCGGAGCCAGAGTTGGCGCTGGTCCTGCCCTGGAGCTCACCGGAGCTTGGTTCAGCCTGCCAAAACGTGCCCACGGGCAGAGCCTGTCTAACAGATGCACTACAGCCTCTGCCAGCCGTGCCGGCCACAGCCAGAGGAAACCGAATCACCTCTGCGGGGACCAAAGGTGGTAAGGAGCCACCAGAAACTTTCCATATGCAGGCAGTCAGACGATCAGCTCAAAACTCTGTAGTACTTTCAGAATGCTCTGAAAAACATGAAATCTTAAATATATTTTTCAAATTCAGATCTCTCTGCTCAGTGAGACAAAATAACAAAAATATGCGAGCATTATGAGCCCTTATACTCCAGGCCAAAACGCAATCATCACTAGGTCTGAGGGGAAAAAAAGAAAAAAAAGAAACAAAAAAAATCCTGTGAGCAAATGCACTGTTATCTGATCTGGAACTTTTACATGTTTTCCTGAACATCTTAGTGCTGAGACACTGCACTGCCCACGACTGACACGGTGTTTTCCACGCGTTTCAAGTGCTCCCAGCGCAGGGCAGCTCCTCATCCACAGCTGGGCCACCGTGCTTCAGCTGCTGCACGAGAAACACCCAGCTCTGAGCGAAGCGAAGACTGAGCTCAAGCGAAAAGCTCACAATTGCCAAGTGCAGTTCAAGTACTGCATACATTTATATGTCTATATACGCACATTTCACAGATTTTTTTACCATAAGCACTTTGCAGATCACCTCAAAAGCACCACAGATACCACAGCCACTTATTCAGGACCCAACTGGCCTGCTGGATAAACTCTCAAAAGCGAGAAACGCACCTGCTTACAGTCCTGCCTAACAGATCAGAACAGCAGTTCCCTCCCCCCTTCCTCTTCAAAGTCAAAAAAAAAAAGAAAATTGTAAAGCAGAGAGAAGCCCAGCTGACATAAAAAGGATGCCGAACGGACGGCGGCTGAAATCACACAGACTAGGGAGAACGGGCAGCTGGAGATCCTGTACCCGCTGGAAAGGAAAGCGCCACCTCTATCATTGAAGCCAAAAAGTGGAACATCTTGAAGCCAAGAAATCAAGAGAATTATGTTTTCAGGGTGAAGTTTCTCTCTGAAGTGAGCTATTGCTGGTCTCTTCTTCCCCCCACCCATTTTAAAATCCATGAAAGTGGGCGATATCCATCCAAGAGCCTGGCCCTGTGTTTCCAAACCGCAAGCGCCACTCCTCCCAGCGCCCTGGAGCACAGTCACCCTGCAGCAGTGTCACCGCTTCCCATCTCCCGTCAGACACGCCAGGAGTCAAAACAGGAAAAAAAAGAAAAAAAAAGAAAAAATAAAAACAGGACAACTCCTGCTGTGAATGCTCAATACTGAGATTTACAGGTTGGGTAACTGGGATTCAGCATCTCGCAGACCCGCTGCCCGGGGTGACGTCTCCGAGGCTAACGGAGAACTTGGTACCAGCTCCCCTTCCTGCTCCTTTCTGCTGCTGCCTTCGTGGAACTTTCCATCTCCAGGGCTGAGGAATCAGAAGAGGAGTGGTTTGCTGTGAAAGGTCAAGCGAGACGCAGCACTGCGCTAGGAGCTGCGTGCATTAGGAGGAGAACTGAAATCACTGGCGATTCTCGCACAGAAACTACTTTTTAATTAGTTTCTGAGTCAGACTGAAGACAATATGGCCTAACAGAAGAGGAGAACAACTTTTCTCCGCTCATGGCTTCCACCTCCCTGCCTCTTTCCCCTCCCTGTCAAAGGGGAAGATGGACCCCAACTGACATCCACATGTAACACTGAACTGGAACATTTCCCCATGGACAACAGCACGGTCTCACCCACAGCTTTTTTCTGTCTGTATGGAGCAATTTTACACAGAAGGGGACACTGAGTCTGGTGACCTACAGGCTGGCACGCTGAGGACAACCGAGAAAGGGGCTGTACTGCCTCAAAACAGCCAATTATAAACTGGGAAGTTCAGCTATTGCCCCACAAGAGTACGAGCCCTCCCTGCCACAGAGGTCTTCATGGAGACCTCCAACATGGAGATCTTCATCAGTGGTAGAGCCAGACAGCCGTTGCAGGCACTGCTGCAGTGGTGGACAGGAGGACACCCCTAAACCCCACTCAAGGCTGCAAGCTACCTGAATTTCCTGGCTCAGCTTGGACCCAGAGAAAGCTAAGTTCGTACACAGAGCTGCAACTCATAAACTCACTATGGTACATGCTAACATGGTTCCAATGGGGATTTGATACTGACCTCAGCGTTAGCACCCTTCTGAGTCAAGAGGGAGTAAAAAGAGGGAAAAACAGAGTAACTCACACTAAGTCTTTAACCAAACAGCACCTTCAGTCAGTCTTTGGCTCTGTCAGTTCAAGCCTCTGAAAGTTTTAGATCCCAGTTTCAATATTCACAGATAACCTGTCAAGGGGATTTTTCCCAAAGGGAATAAAATCCAGAACAGATCTGTCTTGTGTTACAGGGCACGGCTCCCATCAAACACACAACCAGTCTGCTGCAGCAGCTCAGCCTAAACTAGAATCCAGAAGCACCAGCAGACTTACGCAGATTCCAGTTCCCACACATCACAGAATGGTTTGGGTGGGAAGCGACCTTCAAAGGTCATCCAAACTGCTCCAAGGTCTCCCCGGAGCCTCCAACTCTCTCAGCCTGGCCTCACAGCAGAGCTGCTCCAGCCCTCTGATAATCTTCATGGCCTCCTCTGGACCCTCTCCAACAGGTCCATGTCTTTCCTGTACTGAGGGCTCCAGAGCTGGACGCAGAGCTGCAGGTGGGGTCTCACCAGAGCGGAGCAGAGGGGCAGAATCCCCTCCCTCGACCTGCTGCCACGCTGCTGGGGATGCAGCCCAGGATATGACTGGCCTTCTGGGCTGCGAGCGCATGTTGCCGGCTCATGTCCAGCTTTTCATCCACCAGTACCCCCAGGTCCTTCTCAGCAGGGCTGCTCTAAATTCCTTCGTTCTCCAGCCTGTACTGATACTGGGGGTTGCCCCCGCCCAGGTGCAGCACCTTGCACTTGGCCTTGTTGAACCTCATGGACCCACTTCTCCAGCTTGTCCAGGTCCCTCTGGACAGCATCCTGTCCCTCCAGCGTTTCGACAGCACCACACAGCTTGGTATCGTCTGCAAATCTGCTGAGCGTGCACTCAAACCCACTGACTGTGTCCTTGATGAAGATATTAAACAGTACTGGTCCCATCATCCTCACAAAAGAAAAATGACTGTTCAAGCAAACTTAAAGAGAGAATCTCAGACCTCAAGGTGCTTCTTCAGTCCAAACATTCCAGCTCCATATGTTGCCACACATCCCTGAGCCAGGAAACAGGACTCAAAGAAACCACTTCATCCCATCTTGCAAGTCTGCTGTAATGATTTCATGTTCACGCAACACTAAAAAATTAAAATTCTTTGCCAACGCTAAACACTGCTATTAACAGACTTCAGGGGCATTAACTAATTGCACTCTTATGACAATCACAGCTGAGTAACGAAGGTCAGCATAGAAGAATGTGTACAGCACAATGACCACCCAAACCATTGTCTTTTACAGGCGTGGTATGCTTGGAAGAGGAGGATACAATTCGAACATTACCACAGGAACGTAGACAATGCAGTTCACATTTTATGACCCTTCCTTCCCCAGCAACAGAACTGGACAGCCAGCTGAAGTGATTGAAATTTGAGCACCTTGTGAAGCCTCGAGATTGCTCCTGCACAGGGAGGGTCCTCAGCTTCCTTCTGGATCCACGGCATTTGCTATGAGTCCAAATCAGTCAAGACATACAGGGTACAGAAACGTCTCTTCCCACCCTCATTCTGGATTTTTACCCCCACAGACTCTCAACACTTATCTCAAGATCAACCAAGAGCTAAACAAACTTGACTCTATAGTCCTGAGCCAAGGAAGGCAAGGGATCCAAGCCAGAGTCTCCTTCCAGAGCAACGCCACCTCCCACCGACATCTCACACTTCGTCTCTGGTCTGCCCAGACCAGAGGTCCACGTACAACTGGCGTCAGCAGCAGCACTCACGTGCTCCCAGTTAATATGCAAGCACCGTGGCCACATCTGACACAGCATTCAATATTTTGCCTGTTCTGAGCTTTACTTTCCAACTACAGCAGCTTGACAAAACATTATGCTGGACAGAAGAGAAAGCAAAAGCACTGCTGTACTCAAACACATCTGAATTAAGTCCAAAATTTTGTTTCCAGCTAAGACAAGGTATTTTGACGGGGCCAGTTCAGTGCTTTTCTAATGCTCTATAATGGAGAGGAGAACAAAAATCCACCAAATCCCTGCAGAGCTATAAGAAGTAACTAGTCAAGGAATAACAAAGCCACGGAAAGAAAGGAGGGCAGAGGGAAGATAAAGGCCAGTGTTTTTTTTCTTCCTAATCCCGCTGACACATTTATTAAACCCTCAGATTTGTGCGCATGCAACTCACAGACAACCACGCAGGAAAGACTTTGTCAAATTAACATGTGCATTGCATCCTGCAAAGTAAAAGCAAGCAGAAACAACGCTGAAGCCTCGAAGCATCCCACAACAGCACGAGGTGTGGAGTGTCTGACCCCACCGGCCATCCTGCCGTGGCTGGTGCCTGTTCTGGAGCAAGAGAGAAACTCAGAGGAAAACAGAAAGTTAACTTCGAAAGAGGGAGGAAAAGGGCTAGGTCATCACGGGATGGGGATCACAGTTCAGCTAACATCAGTCACACAGAGGAGGTTCAAAGTAACTCCTCTGCGCTTCAGAGCCACACCAAAGCAAAAGTGAAAATTAGATATCATGCCTTAGGTGGGTGGCGAAGGATGGGCTGAAAAGCAAATTTCCATCTTCTGGGGAAGATCCCTGCTCAGAATAAACACAGGAGAACGGAGCCATTCTGTTCGTGCGAGCACACCTGAGGCCCCCGGGGGACAGAGCACAGCTCCAAGCCCCCAGCTCTGTTCCCCTCACGAGTAAGGTCTGGCCCTCGGTCGAGGCAGGTGCTCACCTTCCTCTTTGTTGTTGGTGATGTCTTTCAGCAGCTCAGTCTTCATGCAGGCGTCTTTCCTTGCCTCTCCCTTACTCAGCACTGCTCGCTAGGGTTGGGGAGAGAAGGGACAGGGGAGGAAAAAAGAAAAGAAATATCACGGTTTAGCTCAATGTTCATACACGTTGCACTTAAAACAAGAGACAATCATAGACGCATCCTGTTTACACCACGGGCAAACCTCATTCTGCCAAATAACGCTTGCCTCTCCCTTACTCAGCACTGCTCGCTAGGGTTGGGGAGAGAAGGGACAGGGGAGGAAAAAAAAAAAGAAATATCACGGTTTAGCTCAATGTTCATACACGTTGCACTTAAAACAAGAGACAATCATAGACGCATCCTGTTTACACCACGGGCAAACCTCATTCTGCCAAATAACGCTGCCAGGAAACTGCCACCACGGCACAGGTCAAAGATAAAAACCGGCCAGGCTCGCCCAGGCTGACAGCCCGTCCCTCCCAGGGAGCGGAGGGGCTCTGAGCTGCCCAGGGCCGAGACCTCACAGACCTGTGGGTAAGATGCAGCCGGTTCTTCCGAGTGTAACACGCTTGGGGACTCAGCCCAGTACGTCTGTGCAGGCATGGACTGACACGGTCATGAAAGGCCCCGCAAGGAGGTGACCCTTATTGCCCCAAAACTTCTTAGGTTTCGGGTGGGAGGAGGCAGATCTATCAAACTTCTCATTACACATCATTTATCAACACTTACAGCCCAAGCACGCTTGTGGTGGGTTTGGTTTTTTTGTAGTTCATTCAAATCTAACTTAAAAAATTGAAACCATCAGTGAGCCACAGCTGACTCATCGTTCATAACATCCATGTTTATTAAAGGTAATGAGCTCTATTTTTAATTCTATAAAAGGTAATTTTTCTTTTTTCTCCCTCTCTCTTTTTTTTTTTCACTTTTTGTAGAAAGGGAACACCTGCTCATCTCCTCTGCCTTTCAAACACCTGGAGTCATGTTGCTAGATCATGTTTGCAGCCTTAATACCTACTCTTTTTTTTTTTTTTTGAAGTGGCAAGAGAAAAAAAAAAAGCTACCATAACAAAAGGAAAAAGTTATTTAAAAAAATCCCAAACACACACACAGGAGAAGGGGTCCTTTGAGACAGCTCTGAGTTTAAGGAGACAAGCTGGTCTGAAAGGTGAAGACGGCAACTGCTGTGCCAAGCTGCCGTGGGAGCGGGGAGGAGCGATGGGCGCTCTGGGGCCAGGGCCAGCCGGGTGAAGGGTTCACCGCACGCTGCCTGCGTCGCAGGAGAAGAACCAGCCCGAGTCAAGCCAACTGTCGTAGGCCAGAGAGCAGATGGTGCCTGCAGCCATGCAAATCACAAGGTTTAAAGCGCAACGAGTGATAAAGAAAGAAAAAACAACCAGCCCATCTCACATAAAGCAAGCAAGAGATAAGACGCGCACACAAAGTCCGGTGTGTCAGCTCCAAAACCGTTCCCAGCAGCAGCTTGCCCTTCCCCACGTCGGTTCCTGTCCGCAGCGCGCAGGGCGGACGAGCTCCGGTGCTGCGGTTGCTATCACCAGTCACCCTGACAACTTTGTTTCCACGTGAACTCAGTCACAATGCCAGATGCCAGCGCAAGGTCTTCCTTCCCCCAATTTCAGCAGCCCCCTCACCCTGTGCAGACCAGGGAGGGCTCATCCAGGACCAGGTCCCTGCCTCTGGGCCACCGCGGTGCCCGCAGGACCACCCTGTCCTGCACCGAAACGCCATCACCTGCAAAGCAGCCCACAGCTGGTGGGAAGGAGGAAACCCGAGGGACACGGGCTGGGCGCAGGGTGCTTGGGGAAGCTGCCGCCGCCTGCCAGACCCACCTGCCCCGAGCTAAGGGCGCCTTCGGGGACCGACTGCTCCTCCAGCGAGAAGGAAGGGGGTTGTGGGTGGCTGCCTGCCCCCCAGCACAAGCAAACAGCAAACACGGCCACGTCGGGATGCTCTCAGCAAGAGGGAACTCGTGCCCCAAGCGCGCCGCCTTCAGATTTTCTGACGCAGGCCAAAAAGCAAGCCGTAAGCGTTTGAAACCTCAGCTCAGCCAACCGATGAGACAGCCTGAAACGGAACATACCTCCAGCAGACGCTGGCCAACAGCTTCCACCAAGAAATGATCATAAAAACACAGCCCAAAGTTTGAACACAGATCACCTTTTTTTTTGTTTATTTGCTAAGCCAATAATACATATATATCCTTGCTGCAAACATCTGCTTGTAAACCCTACCTCTGCTCTACTCAGAGTTCTTGTAAACTGGGAATAACTTCATTTTTCCCATGGACTTGCCCGGCTGCAAGACTAACGCAGAGAGAACTGCCGAGAGCCGGGGCTCAAGCTCGGCCCCACGACTCCCACCATGGGAAGGGACACCCAGGCCCTCACCACAGGCACCACAGCAGATAGAGCCCCAGTCTGTCTAACAGGAACTGGCCTGTTTCCCCAGCCTTTGCTGCGATAAAGAAAGGTCTTGCTATTCCTGCTATTAAACTGACTCATACTGGAAATCCCAAGATTAAGAAAAACTGCAGAAGCCCTGCAGTCAATCAGACCTCAGCAGCTAACGACCATCGGCCATCCTCCCTCCTCGCTGCAATGACTGGGACCTCGGGGCTGCCCGGGGTCCTGCCCAGCGTAGGAGCTCTTGAAGCAGAATTTCCAATGCCAAAAGAGGCCAGAGAGCAACCGTTGCTCCTTTCCTGTGAGAGGAACAAAAAGCTAGGTGCCAAGGCCATGCCAACCGAGGTGGCACCTGGCGGGCTCTCCCGGTCCCTGTCTCAGACACAGCTCTCACCAGCAGCAGCGGCGGCTTGACAGCTTCCATGCCTTGCTCTGAAACAAACAGAAACTCAGCATCAAGGTAGAAAATAAAGTAATAATTAAGCAGGGGAAAAAAAAAGCCAGCTGTGAGTTTGGAAGCATTTTGATGAAAAGGAAGCTACAGGAAACCCCTGCGCAGCGCTCGAAGCCTCTTCCCCCCAGGCCAGCGCTCCATCAGCACCCGCAGCCGCTGGCACCCAGCACCCAGGGGCACCCAGCACCAGCTGGGCTCCGCTGCCCATCCATTCCCACCACCCCACGGCTCCACCCAGGCAACTTCTCAGCAACTTCACCCCAAGTGTCAATACCTCCATTTTTTGGTGTTGGGTTTTTTGGTTTTGGTTTTTTTTTTTTTTCCTTTTTCCCCTCCCCTCCCTTAAATTCAGCACAACCTTCCCTCGCAGCTCACACCCCGGTGCCCCAATCCGCCGGCTGGATTGGCAGGGAAATCCTATACCCACCCTCCCCGCCGAGCGATGTCTGCTCTTGCAGCAGTCCCAACAAAAGCCAACTGCCAAGCTCAGCCTGCTTCACAATAAAAGTCTCACTCTCTCCATTATTTTTTTTTTTCTTCCTCCCTCCTTCCCCCCTTTCCCGCAGCCATCCACCTCTCCAGACTGGTTATTAACCTCCCATGGCTGGAGAGCCTCCATAAAGACAACATACAACCAGCAATGAAGCATTATCCCCCCTCAACTCTTTTATTTTTAAGTTTCAAGGGGAAGAAAAAAAATTATTCCATCTTAAGAAAGCCTGATCAGGTCTTTGAAAGGGCTTTAAAAGCCACGAGGATCCAAGCAGAGGAGCTAGTGCTGGTTCAGTTTTTCCTCTCCACCTCTTGTTTACAAGAAAACAGGCTTCCTCTCCTCTGCGAGGTCTTTGGAGGGGATGGAAGATGGGTCAGACCAGCCAAGGGAAGGCTCTGCGGCACTTCCAAACAGATGATGACTAGAAACTACAGTGGTGCCTTTAAAACAAAAAAAAAAAAAAAAAGCCCACCAAAAAAAAAAGAAAAAAAAAGAAGAGATAAAGAGCAAAGCTGGGAAACACAGAAGGAGGTTTGTCAGCCTCCTCTTTGACGTTTTCATCAGCCACCCGGGTGCCCTTCGCAAAGGTGCAGACGGGTTTTATAGGCAGAGACAGGACACGCACGGCAGAACTCCAGCACTGCAGCTTACCAAGCCCAGGAGCCCAGTGAGTCACGCCAGGAACCAGAACTCTCCAGGCAGGCCAGGAAGGAGCGGAGGTCGATGTGCTAAGATGTCTACCTTCAGCAGGGTCTTTTTTTTTGGTATCTTAAAAATCAACCGTCTGGGAACTTGAGGCTTTGCAGCAGCGTTATTCTGATTGGAGCCATGCAGCTAAAACAGGTCACTCAGAGAGGGCTGGGAGCAGGAGGACCCCTCTGAAACTCTGCTCGCTCCTGTTCGGGGCAGCGGCCACACCAACACATCTGCCTACAGACCCAGCGGGGCAGACAGGACCGATCCCGCCCAGCCTGCGAAGCCCCTGGCCGAGAGGTGGACACGGACCCCTCAGAGGTGACCCCAGCGGGCACCGCTCCCCACGAGCGGTTGGGGCGCGCACCCCGCAAAGCTCTCACCAGCCCCTCGGCGGGGCAGGATTCCACCTCCCGTGCACGGCGGCGGCGGGGTTTGCAGTACATACGGCAGCCAGGCAGAGAGGCAAAGCTCTCAATAAATGATGCAACCCCAGAGCAGTAGAGAGCAGATTCTCATTCACTCATTTTTTTCCTCTCTTTTTCTCCGAAAAAAAAACCCCAAAAAACAACACAACTCAAAACAACTCACTCATAATAACCTTTGCCTTAAAGGGAAGACAAACATTTTGTACTTAATTATATAGGAAGCAATGACTAAGAAAACGCTGGTAGAAAGAGATCCTTTCTTTTGTAGGCACGTGGGGGCCACTCGTTTCAGATCTGGGCACTGCCCAGGTCCTGCGCGCAGGCCAGGGCTGGGATCACCGCCCGTGGGGACGCTGACCACGGGCCTGTCATTAGGAGCAGCAGAAGCATTTGATCTGGAGAAGGAAGGAAACGTAACCACCAGCATACCTGGCCTACAAAGCAGTCACCACTCTCACAGCTCCATTTCTTTTTTTTTTTTTAAGGTTAAGGCCACTTCCTTATAATCCTCATGCAATCATGTGAACATGGAATTTTATCTGCAGCTCACAACAAGCACTGCCCTCAGCCTGAAGTTATCCCCAAATCAAATTCTTTGCAATTCTTTTGTTTCCCGAATTCCTTTCATCCAGACTCTTCCTGAAAGAAAAGAAACATTTCCTTCTCTACCCCCATGTCCTCTCTCCTATTCCAGCCGCACAAATCAACTCCCAAAACAAGAAGGGTAGAAACAAGGCGCAAGTCCCTGCATGCAACAAGGAACAAGGAGACACGTGCAGGAAACACAACAGGACTTAAAATGACTTCTACGACAATGCGCTCCACAATGGCGTGCGGGCTTCGGGCAAGGGGGGTTTGCAGAGAAAGGGGAGATCGATCTGCGCTTCCTTGCTGCCTCCACGCTGGGAAGCGTCGTGCCCATCTAGCTGTGTCCCAGTAGAGCCAGCGCAACTTGTACGTGCAGGCAAGTGTAAATCCAGAGCAGACAAAGGCATCTCCTCCTTCCACGGGCTGAGGTTAGCAAGGAGCACAGCTGCTGCCTGCCTTCTCCTAGCGCCCGGGAGGGGAAGGGGGGGAGAAAACCCTAAAATGGAGACCAAGAGTCATCACTATCTCTAGCAAAAGCAAACCAGCCATTTCAGAAACACCCAGTCCCCAGAAGGCTCAGCCAGGAGAAAACTGTAGCACCAAGAGGAGCCTGGAGCGAGCAGGCTGCAGCAGCCCGGGGCAGAGGAGCCGGAAGGCAGCTTGCCCCCATTGACATGGCCCAGGCACCTCTTCAGCCTCCGCGCTCCTCTTCCTCCCACCCCCAAACCACCGGAGCAGCTCCCTCTCCCCCTGCCCGTCCTGGCAGAAGGGCTCATCGAGGCGGCTGAGGAGGGAAAGCCTGGGCTCCCTGTGGGACCTGGACGGCCTCGCTCAGCTGCCCACACCACCTCCGTCTGGGTCACCTCCCGCCATCGAGCGGCCCGCAGCCAGACAGCAATGCCTGCGAGCCGGAAAAGCAGAGGGAAAAGGGGGAAGGGGGAAAGGAAAAAAAAAAAAAAGACAAAAAAGTAATAATAATAATAAAACTTGCACCCTAGGGCCTGTCCCTCTAAGAACTACAGCAAAACCTCACCAAGGCTTTACTCTCCTGGAGGGTGAGAAAGCGACACAGCGCTGCCCAGTGCCCGCAGTCCTGGAGGTGGGAGATCCTCACACCCTCTCCTCCATGGCCTACGGGCTTCGTCCCCGGCGTGGGGCCTTTTTTTTTGTTTTTTTCTGCTCTGTCATTAAGAGTGGAGCCTGGTCTTTTCCTTCAATCCCAAGAATTGCACGGAATTAGATCATCTTGCCGGGCTCACCTCCCCCTACAGGCAGCTCCCGAGCATGCTCAGCTCGGCCTGGCGCTGCCATTTCATAACGCATTGTTTACAGACACGCTGACCTGCCATTTTTTGACAAGGAGGAGAGGAGCGGGCGCTCGCCTCCCGACCCCTCGCGGGCCCCCCTCCAGCCCCTCGCCATAAAAATCCTCTTTGGAGAAGGGAAATCGCAGGCTGTGGGTTTGTGGTGGTGGTTTTGTTGGTTTTTTAAGTTTTGGTTTGGTTTTGTTTTTTTTTCCTTTTCCCTCCTTGATTTAGGTCAAAATCCACCTGCTTTGGAGGGAGACGTTAACCCCTCTGGGGGCTGGGGGGAGCAGAGAGGAGTGGTCTCGCAGAGCTCGATGCAAAATGCCAGCCATGATTTTTAGCTTCTTCAAATCACAACCGTGCTTCGATGTCACCTAAAAATATAATCCCCAGCACAGTCCGCCATCCTCCATCAAGCCTTCCTCTGTGAGAGAAAGGGTGGGAAACGCTATATTTTCCTTGAATAAACAAGTTGGCTTAGTCCCAGCACATACAGTTTTCTCCTTTAAATGCAAACCAGACTATTTTTGCAGGCACACAGGAAAATGAGGAGAGGAGGAGGGGAAAAGTTCCTCATTTAACACCAAGAGCTCCATGAAAAAAACCCTTGCAAGGTTGCTCTCTGAGCCCCTCTCCGTTCCAGTCCTCTCCCTGTCTGTGCTGATCATACTTTACAGGTGAAAGCAGCTCTGACTTATGACAGAGAGAAAATGCCAGAAGAGCTGGAGGTTTCCTCATCCTTGGAAAAAGGACAAGCTGTGAAAGGCTTCCTTTGCAAGAGGCACTGTGCTGCTCCGAAACAGTATGGCAGCGTTGCAGGGAAGACGCTTGCACGTCAGGTCTTCTTAACCCCCACCGCCTCGACCCTTCTCCACCGCGTCTACCAGCCTTCCCCCTCCTGATGGGGACTGAAGGAAAAAGATAAATAAATTACCTGGTTTGGGGGAAGCAAGCTGTTATGTTGGATCCCAGAGGAATTTTTTTTAAAAAGGCTTGCTCTACATTTTTTTCCCCTCTAAATTTTTTTCTTGTTTAAGGATACTTTCCAATTAGGTTGTACAGTGTGTGAGCTTCGCTCCTGCTGCTTTCCTGACTACTGTCAGGCAGTGCTGCCCATCCTCCTCCTCTGCCCCCCTCCAGGACCAACGCCCCCGTACAGCAACGCCAGACATTTCCTCCTCCACCCAAGAGACCAAGGAGCTCACATAGGCGTGGGGAGGGACGGATCCCACGGGAAACATGACGGGACATAAGGGTCTCCTCTGCAAGGAGGAGTTGGTGTCAAAACTCTAAATTCACAGGAGTGAAAAATGACTGGCTGAAAATGGTAGTTAAGGGTAATAAATTCAAGATTTCACTTCCAAATCACTGACATTACATGTCGCTGCAGGAACATATGGTCCTCCGAGCCTTGCGAGCGGGGAGCTCATCCTGCCAGAGCCCCGAGCCTTACAGCTGACCCAAAAGCAAGGCAGCTCTCCCACTGCGGCGATTCCTCGACCGCTCTCAGCTCCAGGAGCGGCAAGGGGAGAAGGAACAACTTCAGGGAAAAGCAGCAAGAGGACAACAAAGAGGAGCAACAGGAATCAAACCATCCCTCCCACAAACCAGCCGGCCAGGAGGGTGAAGCTCCTTAAAACTCCTTGTTTACCTGAATGAAATCGCTCCCTGCCATTGCACGAGATGCATGCAATCCTCTTGCATTAGGAGATGGGAGAGGTCAGGGGATTCAGGCTCCAGCCTGGCAAAAGGAGCCCCAGGACGATCACTGCAGCCCCCAGGTCGTGGGCCTGCTCCTGCACCCCTGTTGCCAGGCCCAGAGTTTGTCTAACGAGGGATGATCAGCATGTGTGCTGCAGAGCCCGGCTCTGTCCAAACGTGGTCTTGGGAAGAGGGGAAGAGCTCGTGCTGGCACTTAAAAGTCAGTTAAATATGTGAAGGGGGAAAACCCAAGACCCCAAGGCCCCACTTTGGGGCTCTTAACCCTTACTGAAAAGCAGCGTGAAGTCCAGACCTCGGGTTTTTCTCTTCTCTCCAAAGTAGGTCAGGCTTTTCAGCGTCTCTCTGCAGATGCTTTCAAAGGGCACCAGCCGGCAGGGATGGAGCATTACAGATTTTCGTCTGGCTGTCACACCGGTACCGTCGTGCTCACCACCACACCGGAGCACACGTTGCACACCTCGGCCTTTTTTTGGTTGCTTGTTTCCTCAGCCTTCATCAAACCCAAAGCACATTTCTTCCTCTGGCTGGGAGCTGATCGGGCAGCACGTCAAGGCCTCTGCTCTTCAGTGTTACAAAGAAATCTCATTTCTCTCCTCATGACTTCTTCTGATGTCTCTTCCTTTAGCACACATCTTCTAGATGACGAATAATGAGTGTATTTATAGTCCAGTGGAGACACGATAGAGATTTAATTAGGTATCACAGACCATCCGTCCTGTAAGACCTCCCTAATCTTTTAAACGCCATCTTCACATCTCACTCCTTGACTGACAATTTAGTCAGATCTGCATGGCAGCTTCAGGGGTCTCCCTCCATCCCAGAGAGCTCAGTTCGGTGTTCTGCCCGCTGGCAGGGGTGCCTGGACCCCCCCATGGCTCTGGGACCTTCAGTGCCCGACCCAGGTCCCACCGAGGTCTGTGGCAGCCAACAGAGCTGTCTGTAACACAGACAGCAAAAACACCCCGGAGCATGGCAGGGCCAGGGCTCTGGATTTTGAAATAAGATGCAGAGATAGGCCTCCTGCCATGAAATCAACCACCGATGTTTCATTTTAATCACCTGCTCCCTTGGATTGCAAGCTACTATTAAAAAAAAAAAAAAAAAAAAAAAAAAAAAAGAAGGAGAAAAGAAGAGAGAGGGGAGGAAGCCATTCCAAAATAAAAATGATTGTTTCTTCCTGGTAAAATAACATTTGCTCTTGCCTCCACCTGAAAAAGTGAGCTGTAGGCTTGCTTGATGCAAGCAGAGGCTGTCAAAGGAGACCTGGCGAGGAGGTGCCGCATGGCCACAGGCCCTCTCCTCCCTCTGGAAGTTTGGTCTTCAAGCAGCTCCGACACCCCAGCATTTGCTCTTCTTGCTTACAGTAGCTGCAAGCAGGGAGGGCTCCTGGGAGAACCCAATTTTCCAGAAACTTCACACTTTAAAAAATTTTCAAAAGCACCAAAAAAAACCCCCTTCAGCCCCCAAACAAGCCTCCCCACCCCAGAAAACAAATACAAGACCACCCAGATGCCAGGAAACAAAGCCCAAGCCTCTCCGGAGCCAGGCGAGGTCGGATGCTGAGGTACCTGCAAGCCCATGGCACAGCACAAGGCGACAACGGTCACGGCACAGCCCACCCGCTCCCCAGCGCGCCCCGCCTGCCCTCCCGCGCGTGGGGCGGGAGAATAAATGTCTCTAGAAATAAATAAATAAATAACCCCCGGCCATGATTCCCCAAACTGCCTTCCTCCTCTCCGAGGCTTCTCCTTCCCCGGCGGGAGGCAGCCTGCCCACGGCCGGGGCCGGTGGGGAGCCAGGCGCGGGAGGTGGGCCCTGCTGTACCTGCAGACATCTGTTGTCTTCTTCTGGTGAAGACTCAAAGAGTTGCATATTCCAGATCCTCATGAGCAGTGATTCAGTTTCTGCTCATGTGATAAAAGCTCCCTCTACAGAGTGAGCATGCCCAGAGGAGACCATTTCACTGCTCCCTCCAAGCTGCAGCCATTTCACAGAGAACCTGCCGGCTCCAGGCCGGCCATTGGAGCACGATCAGCCCGGGCATCCCGGGGACGCACCGGTAATGCAGATCATCTGTCAACTTTCTGACAGGGTGCCAGGCCTCAAAAACTGATCGCTCGCCTGAAAAAAAAAAAAAAAGAAGCAAGCCTTTGAAACCATTAGAGCGAGGTGTTCTGTCTCGGTGGCCTTCAAGAGTAGCCCTGGCCCGCAGGAAAAGGAGAGGCAGGAGGGACAGGGAGGGATGCTGGGGACAATCCCGTGCTGATTTTGTTCTGCTAAATGCATTGCCCGACCTCTGAGCACTGGGGTGAAGGCACACGGGTTAAACTGGTTCAGTGTGCAGCGTCCAACTGCAAGAGCATTCCAGATCCAATCTGCTGAGCTGGAGGGGAGCTGTTTTTTCACTTTGGGGATTAATAAGACAACCTTGGTACAACCAACCTTAAAAGGGTATCACACACAGAGTCATTAAAACGAGGGGAGGGAAAAATGTAATGAGGGGGGAAACCCCTAATGAAGTGGTAGTGCACTGCTCTGAGCTCAGACCATGTCAAACCATCTGACACAGCCGGCCCAGCCAGCAAGATGAAAGAAGAAATTTTAGCTTCAAAATAAAAGTAGTTTGTCTCTGGTCCGCTTAACAATTAAACATAAACTCTTGGCAACCTGCGTATCTGCTCAGGCTCCCAGTATAACTGCTGGAGCAACACTCGGGAACATCTGTACGCAGGGATCGGCCGGACGGACCGGAGCACAGGACAGGGATTGATGGAGGCAGGGGCAGGGGGCTGCTGGAGCCGAGCAAGAACCTCCCAGCCGGGCTGGGGAGGGTGGCCGGCACCCACGGAGAAGGGGCCAGAAGGAAGAGGGAACTCGGGAATGGACTGTGGGACCACCCGCTTGTTCTTGGCCAAAGGAAAAAACAGTCTTCCAAAAAATAACCAGCGCAGAAGACAGTTCTCTTTAAGAGCAGAAAATAAAGTGAAGTCAAGCTGAGTGTAATGTGTTACAGTGGGCTGAGGGGGGCAGAGAGCAGCCTGCACTGTAGGGAGGAAAAAAAGCCATGGAAATGCATAGTTAGGTTTTGAGGAGCCCATGGATTTTCCTTGCCTTACGCCTGGCCCCAGAAGCAGGCCTGCAAATTCAGGCCCTCAGCACGAGCACGAAGCCGTGGGCGCTGTGCCCTGCCCGTCCCTCCTCTCTGCCGAGCGCCGCAGGAGCGCGTCCTGCCCCGGCGTTATCACAGGCTGGAAACAGCCACCAGCCACGTTTTCTCCAGCCCAAGCAGCCAGTTCACCACCGCGTCCAGGCACATTTGCAAAGCAGCAATAGTTACAGCAGCAGAAGAGCCTGCCACGGATCCGCCCTGGCTACGGGGACGTGGTTTTCCTCTCCACGCTCTGGAGAAGTTTCACTGCTAAACAGTTAAAACACATGAGGCTGAATCGAGATGACTGAAATTCACAGGGAAGGAATATCTGAGGTGACAGTAGAAAGCAAGGATCCCTCTTTCCCCCACTGGGTTTTTGTTTGATGTAAATCTTAAGTTTTAATATCACAAGATGAGATTTTCCTGGCCTTTCTGTCAGTCGCTGAGAGGTGTAGAGGTAACTCATTTAAGACAAACTCAAAAATCCCCAAACAAAAGCAACAAAAACTGCCTACACAGACAGAAGTTGTATTATCCACCGCATCAAAAGATTGCTGTAGTTCAAACCAGAGATGGCTTTAAAACAGTTGACGCGCTGCCCTTCCTTGCAGCCTGAAATTACCAAGCTTTCATTAAAACCCAGAAATAGAAACAAAGACATGAACAGAGGCAGTGTCAATGAACTACCACAGTCAACATCCCTTTTCAGAGATAAAATAACGACGCAGAACCACGCCGCAGCCTTCCCGTGCACGCAGAAGGGCAGCGCTCCCCACTGCATCTCAACACCAGATGTGTTTTCACTGCTGAGGTTAAATATCCTCTGAGAGCAGAAGCTACCAGAGACACTTTTCACATCTCACAGTCATCCTTGAAAGCACTAAGCAGTTTAAATAGGAAAAAAATTAAAAATTAAGCTGATGAGGGTATTGCAGATGCTTCAACAACAAACTCAAGCGAAGCAATTGATCAGCATCGTACCAGCATCTCTGCACAGCGCCGCGTTCGCAGGGGATGCTTGTGCATTGATTACCAAAACCTTAAATTTCTGCCATCCGAAAGGAGAAAGAAGCTTCCAGACCACCACAGCGTTGCTCAGCCTGGCACTGCCACCCCTGCACCCACGCAGGTCTGTCGGCTGTCGGAGCAGTGCCTCCCGCCCCGGGACCCCCATCTCCCCAGTTTTGCAGAGGTGGGGTGCTGCACAGGCGCGGGCTCTTTCCTAACCAGCTGGTTAGAGGCCCATCTCCAGGCTGGCCGAGGAGGTGTTTTTCTAATAAGAACAAGCCCATGCCCTGTGAAGATTTCCCTTTTATTTAACCCAAATACTCTCCAGCAGTTTCTCCACCAAGCCACTACGAGACAGCATAGCAGCCCCCTTTCAAAACATCTATCAGGAAACATAGAACTACGAGGTAGTTTTACTTCAGGGCTCTTTGGCCTCCATTCTCCAATTCAAGGCTGGAATAACCCTTTCAGAAATCTCACATTTTCAGGAGGAAGGCAGCAGCACAACAACCTCCCCTTACAAAGGACACAAGGTTCCTCAGGGCTGTTGCTTCATTACACCATTACCTACAGCATTTTCACAGCTCCCTTGCAGGGGAAGCACAAGTGGGAGGCAAGGGGAGATTTTTCTTTCTATAGGAAGAACAGTATTAAGCTCTGCAAAATACAAGGGGGTTTCCTTGTTTCCATCAGGCTCCTCTTCTTCCAGACCCTCCAGTCGCTCAAATTGAAGCTCCTTTTCAGCCTCCTCAGAAGTGATCCCAAAAGCACAATACGCTGAAGGGACTTTTGATCTAGGATGAGCATTTCTGCCGGAATCCTGATTTGTTTCTGTGCTGCTAAGAACTGCTACCCAGCTGTTAAAATGCCTCCTTCCCTCCTCAGCCAGTACGTACGACATCTCCCAACCAGAATGCCCATCCCCAGGACACGCCGAGAGTGCCCAGCATCCTCCAAGGGAGCCCCGATGTCCATCTCCAGGCTCAGGTAACAGCCTTGAAGGAGCAGGCAGTCATTCCTGCACACTTCTGGAATCACAGCTTTCTCCATCTTTCAAAACCTGTTTTTTTTTTTCCCCCAACATTTCCAAACTGTCGCCCTCCCTCCCTCTCCTTCCCCAGCAAAGTTGAAAACTGCTTTTAGTTAATAGGAAACATGCAGTGTTCCCTGGGATGCTGCATGGAGTACATCACACACAGAAAAGGAAAAGGAAAAAAAGGAAAAAATAACAACAACAACAACAAAATAAAAGAAAAAAAAATATGCTCTTGCGACAGATGTTGAGATGCAAGCTCTCTGGGAGATGCTGCTATGTTTTGATAAGAATATGCGTTGAGTATTTCATTTACAGGGCAATCCTAGAACTTTATTTAGAAGCATATTGGCCAGACAGCAGTAATTTAGAACATACTGTATTCCTAACAGTTCCCAATTATAAACTCCTTCAGCTTTAACTTATAGTAACCACGGCTCCTTCTATTTTGGAAATCTAAAACCACCATTTCTCCCCTCCACTCAGCTATTGCATAGCAAGAGCTTCTCCCGTACAAACGCAGCCTTGCTGGAGAAGAGCCCTAAACACAGCATCCCTCGCACATCCCATCTCGGTCGCAGTGAGCGAGCTCATCGCTTTAGGCACACTCACCGTCTCCTCCACAGGCAAATGTTTTATTGTTTTATTTGGGGGACAGTAGGTGGGGTGGCAATCAGAGCCGTGTCACTGCAAAGCCATCCAGCTTATGAGGAGTCTTCTGCCAGCAGAGCCGGCTGCAAAAATGGCTGCTCACATTCAATCGCGCTTCTTGCTGCAACGCTTCGCTGTAACGCTGGAGCTCGGCTGTAGATCCTGCCGAGGAGCCTCCCGTCTTCAACGTGTCCCCGTTCTTTGACCTCACACCTATTTTTTTTTTTTTAAGGATTAGTGCATTCACGTGAAAATCAGGAAGTTCTTCGCTGGAGGAGAATCAGTGCTTCATGATGCTTTTCTATCTTTCCCCAAATCATGAACTCGCCTATGAAATATCGCAGTTGATGGCTCTACGAGCAATTCCACTGACATTCTACAATTTTTTTGCAAGGAACAGAAGGAGCAGATGAACCCTTTAAAAACAAAGCTCCTGCCTCCATGCAAATATCACTAGTTAAGAAGATCGGAGAAATAAAGCTGTGTGTAGAGAATTGGCTCTGAAGAGGCTGCTTTTCAGCAACTGCCATAAGGTGGCAGTGGGTCTTTAAGGCTACCTTACACCTTTCACACAGGCACAATAGGAAATCATCACACCAGTGGTTTTCCAGCATCTGAAACTGGTTTAAGTCAAATTTCCTCACCAAGGGAACCAGACCATACATGAGAACTTGGGGCTGAGATCACCTCAATGCCAAAGTCCTACAAGGAGGAAAAGCCACCAGGCTCAGTTCTGAAAAGCCGTAAACGCAGCCCCAATCTGAGCCAAAGAAAATCAAAACCTTTTCCTCTCCGGGTACAATTACAATGCCGTTTATTTGACAGAAACGCTTTTCTTTGCACATTCGTTCAGCCACACACAAGCCAGTGTCCATTACAGAGCAGGAGCAGCTCTGCATGGCCAGCAAGCTGGGGCTCCAGCGGGCTCTGACGCAGGGATCATAAAAGCAACACCAGTAAGCAAGCTGGTCACCAGCCCAGTGCGGGGCTGACCTGTCAAATGGGTGCAGAAAGCGCTGTGGAAGCACTGGGCACGCAAGAAATGCAGAACTGGGCAATAAACAGGCAAATGAAGTGACCCATAGTGCAGACTGACCCAACTGTTGGAGACTATGACCTGGGAAGGAACAACAAAATAAAAATCTATGTTTTGCTCTTCACCAATTGCCCCTGAATGGCGCTGTGAAAAGCAGCCAGAGTTGCCCTGAAGAAAGAGCCCATCTACCTTACCGCACGCAGGCTATAGACAAACCGTGATTGAAGATTTCTGTTAACAAACACAATAACTTTGTAATACCAGAGCAAACCTCCTGCCTTACCTTCGCTTAACACCAGGCTCCAACAAGCGTGGACACCCGGTAACGCCCTGCCCTAGGAGACGGCGTCTATGAGGGCTGCGGCTCACGGCTGACGTCACCCCCCTGCTCCACACGAAGCCAGATCTTCCCTGCACCTCACCAACACAAACACCCAGCGCCAATGTAAATGTTTTATTGGCGCTTTACCGCGCCGCTTGCTTCTGCAGCAACTGGAGTCGGAGGGCTCACGCAGCACGTACCTGCTGGTGCACACATGTTCCTCGCCAAAAGTTGGCAACGACCGACCAGATCCAAAAGCCCAACCTTGCACAACTCACAGAGTCCCCTTCCTTCCCCCAAACCCGCTCGCCGACACGTTAAACCCCTGCGAGAAGCACGGAAAATCTCTCAGCCAAAGGAATAAACATATCAACATCCCCTCCTCTTCGTGCCAGTTTGGAAGACCAGATGTGGCAAAGGTTGTTTGCAAGCCTTGGAATGCAAAATAAGCCCAAAAAAAAAAAAAAAAAAGGAGTTTTGAGTTTTGCATTCCTTCACCCTCCCACAATCGCAGACGGATCTAGATGTAAACTGCGGAGCAGGTCTGCGCCCTGCGAGGCTGCCCATTAATAACAATTAGCGGCCGAGCGGCGCAGCCCGCGACAGACACAGTCACATGCCTTCCACTATGAAGGCGCGACCCGGCGAGTCCCCGCCGCCCGCGCTGCCAGCCCGGCCTGCTGTCACTTTATGTCACCACCCCAACATGAGACAGGTCCGTTCTTTATATAGGAGCTCCAGCAAAGGTCAGTATTTTAACAGCCCTCCCCGCTGATCAGCAGGAAGCGGTGCGAAGCCATCTCGTGTCGGTGGGTAACTACGCCGCTTTTGAATCCTTTCCAATGGTTTTTACTTCACCCGGCCTCCTCGCTCCCCCAGCCCAGGGGCATGAGAGGGAATCGGCCGGGTTCGCCCTACCTCCGTCCCGGCCGCGGGGAGCTGCTGGGTCCTTCCAGATCCTGACCGCAGGCCTAGCCCTCCTCCAGCCACAAATCCATCTGCCTCCATGGGTGCAGCCTCCACCCCGGAGCATGCTCAGTGCCGGCTGATCTTCAGCCATTTCAGAGCTTTAACGAAATGTAAGCATAAGGAAGTGTCATTAGCAAAAAAAAAAAAAAAAAAAAAAAAAAGGTGCAGGATTCATCCCGATCCAGCCAACCTTCCTGTTTCCATCCTCTGTCGAGGAGGTGAAGCTCTGGCCACGGGGATGGCAGGTGTTTTTAGGCAGCAAGCATCTCGTTTTAGAACAAAAGCAAGGAAAATCCTGTCTCAGGCAAGCCTTGTGCAAAGAGGAGCATTGCCTAGTGACACTCAACCCTGCACATTTGTCACTCTGGGCCTTCCACAAACTGCAATATTTTCATGAAATGCCATTAATATTATTTTTTCCCCCCAGCGGGCTTCAACAGAGGCTTTGAGCTTGCAATGCAAATAGTGCTTCCCATCCACCTTAAAGCTAAACCTACGCCGTCTGCCCTCTCTCCCCTTGAAGGTTATTTTAACTCCTTTTGCAAGAAAGTTAAAAAGCAAAGAGGAGGGGAGAGAGACTGCAGCACAACACGCTTCGTGCTCTGTTTTCCTAAGGCCCTGAATTTTAAGAGAGGTTTGTTTTTCACCCGTCAGCCCTGACATTACTCCATCACTACCTTGTCTCTTCAGTGCAGTTCAGATCATTTCAAAGAGTTAAGAGGATTTTTTTTTTATCCTTTCCAGTTCTCCAAACAACAAAACATGCAGAGACACACAACGCTGAAGTCCACCAGGCGTTTTCACTGCCGAAGGACAACAGCCCCGCACGCCGCGAGCGATCCGCGCGTGGAACCCAACTGTTCCTTGAAAACTTGTATTTCCCTAAATATCCTTTGCACATCCCCTACGGATCCCTACCAGAACAACCCCAGAAAGCAAAGACAGTTGCTGCAGAAGTAAAGCTTTCCAGGCCAGGGCAAAAATTGGTTCTTTAATCCCAACGAAGTTTTCATGTACAGCCTATTCCTCGCGTTGGGCCCAAGCCAAAAAAAGCCTCTGGATGTTCAAATCCGTTAATTGTGTGTGCACTCTGCCAAGGGATGCTCGTTTCCCGTGCAGGCATGGCTAATATTTCTGCCATGTACGTACAGCGTCTGCATCAATGCTGAGGGTTTGCTTCTTCAAAGGAAGATTTAAAAAAAAAAAAAAAAAAAAAAGTTACTTTATCAACACAGCATTTCAGAAAAAAATCAGGGTGGCAGGTGAATGCCAAACCCGAGCTTTTTTCCTGAACCAAACTTCCAAGGTAATCACAAAAATACTACGAGATTTTCTGTACAGTGCAATAAGCCAAGTTAAAGTCAAGATTTTCATCAGCCCACAGCACGTTCATGTCAGACGTATGCACAAACAACTCCTCATGTTGTTCTCTCATCTCTGCCCTGATAAATACAGCCCGGTCCCAACATCGAGCTACAGCTTTTTAGCAATTTTGGGACAGTATTTGCATTGGGCTGCTGCACGCCAGGCAGCCTTTCACACCAAGCGCTGGCGAGCTGCATTTTCCTAAGGTATTTTTAGAGCACAAAACGCTTGGAAAAGTGACCCAGGAGAAAGCATAATAATTTGGCACAGCGAGCGCGTGCTTAGCTCCCCTCAGACCTCTGTTTCTGCGGAAGGGTCTCACCGAGGCCCTGGGACCCGAGCCCCACGGAGGCCATTTGGCCCCCGGCCCCCTTCTCCGGGCCGTTCGTTAGGGACGGTCGCTCCCAGCGCGGGACGCAGTTCTCTCTGCACCCCATCAGGGAACTCCGAGAGACTGCACAGCGCGTTCGTTAAGCACAGATTGGTAAATCCCGCCAACAAATTCTGTTCTCATCCTCTCCCTTGCCTTGAAACTGGAGGTAGTTTAAAAATCATACTCAGACCATACAATCCCAAGGCACGCTGCTGAATCGAGCAGCGTTTGCATCCAGCACAGCTCAAGCATGTCAAGTTTGTTTCCTTGGAAACAAAGGCCAATTTGCAAGTGTTGCTTTCTTCCTTTTTTTCTTTTTTTTTTTAATGTAATGAAGACATACCTGCAGCTCTTGTTGATACAAAGGAGTTAAAGCTGATTCATTTACCAACAAGGTTCATAAAAGAATTACTAATATATTTCCCTAATGAACAATTGGCTTGCTGCACTCAGGGAAAACCACAGTTCATCACTATTTAAAAATCCCTTTTTCCCCTCAACAGATACACACCGGAGGCATGGCATTTATATTGTTTCCTTAGGGACAGGTAGGGAAAAAAAAGCCAAGCCGGAGTAATTTGCTTACCCTAGGCTGGCTACGCAGGTCCCAGCACAGGAACAACCTGAGAGGGAAATCCTGCATTGCTCCTACCGCATCGCTCCAAAAGACACACTGCTGCAGCTCCAAACACACCTGCTTTCAACACAGGCTGGAGTCAACACAGGCTTAATAAAAAAGACAGCGATAACATCCTCTAGATGGGTTTTGTCCGTTTTAAGCCCAGCTCTTTCCCATGGAGGGCACGCGTCAGGGCTTAAGTGGGAAGCCAGCCTTTCCGTGCAGCCGTAACTCTCTCAGAGCCTGCTCACATCAAAGGTCCACACGCTGACGGCAGTAAATCCTCCGGCGACGACACACAACCTCTCTGCGCGGACAAGAAAGAGGAGGGAGGGCAGAAAGGGTCAGAGCTGTGTTATCCATAGCTTCGTTTGCAACGGCACCACCTCCACCTTCCAGAGCCTTCCTCAGGAACGATGAGAGCTCAGCACCTTTCCAAAATCCCTCAGATAAGGAGTAAAAGGGCCACACACGAGAACAGGGAATAAACACGTGCTGCAGGCTGAGTCAGCACAGAGATCACGTCCCAGCGTGCCGGGGCTGAAGCTGGGTTGCAGTCTCTACATGAGAAGGTTACCTCACATCCAAGGGAGCAGAGCCCCATCTTCTCCTGTTTGCATCAGCATCACCGTGTTAAAAACGGCCAAGGGAGCTACACCAACAGAAGCGGACAGGAGCAAGAAAAGCCTCCATCCTCCACATAAAGGACAAAGTCTGGTGATTCCCTGCCCCTGGAGAATCCCAGAGTCAATGCCAGAGCCATCAGTGTCCAGCACTGAAGCTGATGTGAACCCTGGAAGGGAAACTCTTGTGAAAGTCAGGCCATGGACTCCAGCGCACCAGATACTCGAGAGGCTGAGAGCTTGCAAATGCCACTTTAGGGAGAGAGCAGCCTTGCTGTCCTCTTGAACGTGCTCACTGTAGGACCAGTGCAGTCACCTGGAAGGTAAACTGTACACAAAAAGCCCCAAAATCACCCCAAACCCTGCAAATGTCCAGCAGAACTGCCAGAAGGTCTCTCCCCAGAGCTTAAAAAAATTAATCTTTTTTCAGTACGCTGACTTTTCAAATGCAGCTGAAGAGCATTCAACAGGACCAGCGCAGGTTTCCGTCCCCGCTGCAACCAAGTGACCCAGAAAGCAAATCCCCCAGCCCACCCTCTACCAAGCACTGTAGTGACTTTGTTTTATTCCAGCCTGTGCCACGGTCTTAAGGAGTTCTGGAAACTGTTCTAGCCACCATGAATTCTGGAGGAAGAGCAAGGAAAATAATCTAGTTCTTCCCGATCAAAAGCAGAGTGCCTACTGAAAAATGCATCTGAACATCACCGTGTAAAGAAGAACCAGATAGCTGCACTGTGATTTCCTTAAATGTACTGCAACAATAAAAATACTCATGACTTTTTATAAAGAATTTATAATAAGAGATGGGAAGAGTAGGCAATGTTGATGTCTTCTTCTTACAGTTGGGAAAAACGAGGCTTGGAGAATTAACAGCCCAAAATTTCTGGAGTGGTCCTTCCCAAATGCATGGAGCAGAGGAACGCGATACAGGAGGCCCGAATGTGAAGCCATCTCCAGATGTGGAGCCATGCTCTGCTGCTGATGTCCTGAGTCACTGTGGCTGGCCAGCAAAGATCTGCTGGGACAGCCGGTTTGGGGTGACTCGGCTCTGAACCTCAGTGAAGTCTGAGCACTTTAAGCTCCCTTGGAAAAAAAACTCATCCTCCATTGTTTAAAAACAACAAAAAAACCCCAAGCCACATCCATGTAAACAACAAACAGATCAGTATTTCCTCCCTCTGTAAAATGTTCTCTGTAACTAACACATTTTTGGAGGGATGGGGAAATATTTACCCAAGCCAGTAAACTTACAGTCACCAAGGAGCTGCTCCTGCCCATTGCCAAGTCTGACAGCAGGCGGATGCCATGCAGGTGAATCCGACACCAGGACGCAGTCCAGACTCATACAACAAGTCAGTCACATCTCAATCAACCAACAGCAGCAATGAATTCAGAGAAGTTACTCAGAAATTTTCTGTCAGATATCTGGGCTGCAAGTCAAAGCCCCCGGGGCCAGGGCAGTGAGCTCCGTTAGGGGTTTAACGCAGAAGCATTAGACAGCTGGCAAATGCGTAGGTGAAAATATTGTGTCGAAACAAAAGCAAGCGTGGAAATTGAGATTACACCACTTACCAACAACTTTAACTAGTGCTTCCCTTCCCTTTCTCTTCCCCCTGCAGCGTGCTGCTTGCAGGTATCAGAGAAAGAGACCTGATAGATGCCATGAGGCCCACGTACCTCTGGACATTTCTGAACACAGATTTAAATTGGGGTGATAGTCACGGGATTTATTTTAATGCCCAAACCATTAAACCATTCTGTCTGCTTGGGTTCCCAGAGCTACAGTGCTAAAGACTTGCTGTGTGACGGAGACAAACGTGAGGATGGTACTAAGAGCTCAGAGCTAAGACTGAGGAGCTCGTTCTGAAGCTTTTCCACATGAAAGCTCTGTAGAAAAAAAAAATAAACAAATTTCAAATCAAGAGTTGTGTGCTGATTTTGGGTGGCCAGCTCAGACAGATTTTTTCAAACGTGCCAAGAGCCTGCATCTCCTAGAGGTGCAGAGACACTACAAGATGCAAATGGTCAGTACTCTTGAAAATAAAGCGCTGGTTTCACATCAAAAATGTAACCACTTTCAAAAAATTACTTCCTCAAATTCTCCCCCCTCCCCCCCCATCAGACCTTTGGAAGCTTCTCCTCTGCTCTCATGCAGCCTCACCCCAGAGAAAAGACAGGCACAAGTGGTTGGTTCTGGTTCAGCAATACTGCCAAAAATAAAAGAAAAGTGCACAAGCAACAGGGAAAAAAAAAAAAAATCCCAAGTATTTCTCTTCTGTAACAGGAAGCCAAATGCCGGCCTTCAGCAGCCGCTTGGTCACTCTTGGGCTTCAATTAAACAAACCCAAGGACTGACAAAGTCACTTCCTTTCCTCACGCAGTCCTGTAAGGCATTTGCTTGGTAGCTGAAAGCCCTGGAGTTTCACATGAACTCGGAAGCGGCTGGATCATCCCTGTCGCTGCCTGCAAACCCAAACCAGAGCATCGCCCCAACCGCTCGTTCCCGTGTGCCTGTGATTAATGACTCCTGCTGCACTTGGGGAACTGGATTTCGGCATTGTTTTCACACAGAAGCCAAGACAAAACAGGCAGCCAGGGAGAATATGGCCCTCCAAGAAAGATTTCCAGGATTTCCTGCTAGTCAGCAGCTGACGATACACAGCCAGGTGCCGTCAGCGGAGGAAGGGTGCTGCACCCCACGGATCATCCGCGGGACAGTCCTTCCCCAGACGGGTAAGAGTCAAGCGAGGAGCTGCTGCATCACCTGGCAAACATCACTTCGCCTTCTGCCTGCCTCCTCAGCGCGTTCAGCTCTCACAGGAGAGCGGCGTCGATGCGGGAGCTGTGGCTCTGGCCTGGCAAAGCCTGCGAGCTGCAGACACGGGCTTGCTCCTGACAGCCATCCTCCGAAACCATCTGTGCTGAAATGCATGGAATTGCTTCAGAATAAATGTGCCCTCGTTTAGGCTTAGCGGTACACGGGTTCAAAGCAAACACCCTGGAAAGCAGGAAAATCCTTTGCAGTCTTTTGCATGGACGGGTACCCAGCACCATTCAGGGTACGACACAATTTCAGCCCAAGGTACGGACTTCAAGTGAGGTCCCGGCCCTGCAAGCGAGGGATCTTCCTTGCCAGCCCGGAGCACCGTCGCTCTGCAGCCTGCCCTGGACAGCTGTCCTGTCCTCTCCTTGCCAGACCAGGTGTGAGGTATCAGCACCCGATACAAACACAAACGCTTCCGAGCCTTAACTGCCAGCAGAGAATATTCTCATCCTAGCAGGCAGATTGCCCAGCGGCTTTCTTCCCCCCGTTAAGAATCACAGAATCACAGGATGGTTTGGGTTGGAAGGGACCTTCCAAGCCCACCCAGTCCAACCCCCCTGACAGGAGCAGGGACATCGCCAACCAGATCAGGTTGCTCCGAGCCTCATCCGACCTGGCCTGGAATGTTTCCAGGGATGGGGCATCCACCGCCTCTCTGGGCAGCCTGGGCCAGTGCTCCACCAGCCTCAGCGTAAAAAAGAAAGGCAGAGGGAAAGGCCTGCTCAGATGACAATAACCACATCAGCCCAGGTGGCTGTAATGGGAACATCCCTGGGTACCACCACCATCACAGTAATATTTTTGACATTCCCCTTTCCTGACATACCTCAGACATTGGTGTGCAGCCCGCAAGGGTGGGTACTCACAGCTCAATATGCAGTGACGTGCCTAGAGCACTGAAATTTTTTTCGAAATCCTTCTTTAAAAGGAACAGAATAAAAGATGTGGTGTAAAGCAACCCAACCCAAGATGCCTGTGATTTCCAGCTGCATTTAACACTCTTCTTCCTCTCCGAACTGAAAAAAGCACTGCAGAAGTTCATGTAAAGCCTTGCATAGTCTAAATACGCCCCATTCCCAAGGAGACTGAATGGATGAAATAAATCAAAGTTTTACATGAAACTATAAAACTTAGGAAGAGGCTGCATCCACTGCAATGCACAAGCAAACAAAAAAAAAAAAGAAAGGAAGAGAAAAATGGTTCCTAAGGAACACAAGTACATCCAAATTTTCCTGCACTGGTGTAGTTCATACACAGCAGTCTAAATAAACACCGGTCTCACGTGTTTCTACAGCAAGACCAACTCTGCAGGGAGGGATGCTGGTAAGTGGGACCTTCTGTCCAGAGCTAAGGGATGGAGGGAGGACGCTACCGTCTATATAAAGGAAGCCACCTGTCTTTCTAATCCTTTCTTACTGTCCTCTTGAGGCAGGTTTTAAAACAAAGATCCTGCTGCCCCTCACCTCAAGGTGCAGGCAGCAACAAGGCTTTATTCCACCTGCTTTATTCTGCAGCCTCTGGAAGTGAGCAAACCCACATGGAAACAATCAAAACCTCCTGCCAAGATCCCTCCTCTTGTCCCAAACCCCACCAAATTCACTCCGAAGATGTCTACACGCTCCACTGACCCGACAGACAGGAAGGTGCTGCTGCTGCAGGAATGGTCCCTGATATCCTTTAGGCTCTGGAGGCTGCTCTCAGGTCTCCCCGAAGCCTCCTCTTCTCCAGGCTGAACAGCCCCAGCTCTCCCAGCCTGGCCTCACAGCAGAGCTGCTCCAGCCCTCTCAGCATCTGCGTGGCCTCCTCTGGACCCTCTCCAACAGTTCCACGTCCTTCTGATGTTGGGGGCTCCAGAGCTGGACGCAGCGCTGCAGGGGGGTCTCACCAGAGCGGAGCAGAGGGGCAGAATCCCCTCCCTCGCCCTGCTGCCCACGCTGTGGGGATGCAGCCCAGGATGCCGTTGGTTTCTGGGCCGTGAGCGCACATTGCCGGCTCATGTTGAGCTTCTCATCCACCAGCACTCCCAAGTCCCTCTCCTCAGGGCTGCTCTCCATCCATTCTCCACCCAGCCTGGATTTGTGCCTGGGATTGCCTCAAAGCACTTTGGTCCAAGACAGCCACACATTTTAACAGTTTAAGCATAAACAAACCTGCTTAAATCAACTAAGCACCTGCTTGAAGTTAGTTTGTGCTATGGGGTCCCTACAGCGCAGCTGACAAAGCCAGAAGAGTGACGACAGGATGAGCCATCAAACAAGCACGCAGTGACCAGAGCTCCTCCTGAGGACCCCCTGGGGATGGCAGCGCATCTCCTCCTGCCCTCTCGCAGCCCTCGAGGTTCAGCATCCCAGCGCCCAGGGACACTGCATGTCACAGCCATGAAAACGAGCCAAAAGATGGGCTGGTGCCGATTTCCCTTCTGACTCTGGACCTCCGCCTCCCCAGCACGCCCGTCTGCTTTTGCAGAGGACAGGTACAGCGATGACCTCCATTCCACTATGCCTTACATTTTCTCTTGCTTTCTTCTATCATGAATCATTAACGATCCCCCTTTATCATCATATAGTTATTATTCATTAAATTAAAATAATAAAGGAAATGGCACTGAAGCTTCAGGGTTTTTTTTTAAAAAAAAACAAATTATCCCATAGAAAAGTATGCACCTTATACTTATTATTTTCCTAAAGAGGAAAAGAAGAAAAGAAAAAGTAAAGCATGGTTGAACTTGGAGCCTCGCAGCCTTCTCCACTGCCCTTTTCATGTCTGACGACAAAGAGGCGTGAACACTACTGAGTCACACGCAGGGCCTGGAACGCGATCCTGCTCTGTACCCCTTCCCAGCCAGGGGCTCATTTCAATACAACATGAGCCGCCGTGCAATTAAAGTGGCCCCAAACAAAATAAAACCTGCTAATAGACCCAGCTACCCTCATTTTTAGCCTTTAACAATGACCGAGGTATCAGTATAGAACGATTTTGGCAGGGTGTCACGTTTCAAAACAAACAGTCTCCCACGCTCCATTAAAAACCCGCCCAGCACTGGTATTTTCTGCGTGCTGTACGTTATGAACGCGGCCCACGGCAGCGTTTCGTGGCTCCCTTCGCCGTCCGCTCCGGCGTTCACACCAGCCAAGCCCTTCCTCGGCACAGCCGCGTTCAAAGCGGAAAAAAAAAAATGGAGCCTGCCTTACCACAAGGTAATTAACAACTCAGGAATTAAAAAAAAATAAATAAAATAAATACTAAACCAGTCGGGAGACAACCTGCTGCTGCACACCACTGGGCCGTTTAAGTTTAGAGGCATTTTCTCCGAGGCAATCTTTAGGAAATCCCAACGGAGTGAAGAATCAGCAGTAAAAACCTCTTCAGGAAAGCCTGGTGCGATGCGCACCTCTCTGTTTGGCTGTGCTGCCTTTTCACATTCCCGGAAAGGATTTCGGAGGCCTACACCGGCACGTCGACGCGCTCGGCGCCGTGCTCCAAGGCAGCCGCGGCTCCATCCCGTCGTGGTCCCGCGCTGGAAGGGGAAGCGAGGAGCCGGGATGCCGCACCGCTCCCGGAGCCCAGCGGGGGGAAGGAGGCGAAGCCGGGAGAGCGGGGACAGTTTTTAAGCGCTCTCGATCATTCCTCGGAATAAAATTTTTTAAGAAATTACTCGTCAAGTGATTAAAATGTGCAAACATTTTGCTTGGTGTTCCGACTGCCACATTTAATATTTCAAACAACATCTAGGCCAATATTGTTGCTTAATTTAACGTAACTGGATCCCAAATGCATTTCTAACAGATTAAACCACAGAAATATCCACATGTTTTAACGAGGATTTGGCACTCCTCAGAGCCAAACAGATTTTAGTAATATTTTTGGACTAGGAATTCTTTCAGAAGAAAAGAAGGTAATGGATCTGCATTCCCTATGTTTCCAGCTTTTTTGGATTTCAGTGCAAATTGAAAAACCTAAATATTTACTGCCGTTATAATTCGAGCAACATCTGGACAATTTTCTTTGCCTCGGAAAAGATTTTAGCCAGCTTTGCAGAGGCCTGGTCCGCGTTGCTCGGGCAGAATGGCTCCTTTTACACTTGCATGCCTCACTCAGATTCTGTAGTTTCTATGCCAACAAGCATTTGTAACTCCAAAAAAGCACGTTTGAAAGTGGGGGGAGAAGGAAGATTTGATGTGATAAAGATTTTTTTTTGGTTTGGGGATTTTTGTTGTTGTTGTTCCTCCAACTCTAAGTCATCCATCTCTCATTTTTTTTTCTGAGGCCTGGAAACCTCAAAAAGGCCCAAGCACCATCATCTCCGCCACGGCAGCTCTTCCACCGGCTTCGAAATGCAGCAGTGACTCAAAGAGGAAGGTTTGCTCAGTCAATCTGATGTATAAAAATATAAATACACATATATTCGCATTAAAAAAAAAATATATATATTACTCCGGTTCTCTCTCCAGACAAGGAATCAATAGCAAACGTCTATCAGTGTCTCTTCAGCCACCAGCTCTGTGGGGAAAGCCACAAATCCGCAGCGCTGAGAAGCGAGCCCTCCGGATGTACCCCTGCCCGACCCCAGCGGGACAGCGAAAATCCGTCCAAATGCACGCGCCCATCTCCTCCTGCAGGCCACAGGGCCTGCGCGAGCTCCCGAATCCCAGGGGAAAGTAAACACGGAGAAGCAGCTACTACCAAACTCTCACACAGAACCCAGCAGTTTGATTTTTAACCGGTTTTGGAGGCAAGGCCTTCCCTTCCTCCCCGCCCCCAGGGCTCCTCCCCAGCTGTGAAATTCCCCTCCCAGACCTCACAGATGGCTCTCATTTCATCATCAAGACTTGTGCACAGCACTGTGGGGTTATAGGTGCACGGAGACAAAGAGAACCACCATCACAAAAAAGCAAAATAAAACACTGAAAGCAAACAATACTACCAGTCTTACAAAAGTAAGAGAAAAATTACGTATTTGCTTACATGGATGCAGCCTACTCAACACACAGCCATTGTGAATTCCCCTTCCACCTGGAGCTCGTACGTGGGACACAGCAATGCCTTTGGAGCTGCCATCTCAGCTCATCACCAAGGTGCCCACCAGAAAAACCAGTCAGCCCAGGCCACCTCGCAGCAGGGACATGGAAACAGCCGGTTCCCACCCAAAGGCAGGGCTGCGAGGGCACTGCTCACCGGAGCTGAGCGGGCAGCACCTACCAGCGCCTGCTTCTCAGCATCTTCTTGTCCATGGGCTCCGGAGGAAGAAAGACCAGGACATCCAGTGATACTGCCGGCACCAAACATTCATTTACCGGCTCATCGTTAACGGCGGAGATCTGTTAGCCCCTTCCATCCACCTCCTGTGCACATGTAATACAGAACCTGATGTGCTGGGAGGGGAGAGGAAGGAAGGGCTGTTGATGCCGTGCAATAATCAATCCTAACCACCAGACCAAGATAAAATACTCTTGAGAACTAAAATACGATGAACTTTTCGTGCTTTGGTTAGACTGGGGATACGCAGAAAGGAAGACTGGACACCCTTAGCCAGAGCAAAACGTTTAAGGCGCTGGTATCCTGGCAGGGCACTGGTTCCTTCCCTGCGCAATCACGGATGATGCAGTGCATCAGACAACGGATTTCATCAGCGACCCGGGATTTGTTTTCGCAAGCAGGGATCGGGATGAGATCCAGGAAGGCCAAAACTCCCTCAGGGAACAGGAGAGAAACGGACAAGATTATCAGTGGAGTGGTGGCGACTAAAACAAATTTTTAGTTTTCAAAAGCAGTGTTGTCCCACGGGACTTGTACAGCCCCCAGCTGACAACACGGTTACTCCTGCAAAGAGCTATCAAAAGCAGAGGAGGAAAGGCTACGTCTGTAAAACCCTTCTCATTTGAAAAAGGCCTACAGGTCGCTGCCTGGCACAGCAGTGCCTGCAGCATGAGGAAGGTGCCTTGCAAACACAGCCATTAACGCTCGCTTTTCCAGCCCGAAGGGGCACAAGTCCTCCTCTAGCCCAGCTCCTGTCCTCTCGCGGTCCTTGCCATGATTTCACAACCTCTGCCATTTCCAAACCCCTTCAGGCAACCATGCCAGCAAGTACACAGCTACTTCACACAGGACTCTGCGTGACTGATAAACCCAGGCTTCCCCCTCCACATCACGCACACACAGCTTATGCTGCCTACGGATCAGGAGCAAAACTGCTGTAAATTTGATATTTTCACCTATTTCCATGAAACGCATGGGTTTGTACTGGAAACACAGTTCCATCTGTGATTTAAGAGACCAAGCCTTAAATACCGAAATCAACGGCAGATTTCGACAGACAGGAGCTGGCCACCTGAGTTTCTCTGTCTGGGATAACTTCTTCCATGCTACGCACAACGAGCCCAGCACACCGACAGCAAGAAACAGCAATCCGTACCAGCTCCAGAATCACAGAAGGGTTTGGGTTGGAAGGGACCTTCCAAGCCCACCCAGTCCAACCCCCCTGCCAGGAGCAGGGACATCTCCAACCAGATCAGGTTGCTCAGAGCCCTGGCCAGCCTGGCCTGGAATGAACAAAATGGGGTGGTTTTACGCTGCAGCCTACACCTACACCCCCCCAGGACTTTTGAACGGGGAGGTCTCTCCTGTTAAGAGTAGGGAGAGTGATTCCAAATCAATCTCTGGCAAAATCAAAGTCTGTCGGGAGTCGTGTTAATGAATTCCCTGCCAGGTTTATGATGTTTAACAGAAAAGAATGTTGTACGCACGGCAGAGCAGGTGACCCGAGGAGGATATTCACACTCCTGGCTTTATGTTCCCTACGCTCAGACCAGGAGAGAGTCCCCCTCCCTGCCCTGTGCCAAGGGACATGCGGGCGATGGAAAGCTGTCCCACCTGGGCAGGGTGGTCTCCTGGAGCTGGGCGGTGTTGAGGTACCTCCACTGATATTCCACTGGAGATGGCAGCACAAAACCCTGGCTGTAAATGCAACAGATGATCTCATATGCTCTTCAGCTAATGGAAATACCCGGGGGCCATGGGTCCTTTGTGCCGAGCCTTCTCCCAGTGGGTCTCTGATGGGATTACTGCAGCAGCCAAGTAAGACAAATTACTACTAGCTGGACTAAGTGCTACGGAATAATCATGGAAATGAATTAACTCCTACCCTTCTCTCTTCCATGATGGATCATACTCCGCCCTCTTGGAGCAATTCCACATAGGGGAAGGGGGAAACACATGCCAGAGATGAGGAATTTATTGCCGTGTGGTTTCTTGTGTTGAAACACAGCACTGAAACTGTCCCCAACGCCTCTCACGCTGCGAGATGAGGAAAGAGCCAGGGCCACATCCAGCTCTGGTCCCAGCAGGTTTTCCCTGGATACAGTGGAGATGAGCCCCACCTTCGCTGTCCCTGCGCCTGGGAGCCCACACCTGGATGTCCCACGCTTTCGGGGGACCTGAGCGACTGGGCAACAAGCCTTCTCGTTACGCAAGACTCCTGCTTTTAACACACTGTGCTTTTTCTCTTCACCCGCGCTCAGCGCAGTCCCCCATCAGAAGCACGGCCAGCCCCGACTCCAAGTCTTTGTGCATCTCCTAAAGCTTGCTGGAATAAAACTGGAAAGCAAAGTGGAGGGCAGATTCACCACCTCCCTGACGCTGGTCTACATCTGGAGCTGTGCCACTGCTTCCACGTTGGCTTGGCCAGCGCAACCAGCTAGCCAGGGCTCTGAATGCATTTAAAAAAAAAAATAAACGTGTTAGCTGATAAAATATGAAACTCCTTTCCTCAGCCAGCGCACCCACAAAAGCTCTAATTTAGCTCCGAGATTCATCACTGAATATTACATCGCTTTGGAGCCTTTTAAGGAAGCACTCCAGCATTTTCCCAAATTCTCCAGGTAACCTTTTTTTCCAGCCAGACAAAGTTAAAAATAACCAAGAGCCAGGTAGGCGTCAGTGCAAAACTCCTACAGGGAAGATCTTACACCTGTAAGGAAGCCACTCCATGATTCTGCGTCCTTGCGCCAAAGCCACCTTCCCGGCAAACGAGCACCACGAAGCCCAAGGACAACGCTCCCCAATGCCGGATGATTTTAGGGCTTTAATGGCAGGCAGTCCATACTGCTAGCAAAATCCTGCGTAAGCCTCGCACTATCTACCACACCAGGCTTGACCCCATTTTCATATCCAGAAGGAAAAAAAAACCAAACAAACAAAAAAAAAAAACCCACTCTCATAATCCTACAGAACGCGGAGCAAATAGCGCTCTGGGCCGCCTTGAACAGCACCCCACTAAAATACAGCCACGTTCCTACAGTAGCTTGGTGATTTTAAACATTCACCATCTTTTCAGTTCAGGTTTTAACGACTTTGCCTGGCAACTGTCTGAAGGGCAAAGCATTATGGAAATAGGAAGACAATTAATTTTCTTTTATTCTGGAGGAGAGGATTATTGGAATAAATGAAATAATCAGCTTAGACAAGAGCACAATTCACAACTTATGAAAAACAGAGGACTTTTTTTTCTTTTTTTTTTTTTTTCCAAAGAGAAGATTTTCTTGCATGGAGTTCGCAAGGCAAGTGCAGAAGTTCGGGAGTTAAATAACCTTGGGCTGCTCACTCACAAAGAACTCCCTCCATGCCATCAGCAGGAGGAAGGCTGCCATTTCAGGCACTCTCTGAGCCACTTTTTAAATGTATTTAATACTGCGACTTACTTACAGAGAAAACGTTGGCATATCTTGGGAAGAACTGCACAGGTTTTTCTGAAGGACTCCTCTAATAAGCAGCAGGAGATATAAAAATAGTACAGAAACCGTGGTTCAAGGTTGCTGCAGCCTCAAAAAAGAAACTGAGATAACTGATGGAGGCACAGATTCCTGGGAACACAGAGAACTGTGAAAGCACTGAGAAATCAAATTGATGATCTGGAAAATAAGATGAAATTAAGAATGATCAGGCTAGCAGAGGCTCCTGAAGCAGGAGAAAGCAGACTTGTCGTCTGCGGTGGATTATCGAGGAGGTTAGGGATGAATAACTTCTGGAGTCCTGGTGAGCTGTGTCCCAGACAGACCAGTTACGCAGCCGCGCACCCCTCCTGGGACGGAGCTCGCCCGTCCATCAAGGAGCCCACGTGTTTAAGCCAGCTCATAAATCTGAGCCTGGTTCCAGCGCACGGCACCGTCTCCCTCCACCGCTGAGACTCCAGAGGGAAACGCACGGCTGAAGCTGCTCCCCTCGCGTTCTCCAGCAGCGGATCGAAAAGCCCAGGTGCCCGGGCGAGCCACGGCACAGCGGCTGGAGAAGGCACCGCCGGAAGAGCTCCGGCGCGTAGCGGCACAGGGAACAGCCATTGCTGCTCTGGCTGCAAATCGCTGTGCCAGCAAGTAGGTCACGGCCGAGATGGTGCTTGAAGAATCACTTGCAGTTCATTTCCTCATCATTTTTTAATTTTTTTTTTTTTAGGAGCCACCAAGTCCCTTCACCTTCAAAACCATTCTCCTCCAGCGCAGCCCCATCCATCCTTCCATCCATCCATCTCTCCTGGTCCTCTCCTGCTCTGACTGCCGTCCCCACAGCCCTGCCTCCTGCGTTTCTCCTCTCTCCCTGCTCTGTTTAATTCCATCTCTCCCCTGCGAGCAGATGCAGGGCTTAAAAGCGGGGTTTTTCTTCCATCTTCCCTTTCACCACAGACCAGACTTTTCCAAGCCTAACGTACCACACTGCATTGCTTCTCCAACACTGAGAAGCCCAAACGTGTGTCCTCCTCAACTCATTAATTCATCATACACCCAGAATGCAGTTATTCTACTTATTTCACAGCCAGGGTCAAAAAAATGCAGCTCCTTCCCCCGTGCCCATAATAATTCTCAAGGAGAATCCCTGCAGATTTTGGGCTCGCTCCGGTCCTCTCCCAGGGCTCCACCAGCATCCCAGAGTCCCACAGCAGGCCCTTCCCTGCTTCGCCCTGGATGCGCAGAAGAGCCGGCAGCCCGGCAGGAGGGAGAGCGCTGCTGAAGGGCATGAAGGAAGGCTGTGGAGTGCAAAAGCGTTTCAGGGCATTAAGGAAGCCGAAATGCAGCCAGAAGCTGGATTTCAGAATGGTCAGGAAGGCAGGAGAGCAGGACCAAACTCCTCCTCTGGAGCGAGTCTTGGTAGGACATGAAGGTGCAGAAACACTGCGCGTTCCAGAAAACCCTTCCACACGACCGCACAGCAGAAACAGGATTCATCACAGCAAATAATTACAAGGCTTATATCATAATGTCTGGTTTTAAAGTCATTGCTGATTGAGCAAAACTTGGCTGGAGCAATTAGAAGGGACAGAAGCAAAGACACCAGGCTTTGAAGTGGTCAGTATTTGATTTTTAAAGACAGGGACATGGGTGCAACATCTTACCCAGCACAGTAACTTTCTCCTCCCGGTGACGGCCGGGGTTGCGTAAGGTTTCTTTAGCTACACCTGTAAGATTCACTTCCATTTTGTTCTTTCTGTTTTGAATATGGTCCCTGGCTGCTACAATGCCACAGAGGTGAGCAATCCCAAATTCAGGTTTCAGTTCCTCCAGTGAACGCAGTTACGCTGATGGAGAAAGAGACAGAACTGGCCACGCGGGCAGAATTTTTCACACACATCTACAGAGGAGAGCCTCGAAATTCAGCTGAGGAATCCTCCCAAAAAGCCCAAGTCACCCATCTGCATAAAAGCACCCAGGAGTCCTCCGCGCACAGCACAGCCCCATCCACGCTGACCCGCAGGACGTCTGAGTTAAACACCTGGGGCAACGTTTTCGGGCAGGATGACGAGATGCCCGCTCCATGGGAACCCCAACCGGGACCTGCGGAGCTCCTCCAGCAGAGCCTTCTGGGCAGAGAAGAGCCCTGTGCAGGAGGGAAGGAGCTGTGGGCTGAGGCTCTGGCAAAAGCTGCTCTGATCCGAAGGCACAAGGTCCCTAGGCCACCAAACGCTGGGTAAGGTTGGAGCATGGTACTCCATGCTAGAGGCCCTCCTCAGCCACTGCAAACGGCCCATTTCCCCCATTTTTCTCTAAAACAAGAAGAGGAGGAGGGTTTTATTCTTTGCCTTCCAGCCAAAGGGCATGGCACTAAGGAAACTGCGTCACCTTTGTCCTTTTGCGGAGCCTTCCCCCGTTTTCTGGTGCCAGAAACACCCACCCTGGTACTGGAGACCAAAGGAAAAAGTTTAAAGTTGGTCCAAACCATTTTAGTGATGAACTTGACTCCCTTTCCTGGTGAGGCCGCAGTAAAGAATGAGACGACAGATCCAGGCGCCCTAAAATCACCTGTTGCAAAAGGGAAAGACCTGCACCGGGGCAGAGCCAGGGACAAGCACCTTGTTTCAGCGTACGGACCAGTCCTGGGGCCACGCGGCCTCTGGGTGCTGTACTGGTGAAGCAGCCCCCCACCTACACCCTTCGGGTTAAAGATGTATTTTTGTTACACCCTGATCAGAGAGAAATTTTAAGATTTATTTTAACTTTCTTGCTTTCACCTTTGCTTTTCAAAAAACTATTTCCCAGCCCTTCAACCAAATCCACTTTCACCACAATTTGATAATTTTCCTCTAAACTGAAAACCCCCTGTCATGGTGACAGAGACGTCGCTGGCATAAGATAAAAATCCGAAATAGAAAACGCTCATCCACCGCTGAGACACGTGCAACACCGCTGGATCCACCAGAACCACTGTCCTCCAAGAGACCAGCCTTTGTTCTCACCATTTCCAAAACAGGATCCTGAGAGCCATGTCCCTCCCTATATAGATTTATATTGCTATATCCCTATCATTTTCCTCACACCCATCAAAACGAAGATATAATTAACCCATCTTCAACAGAAATTACAATGATTTTGAAACAGCAAGAAACAATCTATTTGCATTTGGTGGCTAATTATTCCCCCTACGCACACAGCCACCAATGTTCCCTGAACCCATCCACAGAACAGACAATCTGTGCTACCCAGAGCTTCTGGAAAGGAGGGACTAAGGGAAAAAACTCAGCATTGGGGTGGCAAAACTTTCTTCCAATGCGCATCACCTGGAGCTCAGCCCAGTCCGTGACAGAACTGCCCCTCCGCGCCCATCCGGCAGCATGAGCGCCCACCTGCGCACCGCAGGTAAGCCGGCAGCTACCGCAGGACAGATCTAGTGGGAGCCACTGACATGTGCAAAATTATTGAATTATTATTCCCTTCTTCGCACCGCTCCGAGGAAACACGAAGCCATTTCCCAATACACAACATCACAGACACATCCTGTTGCCTTCGGACATAAATTTAACAGCGGGTAATGCCAGGACTACCGTCACGGCCACGCAACACACCATTTCTCAGTGGCACAGGCAGAGTTGCATCTATTATTATTCCCTCCTCGAAGGAGGAAGGGTGTGCCCTTCTTCCACCCGTACACAGTCCGGGAGACTGGCTGAGGAGCGACGTCTAACAACTCCAGCTCGCGGGGAGCAATTTATCCCAGTTGGGTACAGAGCGCTCAGAACCATGCCCTTCCCTGCCCCCCCACAGCAGGCAGGTTTTGCTGACAGTTCACCTCCATTTCCTCATCACTCAGCAGGACCAGTGAGACGTTTTTAAGAGGTAAAGACGCAAGCAAGTGGTTAGTGAGCACTGCCTCTCCCAGCTCGAGCACTGCACCGAAGCAGCCCGAGAAAAACCAAGCCACCCAGGACGTCCTGGGAGCCCCCAGTTGGCCCCTCCATCGCTTGTCTGTATTTGGAGGGAGCTGATACCAAGCATCAAGGGCGGTAAATCACATCCTCCTCCACCCGCGCTTTCTGGAGGCGAGCAGATCAAACGCAGTTCGCTCACTAGGAACAAACACAGAGGTTTTCCTTCCTCCAGGATGCACCCGCAAAGCGGCGGCTGGGAAGGAAGGAGCTCGGTTTCACCTTGACGCAACCCGTGCGCCTGCGACACTTACCTCGCTGGCAGGGCATTCTCTCCTCAACTCCCACAAAGTGATCATCCTTTAAAGCAAAGCCAAAAGAGCTCAACAGTTATTTTTCTTCCCCCATCTGACACAGGTCTGCAGCTCCTCAGGCATGGGGAGGAGGGGGGAGCAAAATTAAAGAAAAAAAAAAAGGACTATTATTCTGTAGGCAATCAAAGCTAATCCCTTCACACATCTTCTTTCCAACAGAAGCAAGATATATCGAGTCCTACTGGGTTCTGATCACAACCAAGCAGGACGAGTTGTTTTCAGCTCCCTTCTGCCAACACAGCCCAAGGTGCCGCAGGCCTCACCTCGTTCCATCGCTTAACCCAACGCCAAGCCGCCCTGCTGCTCCACCCCAGCTCTAGAAAGTCAGCCCGTGCCTCAGCATGGCCTTGCACGGAAAGAGGATTACTTTGGCCTGGAGGAAAAAAAGAAACCACAACATGAAGGTCACCCATAAAATCATTCCACAGATCCCTCTTCCCCAGCTCTTAAAAAACCTTCAGCAAACCCTCAACCTAAAAGGAGAAACACAAAGAGATATGTACATTAATCCCATATACCTCCGTCAATTTTTTTCCTCGTGTCTCTAGAGCAGTTGTTTACTGCAGCCAACTGCAGAGAAATTACAGTAGCTTAACTCTCCAACTCCCTCTAAAGGATTAATCTTCCAGCGAGCATGCTCACGCGAGATCTTTTTTCAGCCGTTGCATCCATTTCATGAAATGAGGGCTGCTGCAGGCATGAGGAAATGCCATTTCAGGACTACGGGCAAAGCGAAACAGCCCCCAAAACCCGGGCTAATCCCTTCCCAGAGCCCCAGGAAGGGTCTGTGCCCAACCCTCGACCTCCAAGGAGGTGACAAGATTTCACGTTCCCGTGCCCTTTCAGGACGAGGGGGGGCGAGGGGTTTCCCTGCCACGCACGTTTGAAATGGCTGAGCTTGGCTTTTCTCTACAAGCTGGTGGACAGGTCATCCACCGGATCTGAAGGCAAAAATAGCTTCTTCTCACTCACGGATTTTTCTTTTCTAGCACTTGTTGGCTCATCTTTGCTTTTTTATAAAAAAAAAAAATCAGGAAGATCATTTGGGGGGCAGGGTGGGGGGAGAGGGGAGGGGGAGCACTCAAATAAAAAGGAACAGCTTTAACAATCTTGTTCTGAGCTCTGCAGCGCAGTAGATGACGGATCCTGAGACACAGTTAACTCCACAGATTAAGAACCCACGCAAATGAGGATTTGCTGGTAGACAACAAATCCAGTAGCTAAACAGGGCTTTTCTGGGAATCTTGTCCCTCTCTCCTCGCCCACCGTAGGTTAAACCGCATTTCCTCCTCACCCCAAATGGTGCACCTTGAATCAGAGCTTTCCCGGTGAAAACAAACCTCCAAAATTAAGGACAAAAATTTATCCTGTAGAAATAGATTCTTTGATTTTCATCCTCCCAGCTTACCGGGGTCCTGCCACTCCCCTTCCCATTTATCTATTTTATGTCCCGTGGCTTAATTGCTCTTTGTAGCTGATAGAGCTCCAAGCCCCCCCTCCTCCCCCACGAAAGGCTCTTATTTCAAGTTTTACACCCTGCTTGAGTCCAGGACACATCCAGACCAGGCTGCAACCCCTCAGCGCCAGGAAAAATCCGGAGTGGGCTGCAGCCGAAGGCGTGAGATCGCTTCATGAATCCAGACGCCAGCCATCCCAAAGATCTAAGCATTTTATTTTTTTCCAAAAAGACCCTTGAATGCCTTTGATGCCATGAAGCTCCTTTATGTTTTAAGCTCTCCACGTGAACCCACCAAAAAGGCAACGTGCCATGACAGTGTTAACTAAGGGCTACGTCTGCTTTTGACATGAACGCTCACCATAGCGACAGTCTCCGTAAGGAACGATGAAACGTATGGTGACACTGGATATTTTGTTCTGTTGTCACCTAAATAGAATCACCCACAGCAAGGGAATCTCTGTTACCATGCATTAAAATAGGCGCTTTGTTTTATTTATAAAGCATCCAAACTGGTTGGTTGGGATGTGTCACAGCACAGGCTGCTCATCCACCCCTCCCTGCTCCATCCTTTGGGAACCTAAGGATGCCAGCACTCATCCTGCCCTCGCCTCCCACACATCTCAGGTGGTGCTGAGGCTGCTCCAACTTCTCAGCAGAAGGTTTGGAGCGAGGGTGGGATCTGTCCCTGAGAATCCCTGCCAAAAATAAAATCCCAGACTTCAGAGCAGGCAGATGTGAAAGCCATGCTGCAGGAAGATCATGTCCTGCGCTTTCTCCTCCATTGCAGGATGACACCCAAACACGAAGGTGGGATATCAGACATGGAGTTATCCTGACCTGTCATTCCCAATTTGGAAACCGATCATACTCCCTGAGAGTTTAGACTTTGAAGATTGACTGCTATTGATTCCTCTTCAAGCCAAGAGCCCAAGCTGGCAATCAGTCAATAATAAGCAATTACTCGACAGCCTCTTATCTCCAGATGCCAGCCCAGACAGCTCGATTCATAGAGGCAGCAGGTCAATAAATCAAAGCTGTTCTCAAATTTTAAAATATCGTCATTTAAAAACCCACCCAGCCTTCACCCTGGCTGAGAAAGCAGCCAGGACAGAGAGATGCCCACGAAAGAGGACAGTGGCGTAGGTTCCAAACAGGAGACAGTACGTGATGTGGCAAAATCCACCTCTGACACTCCTCACTGGTCACGGGTAGCGTGAAAGCTGCAGCTGGATGAAGAAGATGAGAGAGAGAGAGGAGGAAGCAAACCTCTTCTCCCTCAAACAGAAGCAGAGCAGGGCAGCCTTCCCTGAACGCTCCCCATTCCTGGCTGGCTCACTTTGCCCCACCTCGCTGGTCACTGGGAGCCTCAGAAATACCAACAAGTGTTAAAAAAAAACCAAACAGAAAACCACAAACCAATGCTGTGACAGCAAACTGATGGCATCTTTCTAATATCCCTGCTGCGACCTCTATACCATGAGTATACAGGCAATCACTTCCTCCTAGGAAATGCCCTCCTTCGCTCCTTCACGGACCAGACGTGACACAAGCGTGTGAGCCAAAGGCTCCTCCCGAGCATTTCAGTGGGACCCAGAGGCGATGCCGTTCAGTCCAGTGGTGCCCACGCAGTGCAAGGGAGAAGAAAACCAGTCTTGCCAAAAACTCGCAAGCAGACTTCCTTTGAAGACTCATTTGTGTGAGAAGAGCTCAGAATTGCCTATATGATTTGCAGGAGACCACGCCGCTGGAGTGCAAGCCCAGTGCGATGGCAACCTTTTGTCTCGTACTGCAGAACCTAGGAACTCTGGTACCTTCACCATTTATCCACGAGTTCTCGCAGAAGCGATGGAGACAGCCCGAAAGTACCAGCAGAACAGAGCCACACTTAATAATTCTGCTTCTGCTGCTGGAGGAGGTAGGTGGCCTACAGGATGCCGTACCCTCCACGCCAGGTGTTAACTGCTGCAGGAGGTACACAAGGTGCCAGCAAGCTGCACAAGCACAGTAGATCCAAGATCCTCAGAGCCCGTGAAGCTTCCCAGATGTTTGAAGCTTGGGGCAGCCCCAGCAATGTACCATGCTGTGACCCCCATCCCGGTAGGCTGCCAGAGGTCCGAACAATACCCAATCCGTAAGAAAACCAAGAGAAGATGAAGGCATGACTTGGGAAAGTGGTATCTCTAAGTATGAGGGACCAGCAGCTCCCAGTGAACACAGAGCACGGTCATTTGACATGTCCACTGGTCCCAAGAAGGAAAGTATTTGTACAATGACTGTGACCAAATCTCACAGACTGAGCATCTCCAACCACACTAGAAAAAACAAGATTTTGAGCCTGGTATCTAAACAAAAAGGGGTGACCCATTGGAAGCAGGATCAAACCCATGGCTGGCACTCACCCTTCACACCCTATTTGCCACAAAATGCAGGCATCTGAGGACATGGTCTAAATGTCCTCAGCCTTCAACACCTTTCAGAGGTCTGGAAGGTAGGATGAGGTGAAAGGCAGCAGATAATTACTTCAGTCGTACTCGCCAGTTGGGTCTGATGAGGAGCCTACTGAGGTTTTCCCCTTTAGCTACACCGCGCACACTTGGTTCTTCGTGTCATCCGTGGCTGGGACAGCAGGAAGCTGTGGGAATGTACGCCCAAATCTGAAAAGGATTTCTCCTCGTCTTACCCACAGAGCGTCTGCAGGTGGCTTTTACACCATCAGTGTAGCCTGCAACGTCGCAGCAAAGCATGGAAAAGCACTCAGGAGAAACAAAAAAAACGTGAAGGCAGAATACTGTGTCACCATCACCATTTATAGTAAAGCCACAAAAAGCCAAACCAGCTGACAGGATCCCACAAACCACACTGCACAGCAACAGCGGGCTCCTGACTGTTGCAGCCTACCAGCATTCTTTTCACACACTAGCTGCATTTTTCCGGTGTAAAAGGCAGTGCCCTTTCCTCTCCCCTCCAGACGTCGAGCTGAACGGCGTATGGTGCACCCACCCCGTACGGCCAGGCGAGCGGGAGCACAGCTCTGAGGAGCCTGCAAAACTGCTGGAGCTGCTGACCGCTGAAATATTTATTTATTTCCCACAAAGGAGAGCAGCCGCGCTGCCTGCTACTGGCCTGGCTTCAGCGGGTACGCGGCCCCAGTCTAACCTGCGCTGTCGTACTCTGCAAAAGGAGAATCACGGCACCGTTACAAACCATAAACGCGGCAGTAACACACGGCTATTTCTCACCTTCCGTGATGAAAACAATGCCAGTCCAAGATGTGGAAACATCACAACCTGCCATTCATCCTTCCCACCTCAAGGCCTGACCGTTTCGTACAAAAGCTGGCGATCACCTGTTGTCCTCTGCTTCCTTCTTTTGAACCATTGTGTTTAGCACCAAGACCCCGCTGCTTTGGGTCTGAACGTGTTGCTAGCGCAATAAATGCTGGAAACCAGGGCAGAGGACAAAAGGGCTCCACAGCCCCACTGCAGATGTTATTAAAGAGAGCAAGAATGTGAAATGGAACCCAGTGACCTCCCCTGGAGCGGGGAGCTGCCATCTCCAGTACTTCGGCTGGGCAGGATAATCATTTAGCAAGTCCATCAGCTCAGTGAGAAGGCACGGCAGCTCGGCCCCATGTCTGCTTCTTCTCAGGAGCCCCACCACTGACCAAGGCATTGCTCCTCTCCGTGATGCGTTATTCCATGCCCAGCGTGATCTGCCAATCCAGTCCAACACCTCACAGCTGACTTCGGTGCAGAAAGGCAGGAATTAAGGGATAGACTTTTCCATAGGGGCTTGCATGTCTAGCAGGTTGCCTTTGCAGAAGGATCGGCGGTCAGAGTACCTCTCACTGGACAAATCCAATTTAGGTTAAATTCCAGAAGTTCATTGGGCAAGGCAGACAAAATCTGTTTTGTAACGGGATCTCACTGCACCTTTCAGGGTTTATCAGAGTGGTTGCAATGAATAAGGGTGCTTCAGAAAATAATCCTCAAAGCAGATTGATTCAGGGATTTCCCTTTGGCCCCTCAGCGTGCAGGCACTACACCAAAGGTGTGTGCACCGTGCTCCAATTCCAAACATGACCCACTGGAGCGTGGGGAAGGGCGGGAGAGCGAACAGCAGGCTTCTGTGTGACTGCAGCCCACTGCCAGAATCAGTCCATGGTGGTTTGCGCCCGCTGCACCACACTGTCTGCAGCACTGCTTTTGAGCGCGGAGAATTCTGGAAGGGCTCCGAAGATCCTCGTATTTCACACACACGTGGATTCGTTTTGCCCCACACTGGTCACAGGGATCTGACTAACTCCCATTTGTCTCTCCAGATGAACAAGCGCTGTTTAAGGGGCTCCTTTCTTCCTTTAGCAAAAACTCCCTCTGCGCCTGGTCTTCCCATCACCCACACCTTTGTTCTGCAGAAGCATCCCTGAGGAAGTCCTGGAAGTGTCCGGCTTTAAGTATGAACACCAAAAAAAAATTTTTTGCTTTTCAAAAGCTGACAAAGACAAAAATTTTCATGGTGGCTTATAAAAATGAGTATGGTGGCTAGCAAAGGCAGTGCCAGCTTCGAGGAAGCGAGGCTCAAAGCCTGGCTCTGAGCTGGCCTCACCCCCCGCCTGCAACACCTGTACAGGCTACAAACCAAGCAGGGAAGGGGATGAGCATTATTTCTCTGCTCTCTGGATTAAAATTCAAAGGTAGAGGAGTTACGTGAACTGCTGAGGATCACAGCACCAAGGGACTGCCCTGCTCTGGGAACAGATGGCCACGTTCTCAAGCCTGAGAATCCAGCCCTCAGGAAAACTGAAGGATTTTGCTGCAACTTCAACCAAAGGCGCTGGTAGCACAAGACTGCGACTGCGACGTTCCAGAGCAGCCAAGTGTCAGTGCTCAGATGCCCCCCAGTGCGCCTGCTCACAGCTTTGGGAGCATCGCTGCCTCCTCCACACTCCGAGCCTCCCTGTTTTCCCCACCAACGTACCTTTCACACGGCACGCAAAGCCAGCGAGCGGTGGGAGACGGTCCGGCCTCACTGCGACTGGCATCTATGTGCCAGCTTTTCGCTTCTGTTTCCAAAATAGCTTGTTCCCTGTTTGACCCATTTAAAAAAACAACCAAAAAACAAAAAACAAACCAAAGCAAAACCCCAAACACAGAGAAATATAAACACATGGAATGACAAACACTGAAATAGTATCATGGAAAAAAAAAATAAATTAATTCAAGGACCTGATTACTGGTCCATCCACAATTTTTGCATCTTTCCAGCGGTCCCGGATAGAGGCACCCTTTCCAGCGCGATAGCTCTTTTGAGACAATTCAAAGCACATTCAAAGTCGTACCAACGTAAACGCGCTCCTATCAACAGGACTTTGGTCGACGCACTTCCATGGCACGCAGCACAGGCACATTTACACCAGCGTGAGTGCTTACCTCGACACGGCGAAGCCCTGCATCGTCGCAGAAATTAGCTACACCGACACAGAAGTGCTAACTTTGACTGCCTGTTAATTTGGATTTGTAGAGGTTCAGTCCGTACGTGCTAAGAGCTGTATGTAAATGAGCTCTTACAGTGCACTCTTAATTAACTGTCATAGCTTTCAACACGCAACGGAACTGCCATGATCGTCCTGTCAGCGGTTATTTCTACAAATCCACCAGCTCACGGCTGAAAACCTGCAACTGCTGTCTGAAACAGCCTACCATCATCTCCCAGCTCCTCTGCTCTGCTGGGGAGGGCTGGGAGGAGCGCACCTCTGCCCGAGCCCTGCGCCACGAGCTCTTCAGAAGCAGCTTGCTTCACTCAGCAGGTTAACTCAGGGTTAATTTTGCCAGCAGAACTGCACTCACACTCAACCCAGTAGAAGACACCTGCACAGCCCTACCAGGGGAGCATCCCTGGGTGGAGGCACACACCTACCGACACACCCGGCGCTCAGACCTGCAACCCTGCACCCAAGGCACAGCCAGCATCCAAGCCATCGCGTCACCGACGAACGGCTCTCCCTGTAACGCCGCATCCTACGGGATATTAGTGATTATTACGGAGATGTGCAGATGTTTGCAAGATCAAAACCCACCTGTCTGGCCACGTTATGCGATTACAGAGTAGAGCCCCTTGCTCCACTACAAGGGGCACCGTGGGCTCGTTCCCACACCGAGCCGCGTTCACATAAATAACTTTGCCACAGGTAGAGCACTCGGCACGCTCATGGGGGGCTGTCAGGGCAGGAAAGGGTTTTTATCTGATTTTGGGCACCACATCCCTGGAGAAGCTGATGCTGTCAAAGAAGCAACTGTAAGATCTAGTAGAAAAGAGATGAGGTTTTAACTACTCCTCCCATATGCTGCCTAGCCCAGAAGGCAGCCACGCGGCACAGCGTTCTCCTGACAAGAGACAGACGTGCTTAATACCAGAGCGCAGCTGGTGAGCGAAGGGGAGGAGACACATCACCAGGATAATGGCAGCGCCTGCCTGAAGATTAGCTCTAAAGCTAAGCCTGGGCAAACAGCACCTCAGTTCACATGGAGAGCAACAAAAATTTTGATTCGAGTATTCCTGAAGAAAGAAATGGGGAAATGACCGTGTTCTTGGAAATTCATTTGCAGAGGTAGTTTATGTCTAGCGGTCATAGAATCATAGAATTGTTAGAGTTGGAACGGACCTTCAAAGTTCATCTAGTCCAACCCCCCTGCAAGAAGCAGGGACATCTCCAACCAGATCAGGTTGCTCAGAGCCCCGGCCAACCTGGCCTTGAACATTTCCAGGGATGGGGCATCCACCACCTCTCTGGGCAACCTGGGACAGTGTTCTACAAGTCACATTGTAAAAATTTTTTTCCTAATATCCAATCTAAATCTACCTCCCTCTATTTTAAACCCATGACCCCTCGTCCTGTCGCACCAGGCCCTGCTGAAGAGTCTCTCCCCATCTTTCCTGCAGCCCCCTTTAGGCACTGGGAGCCGCTCTCAGGTCTCCCCGGAGCCTCCTCTTCTCCAGGCTGAACAGCCCCAGCTCTCTCAGCCTGGCCTCACAGCAGAGCTGCTCCAGCCCTCCCATCATCTGCGTGGCCTCCTCTGGACCTTCTCCAACTGGTCCATGCTGGTCTCCTGACAGCAATGCCGAAAGAGCGATCTGTTGAGACACAGGTGGCTGGAAACCCAAGGAACAGGTAACATCACCTGGCAGCGGCAAGAAACCCTTCTCTCCTGCCCCTGCTCCTCCGGTGATGTACTGCACAAGCACATTTACAGTTAACAGAAACCATGGCCCGCATCGGCCAAACCTCCACAAAGCTCTGATAAGGCAGTGAAACAACAGCACCGGTTGATTTTCCTTCCTCATACGCAATACAATGCACTCCTTCCCACTCCTGTGCCCAGGGCCAAACAGAGCGGCCCCGCCGGAGAGCGAGGCTTAAGCAGGGTTTAAGACAGGCCTTGAACTCCTGATGGCCGTCCACAAAGGAGAGGAGCAAGAGCCTGTAACCACATGGGTTTGTCACGCACAGAGTAAAAGCAAGCACTGGGAATTCATGCCAAAATATTAAGGGCTTTTTCTCATTCAAAAAAACCCAAAACATCTGAATCAACCAGCAGAGCAGAGCTTTTCCCAGTGCTTCTGCGAGGTCAGACGCAACCGCAGCCAGACACGCCTGCGAGGAACCTGCACGGGGACGGGCGCTCCTGGGCCGTGCGGCCGTGACACAGCCCATGGCAGGGGATGCTGACGGGGGGCTCCAGCCCTTTTAGCCCCCTCCCTGCTTTCCTCCACTCACCTGCACTGCGAAACCAGGCCTGGACCTCCAGCTGCAACCCCTACGCTCTGGCAAAACCAGGGGAAAAAAAAACAGAGGTAAAAATAAAAAAAAAAAAAAAAGAAAGCTCACTGAAGTGACGCTTTTCCACCCAACATTTTGCTTTAGAAAAGGCAATGACAGGCTGCCAAAGGGGATTTGTTTATTCCAAGCGGATTTTTCCTAGCAAGGAGCACAGAATAACCATGCCACGGATGCCATAACTGCATTGGTTTGTTAACAATCGCATCGGCTGGAACAGGAGACACGGCCTAAGTTAAGAATGGAACAAGAGAACATGTGACAGATTACAGATGTTGCCATCAGAAGTCCAAAGAAGAGGTGGTGGACATTTGGAGTCATACTGCCTTTGATCACAAACAGTTCATATGTTACCAAGGGCTTCTAGAAGAAGTTTTCTTAATGAGACCCACCCACGATCTCAAGGAATTGAGCCAGAAACCAGAGCACATAAAACAGCAAACGTTTTGGCGTACAGAACTTGCCGTGACCCAGCGAAGATAACCTGTACATTTAAAAATTAACATTCTGCATTTCTACAACACTTCCAGTTAAAGGCTTCCAACACCAAGTCAAGCCTTCTAACTTTGTAAAAATAGTACCTCCGTTTCACAGACGGAAAAAGCGTCACAGGGAAGAAAACCTCAGCCAGCCTGTCCCAGGGCCAAAGCCTGGAGAGCAGCACAGGCTGCAGAACCCAGCCACCGCCTTCAACCGGGACATTCAAGAGTGGGAGCCCCTGCTGGTTCCCGGGGACACTACCAGCACAAAAGGGACGGAGGGACACATCAGGATGAAGAGGCCATCTCGCAGACCGCACAAGAAAGCCACCCACGCAGATCCACACACCTAATCTCAGCAGACTCGAGGGACCATCCCTGGAAACATTCCAGGCCAGGTTGGCCGGGGCTCTGAGCAACCTGATCTGGTTGGAGATGTCCCTGCTCCTGGCAGGGGGGTTGGACGGGGTGGGCTTTGAAGGTCCCTTCCCACCCAACCATCCTGTGATTCTATGATTCTATTACTTCCTAACACACAGATCCCAAAGTGATGTGAAACAGCAAAGGCAGAGATGACAGCACAGCCTCTCCCTGCAGCAGACAACGCACCACAACGGCGATGCCAGGCCAAGGAGCAGAGCTTCAATTCATGGGCATTTCACAAGACTACCAAGTCGTGTTGGGCAGAGCAGCTTTTCAGCAGGGACGAACTCTATGTCTCATAATCAGACTCCACCAACCAGCCTTGCTTGGACAGTTCTTTAAATTCTTTTGTTTAAATTGCTGACTGCCTCATCACTGCCGCTCTCCCTGCAGCTGATGCAAAGCTCTCCCCAGTTTCTGTGGGTTTGGATCAGGTCCCAAGACTCTTTTAAATGTAATACTCTACTCTAGTCCACGTAATCTTCTGGTTTATGGAGGGTCAATGTTGCAAAGTCTCCTTGCACTTAAGTCCTATTATCTGTCCGCACTAATTCTGCACACAGAGCATTTACAGCTCCTCAGCTCTCTGCTCGTATAGCTCCACGCCACCATGCCAGGCATCTGCTAAGTAAGAGGGGAAAAAGAAAACAAACCCCAGAGCTTTACCTTACTGCAAGACTGAACCGCAGAGTCAGTTTTTCCAGCGCTCTCATTTTGCACATGGCACAACACACACTTCAGAAACTCTGGGAAACAAGCAGGTTACGTTTTGTGCTTGCAAAGCACCATCTATACTTACAGGGCAATAAAAATTAGCTTAATTAATAATACATCAGCAAGAAAATGTTAATGAGCACTCAGCAGGGAGAAGGACTGTTGTCTCATCTCCTTGTGCGGACTCCTTGCTTTGGCAGCGATCAGGACTGCATCAGGATTCCCGCCCCAGCCAGGCTGAGATCTGACTCATCCGGGAACGCACGCAGGAGCCACGGGGCCCGTGCCACCGTTTCCATTTCTCTGTAAAAGCAGACACTGTTGCATCAGGAGCAGCTCTTGGCAGCTCCACACCAACTTCCACTTGTGGAGTTTTTGTCATTTAACGAAGAATTTAGGCTATCTCTGGGCATCCAATGTCCAAACACACATAGACGATGGGGCCTCATGCGATCGGCTCTTTGGCCACATCTGCAAAACACACGGCTCTGTCGACAGAGCCGGCATCGGCTTCAAGCTGCTCACACAACCATGCTGCTGGATCACGAGCGCGTTGGAGGGAACCATACCAAACCTCCCTACTCCTGGGACCTCACCGAGAACATCCCCGCCGTTCCCTTGGGGCCTGCCTGCCCTCGCCGAGCGGAGGCTGCCAGACGTCCCGGGTAGGTGCATTTCAAGGCAGACGATGGAAATCCCCTCTCCCAGCTGTTTTTCCTCCGTGCTGCCTCGCCGTCGCAGGAGGCCGTTTTGGCAGGAGCCAGCACCCCGCGAGTAAGAGCCCGGGGCTCGCAGCTGCCAAGGCGGCTCTGCCTCTGGAGCGCATCCACACTGGCACTCGGCCGCAGCGCGTGTTCAGCGAGGGCTTGTGCCGCGTGGGGAGGTGGTTTCCTGCAGCCAATGGAGGAGCTGCCGCCTCTGCCTTTCATCAGAAGCGTGGCTGGAAACAAAGGCCCGGTGAAGAAAAGCAAGTTGGCTAGTAAAACTTCCTAGCGCTGGCCAAGTGACAAATCACCCTCGTTCCTTATCACCTCCTGACCTTCTCCTCCGCAGCCGGGACCACACCGGGACACGTATTTAAGCCCGCGCGCCGGCCGGGGGCGAGGAGGATCTTTGTGTCATATGTCACTGCTGACGGCAGCCTCGAGCCCCAACTCAGGACAAACAGCAGTGACAGCACCATAACCTGCACCTTGTAATGGCACAAAGCATTTGCATCCGCAGCGGCAGGTGAAATCTTAATCTGCTGTCAGACAGGGGCGGAAGACAAACTAAGGCTATAAAACAGCCTCCATGAGGACAGTCTAGAGGTATGGACCTGAGAAGACATCAAACCAGTCAGTTTTTAACAAAAGCCATAGGTGATGAGGATCAATGTGCTGTCAAGACAGAGCTGCATGAGAAAAGGCGCTAATCTCCTAGAAACCAAAGGACGTAACCATATCACCAGCTCGAAGGGTGCTTTTGGTAGGGAAGGAGACTGTAAAACTCCCAGACAAAGAAATCCCAAAAAATCTTCAAAAAAGATGGGAAATACAACTTGCAGCAACTGGAAAACAAAGTGGAAATAACCAAGACCGAATATGATCCCCCCTCGCTGGCCTTTCCCAACCGTGCAAGCCGGAGGCTGGGCTGCCCTCTCCCACTGCTAATTCTCAAAAGTCCAAGCAGTCGAAGCCTCAGCGAACGTGCTCAGTAGCCGTCTGGTCGCTCACCGGTGACGTCTCCCTGGTACATGGGGATGCTGATTAAAAGCCAGCGTGGCTCTTCACCTCGCCTCCCCACGCACGCCCCGAAAGCTACGGGATCTGGCACTACGGCAAGAGTAAACATTACGTCTCAGCTGAAGGCCACCTTTAAAGGAACATTTGTTGTTTCTCCTCAAGGTGTGGCAAAAAGGATTAAATAGTCCAGATGTCACCTCCAGGGCCTATAGGACACCTGTTCATGAACAATCATCTCTGCATATTAAGGAGGCATTAAGGCACCAACTTGAAACAATGCATCCTAGCAGTACTAAAAAAAACCCTTCCTAATTCAAAGAACAAGAAGATTTCTAATGTATGGAATTCACAGATCCTCAACATTTAAAACACAGAGTTGACAAAAGCTACTACAAACAAGTTTGCAATTAAAAACATCTAATGTCTTGGTTACCAGGTCAGTAGTCGTGCGTTCTGCAAAGCCTTTTGGGTGTTGATTTAATCTATCAAATATTAATAATGCTCCTCAATTAATAAAAGACTTAGACGCATGCTTTACGTCCTCACAATCTGGAGGTTTATGTTCAGACTTGCAGGATACTACACAGGATACTAGATGGAATCATACAAACCAGCTTGCAGCCTGATTGTTAATGCTTTCACCTCCCAAATCCAGACGCTCTCGTCTTTACACTGAAAAAACCACCGACAGGATGTAAATTTGCTACCTAACCCCTTGGACATAAGAAATGCATCAAAAATCCAAGTTGATTTCTCTGGTCCCACAAATGCAAGTGACTTAAACACCCATCTCCCTCTTAGTGCAGGTCCTGGTGACCTCCAGGCTGGAGGCACTGCCTCTCCAGCCCCCAAAATCCTCCCCTGCACCCTGCGCTGCACGGCCGGCGATTCGCAGGGCACGCGGAGCCGGGATGAGCTGCACAGCGCTGCCAGCCTCCCGCGCCTTCCCGCAAGCCCCTTCCAGGTGCCTGAAGCAGAGCTCGCAGGGAATGAACTTCAGTCCAGGGCTGCACAAAACCGTGCCTTGGGTAACACCCCGGGAACAGAGATAATCAAGAGAGGATAAATTAAACTGCAGGGAAGAAACAGTAAAAAACAGATATGGCTTTGCTGCCCAGCTGCTCACACCTGGGCTGAGCTACAAACACTTCCCAGCCAGGCTGGAGGCCGGGCACGGCTTTGAAGCCAAAGGCCTTTGCGCATTTGCATTCACCAGACAGCGCAAACGTCGCGTTTCGATAACCACTGCCTGACACTGCGACAGGCGTACCTTCAATTCCCAAATCAACAGCTGGATGAAGCGTGTAATTTTGAAACCCATTAATCCTTTCTAAGTCTTCCACCACATGCATGTTTAATTTCCCACTTCTCGAAAGAGTATTATGATTTTTGAGAGAACCTGACTACAGCTTCTGAACGCCCTGGGTCAGCAGTACGGAACATCCCCTATTACCGCTGAAGTTGGTTAAAACATGCGGGTAATTTGCCTTCTGGCCTTGAGCCTTTGGGAGAAATTACCTATTAAAACTTCCTCTGAAACTGCAAGGACTAGAAATGTTTGACTGCAGAGGAAGAAGGTAGCTGAGATGCTCAAGAATCCAGGAGCTCACAATTAAAAAAGAAAAGGGGGGGGGATGTATTTCAGAGCACTCAGGGCTGTATTTAAATGCATCAGCAGGTGATGGCTCAAAAACTCTGCCCCAGATCGCAGGGAATGGGCCTGCTCCGTCGTCTTTGGGCACCGCCGTTATCTCCGCTCATCTCGGTTTGCTCAGTTCCCAGTTCCCTGCCGTTGGCTGTGAATGCTGCAGCCGTGGCAAGCTGATGACCGGGTCCTGTACTGGCCCAGCTGGCGCAAGAAGCTGCAACGGCTTTGGTCATTTTTATCCCTGTTTGCATAATTTTACATTTCCCTGTAACAAATGGGGGAAGTCACTTACCTGGCTTTATTCTGAGTTTAGCCGTGTCAGCCTGGTTATCTTGCTCCGCATTTACTTCCTCCCCAGCTGCACCACCTGCACATTTCCTCCCTCTCCCGTGCACTGTCTCCGCAGGACGATTAGCCGTACGCAAACAGAAGTGGACCTGCATTTTCTGCTCTACCAGTCCATCCCACTCACCGTCTCCCTGTCCTAAACTGACACTGCTCACCACTGCCTCTGAGAGCTCTCCCTTGAGGAGAGATGACACTGAAAAGGATGGATTTAACATTTAACAGCCCACCTCCACGCCCGAGACAGTCCCTCGTACGCACAGGCAGCTCAGCCCCACACCGCGCCGGCTCACCATGCTCAGCACCGACTGCCGTTTCTGGTAGGCAGCGCGTTTGAGGGGCAACTCCTCCGTGGAGCCAAACTATCTTAAACGCGAACGTGGGCAAACGAGCTGGTACGGAGAGAGACGGTAGGACACTGGTGGGGATCAGGCTGGGCATTAAGGAAACAGGGATCAGCTTGGAAGAATATTTCCTCCTTGAAAAGAGGATACGCTGCCTGTCCTTGATACTGTGTCTACGCTAGACATTTTTAATTAAAAGCAGGAAAGCCTTTCTATTTCAGACGCAGCAATACCAGCACCAAGTGCTTTTCTAAGTACAGTTTATTCTGGGTTTATACGCATTTCACAGAGCTTGGCAGCCAAGCTAAGCCAGCGGGGCTGCAGCAAACTCTTCTGTTCCCCGTCGGATTTACTTTCCCACTTCAGTCACCAGCCACCACCAACGGGATGTGCCTGCCCGCGCACCGCGGGAGGACGGATTCGCACGACTCCTCCCTGATCCACCTGGGATGCAGACAGCTAGGTGAGGCCTTCAGTGGCGACCTTTAGCTTCCACGACAGTCAAGGAGGGGGAAACCTCCAGCAAAACCTGTCTTGAAGCACTCAAACAGACCCCTTGAGCCTCTCACAATCCTGCACGAAGCGTAACCCCCTTCCACCTCCTCCTTTTCTGGGAGCCAGTGACCCATAGGCACCAGCTGCGCTCTGCTCCAAGCACTTTGCTAGGAAACAGCAAGAGGAACAGAGCCCGCTGCCACCCCCTCCACCACCCCGCTGCTGGAGCGGAGAGGCCACGTAGGCGGCTTTGCCCCAGCTTCAGTAGAGGGAGAGACAGATCACAAAACGCCACACTAGCTGATCGAGAGCAAGGCCCCAGACTAACGTTTCAGCTCGGTGGCAACGCAACGGTATCAGCCTCCGATCGTTCTAATATTAGCTGCTCTCACGCACACTTGGAAGCGCGATACCCCAGGGCACCGGGACATCGCCCCGCTAGCGCAAATGGACCGCAGAGGGATGCTGACGCCTTCCTCAGCTGGCACAGCTGTCGGCAAGGTGAGCGCCCATCCAGCTCGATCTGCCAGCGCAGCTCGAATCGGTTCCCTCCACAGAAGAGATGTTTGTTTGTTTTTCTTCTTGTTGCTGGGGTTTTTGCTGGTAATTGCATCTCTACCAGGACTTCTGCTGACACAGCTGCGGTGGAGGGAAGAGCAATTTCTTTGCATTTGTGGACAGATAACTAAGTCGGCAAAACTTCTCAAATACAGACCAAGCCTCTGCTTTGGAAAGCAAAAAATAAGCTACCTTGGTCTCAAATCACCTCTAAACTAATAGAGCTACGTCCGCAGCAAGAACTTTTACCAGTGTAACTATTTCAGCAAGAAAAAGTGAAGAATCATCCTCTCCAGATAGCGTAATTATATTGGAAGAGCTTTTCCTAAAGCAGAAACCAGGCCTTTGATTCTGCCTTGACTGACAAAACATTCTTCAGACGCTTTCTTCAGTCACGTTGGCTCAGCCACATCAGTTTAACACAGCTGAAGGGCACTTTTAAGGCTTTCTTAACACTTCAGAAGTCCTATTTGCCCACTCTGTTATTATTTAAAGTTTCTCTACATGGAAGAAAAGGATGAGTCCCCAGAGGACCTTTGCTAGCCCAGAGCTTGCTCAGCGTGTGAGAATTCATGTTGGGAAAGCAGATGTTAGCATCCATTTCACACAGGGTACAATTCTGTCACGGACAGGGCAGTGCGTAATTTCAGTATGTTCACAAAGTTTCCTTTGTGTGCAATTGATAAAGTTATAAACTCTCCTTACTAGGTGTTTAGTATCAGAGCAGGAAAAAAACCTTCTTTCCTCATACAAAGACACAGCTAAAATGTTGCAAACCCTATCAAACCTGGTACCCCAGCAGAAATTTAACACAACAACTAGAAACACACATATTTTGCCTAAGTTCACAACCTCAAGTCAGCGCAGTATCAACATCCCTCCTGCACTAAGGCCACCGAGGGAAATAGCTGTCCTGCGGCCATCAAAACATACCGGCTTCCAGACAGCTCATACAGGAGGAAAGATGACGGGATTTAAAACGCACCAGGTTTTCCTGATGTCGCTTACTGACACCAACTCCGTATGAAAAGCAGTGGCCCTGGGGAAGCAAAGCCCTCTCCTCGCAGCTGGCAGGAGTAAATGAGAGAGGAGGAAGGGCAGGGCAGGCCTGAAAGGAGCACTGGATTTCGCGTCACCTGCAAAACAGAAAGTGGCAAAGTGAAGAAATCATCTATGCGCTGGCTGCTCAAAGGCACCGCTCATTAGGTCCTGGCTTTCCTGTTATCACTCCTGCACTCGCTGGCCTATTACAGCAACCTCCTTCCAGCCAGGGACCCGTGAATAGGAAGCGCTTTGACATGAGTAAACTCTGCCCCTTAATCCAGTGGGGAGTTCATTGAACAGGCGGAGGGCTGCCTACAGAGCTCCCGGCACCAGCTGGCTGAGGGGATGAGAGCAAGGATCAAAGGCAGGGCAAAGCCTTAGTGCCGCGAGCCTGATTCGCGAAACTGCTCACCCTGTTGAGTCCTCGCCTTTAAAACGTGGGGAGCTGCTGGGCGCTGAACTCGTTGGAGATCCGGCCTCAGCTGAGGGTGCGGAGCAGTGGGGAAACCTGTCCCCTACGCGGCTTGCACGCCGTCTCTTCACTTTAAAGATCAAAGCTGCATCTCCAGAAAAAAAAGATGTTACAGATCAGAACAGATAGGAGGAGAAAAAAATGATGAAAAATGCAGTGTGACTTCTGAAGAGAACCACTTCATTCAAAGCCACACACACACCTTACCTCCTGCTTCGCATGCAGGCACCAGCCTCCCTGAGGGTAGCACGAGTCTGAGGAAAAACATCGTGGCTTGAAACCTGCCTTTCCAAGCTCACACCAAACGATCATTTTGGGAAACACACAAACACAAGGTCAGCTGATTCTCCTCACTAAACTGATGCGAAGTGGAGTAGCAGCATCACATTCAATGAACCTGCACGATGACAAAACGGGCTGAGCGAGACAAACTCAATTCCTTAAACTTCAGTCTTTACCGCTGTGCTCACAGGAGGTCTAAAACACGTAAAAGCACCAAAATTACGTAAAAGCACTGGATATAAGACACCTGCTAAAGAAAATCAGCAGCAAAACCAGCCTTCTCTGCAGCAATGTGGTTATTGCACCTAATGACTGCAGCACGGACGCTTACCTGGCAGCTCAACGTTTCCCAAAGCACTGCGTTTACTTGGGGCAGCCCCCGAGTAAGGCAGCCGGGCGAGAACAGCCACTGACATTTACAGCTCAGAAAACATTACGATCCCGGTGCTAAAGATTCTCCCTCACTCACCAACACTAAGATTTGGCAACTAACTAGAGCTATTCTATACTGGAAGCTTCTGCCTTGAGTTAACTAACTGCCGGCAACACTCTTCCAACCTGCCCACTCCCACCCTGGGAGCAAATATCTCCTCCCAGGAACACACCTCCGCACCGCTCTTGACCAAGTGAAATAATCCCTCACTTCTGCTCCACCCTGCACACAGCAGAACACCATGGTTGCGGGATGCTAGTCCTTGCTCTCCCCCACAAGCACTGGGAAAGCAAAGAATATCTGCTGGCCTCTAAATTCCAGCCTGACTTATATCAACGTCCTCCCCTCTGGCCTCAGAGAGGTACAAGCAAAGGCAGCTCTGGCCACAGATTTAACTGAGTTTATGGGGAAGGGAAGGAATTAAACACCAAATGAGTCACCGTTCCCTCCCCATAATCCACCGCAACATCTGTGGATATTAAACCTGATCCTAAGAGCAACGTTTCTTAACGCTCTGCATAGAGAGCAGACCCAGCCAGGGCTCCTGGGAGATGCTTCCCAAAATAAAAGGCTGGTATCTGTGGTGTTAAGACTAACCTGTGCATTACGAGTTGATGAGTTACAAGCCAACTCCTGCCCCGGTTACAGCCATGCCATCCTCCTGAAAGCAACCACACTGGAGCAGCTGAAGGCAAAACTGGAACGTGGAATCACAGAAGCGTGTGAGGGCTGGTCCCTCTGTCACAGGGCAAGATTAACACCTGATCCTCTTCAAGAGCACAAAGGAAGGGCAGCAGGAGCAGGCCTTGAGACACAGTTGTGATGGAACAGAAAGCATAAGGAAAGCCTTGGATAAAACTCCTAAAGGTGATGGGAATCTTGCCTGAGTAATGAATTTGAGCTGTCTCTGCAGCGCTTCACAAAGAACCGCTGTTGCCACCTGCGTGGCCGTGCCACAAACTTCATCCCGCGCAGGGCAGAAGTTCCCTGCCGCAGCACAACTCTCTGAACGCGGGATTCCAGACAGAAAGCTGGGCAAGGCTCCAGCACAGCCTGTCACACCTGAACGGAAAGGGGGAACCCAGCTGTCAGGAGCTGCTGGTCGGTAACGGCATGCGGCTACGGTTACGGAGCATCCGCGCACCTCCAGCTCTTACTTAGTGTGTGTATGAGCGTACAGCCGCGTGATCATCTCGCTGCTCTCTCTGTGCACGCGCGGGCTCCGCAGCCAGCGTGCTGCAATCTGGCGTTCACCCGAGGGCAAACACTGACAAAAAGAGTTTCTGCACTCTGACAAAACCAGGGCAAAAGTTTCAGGGCAGCATAAAGAAACACCCCAGCCAGAATCGGTATTTCAGCTCCGTGTGCCGCTCGCTAATTGCATGGAGCAGTCGAGCTGTGCATTGTACTCTTTGGGGACGTTAACAGATCCGGCTAATTACGGCTAATTGTCATTACACGCCAAACTTCATTTTCTTTGGGGTTTCGAGGTGCGATGCCGGTGTTTCCTCACACCTTGCGCTCGGCGCGTTTAAAATCACGGCACCAACAGCGGGGTAACCGCACCCCGGCCGTGCGGGCTGGCTGGCGGCCCCCCGAGGACCTGCTGCAGCCCCTCGGAGGGGCCAGGGCGGCCGGTTCTGCCTGCCTGACCGCCCCGGGCCGGTGTCGGGGCCTACTCCGGCGCGCTGCAGGGAGGGAAGGCCGCAGGAGGCGGCCCAGGCTCGGCGACGGGGAACGGCGCTGCCGCCCCGGGCCGCTCGGCCTCCGAGGGGAGAGTTTTCTGAGGAAAAACGCAGCGTTTTCCTCTCCGAAGGCAGCCCCGCAGCCCTCCCGCGCCCCGCCTCGGCCGCCGTTTCCTAGAAAGCCGGAGGCCGCGGCCGTGGGCTCGGCCCAAGTGACGGCACGCTCCCGCGCTTCCCGCCCGCAGGGCCACCGGGCTCCCAGGGCACCGCGGCCCCTCAGGGATCCGGCCTCGGCCTCCCCCTCCGCCGGGCGGGGCCGGGCCGCCAGCTCCTCCCGCCGCGCCGGGGCCCGGGGCCCTGCATGCCTCATGCCTGCCCCCGCACAGGCGCCTGCCCGCCGCCCGGGACCCTGCATGGCTCATAGCCGCGGCCCGGCCGCCGCCGCCGCGCCCGGCGGGCCCTGGACTCTGGATGGAGCCGCGCCAGCACCGCCCGGCGCCCCGCCGCGTGGGGGGCCCCGGAACATGAATGGCACCCCCACCCGCCCCCCGCCTCCGCCACACGCACTCGCTCCCATTGGGGGGTGAACCCCGGAACCTGTATGGCCCATACCACTGACTCACCGTGGAGGGGTGTTACTTATACAGAGTCCCGGGCCCCCCTACACACAATGGCAGCAGCTCCCACATTCTTCCCCTCAGAGGAGTTGGACTGAACCATGGGGCGGCGGGGGCACGGCCCCCCTCCCGGCCTCCGACAGAACCCGCCTGGCCCTGGGCGATACCACTCCACGCTCCCCCATCTTCCTTCCCCCCGCCCGGGTAGATGGACGCCGCCGCTCTCACTCACCTCAGCATCCACTGTGGCCATGGCCGGAGCCCCGGAGCGTAGCCCCGCCCCCTCGGCGGCTCCTCACGCCTCGGCTCCGCCCCTTTCCCCTCATTCTTCTCAATGGAGACGCTCCGCCGCCCACGGCGCATGCGTGCGGCAGCATGGCGGCCCCCGCGCGCCGTACGGCGTCATGGCGGCGCCCGTCGGGAGGCGGCCGTACGGCCGGCGCGGGGCTGGGGGCAGGCGGGGACAGGGCCCCTCGCCCGCACCCCCACAAACTACGGACTCTTTGCTGTTTGTGCCGGGACCCGCCGAGACGGCGGCTTGGGCCCCTCGCACCGCGCGTTTTATCCCACTGCCCGCAGTCGCTCCCCACCGAGCAGGGGAGGAGATTCCCAAACTTTGAGCCGAACCCTGTGGCGCACCAGCGGCAGCACTCTTCCAAAAACCTACACAAAATCCGTGCGAAAAGATCATGGAATCACAGAAGGGTTTGGGTGGGAAGGGACCTTCCAAGCCCACCCAGTCCAACCCCCCTACCAGGAGCAGGGACATCTCCAACCAGATCAGGTTGCTCACAGCCCCGGCCAACCTGGCCTGGAACGTTTCCAGGGATGGGGCATCCACCGCCTCTCTGGGCACCCTGGGCCAGTGCTCCACCACCCTCAGTGTAAAAAATTTCTTCCTAATATCTAATCTAAATCTACCTCCCTCTATTTTAAAACCATCACCCCTCGTCCTGTCACACCAGGCCCTGCTGAAAAGTCTCTCCCCACCTTTCCTGCAGCCCCCTTTGGGCACTGGGAGCCACTCTCAGGTCTCCCCGGAGCCTCCTCTTCTCCAGGCTGAACAGCCCCAGCTCTCTCAGCCTCGCCTCACAGCAGAGCTGCTCCAGCCCTCTCAGCATCTCCATGATGCCAGAAACAGTCCCAGAGTCCGTCCGTCCTCCTGCTAAAAAAAAAATTATCCTTTGATATTTGATACCCTTTTTTCCATCACCTTTTGTAGCTTCTCCCACTTTTGTGTTATTTTCAGCCCAGCATATGCAAGGGCTTAGGCATCTGTCTTAGTTAAGACAGGGATGGACAGGCTCAGAAGAGGGGGCAGCTCACCCCATCCCAGAGGATCCCGCCATGGAGGGGTTGTTTCCCACCGCTTCACTCCCTTTCCCACATGCAAGCACCCAAAACAGCCGCTTTCACCCTCCCCAATCCCACAGGGCCCTTCCTAATGCCCAGGCCCATAAATCCATGATTGCAAAACAATTAGCTCTTTTACAGCTCTTCAGCGAAGCAGATCTGGAAAGGAGGGAGATAAACACCTCCCAGGGCTCCTTGGCCCCACAGCGGCTGCAGGTGCCAGCCAGGGAAATCACACCAGCACCGGGGAGATGCAGGGACGGGCAGAGGCCGCTCCTGGGCGCTTGTCTCTTGGAGGGAAACAGGAGCCTTCAAGTGCCCTGATGTCAATTTACACACTTAATATCAGCTCTCCGGAGGAACAGCATTCCCTCCCTCGCTCCACAGGCTGATCTCCTGCAGTCGCGCGCCGATGCCTCGCTCCCCTCGGCAGGCAGACAGACGCACAGTTCTGTTCGCTCCATGGCGAAACCCTGGCCCTCCAGCACTCTGGGTCATGCGGGCAGCGGCCGTGAGGGGCCCTGGCCTCCACCTGCTCCTGGGGAATTTCAGTGCTGGGGTTACACCTGGGGTTACCACCACACTCCTCCCACCACCTTTGCAAGGTGGGTGCTCCTCCTCACCCCACACAGCTCCGTTAGCAGGGCAGGAGGCCATCACTGCACGAGTTACCGGAGCCAGGAGGACTGGGGATGGCGGAGCACGGGAAGGAGCAGCGGCACCCACACAAACCTGGGTTAACTCAGAGTTTGGCCCAAGTTTTGACAACAAAGTGACCTCGGCGTTGCCAAACGAGCCCCAGCGGGGCTGGGCTCCCCCAATCCCCCATCAAGCCCGGGCCGGGGCCGATCCCCGCTGCAGCCCTCGGGCCCAGCTGCTGCCACGGCCGCTCCCGCCCCTGCAGAGCCTGCCCCGCAGCGAACCACGGCTGCCGGGGTGCGGACGTTTTTCTGGGAGGGGGTGAGAGACCCCAGCAGACCCCGCAGGACCCTGAAGCACAGCCCGCTCGCCCGGGCGCTGCCGCCTCCCGCCCAGCCCGGCTGCGGCTGCTGCTGCTGCCCCCGGCCGGGCCGCGGTCAAAATAAAAGTCCCCGGGCCTGCCCCGCCCGCTGCATCCCGTCAGAGCAACCCCCCACTTACCCCAATTTAGCAGCTGCTAATTAATGAACGCGCCCATGCACTGGCAGCTCCGGCAGGGCCAAGGCAACGTCCCTCGCCGCGGCCCCGCCGGTGCCTCCTGCGGTTTGGGGACGCACAGGGGCCCCGGGGGTCCCTCTGCTTCCCTGCCCGAGGGGAAGGAGCCGGGCCGGCCCAGGAGGGTGGCAGCAGGGTTAGGTGTCCTCCTTCCTCTGGGCTCCCCCAGGACGCAGTGACCGTCCCCAGCACGAACTAAAACCCCCAGCACCTTCAAAATGTGCGTCAGGGGAGCCCCGGCTCCAGCAAGGGCCAGCGTCACCCTGGAATGTCACCCAGCATCACCCTGAGTCACCACCACCCCGCACTGGGGATGCTCAGCTTGACTTGGGAGGGGCAGAATCGCCCACCTTCACGCCTGCTCCTCCAAACCACCCCGCACCCCGGCACCAGCGCCCGGGACGGGGGTGAGAGGGAGGCCGGGGGATCAGGATGGCCGATGAGGCCACTCTCCCCTGGCATTTGCTGGGGCTGCATCTTCCTGAGCCGGGGCCGCTGCAGCCACTGGGACAAACCTCCCTGAGCCGTCAGGACGGGAAGCGGCTCCTGCAAGAAGGAGGAATAACTGGGAACGCGCAGAGCCCTCTCAGCCTGTCACCGCCTGCCACGGCTCTCGTCCCACCTCAAACCCTGCAGCTCCACCGGCTTGGCCTCCTGTGCCCATTACTGGACGCGGGGCGAGGATGAGATCTGTTTTGCCACGAACACCCCGTTTTCCTGAGGCAGGAAGCCGCAGAGCCCGGGGCCAGGGCCTCAGGCCCAGGCAGCGTGGAGCCAGCTCCGCCATGGCGGCGTGGGCCCTGCAGCCAGGCTGACATCGCCCTCTCCCGCCCCAAGCGCGGCGAGCAGGGCCCGGCCTCTCCATCCTGGGATTCCTGCCAGCAGGAAGAGAAAAAACCCAACCGCTCCAGCACTTCCTCTGGCTGGGAGCCTTCCAGCTGGACCGTTCTCCTCCATAGGAGCAAGGGACAGCTTAAGGGACCCCACCAGTGTCTGCCCACCACGACGGTTCCCCCACCGAGGTGGAGCAGACGTGACTTTGCTTCGGCCTTGGCTATAAACCAGCTCCTGAGCCTCAGCTGTAGACGCGGATGCCTCTTCCGAAAGCCAGCAGCCACCTCTCACCCGCTGTGCCAGGCCTCCGGGCCGGTCTCAGCGTACAGACGGCGCTCATCGCACATTTACCCCCAGCAAAAGCACCCATGGTCTTAAAAATTGAGATCTTTATTTACATTTTTCAGTTCTTTACATTTGGTGGTTTAAAACTCGGGACAAAAATACTCCCCAGAAGCCGTGGTAAACATGTAAAACTGTTGGTTTTAAAACCCAGTAATAAATTGCGCAGAAGTCTCGGTTGTACAGAGCCATCACAAATATTGTTGTATAAAACTCTGAAATCTGGAAAGAGAACCGCAGGAATAAAGAATCACAGCCACAAGGATGGTACAAGAAAGGGCACAAGTTCTGAGGGTTTTACCCCCTCCCAGTCTCTCTTGGGGAGGAGGGATGGGACATCCCTGTTGCAGATAGTTGGAAATATTTTAAAATACAGAATAGAAACCAAACGGATCCCAGAACACCCTTTATCTCCTCTCTTGTGCTGGCTCCCCAGGAAAACTTCCTAGCAAAAAATACTTTACAAAACTACCGAAAGTTCAGTGGAAAGCTAAAAAAGAAGAGCCTTCGCGTCCCCGTCTCCCCTTGCCCCATTCCATGCAGGCAGTGGGATGACAGGTGCCAAAGCGGAGTTTAGTAGGACACAACAGTGAAAAAGCCAAAACTATGGAGGTGGCACACATGGAGAGCAGGACAAGAACAAAGCCATGAAAGACAAGAAAGAAGCAGCGGGGGAAAAAAAGGACAGGTGATGTTTTTGGTATTTTCCATTGAACGCTGAGTTTGGAAACAATTAGCTCCCACGCATCACTTGCACCCCACCACTTCCCCTCCCTATTTCAAACAAAACAAAACAAAAAAGTTGCTTAAAAAAAAAAAGAGCCAGGAATTTGAGGGAATTACTGTGCACTGACGTTTTTTACCCAGTCCTGGGTTTGGAAAAAAAAAAAAGGGCTTTTTTTCTTTTTTTCCTTTTATTCCAGTGTTCCGAAAGAGGAGCGAGGGATGACCGAGGGCCTACAGGAGCATCCCACGACTTGAAGAGGTGGAAGCCAAGAGAGGCTGCAGAGAAGAGAGACAGCAGCGAGGCAGAGGGACTGTCCACTCGCCCTCTCCTGAGGGGCCCATACTCACACCCCAGCAGTGGGTTCTGCCCCACTGCCCCCAAAAGCACTCGTGTTCCCTGAGGACCTCGCTGCCACTGTGCTCTGGGCCACAACTGCCGGTAGGTTTAAGAAGAGCTGGCCTAACTCCTCCATCCTGCAGTCCTGGACCATTTCAAAGGGGTCCGTGAAACGTGAACAAGGCTCTTTGTGTCAGGCTTCCATTCCCTGCCGCAGCGCTGGGGAACGTTGAAAACCACAGCGCTTTGCCAGTTATTTCCGTCCGCTTGCACAACAGCGAGGTGGCTCAGAGACGGACTCAGCATGACAACCTGCTGCGTCCTGGCAAGGGCCGCCTCGCAGGCCTGAGAGGCCTCTCTCCGCAGGAGCCATGCGTGCCCAGCTCTAGCATCCAAAAGAAGGACCACCATGAGTTCCAGCTCTGACCCCTTCCTGCTGCCTCCGCAGCTGCCAGCGGAGACGGACACGCCTCACCAGTGAAGGGGAGTGTGCCCACTTGCTCCTTGCTTTGCAAAGGGGACTCCACGTACAGTGAGAGGCGCTGAAGGACCAGTTTGTAGCAAATATAATTTGGGAGAGCGAACTCAGGTGCATGGGAGCACTGCAGAGACACGAGGCACAACACAGGAGTTGTGTGAGATACAGCTGGCCTCTCCTCTCCAGACTCTCCACCGTGAACGGTGCATGCCCAGCCGTAACGGTTAAATGAGGACAGACACCAGCTGGGGGTCTAGAAGGGCAGCCCAGTGGCTCCAGTAACCAAAGAGCATTCAAGTTTTCCACGGGCTGGACACGTCACCAGCAGCTCAGTTTCAGGGATGGAGAACAAGGAACTGGGAAACCCGTCCCCGCCCCGGCTGCCTCTCCCAGTCCAGGCATATCCGGAAGCACTGACAGCTCACAGGAATTTTTCCAGAGGTGTGGAAGGGATTTGGGTTGAGACCTGAAAGGAGGGATAAGTACTGCCACCAGCAAGGAAGACCACAGGAGCTACGAGCTGAGCCAGGCAAAATGGGTTCAACTAACTGGGAGGAAGAGGAAGAGCACTGGGGAAGACATGTACCCTTCCTTAATGAACAAGCACCTGCCTTTGACCCCTGCGCATGAAGAGTGCTTTTCATGGCAGGCACAGAGCACCAGGCAAAGGAGAGAGCCTTAAATAATAAAAGCTGGGCAGAAACAGCAGTTGAGCAGAGGGTGAAGAAGGAACCTCGTGTCTGAGACTCAGGTGACACCTCAGGCTACTGGCAATGACAACGTTTAGGCAAGAGCTACATGCTTCAGACGTGGCATCACTGAACTGTGGGCGTGGGGAGGAGCCGCTTTCCATTTTTAGTCAGTTTATGGCAAATGGCTTTTCAGGAGAGGGCACAGGCTGGTGCCCTCTAGCCCTTCCAGCCACGCCTTGGCTGTGTCTCCATCCTGCTGAGGGAGAGCCCGCTCTCCCCTGCCTCCCCACCAGCCCACCTCTCCAGTCAGGCAGCAGAGCGCTGCCCGAGACCCGCGGGCCGCTTGGCCAAACCACGGCTTTGGGACATGGGACCGGGGAAGCAGCGGTGCAGCGGCTGCTCTCTGCAGAGCCGAGCCCACATGGCACCAAAGCCAGCTCCAGCGTCTGGAACTACGAGTCCAGCGCCGCGGACAGGCTGCACTGAGCTGCTTGTTCCCACGCTGCCTTGGCAGAAGTCGCCATCCTTCCCGGTGAGAGCAAAAAACGTGCTTCATTTTGTAAGTCAGCATCAACGTGCATCCCTGGATTTGGCATGAACAGGCACATGGGTAAGCATGGGAAATGGATGAAAAAGCACGGCATTTCTCTTAGAATAATTTATTAAATACAGCATTAAAATTTGTATTTCTGGATTCAATCATTAAAAACAAAACTCCATCTCATATATATATATATATATATATATATTTTCAAGGACGACGACAATCATTCTATCCACATTGGTGCATGTTGTGCCAGCACTGCTCCGAACGGCACCTTCTCTACACTATCCTTAAAGCAGTTCAACACTTAAAAAAAAAAAATAAAACAAAATAAAAAGCATTTGCAAAGAAAGAGTGCAAAGCAGGGCTTGTCCCTAGCTGCCTGCCCGGGGCGTGCAGAGGCGGGCTAAAACAAGGAGGCAGAGGCTGTCGTGCTCCTAACGGGTGCGTTAGATATTGCCCACCCAGCGCAAGGCAGTGTGGAGACCAAACGTGGTGCCAAAGGTCCACAGTCCACAATTTCAGCCGTGGCTGGATGCCTGTGGCTTTTAAAAGCCTGGTATCTGGTCTGTGGTCTCCTCAGCTTGGGCAGTCAATACTAAAAAAAGCTAAACAAGGGGGGGAAAAAAAAAACCGCAAAAGAAAACTGTTGGTTTACACCCACCAGCTTCTTCCTGCGACCCACCAGGTCCAGCGGAGGCTGCAAATGAAGCGTAGCAGTTGTGTTCCCACTCACTCATTTTCCCATCCTGCTGTGGCTTGGGAGGCGGCTCAGAATACAAGCGGTAACCAGTACCGGCTCGCAGAGAGAACCGTCCCCACGCGAAGCACCCACCCGGAGCGGCGTGGCAGCATTGGCAGCTCCCACAACACCCGGCTGAGCCTCACGAGAGGGTCATCCCAGGGGGAAGCACTGCCACGGCCAGGGTCCTTGGGCAGACTCAGAGGTAGCATCGGACAGACTTTTCTAACTTGATTGTCATGTAATCCTGGCCTGCCGAAGGCAGCGCAGCTGGGCTGGAGAGGGCACCCTGCAGAGGTGGGAGAGGGGACACAAGGGATCTGGTCCCCCCACTTGCAGACTGAGCTGCGCTGTTCATCCCGGGCGCTGCAGTCCAGCAGCCAGCAAGGATGGGCTGTCTCCTACGGGGATTTTCAGAGAGAAGCCGCCCTTGCTGAAAAGGCCAGAAGCTGGCTGGTGCGCGCCCCACGGTAACACCGGGCTCTCCCTCCACAGCACGCCAGGGCTGCTGGGGTTATCAGCAGGTGCCCCAGTGAGCTCCTCGCTGCCAGATCTGCTCTCCTCTCACCACGTGCAGGCAGCGTCCAGCCCGTTGCGAGAGGACCAAAGGCTGCCAGTCACTCACCCCACAACACAGGTACAGCGAGGGCTTGTGCTTTTGGCTTTTTAAGAGTCCCTGACCTTCCAAACCTGTTCACTCCAAGAAACCTCCTGTTCCAGCTACCCTTAGGACCTACATGGACAAGGAGGAAGGACTGTTAAAACCATTTCTGGAGAGCACATGGCCCCTAAAAGACGAGAGAAAGTCCACACAGCCCAGCCTTCACCGACAGTGGAGTCATGCCAAGTCAGGAGCGTTTCGGATAAGGCATCACAGGTGCTTTGATAGTAAAGCAGTTAGTGTTGACTACAGTACTTTAAACACAGGCTGCTGCAGAGGGCATCCCTGGGGCAAAACCAGTTCTCCAGCACTTGGTGCAGCAGCAGGAGACGGCTCAGTTTCCCAGACCTCTCCTACACAGCACACAGGCTGCTCTGGCTGCCCTTTTTGGTTTTCTTCCCCCTCCCTAGAAAGAGACTTAAAAAAGCTCACGCTGGGATGTGCCATCTACCCCCCCAAGCAGCCAGAGAGATAAGACGACGCCTTGTGCTGTACCAGACTTTGCAGTAGGCAGGCGAACCGCGGCGCCCGGGGGCGGGCAGCGCCAGCGGGACTCGAAGCAGGGGAGGCTAGTTGCCGTTGCTGATGCTGGAGTTGGCACTGCTGCAGCTCTGCTCGTAGGATGGAGGCGCCTCTGCGGGGGAAAAAAAAAAAAAAAAAAAAGAGTAAGAGCGGTTATAGGGGGTGTTTGGGAGGTTCCCTTCACCCCAGTCTATGCAACCCGGTGCAGAGTAAAGCAAACTGCTACGCGTACTCGTGTCACGCATGCAGGCACCCTCTCTCCAGGACGCTACAACCTGCCCCACTGAAATGTATGGGGTCTGCACATGCACACGCAGAATCTGAGCCAGCCAGTCCCAGCCCTGTCCGGATGCCTACAGGGCTTAAAATCAGCACCTCAAAGGCCTGGCTGGTCCTCCCCTTCTTTCACAAGCATCCTCATATACTCCAGCACTTCCAGAGCACAGGTGACCCATCCTCCGCGCGCCCTAAGCCAGGGCTGAAGTGACACTCGAGTGTCTCGTTACCCCAGTGCTAACAGACGGGTTTATTCAGGTAGGACCGTGCTAACAGTCGGTCTGTGCTAACAGGCATCACTGGTCCCTGCCACCCCCGCCACCTGGGACAAGCACGGCTCCAGGAACCCGGCACGCTGGGATTTCCCCAAGCTTTTCCACCCTGGACAGTCTCTCAGCTCCCACCCCCGCAGCTTGTGTCTTCAGACCAGCTGCAGGGCCACTCCAAGTCAGACAGAAGATTTCGGTTACGTCATTTTCCTGGCTCTGCTCCCACCAGCCTCACCACAAGCCAAGAAGTTTTTCTATCAGTGGGAGGCTGAAAGCTCATTTAAGAACAGGGAGATCCTCTCACGACGAGCCCAGAGCAGGCACGGGCGCAGACGTGGGAACGGCTGGCTGGCTTTTACAGCTGGAAGAGGAGACTCCTCCGGAGGCTAAAGCAGGCAGAGAGATCTCACAATCCTCTCTGACATCAGCCCCCAGCAGGCTGACATCCCCATTCCCACCCAGTTTGCAGCTAGCAAAGAGACTCTTGTCACAGGAGATGACAGACTACCAGACTGCGAGCCCGTTGGGATCGCGGGAGCGGGCTGCTCACCGTACGGGTAGCCCCACGTGCTGTACTCCGGAGGCAAAATGAGAGAGCTGGCCGTGGGGACGGGCACCACGTTCCCCTCGGCATAGTAAGGGACAGTGGCTCCCGTCGACAGGCAGAGCGTGGGATGGTTTGGGGAGCCCGTCTGCTCCGAGTCCACCCTTATCTCCTGGAAGCTCAGTCCTGGGGCGTAGCTAAACGGCTGCTGCTGGGAATGGCTTTTGGTGGGGATGGAGACATTGTCCATCGGGTGATAACCGCCGGCAGCCTCCTCTTCCTCTGGCGGGGCACTGGGTACCACTGCAGACGGGATGTGCTGGATGGACCGGGAGGGGCTCAGCGGGAGCCTGTTCACAGCAATGTTTCCAATATAAATGGGGAGAGTGACCGAAACCTCTGGCGACTTGAGGGAAACCTGGAAGAGAAGAAAAAGCAGTGGCATCCTCTTCATTATACGTTGCACTGGGAAGGTTCACCTGATGCGAGGGCCACCCGCACCACACAGCTACAGAGTTCAGGGACCGAGCTCAACCCAGAAAGGAGCAGAAACGTTGCAGCAGAGCCCACTGCAGCTCTCCAGGAGCACTGACGTACTCACCTGGATGTAGTAGTCGATATGTATGAGGCTACAGCCCTGCAGAATGGACTGGGGCAGTGCTGGAACGAGGATCTGCTCCTTCCATTCTGCGTGCTTCCAGGCTTTCACTCCTGAGCCTTCCACCTCCGCGATGGTCCTCAGGTCGTAAATCCAGCGCTTGGATTTATAAGCCACTTTCTGTACAGACAGGAGAAAATACAGCTAGCAGAAAGACTGCAAATGGTCTTGTGTCTCCTGCAAACTTAAGTCAGGACACAAAACCACCCAACTGCTTTGTCAAATAAGCACAAGCACAAACCTCCTGTGCACATTACAAAGCAGGCATGGTACAAGCAAGACAAGTTCTACCACCTCTCTCCCCGGGAAGGCAGAGAGAAGCAGTTAGCCAGGGGTCTGGACTCCTCGCTGCCGCCTCCCAGCCACACGCAGCAGAGATGCACACTGGTGAGAACTGGCCCAGTTTCAGAGAGGCCTCAGAGGGTGGAGTACCAGCACAAGCCGAAGAATCACCCTTTCAGATGCTTACCTGGAGCAGACTGGCTACCACAGCCCCGGTGTCCCGGCCCGACTTGTTCTCTATGTCCGTGCGGAGCTGGATTGCTTGTCCCACGATGTACCCCTTCAGATCCGAGGTGGCCGTCAAGATAATGTTGCCACTTTTCACAAGCTTGTAGTTGAACTTCTTCGTGATTGACATAGTGTTGGGCTGCTGCAGAACAGCAGAGACAGAGATGTTGGCTCAAGAGAGTCAGAGAGCCTCCAGAAAAACACCCAGACATTCAAAACAGGAGTATCCGGTCTAAGAGGACACAAAGAACCAGCCACACAGCACTGCACTGACAACAGCTCTCAATTCTCCATCCCCCCAGTTCTGCTGTCCTATTCATCGCCCTTCCCTCCAAAGCAAGTTCCCCAGACCCAGGTCTTTGGGTGCTATTGGCAAACACCTCTCTCTGCATGCTGAAAATTCAGCCAAATCTTTCAAAGCAACATGCAGAAGAATCAAAAATCACTTGGAGCAGGGACTGATGGCAAGGCAGGACAGATCAGGAGGCCTGCTCTTGCCCACTCAGGGGATGCAGTCAGAGAGGTGTCCCACCACACAACTATTCCCCAGACAGCACGCAGGACAAGGACAAGCGCTGAAGCCTTGGCACTTCCCAGCCATGCTCCTCCTTGTTCCTACCTCGATGTCAGGGATGTCATTCAAGTTGAGAGGGCAGAGAACGTAGAAGATCTTGTTGCACTTGTAGTCCTTGGAGAAGCGAGGTGTGTCTATCACAGCTTTCACCTGATGGAGGACCTTGCCAAAAGGGCCTTCAAATGATGTAGGAGCAGAGGCTGGAATTGGGAGATAAAGAAAGGGATCATAAGGCTGAGTCAGGCCAAATGTTTCTGAACTGGAAGTACAGCCCCTTTAACCAGCTTTCCTGTTCACCTGCGGAGTTCTGCAAGTACCTAAGAGACAGAGCACATGGGGACTCCCCAAAAAAAGACTTGGGGCTGAACACTTAGGTCACTCAGAGACCTCGCTGCAGCCTCCTTACAGAGGGGATCCTCTGCAACCGCAGGTGCAAGGGCAGAGATCTCTCTGAGGGCGCTGTGTGCAGGACGGGTGGCTACCACAGGCCAGGACCCCTGCGCACACCCAGAGAACTTCCAGGGTCACGCCCGGAGAGGCGTCAGCGACAGCTCAGCCCTAGCTCTGCACCAGCGCAGAAGGTACCTGCTTGTCTGAGCTCCTCTGCTGTCTGTGGCTGACCTTACGCTCCCGCCAGCATCTCTGGCTGCCAGCCTGCCTCTGCCATCCTGCTCGAGTCCTGCTCAGCACAGCTCGAGAGGCTGCAAAAGCCAAGGCCTACAGGGAAGCGCCTTCAGCCATTTATCTGCATCGTACCTGGCAGCAGGAACTGGAAGGGAAAGTTGTGCTCTCCAGCTGTCAGGACCCCTGCAGGAAACAAGAGTAAAAGGTAAGTGGGACAGGCTGCTGCCTTAGAACGATGTGATCTTCTGGAGAGCACGATCTTCTGGAGAGAGGGACTGCCACCCGGGGAACACACAACTTGTTCAGCTGCCTACAGCCCACTGGACAACTCCAGATCCAATGAGCAGCGCTTGAGTCAACAGGAGCATCTGCTGCTGCCCACCTCTCCTTGGGACAGGAGATGTCTCCATTCTCGGTGACTGGTTCTACGTTAAGATATCCTGGAAATAAAGTCGTTTGGGGTAGGGTTTAAGGGACGCCAGTGCCATAGCAGGTGGTTAGTCCTGCTTAGTGACATAGGGCATGGAGAAGAGATGCTGTGTTCTTCCCTCAAGTAGGCTACAGCCTGTCAGGGGGAAGGGGAGAAAGCACAGGCGCTGTCTGAGGGTGGTGAGGAGGTCTGGTGGGCATCAACCCACTACAGCCTTAGCCACACACCAAGCCCCATGCAGACTGCACAGTGTTCGGGGGCTGGAACCAGGGGTCTATCTCCCACGCCTAAATCCACCCCCGGACCCGAGAAGGGACCTGCAATACCTCAGCCCAGCTGCTTAGACAACAGAAGCCAAGGAAAAGATTTCCACAACATTAAAACATCAACACTGGTTTTCTTCAGCCATATCCCGCTCTGCAACGGCGGCCTTGAGGACGCAGATCAGAGCCAAGACTCAGCGCACGGCTAAAAAAACAGCTACAAACTCAGACTCCCCGCCCCATCCACCCTCCAGCACGCCCACCCAGATGTGAGATTCCCTCCCAGGGCGGCGTGACGGCTGAAGCAGACCCGCAGAGTGATCGCGTAACACCAGGCAGCTTCCAAAGCTGCCTTCAGTAGGAAAAGCATTGAGGTTTCTCCACATCTGTTAAATACGTGGAAACGTGAGAGGTTTTGTTCTAAGGCGGCGGTGCTGGGGAGAGCTGGAGAACTATTAGATCAAGCCGTGTTTGCTCTGCTTTGTGGGATCCCTGCCGGATGTACCCAGGCTTGGCCAGCCCTTTGGTCGACGCAAGACGGAGGTGACAGCCAGTTCGCAACACCGGCTCTGCAGAGCTGACAGTAAGGGTCCCGCCGTCAGGGGGTGACGTGGATTATGTGACAGGGGACGTGGGGAAGAGGGAAGGGCGAATCCCCCCGCTGACACCGTGGTCCAGGCAGGAGGCAGGGGAGGTGGCGTTTGGCTCCGTGCACCCTTCACGTTACGAAAAGCTGCACTGCTGCCCCTGGCTCACTCAGCCACCTGTGGGGACACAGGCACACCCCTGCTAGTGTGCGTCCCGCTGGCAGCGCAGAGGCAGGTGGAATAAACAGCGTGCCAAGTGTCCCATCACGTACCACTGCAAAGGCAAGTCAGGAGAAGACTGAGAGTCTATTTACACACGTTGTCCTTACCAAGAGGAGCAAGATTTGCTCGCTCCCATCACCCCACCCAGAACACCTCACCTCCTCGGTGCTTTCCCTCTCCGTCCCCCAAATAAAACCGGACTACGCAGGGTGAAATGCACCACCCGGCCTGGGCAGCAGGTGGAGGCACACAGCCAGTCACTGCCTCCGCTGCCAGGCCCGGTGCCCTGCAGAGCTGGGACAGGGACAGAGGTGTGGGCAGCTCCTGTCCCGTCTCCGGACGCCTCGCTGGGTTACAGGCGGCAATTTGGGATGCAGCACATGCCTTTGCTTGTTGGTTACGGGTTCAAGCCTGGCTTGTATGAATGACTCAACGAACCCAGTGCCCGTTCGCTGCTCCAACGGCTCCTGCCTTTCATGTGGGCACCATCCAATGCTGATCTTACACCCGTTATCCATACTTTTGGAAAGCAAATTGATAAACTGGAATACATCCCGTCTCTCGTGCAGCTTCTCCATCTGAAAGGGAGAGGGAGCAAGTCCTGGTACTGCAGTGCAGGGAGACAGGAGTCCCAGAGGGAAGCAGCCACTGAGTTTCCTCCAAGACCTGGAGATGTTCCAGCTCTCTGACCTGCAGAGCCCCAGATGAACATGCAGGCAGTGATTTCAAGTCTCCTGCTCGGAGCAGGAAACTTCACAGCGGAAGTCCCTCTTCTACATTACAGGCAGTGTGAGCCAACAAGTCATTTCGGTCAAGCTCCTGCCCAACAGAAAGCCAGGCTGGAATTGAACCCGTGAGCATTTCACCTTCAGTTTCCAACCTCCTGCAGAAAACCGTGGGTCCTAGAGGTCACTCCCAACCGCAGCACCGAGCAATACGCTCTCCCAGTGACACACACGGCCAGCATGACTCGCAGAGGATGCGCTTTGGCTGCCAGAGCCACCACATAAATTGGTGGCACTGATGGTTTCCACACAAGTAGCCCAGCCCTCAAGTAAGTCCCCAGATGAGAACCGCCCACAGGTCAGCGCAGACCCCCCAACAGCTCCACGCCCGAGCCCCCACAGATCTGCTGGCTCACAGCGCGCTCAGACTGGCTGTGACCCCGCCTGGGGCAGGGAGCAGCCTGCAAATCCCTCCCGCAGCTCCTGCCTGCAACACGCTGCCCACGAGGGCTGGAAAAGGCCGTTCCTGCTCTTCCCAGCCAGTGACGAGTTCCCAGACCAGCCACCCCAGGCTGAAGTCAGGCCCTGTCGCAGCTCATGCGGACTGAGGGCATCGCAGCAGCACTTGGCTTGTGGCCACGAGAGCCCAGAACTCAGCCCTGCGCTGAGCAAAGAGCCAGGGAAACGCAGGGAGCTCTGTTCTCCGCTCCATGAAGCGGAGAGATGCTGCAGGCAATTAGCAGCAGCCCTTGTTTTCAGACCTGCTCCACACAGCCCACATTCTCCTTCCCCGAAGGATGAGAAACATCTTTACGCCAGCCCCGAGATCCTCCACGCTCAGGGAAGTTTCCAGCGGGCTGGACTGAGCACCCAGGTCCTACCCACTGGCGCAGGCATCACCGCACGCAGCTTCGTTAGCTAGCGCAGCTAACAAACAGCCGGCTGCTCGCAGAGCCCCAATTTCCAGCTGAACACCACATATTTTGCTCTTACTGCAGGCACAGAGGCTGTCTGGGCAGGTCGCTGGTGGAGGGGCAGCAACACCCTCAGCCCCACGTCTGGCTGGGGACCCCCGGTCCCAGCTGCAGGCACCCTTGGTAGCCCAGAGGAGCGTTTCGAGAAGCCCACTGGCACAGAAAGCAGAAGGAGTGCTGGAGTTCAGTGTCAGAGCTATTTCAGAAACAAGAGTTAACAAAAATAAGATAAGAAAAATGGATGATCCTGACCAAGACGGGAGACTCCTGTGAAAGCATGGGCATGATCCAGAGCGCCTGGCAAAGCCAGAGGGCAGCAGAGACGGCAGGAAAGCTTGGGGCACGAGAAGAGGCAGATATTTAGCAGTAACCCCACACCAAGTCACTTCCCAGCTCCTGCTTGCCTCTCAGACTCATAGAATAGTTTGGGTTGGAAGAGACCTTCAAAAGCCATCTACTCCAACCCCCATGCAATGAGAAGGGACATCTCCAACCAGATCAGGTTGCTCAGAGCCCCGTCCAACCTGGCCTGGAATGTTTCCAGGGATGAGGCAGCTCCAGCACAGACACAGTGGAGGCTCCATGTCCACCTTGCCTGGGATGACAAAGCCATTTTGGTCTTTTGCCGCGTGTCCGGTGCCTTTGGCAGGTGGAAAGTTGGCGAGTCCTGAGCAGAGTCCCCCCCCTTATAGTGGGAAAGGAGGTGGCAACTACTTTTGAACTCTCCATCTGGCAGCTCTGCTCCTAAAGGCTGAGCCTCCATTTCCAAATGCTGACTTAGTTTGCCTCAATGGGGAAAAATCAGCAATTTCCCTTCTCCCGGCCACCCCATGAGCACGGGCAGGGCACAGTCTGACCCTGCACCACCACCCAGGCACCTTTTGTGCGGAAAACACTAGCAAAAGCCACTTCGGCTCCTGCCAGGGCCACTTGCAGCGCTCGCCCGTCCCACACAACCCCCGCGACGGCAGGACAGGCCCACACGCGCCCCACCAGCCACGCACGTGCCGTGGACAGATCACCAGATCACGGCAGGCGAGATGCAGCGTCGCGCGCAGCACGCAGAGCCACTCCACCTCTCCCTCCAGCCCAGAGAGCTTGGAGTGAAGATCCAGGACGTTAAAGCGCGCATTTCACTTGCAAGCTGACTTTGGTACAGAGACCGCTGTTGGCAGCGGGCAGAGGTGGGCTGCTTTGCTCCGACGGCCACCCTGACGCGCAGGTACCCGGGAGGAGCAGCCCTTTCCGAAAGCTCCTTTCTGAGCTGCTCCTGAGCCAGAAGCTCTGCCACAGCAAGCCGCGGGTTGTGCACGGGCGAGAGCCGGTCAGCGGGAGCTCAGCGCCACCCGAGGGGTCTCCAGAAGCCCCACGCGGCAGGCCGCGGGGCTCCTGAGCGGCTCGCAGACACGCTGCTAGGGGAAAGGGCTGCGCGAGCCACCGCCGCCGTGCTGAGCCGTCACCTCTCCGTTCCCAGAAGCCTGAACAAAGGCCACAGTGTGCTCAGCCGCAAAAAAAACCTTTTCCTGAAGTTTATGCGCAGCTAAAAATACCTTGAGAAAGCTGTTAGGCAGCAGAGGCAGCTGGATTAGCAGGGCTCTGCTGCGGGGCCATACCTGCAGCAGCCCTTCCTCCTGATGGGAGCCGAGCCAGCAGAGATCGGCTGCCCCTGCATGGCCTTTGGAAACATCCTCCCTCAAAATTCCTAGAGGGAAAGGAGCCAGGTCCACTAGACAGCCTGGAAAAAACAAACCCAGAGAGCAGGAGCAGCAGCAACACACCAACAGTGCAGAAGAGCCGCCTTACAGCGCAAAGCGGAGAGTGACCTTGGAGATTTCCCTGGAAGCAAACGGACTCTCCTGTCCTCGGCTCAGCCGCTCCCCTCTGCTCCACACTGGGACGGGGGGGTTGTTTGCTCGCACCAGCGGATGAGGAGGAGGCCCGGGAGGACTCATCCTGTGCAGAAAGGAAACGCCTTGATCCAAGGGGCTGATGCCGAGTCCTGCGTCGGGTCCACGGGAGGTCCCCTGGTAATGCAGCCAGGCCCCCTACGCGATCAGAGCCTGCGAAGCATTGCCAGCGACGGGGAGCACAGCCCCAAGCCCTGCCCAACACAACAAACCTCGGTGCTGCATCACCGTCCCGCAGCACGCGGGGCGTCTGTGGTCACACTGACGCGCGGCGGAGGGACAGAAATGTACGGGTTTCCCCAGGGCTGTGTGGGGTTCCCATGCAAAGGTCGAGCTGACCGTGCCCCTGAGCCCACCCAGCCCCTGGACGCACCACAGACAGCTCTGCTTCCATCCACGAAGGTCTCCCCGTGCCCACTGCAAACCAGCCCGCTGCCACACAACCACACGGGAAAACGCGACACCGCCGTAACTGCATGTTGGGGAAATGGCCACACGTCTGTCTGTACGCTGTTAGAGAAACGATCCAAGCCAAGCTCACCCCGCCACAGCTCAGGTGCTGGAAAGGTTTGGACTCTTTTCTGAGCAGTGCAGCTTCCCGTGTCCAGGCGGAGCCGGTAGCCACAGGAAGCCGCCAGCCCTTCAACGCCACCATCCCTCAGCGTGAGGGGAAGCTGCCTGCCCACACCCTGCCCTGCCAGCAGCCAGCCCAGGGCTGGGAAAGGTCCTCTGGCAGCCTCTGCCATGGCCGGAGAGCGGGGCAGGGCTGGGGTTCAGGAGGAACCACCCACTCACCAACAAGGACATCGAGCCCTATCTGCTGCGTCCCGCCTGGGCTTCCCAGGGCTGTTCTGCAGCGTTCTCGGTTGGTGGCCCACGCAGAACGGCCAGCCTGACATTACTGGTGGGGCCAGATCTGCCTGGGCTGCACCTTCAAACCAGTGCCACTGCAGGGACATCTGCCAAACACCTCCTCCCAGGTTGGCTCCCCCAGCCCCAGCGCCACCATCCCTGGGAGCCAGAAGCCACCACAACAAAGCCAGGATCTCCAGGCCGGTGCCAGAGGAAGAGAAGCCAGAGAGGGTTGGGAGATGCCTTGGTCACTGATGCACAAACACGACAGGCTCAGCCGAGATGTCACTCACCCCTGTGAAATCTCACGCTCTGGTGCGCTGGGAGGGACAGCCCAGACACACCGTGCAGCACAGCACACACCTCTGCCTCACCAGGCTTCATCCATGGCTAGACCAGGGTGAAAAAGATGGATATTCCATGTATTGTTCCTCCATCCCCCAAAGAGGACGGTGCTGGTTGCTCTATACCCACAACGAGGAGCCTGGAAGAGGTCACTCCACCCCAGGGACAGGAGCCTGGGAGCAGCTCCTGCCCCGACCTCCAGCTCTCCCGGCCAGTACCCACCACGCAGATGGCAGCAGGTCTGCTCCCTCCTGCTGCGCGCGCAGACTCTGCTGCTCCAGAGCGGGAACAGGCTGCACCTTCGGAGTGCACGTATTTTTTGGTTCTTCTAGCAGAGGAACAGCAGGCCCAGCCATATGGCAGTTTCTCTCTGGCTACTTAGTGAGTGATGCATTAACTGTGCTGGCCAAGTCACATAGCACGGAAAGGTACCTGGTGCCTGCTAGTCCCCCCGCCGTCACTTGGAGCAATACAGTCTTCCTGCTGCCTACAAGCAGCCCTCGTGCTCCCGTGGGCAAGGCGAGCTCCTCTGAAGGCGCCGAGTTAAACGGATACCAGTGCTGGTGATGCCCAGCTCGGGTACTTTCCTCTCAAGGCTCTCCAGGCAGGCAGCAGGAAAGCAGCAGGTTTTTTTTTTTTTTTGCGCTTTCAGGTGGAAAAACAGGCACCCCTGCCCCGTGCACCAGGACACCGACTCCCTGGCTGCTGAAAGAGCCCTCGCTTCCACCGCAGCCCTGGCAGCCAGCGCCCTGCTCGCCCCTGCCCTCCTCTGTCTCTCCTCCTCCTCCTCCCTCACTGCCGGGCAGCGGTTGAGCCGAGCAGAGCTGCCGCGCAGCGAGGGAGCACGGTCCCCAGCGGGCTCCGAGCTCCGTTCAGAGCAGCAACTCGCTCACGCCGGATTTGCGTGCACGCAAACACGCAGCAGGAACAACCTCCAGCGCTCCGATACGGTGAACGCTGCCGGGATACAGCTGTCTGGAACACGGGAGGTGCAGGCTGAGGAAGAAAACACATCAGAGAGCCCAGCAGCGAGGCTACGGCTCCGCTGCTTAGAAATCTCGGTGTCAGCAGTTTTCAGGGACATTTCCAATGAATTAGCAGGATCTGGTGGTACGGCAACACTGCAAAAAACCTCTCAGGATTAACAGTGATCTGTGGAGGCAAGAAATTGGGAAGTGCTGAGGAAGCTGCTGTGACCCAAGGCAATTGCAGCTCCTTCCACCTGGCTTTTCTGGGCCGAACCTGCCGTCACTGCTCCTGAACCCGGTAGCACAGCACGGCGAGGAGCTGGCACCAGTGCATCCTTAACAGCTCAGCGCCGCCCACGGGCACCCTCCTGCTCTCGCCCGGCCAGGGGCTGCCCAGGAGCATCGCCCGCTGCTCTGCTACCTCCTGCTCAGAGCGAATCCTGAGCACTGAACAAGAGACCCAACTCTCAGGTCGCTAAGCGTTTTAAATTCAGCTGGAAGACAGGATCCGCGCCCCAAGCCGGCTGTTGGCCGGGAAGGTGCGTGCCAGGCCGGGAAGGTGTTGTGCCAGGCAGGCAGAGAACCACCCCAGGGAAGAGGTGATGCACAGCTGCCCCTTCTCAGCTATTTGTGCAAGAAATTTGCCGGCAGAGGAAGCGTGTGGAGCAGCCAGGAATTCCCCGCAGCGCTTTCTAGTTAACAAACAAGCTGCCAAAAGTAAGGTCAGCTGGAAATTACAGCCAGCTCCCTGCACGGGTTCAACTCAGGTACAAGTATGATTTAAAAGGAACAGAAAAAACAAAAATCTACCTTTGCAGGTACAACCCATCCACAGGGCGAGAGCCGTGCGTGCAGGAGATACAAGGAAAACAGCCCCGTGTGGGTACGGCACTCGACGGACCCGCTCCTCTCCGGCTGAATAAGGCCAGGGCTGCAGCAGGGGAGGGGAGAGGAGCGGGAGGCCGCGGCGGAGCTGAATTACTCCGTTGTGTTGGATCAAGAGAGGCATCTCTCTGTGAGCGCGGCGGGTACAAGCGGTACTGTTTTGTACTCGCTGCAACTGCTGTACTCAATCTCCCGCGCCAGCGACACCTGGAGAAACCCAGCATCCCCCTCGCAAGGTTCCTCCCACCCCTCTTGCATTTCTTTGGGAAAAGCGGACCGAAGAAAAAATGGCACCACGGAGCAAGTGTCCAGGTCAAACCCAGGCCAAGTGGGAAAAGCAAATCCCGCCTTGGCATCCCCTCCAGGAAGCAAATAACGAGCCTCCCTCGAGAGCGGCCCGTGGGCTGAGCAACCTCCCCGGCGCCGCACCGGGTCCTCCAGCAAACAGAGCAGCGAGGGACGAGGGGCTGCAGGCCAGCCGGTACGCTCAGTGCTTTCCAGCGGCTTTTACGTGAAGAGTCTGAGTTCATCACATCGCTGGCCTGGGTGTTACTGCACAACCCCCCGGCACCCAAGACCTCACGGGTGCCCGCCGCCTCCAGCTTGCTGCTCAGCCCCAGCGGGAGGCTTTCCCAGAACGCAGCCACCGTGCTGCTCGAGCGGGGACAAGCGCTGCGCCAGCATGGATGCGAGCAGGGTCCTCTGCAGCAAAGCCACCGGTCACCAACCTGCGGGTGCTCCAGCGGGAAGGCTGAGCCCTCTGCACCCGGGATGCTGCTCTGAGGAGCGGCGAGAAGGGAAATTAAGGATAAAGCCAGTGCCTTAAATAAGCGCCTTCTGTTGCAAAGTGGGCATCTGGGTTATTTCGGGGCCTGCCTCCTTTCTCGTACAATGTACACCCTCAGATACCCCAACCAAACAGCGAGTCATACAAGCAACAGCTGATGCTGCAGAGGACGAGCTGCCCCCTCACTTATTTCAAAGGTGTGTGGGTGGAGAAGTGCGGAGTCACTCTTAGATGCTTAAAGAGCAACCCAAGCCTCCAGAGCTTTGCAGACCTCCTCTCCCCTTCCCCCCATGTGTCCTCAAAGACCACAGCTCGATGTTTTTAAAGTGACTGCTCAGGATGTGGGAAGGGAGAGAGCAAAGGGCGTTGTTTTTCAGGCTGAGCCTCCCTGCCCTGCACCCCCAGGTGCCAGCACTGCTGTGGCCCTGCTGGAGCAGGAGCTGCTCGCCAGGGATGGGTAAGACAGAGAAGCTTTGGCTGCCTGGCCCTGGGGATGCCTAGGACCCTCCTTCAACCCGAGCAGATCTATCGGGCTGGATGAGCCCTCTGCAAGAGGGCTGGGGATGGTGCCAGCGGGAGCCTGGCATCACCCACCGCCCAGGGCACAGCCTGGCTGCCAGCTCCCCTCTCAGCAGGGACGTGCTGCTCTGCCTTGCCTTACTTTTTTTTTTGATGCACAGCTTCAAAAAGGAGAGGTAACAGCATTGCTGTAAGGGGAGGGGAATGCAGGAACAGAGGGGTCCTCCGAGGCAGAGGCAAATTCCTCCCCTTGCCCCATTCGTTTTCCATTTGTGCTGCTAGGACATGTCATCCCCATTCGTGTATAAGATGCTTTTGCAGCAGCGCAGCAAGGCAGCCCCTCCACCTGATCCACAGGTCCCCCGCCATCCCTGCCCACCCTCCTGCAGTTTGCTCTTCAGGGTGTGAGAGGAAAGGGTGGATACAGCCAGCCCCCACCTGAAGGAACAGGCACGTATTCACCCGGGGGGGCTCTGCATATTTTTACGCACATGGCAGGACCATCCCACACGCCACCGCAGTATTTGTCTGCGGCCACGGTGACCTTTGCTCCTGGCGCTTGCTGCTTTTCGCCGGCGGCTGGCAGATGCTGGCCAGGGAAGGAGTCGCATGCTGGCAGCATGGGCTGGCAGCCGGGCTGGCCCCGCGCTCCTTCGAGAGTCCTTGCTCAGGAACACTTCTGACCCCCTTAACTCACCCGCACCCCGGGCTCCTGCCATCACCCACCAGCACGCATGGACCAAGAGCCAGCAGCACAAGCCTGCCTCAGTTTCCCCACCCAGCCGGGTGTCAGACCTGCAGGGAGGCCCCGCGGGGAGCACCCATGGGAGGCGCTGGGTGCACCTCAAACGCTTTGCTGCCGGACACCGGAGCAGCCCACCCCCGCCAAGCACCCTTTGCCAGGGCAAGGGACAGCTCAGCTCTCAGCACAGCGGCACCGAGGGACAGCCCAAAGGTCTGAAGCTCCTTCATACCCCGTTCAGAAAGGGCCGGGGCAGCTGAGAACTATTCCTGGGGAGCCTAAAAACACCCTGGCCGAGTCAGCGCCGAGGCCTTGCCCTGCTGCTCGCGACCACAAGGCCGTTCCACGACTCCCCGGGCAGATCCCCGTGCCAGGACGCCGCGCTGAGGCAGACAGACAGGGACAGGCACGCACGGGAGGCAGAGACACGGAGAAGCAGCCCGGCTTCCCTGCTGCTCTGGGAGCCCGGACACGCATCAATGTCACGGCGAGGGCTGCGACAGCAGACAATTATCTCGCTTCCCCCCGCCGCAGGCTGGAGCGGTGCCAGCCCCCAGGGCTTTTGTCTCCACATCCGCACCAGCCAGTGCGGCAATTGCAAGGGCCAGTTTCAAAGGCATCACTGGTGGCAGACTTGGGTCCAAAACCAGCATCGACGCTGCCCTCTCCCACCCCCATCCCATCGCTCGCTCCCCTGCATCCTTGGGGCACGGGAAGAAGGGCACGGCACAAACACGGCAAGTGCAGGACAAGAACTCCTGTACCAGCCACACAAAGAGCAAACGCCCCAGGAGCGCTGCCCTTGGCTGCGATCCCACACACAGGGCTGCCCGCCCTCTCCGTATCTGCTTCCCTGCAGCTGGGAGCCGGAGGCTGAGAGCTCCCAGTGGTCGTGTCCGCTTTGACACGAAAAGCAGAAGAGCGCAGGTCAGTGACTGGAACTGCCTGGTGTGCTGCCCCAGACTGACTGCTGGTAGCTGGGACCGGGCTTTTCCCCTGTAATTGCGCTGTAGCTTTGCCAGACAGGACAGTAACGATGCTACACCACCTCAGCTTTCAAGTGCCAGACTCTACAGCCCTATGGGACAGATTTTCCCTTCAATCCATTACATCTCTGATAAGTCATGCCCCACCATTTCTTGCATCACCTCCCTGGAGCTCGGGTAGCTCTGGAGGACTTCAACTGGCCCATTTTGTCCGGATCTCGGGGCAGCTGCCAGCTCCATCACCCGCTCCAGCCCGGCCCTGCCGCCCCACCCCGGGCCCCGCTCAGGCCTCGGGCTGGCAGACTCTGCCATGCCGGTGGCTGACAGCTAGCAGCTCTGCACTGGCCGTACACAAGGGTCACGGTCCCAGAAAATGAAGAGCCAAGACGCCAGGGCTTTCCGTGAACAGCTAAAGAGCTGACAATACCAAGTTTTGGCCACCTTTGGAATTCAGGCCTTCAAAGGGGACACATCAGAGCCACATAACCATGTAGCCATCAACGCATTTTCCTTCCATCCTTCCCAGTCCATGCAGGTCCTAGTTGTCAAGGGGATGGGTCCCAAGGGGAACCTCACAAGAACCGACTGCCAAGGTGTCTATAAAGATCTCCCAGGGGTCTGCAAAACCAACGAACAGCACGCCCACCTCCCAGTTGGCTTTTGCCACTGCTCAGCTTTACCAGGACAGAACCGACCACAATATCGCAGCTCTCCTGCGTGAGCTATTAGAAACAGAAGTTGGAAGGTGCATTTCTCAGTGCAGCTGCAGGTTTAAACCTCTCCAGAAGTCCACAAATGTTCACAGCCTCCAGCTCCCAACTTATCTAAGCTCAATGGCCTGCAGGAGCTTAGAAAGCCTCTGGGATTTTGCTACGCCAACATTTACAGTGCCGCATCCCAAATCAGGGAGAAACATTCCTCGCTGCCCTCCCAGGCAGCTCACCTCCAACTGCAGCCCCTGGGCCACGAGCCAAGCCAAGGGGCGAGCCAGCCAGCTCTCTCCCTTCTTTGGGACCTGGGAGCAAGCAGCGCTCTCTCCAGTTGCTGCGAGGATGAGGTCACTCTCCCCTTGACGCTTAAGAGCTCTGCTTGAAAAATGCTGAGCTAGCAGAAACTGCCACTTCAGGTTTACCCATTTCCTGTTATCAGATAAAAAAGCATCGGAGGGCTGAGCTCTGCCACGCTGGGCTTTTGCCACTCTACAGCCACCACCACAGCCTTCGGCAGGTGAACACTGGCACTTCTTGATTTCCACAGGAGCCAGGGCACAGCATGAATTATTTGTGGTGAGGCTGACCTATTTAACAGCAGAAAGACAGCATTCATCCGAGCCCAGATTCCAAAGAGGCTGCTGGTGTCACTTTACCCCCCAGGATAATACACCTCGCTATCTCTGGGCATCTCGGCTTGCAGGGGTGTGGTGGCAACCATCCAGCTGTCCCTGCCACGCTCTCAACGTTCCTCTTGGAGGAGAAGTGACACCTCCACATCCCTTTCACTGCAAACCACTCCTGGCCTGCAACTGGCTTCTCTCCACCAGCTTTGATCAGCGTTTTGTGACGGCCACAGACATAGGAAGCGGAGTGGGGCGAACCCACAGGGCCTTGAAACGGCAGAGAAGTTGCTGCTGGCAGCTCCGTTTCAGGCGGATCGGGGCCAAAGGATATGCAAGCAGTGTTTGCAAGGGCGGCTGCCAAGTTCTGCAGCTAGTCAGGATGCCTCCCCACACAGCTCCTTCTAAGCTCTTGTAGTCTCTAATGTCAGCTCCCATCCTCTGTGCACAGGCCAAGGCAGCCTGTGAAGGGGCATTTCACATCGAGAAGATGCTAAAGTCTTGGTGGTACATTTCTGTAGACCATCTCAGGAATGCAGATCTCCACCACATCGCTGTGGACCTTACCTTTGTCTGCCAGAGACAGCGTGCTGTTGAAGTACTGCTCCTCCACGGTCCACGCTGTGTCGTTGACCTTGTTAGACACCCCGCAGGACCCAACGCAGCTCACCTTGATGGCTGTGGAGAGAAAGCACACGCGTAAGCACTGGGAGAAAGCAACACCTCAGGTTCAGACTTGCTTCAGGTGCTGTCTGTGGACTCGTGTAGGAGCAGTGCCTCATGAAAACACACACAGGGTGCAAAACTGGAGCAGAAGAACCAGGTCAGGCTTTCATTTCAGAAGCACGTTTTCCCCTTAATCTCAGCACTATTGCAGCTCCCTGCCACCCCAGTGCTATTCCCAGTGGTTGCCACCACTGAAGCCCTCGTGCTAGCCTCCTTGGCCTGTGAAAGCCCTTAACAGCAGTGATTTCAGCTCCCTGGGAGGGAACCCTCTCTTTAGTTTTCTCCCAAATGAACCAACATCCCCTCCCAATACGTGCACACATGGGCCGACAGCGGAGACCTTTGCGGCAGCAATTCTCTCCTATACGCTCGGGTGTCCCTGTCCAGACAGGAATGAGCAGCAGAGGACCCGGCTGCCTCCCACCTCACGAGGAGCCGGGCATCCCACCATCCCTGGGAGGAGAGAAACATTCGGCACAAACCTGTTGCCCAGCTCAACAAGGCGTACAGCCCTGTCTGCAGCTGCCGCAGAGAGCTGGGCCCCCAGCGCAGCGTGAGCAAGCCCAGCTGCTGCTCGAGTTCCCGGCCCACCCACCCTCACGGACATTCCCAGGCCCTGGAAGCCTGCCCCCGTGTCCCAGGGTTGGTCTCTACTTCAAAGGATTGCAACAGAAACCCATTCGTGCCTGTCTTGCATCAGGATCTCCGACCACATTGATAAGCACGTTGCTTCTCAGCAGTGAGAGATGACTTCAACTGAGTGGATCCCTCCTCCTGTTAGAGACTCAGGGCCCACAGCAAAACCACGCAGCAAGGTCTGGAAGCACTTGAGATGCCACCTGACCCTCCCAAAGCAAGGGGAGTAATCTGAGCTATGGTTGTGCCTTGCCCTGTCGAAGTCACCCCAGAGCTCACTCTGCAGCATGGTTTTTGGATGAGCTACGCGGCTTTCAGATGAGCTACCACAAGACATCTTCAGTTAGCCTTGGCTAACACACAACAGGTTGAAATCAAGCTCCGATCTGGACACTGGACCGCAGAGACAGACAAACATGACAGACTGGCCTTGTTGCACAGCAGGAGATGATCTGCGGTGCTACCCTCGCACAGGGAGGATGCAGGTAGACCTGTCGTGGCACAAACTGGGCCTTCAGGGCTGTCCCAGCCTGAACATCTCCTGTCTTGATTCTCAACAGGCTCTGCAACAGCTTTAATGGATCCCACAGAACTCCCGCACCGGACCTGCCAGGTGAACAGTTCTGCTGGCAGGAAGGGGGCAGGAGCTACCAGACTCTTCCCATTTCACCCGTCTGCTCCCCTGCATTCAAGCCGCATCTCACAGGAAGCATCCCCCTGCGAGGCAGCGAGAGCTCTCCCACTCCCCACGAGCCTTCGCAGCCACGCTGATCTCACCGCCTCCACCCACCCACCCAAACACTGAGGGCAGGTGATGCTGCTGGCAGCCACTTCAGATCAGCTCTCCAGAGTACCTGCCTGGCCAGCATGATCTTGTCCTCCACGCTGACTCAAGATGGGGTGGAAAGAAACCCAAACCAGCCCTCTCTGCAGGGAGAACTCATAGTTCTTACCCCAGCTCCCTTACCAGGGCTTTGCTACGTGCATTCAGGTGGAAAGGGCTCCTCAGGACTTAAAGAAGAAGAGCCTCCCCCCACCAGATCTGCTGCAATACCTTCACAGCCTGATCATGACTTTGAACAGAGCCCCACCCAAGCGCTGTCTCATACTCAAGGGCAGGGGATAAGCAGCTCCAGGTGCCAGCTCGCATTAACCAAACATCAACAGGGCGGCAAGGCCGACACATCGCCTCGCTTGTTTGCGTCTGCGACGCGCGCCGACACTTCCGAGGCAGGGGATGAAGAGGAGAGCGTGGCCTGCGGTGGGAGCTGCCTGCACCGTGGCACATCTGGTCTGAGGTGACACAGGTCCCCTCCTGAAGCAAAATAGGACACTGAACACCCCTGCACACCCCTCGGTGACATCCAGTCCTCTCTTTTCCCAGATGGCAAAGCCACAGAGGGGTTTCAGCATCAGGAGGGGCAGGGCGCAGTTCTAGCAGGGCGGCATTCTGCGTACCAGGCGTTGGTGCCAGCTCTCCTGCTCCCCACTTCGGACGTACCGCCACGTCTCTGGTCTCACAACAAGCCTGCCCCGCTCCGAGTCAGCCCAGATACTTGGATGGCTCAAGTCAAACCAGGCCCAGACTCAACCGCTCCACTCCCACATTTTCACAGGGGAGATGCAAGCGAGAAAAGCCCAACCAAGAACTGGAGAACAGTCACATCCTTCAGGAGCAACAGCCCCTGCAAAGGCTCCCCGCGAGCCTCCCTTCACCATAGAGGAGTTTGTAGATCACCACCACCAGCATCCCAAACTGGCGTGGTCACAGCCATGCTGCGCCTACAGAGGAGGGATGGAAGAGCTCCAGGGCTCTCAGGGGTCCCAGACCTGTGTCCCCATCAAGGGCAGCCCTCTCCAGCCACGCTCCTGACCATCGCACGCCCTGGGGCTGCCATTCCAGGTGCATGAGGGCAAAGCAACATTTCAAGCTGAAAAGCTTGAAGGCAGTTTCACAGCAATGGAGAAACTCTCCCCTTTCCTCTACGCTGCCAAAGCTGCCAGCGCACCGCTACCAGGCACACCAAGTCGCTAGACGTAGGACAAGCCTCGGAGCAGTTCAGGTGGCAGAGGATTTTCTCCAAACCTCCCCAGAAATATGAGCTCCCCCCACCTCACTGCAGAAGAAAGGGGGTGGACAACAGACACATCGCTCCATGGCTGGGAGCGGGGCTGTGGCTGGAGACTGGGATCTCCCATCCCATCTCCCATCCCAGCTCATCTCTGTGGGAACCAGCAGATCCCCAGGCCCCCACAGCATGGACGACGCTGGGAGCAGCAGGTCCAAGGCAGCCAGAGAGCCCCCCCATTTCATCCCCACAGCCGCAGCAGCAGAGCCTGGCAGCTGCAGGGCTCTCGTTCCCCCCACAGGTTATCCAGGAGGTTTCAGAGGCGCCCAGTTCAACAAGTCAAACCATTTATCCTGTTCCTAACCAGGTTCTGGAGCCACTAACCATGAAATCAGCCTCTCCACGAGCATCCTGTGGGCAGAGGAAGATACTGGGGACCTGCCCGGCTGCAGTGTTTGGGCTCCTGCCCACAAACGGGAGGAGAGACGGGGGCAGGTGACAGGCACAACCCGGGCACGTGGTGCTGGGGGCAGCTGCAAGCTAAAAACGGCCTCGGTGGGACAGGTCTGGCAAACTGGCACCATCCGAGCTGCTGCAACTGGAGCCACCCGAGGTGCAAAGCTCGTCAGGCTGGCTGTCAGGAAGTGAAACGCGCAGTCTGAGCCTTTCCAGGGAAATCTCTGTGCCAAGCTGCAGACTGAGCAAATAAAAGTTTCTACATCAGACCAGGCCAGTTCTAGTTATTAGAAACCCAGTAAAAATGCCTCTGGAATCCAGTGCTACCAGTGGCCCCAGTTATCACGCTCCTGCTCCCTGTTTACCCAGGCTGCTTTGAATAAATACAGAAAAAGAAAGTCCACAAGCTGTAAGGGCAGTGGAAGGGGGAGGCAAAGAGCAGCAAACACAGAAGAAATGAGTTATGAAGCCACATAGAAGAGAAGAGCCCTTCATCCCTGCAGTCCCCCGGGGATCCAGGGAAGCGAGCCGCTTCGCATCCCGCCAGACACATCTTCAGCAACGCACACCAGCACGCGCCAAGTGCTGGAAATAAAAGGAGACAGCTCAGCCATATCCATCTCTGCATGCAGTAAAAATAGAAATGCCAGGAGCTGGGCACGTCTGCCTGCTTCCAAGGTGATTTAAGGAGAGCAGCCCTAGACTTCAAATTACTTTTTCTGTGACCTAGTGAGCTGCTCTCCTCAGGGGAGCTGTCATCGCATCTCAGGCAAGAGGAAAGCAGAGGGCACGCACCCTCCTCCCCTGCCAGCGGCAGGTTGTACGTGCACATCCCTTCTTCCAAAATCCACTCACGTGCTGAGTAAGCAGAGCCTCACCGGCCGCCCTGCACTCAGCCCCAGTCCCAAGGGACCCCCTCCGGCTGCAAGTCCCCTCTGTGTCCCACACCTGCCACAACAGGTAGGGGCCACAGCGGCTCAGAGGGTACCCGGGGGCTGAGATAGCCTTTGGAAAACTTGTGCATGCCTGGATCCAGATAACGAGGGAGCAGACAGGGAGAAAGCACTGTGGGAGATGAGCGACTCGGCATCAGAGAAGCGTTCGTTTCATGGAAACCAGCCACGGGAAGCCAGAGCCCCCTCTGCTCACCGCTCTCCATCACAGCCACAGCAGGCAGCTAGCACCACATTTTTATTGGATTCCCTCAAGCTGCCGTCTGTGAGCCCAGAGACGCAGAGACCGAAGCATCCCACGCGCTGGGAACCAGTTATCTTTCCCCTGCCCCAACCCTGCACGCTCCAGGGGCCAAAAAGGCGAATGATGGATCGCCCCGCGCCCCGACCACTCCTCGACTGACTCAGTGGGAACCTGCCCTTGACAGATCAATGGGTCTGAACCTCTGGGTTCAATAAAGATCACAAGTTTTGGTGTGCTCTGAGATCTTCTGGCCCTGTAAAGCCCCTGCCCTGGATCTGGATGAAGGTGATGGGTTTGGGGTTACCCACACTGTCAGCAAAGTAGGACCAGATGGTGCTGGGAAAGCTGCAAGCCTGGTAGACGGCAAGACCCACAGACAGAGCAAGTTACTCTCAACTAGCCTGTAGAGACTGGATAATTCCTAGAAAAGCTTCAGGAAAAGTGGACACCAAGGAAGCTGAGACCCCAAAGAGGGGCAGGATGAGGCCTTTGTACCGGTGGCCTTTACACAGAAACGTACTGGTACAACCTCAGACACAAAGGGCTCACGTCCTCTATGCAGGAAGGCTGGAAGCTCACAAGATACCCTGCTTCCCCAGCGCCCAGCCCTCATGCACAAATATACTGAGACGCTGCTAATTAAACCAACAGCTCCTAATTAATTCTCAGCTGTCTCCATCCTTCTGCATCCATCCCGTCAGTTCTTGAGACACAAACGGTCTCAGGCACTTCACAAGCCAGAGCAGAGCTTACACCGAATGCTGGAGGCAGCGGCAGGTTTGGCACAAGGTTAGGGATTGTCTGGGGAGGTTTTTGTCTTCTTCCTTCCCACGGGCCCAGCACAGGGGTAGGAAGGTCATTTGGCCTCTAATGTGGAAGGAGAGGAGTTGTCTAAAAGCGTAGTTCGTGCTTTCCATCTCAACTCAAACATGAACCCGTAGCCAGGCCCCAGGAGCTGACTTGTCTGGAGCTGCGTACGTCGAGCAGCATCTCCCGCAGCACCAGCAGCCCCCAGCACAGGCAGGTCTGCTGCTCCCCATGACCCAGGGGGACATCCCACCTCCTGCAGCCTGCCAGCCCATCACACAAGTCACACCCAACACAGCTCTCTGCTCTGAGTCTACAGACAGGCTCCCAGCGAAATACTGAGTCGTGGCTATGGTTTGACCCATCTTTGTCCCTGTGGGCAATGCTCCTGCCATGCACGAGCCCAGCTGGGGCCCAGCACCACCCTACAGCCCCCTCTGCAGTGGCACGAGCTTTAGGGTCGTTGAGTCTCCAGAAGCAAGATCTGCTGCTCAGCTGTTCCTCCCAGCTTGGCACTCACCCTCTGTACTGCAAAAGACTGAAGTGGCCAAATCACTCGCAGCAGTGGAAGGAACAGTGCCTCCCTTCCTGGCCCTGATCCTTCGGTGAGCTGATTTCCAGGGCAGCAGAGCCAGCCCTGCAAGCCCACGCTCAGCAAAACCCACCGAAGAGCGAGAAGTGCCTGCTCTCCCCGGCTTTAGCTGCGCTTACCTCCCGTCAGGCTAAGGCAGGAGGACCCAGCTGGGTCTCCCACACAACCTGCAGGAAGCCCAGACCCGCCCTACGCTGCGGGAAGGCTGGACCAGCTCCCAGACACAGCCTGTGAAAACCCACCTGTAGCAACAACAGGGCAGCGACAGCTCTGCTACCGGGGCAAAGCGACCCAGAGCCACTGCTGTGGTCGCACACGAGTTATTTTAGCCAGAGTCCAGCCCGGCGCGAGGAGGGGCACGTCCGTGCAGGTGGTATCCACACACGGACGATATCCTCATTCCAGCAAACCCAGAACTCTCCAAAGGGAGACTGGGGAGGTGTGTGCCTGCAGAAAAGCGGAGCAGTGAATCTTCTCCAAGCCCTCTCCCAGGCAGGTCACTCCTCTCCCCTCTACAAGCGCTCTCCTCCATCAGATTGAGAGCAACAGGGAAACCTACATTTTCGAGCTCCTCCTCAAAATCAGGGGTCAACATACATCCCAAGGGACGAAAGCAAACTCTCAGGCTCCGGTTTAGAACACACGTCTGTTCAAACCAAAGGCTTTTCTCCTTGCAGAGCCGACAGGTTTATTTATAGCATCACAGCGTTTTATCAGCACGCTGGCTGCCCTCGGAGGAGGAGGGCCATCCGGAACATCTGGAACAAAATCCCCGGCTGAGCACATTTAACAAGCCTGTCTTTGCACACATCGGGCTGTGGGTGGAAAACTCGCCGGTGAACAGGGCCACAGGAGCTGCAGGAGGGGGACGGCTGCACGCCACAACGTTTGTGCGCTGGATCTGCCAGCCCTGCTGCCACAGGCAACCGCAGCTCCTTAGCAACAGGCACGGAATGCCACAGCATCCGCACGTGGGGGCCAACGGATGGGCTGCAGCCCGTCATCCCGATCCCTGCCACGCTGCTGCCGCCACAGCCACCCTGCTGCTCACCAAGGGCACTCCAGAAAGGACACCCCCAGCATCCCCTTTCTCCAGAACTGCCTCTTGCAAAAAAAAAAAAAAAAAAAGTTTGGGGTTTTTTTTTAAGCTTCAGATTGATGTAGGTCCCAGTGCTGTGTCACCCAAACACCCAAACAGCCTGGGAAGAGGTGGGGAGGAAAGGGGTTGCTCTGCCCTGAGACCCCACGAGGGCAGAGGTGGTTGCACCATCACAGCCGGGCAGCGCAGAGCCCGCACGTGCGGGCAGGGGTGTACAGCCGCACAGCTATCGCCGCCCGTGCCGTGCCACCTACCCCAGTCTGGGGCGACGCCAGCCCTCACGTCCTCGTGCAAGGACAGCGACCGAGCACCACCACAGCACGCTGAGGGACCGGCCTCTGCCTCCCAAGGCAGCATGGCAGATGCAGACGCCTCCGAGAGCTGGGAACAGCCAGATCAGACAGCAGTACAGGAGGCACTGCGGGAAACTAAGTATTTGGCAGGGAGAGGCAGATCTCACAGCTCAGGATGAAAATCTCCGTGCCAGCCACCCACCTCAGCCGCGCTGCCAGCGCTCACAGCCTCCTCTCTGAATATCTGTCCCTCTGAGTATCAGAGGGAAACGCAAAGAAGCTGCAGAGGAGCAGAAGGCTGGAGGAGATAGCAGCAGCATTTCAGGCTGTCAACCGCTCCGGTGTGCGAAGCCAACTTTCAGTCTCAAGAAACTTCTTTCATTTCTACTTCTCTGGGCAGAAAAAAGCCTGCCCTCTTTCTGAATCTGTGCTTGAGACTCAGTTCTGTTCCCCACATCCAAGAGAGCAGGCCGCGCTTCTACTGGGACGGCACCGAGCTCCAGGCAGGGGTCTCACGCTGGCCAAGAGCCGCTCAGTTTGTCACCCTGCAGATCCCAGCACACAACCTCTAAGCTCAGCGCAGCTCAGCTCCTCGTCTCACCTTTGTCCTGCTGCCCAGAGCAGACACCGTGCCGCACCCAGCTCCGCAGGGCTGCACGCTGCCCGCCGGCACCAGCACCTGCGAGCAGCAGACGCTGGCAGCCTGGCGCAGAAACACCTCGGTTTTAGGATCTCAGCGAGGACCCGCGATCCTCTGAACAAAACAGATCCTAATTTACCGCCACTCTTCTCAGGAGACCTGGGCTTAAACTTCAACTTGCTTTTGTGAGCCCTAGGCACCCTGAATTTAAGCAAGCTATGCTCTTCCAACAGAACAAGGCTGTCCATACATAAGCAGTCAGAGCGTCTTAATCTTCAGCGTTTGGCCCCCAGAACATCCCTGTGCGAGGGGAATCCGAGTCCCAGCCGCCCAACGTGCAGCCAGACAAGTGGAGCGGAGCCAGCAGCTCACCCCGGCTCACGGGAATGCTGACGGACACCAGGACCTGCCAGCTCTCAACGCTTCAGCCAGCCAGGGACCACAGCCACCCCTCCTCGGGCTGAGCAGTGCTGAAACAGAAGAGAGAAACCTCTCTTTTTATAGCTTGCCCAAACTGAAATAGGTTTCCACCCAGCACTTAGTGCTACTTTAGGCCAAAGCAGTTAAGACATTCCAGTACCCTTGACTTGGCTGTCTAAAAAAGGAAGAACCAGGCAAGAAGCCCCACCACAGGCTACCACACAGCGCTCCAGGTCCCAGGAGGCCTTCACCAGGTGCTTTAAGACCAGTCAGGTCCATGCTGTAGCAAACTGCCCCTTTCAACTCATTAACAAACTCGATTGTTCCTTCCCAGTTAAGGAAGCCAGGCACTTTCTCTCATCTCCTGGCAGAATAAGTCAGCGATTCACCTGACAGGAGGAGCAGCCAGGGAGGCCCAGCTCTCTGATGTCCTGGGAACACAACTCTGTTTGCGACCACTGCCGGCTCCGTTCCGCTCTTCCCACACCCCGGAGCAGGTTGGACGAGCTCTGCCCCCCAGACAGCCCCCCTGCCACCCCTCCGCAATGGGCACAAAGGCATTGCAGGCAGATAAACAGCCGACTGATCAGGTTTCTCTGCTTACCACAAAGAGGTTGATTTCACGAGAGCCTACTCCCTTTTCAGGCTCTTTCGAAATAAAGGCTTCAAAGAGTTCTGGAAATTCATGCTTAACAGGCTTACTGTAACGCCAGAGCCAAGGGCTCCTGTGGGCCAGACTCTGCTGTGGGACTGAGTCACGCTTATTTTCTTCCGCGACTCTCGGGTACACTTGTCTAGGAGTTAAGGCTCGAACGTGTCCTGTTGGCTGATGCCCATTTTGGCAGATCCTCACTGCCACCCAAAACACAGCCTGACACAGGTTGCCTGGTCTCCTCAACAACAGCCAGCCCTGCAGATGGATCGCAGATGCTCAGGAGAGGGGGTGAGGCTCCTCCATCCCCTCCCGGGGCTCCAGCGATGCTCCTAGGCACAAGTTCCCCAGCACTTGCTCCCTGTCTTCAGCAAAGTCAGCTCAGGACCCAGTCAGGCAGAAGAAGGCCTGTTTTGGGCTGGACACCCCCCACCACACGCGCCTGGGGCTGAAAGGACTCGACACAGACAGTATTGCCGTAACCAGGCGTCCTGAGCGAGCCTCCATCTCCAAGGCACCGAGAAGGACTAACGCAGCGCATTCAGGACTGCTCAGCCATCCTGGAAACAACAGCTTTGGTGTGAGGGGTTGGAGCCCGCGTACCAGGAGGGAAGAGAAGAGAAGAGCACGGGGGACACGCAACCGCGCGTAATGCTGCGCCAAGGCTCATCGCTCCGCACCAGGCGCTGAACTCGCAAGTCAGCAGCTGGAATTTGCTGAGACACCTCCAAGTGATTTAGCACTGCTGCAGCTCCCGGGCACGAGCCCGGAGCCGGCTCGCCTCCACCTCGCAGGAGCGGTTTCAAGTGCCTTTTCCTGAAAAGCTTTATTTATAAGCAGCAAAGCAACCCTGCGTTTAGCGACGCCTCATTGCGCCCGGGCGCCGGCGCAGGCAGGGTCTCTGGAGGGAGGCAGGAGGACGCAGCGCGGGATGGTGTGATGGGAGATCCCAGCCGCCTCACCTCACCTGCTCCCCGCTGAAGGTTTCACATGCCGCAGCGAGCTCTCGAGCACTGCTTTCACACGTCTCCGCTGCCAAGCAATCCCCCTCCCCCAGCGTCTTCAGAGAAAGCAGCCAGAATCCACTTCATTCCGCGTAAGAGCTGCTCCTGTGATCTTCTTTGATGCCATTCAATGCTAGCAGCTGGATTCTCTATTTATAGCAAGATCATTGCCTTGGAAAACTTACTTATGTTCTTGTTATTATGAGAGCACAAGATACATAACAAATCCTTGCTATGCTAGGAGTGCTGCAAGTTTGTACCACCGGCCTCACGGTCGGGCTGGACACCGGCAGAGGTCCAAGCAGAGAGAAAACGGAGAGCAAAACCCCGGGGACCTGACACTCAGTCCCAGGCTGACGCTCTCCTTCAAGAGGGCACCAACTCATACCCACGCACTGAGCTTTCCTCCCCAGAGACGCTGCCTTTCAAGCCAGTTTTATTAAAGCCTTATCGCAGGGAGCACTCGGGACTAAGGCGGGCGGGTTTGGGAGGGGGGAACAGCAAGCGCTCGGCACCGTTACCTCTGGCCTGAGCTGCTGGAGCCAGGACGGCAGAGAGCACGGTTCCGTCAGCAAGAACAAAGGGTTGGAAGGTACAAGCATTAGCGCTCCAGAAATGATTCATGCTTCTTGGAAACAGCCTTTTTGCTACGGATATCTCATAAGCTGCAGGTTTTAATCAAGATTAAGGTGCTCAAAGGTCGTCTTTTTTTTTTTTTTTTACACTAGGTCTCTGAATAATTCCAGACTGGCGGTAGCTTGCCACTCTCATCTTGTCAAGGGGAGGAAAAGCAGCGTCCACCCTTACCTCAGGACACCCCCATATCCTCTCCACCACCGTCACCCAGCAGCTCAGGGTCCTGATACATCTGTGGGAGTTTGCTCAAGCCATTCAATTTAACCACACGGCACTGACCACCCTTCTGAAAGCCTCCATCCACGAGTTTATTCACAGTAGAACACCCAGCTCACACTTGACACTGGTACCCCATCAGCTCTTTTTAACTGGCCATCAAAGAGCATTGGGGGATGAGGAGCTGCTGTTCAAAAGCCATCAAAAGCAGACAGAAGCCTGCACATCTTTGTGGTCTGAAGCCCTGTCACCTTCCGTTTCAGATGCTGGACACGACCCAGGGATGAGCACACGGAGGCACAACTGTGCACAAGACAAAAATCTGCTGACTGGCAGCAGTCTGGTCCTTCGCTCATTTTCTCCTCTCCCAAGCACTCTGCACTTTCACGCAAGAGATTTGAAGAGCAACAGATTTTAAGAGCAGCACAGAGAGGTAATTAACTTCCACAGCAATCCCTGTTGCCAGACTTCAGAGGTCACAACAGCAGCCTAAAGGCTGTACCTTGGGTATCTCAGCAATCAGCCCTCAAGAAAAGAGGCACCAAACCAAATCCCAGCCCTGGTGTGTTTGCCAGGCTGTTTCAGGAGCATCCGCCCTGAGCGGGAGGAAAGGCTTGCCCCAGCACTTGGCAGAGCGCCTTTCTCTACGCTTTTGCACAGGTCAGGTCTGCAGCAGCCTCGCAGCAGAACCCATCGCCCTTCTTCTCTTGGAAGAACCCAAGCATCTCCCTCTCCAGACCAGAGGATGGTCTGCATGTCCATCCTACGCGTCCTGGCTGTGACAGCCTCTAGCAAGGCTTTGCCAAGTCAAGTGGCAACTATGATGCTTCTACAGATGTACTCCTTCCCCGAGGATGACTCTGGGCAGAAGGTATTCCACCACGCACTAGGAGCGGAGCACACCCACCTCCCTTGGCAGAGGGCTGGCCCGAGCCACCGCCCTTCCCAGCTGCTCCCCCTTGCCCAGCCCTGCCTGCAGGGCTGTGCCAGGGATGGGGAGCTGCCTGCGGAGGAGAGGGATGCGAATCCCCGGACTCCTTCCAGCCAAGGAGCCTCCCTGCTGCCTACCTGACTCCAGCCCCCAAAGACAAACCACGTCTCTGCCAGCTCTGCGCTGCTCCGGGGAACGAATAAGCACTCACGCCCCGTTTGTCACACTTGGAAGCAAATCAGACAGACAGAACTCCGCTCCGCTTGTTCTCCCATTTCGTTAAACAAGAGAGGAGAGGCAGCGGCACATCTCCTCACCAAGGAAAGCGGCAAACAGTTTTTCAGATGAGCAGAAATGGTGCACGGGGCGGGGGGAGCCATGGAGAGAGGCACACTGCGGCGACAAGAGACACAAAACAATCTCGTGACCGGTTATTGACTCCAGAGGGGCTGGAGCTGCAGCAAGCCAGCCAGGCAAGCAAAAATCCCTCTTTTGTTCCACAGCCTCAGACAGACTTGGCCACACAGTTCCCTGCTGTCTCACTCCAGACAATGAGGAAAGTCAGTTAATCCACTTCCCCTGCAGCAGGAGCCATCCAGCCCGCCGGGGCTACGCTGCCGAACGATACCGGAGCATTCCTGCGCATCAGCGCCAGCCTGCCTTATCCTGGCGCCCACCACCACGAGCAGATGCCAGACGGCTCGAGGACCTCACCAGGCACTGCTGGTATTGCTGGGGATGGTGACAGCTTTGGATCTGCTGCTGCCTCCCAAAGCCACCGGGCCCCTGCTCGGCTCTGCACTGCGCTCCCTTGCCACACTGCACCCCGAAGCAGAGACCAGCTGTGAGGTCCCTCCCGCCCCGATGACGCACCGGTGACCTATGCTGCCAAGCACAGAAACTTCCAATCCACCTTTGCAGAAGACAAAGGTCCATCTCTGAATAGAGCAAGCTTCAGACCTACCAACCGGGAACAAATCCATCCTTTCAACATTGCTTTCCTCAGCTGCCCAAACACAGCCTTTCTGCGGGAACAAAGTCTTCCTCTGTTTCAGAGGCCAAGTGGTGCAGAGGATCGTGGCCAAGAGCATCCACCTCTTCCCCCCAGGAAGGGCACAGGTTACGAGCACATGCGAACCACCTTACACGTCAGCCAAACCCAAACCTCTTCCCGCTGCCAGAAGTCATCTTTTAGTTTGGATACACAACTTAGAATCCGAGTGACCTGCTTCTCAACCCCCTTCTTCACCACCAGCTTTCTTGGTTCTCCATGTGAGAATTTAGAATATTTACTACATAGAAGATTAGAGAAGGAAACAGTGATTCACAGGCTCTCTGCTCTGCAGAAACGGGAATGATGGACCTGGGTGGTTCTAGAGCACGAACAGACATAGGTATTTGTGTCTGGAGCTTTGTAGTTCAAGGCAGTGATTTTAAAGTCAAGTCGTCACTGCATAAACCTGGACAGCTAAATAATAGAGTAGAGAATAGCAAAGTGCTGAAATCCGCTCCAGAAAGCACCTGCAGTTTCTTTACTTTTAGCGACCTGGGAGAGAAGGCTATTATTTTAACATTGCACTCCTGCCCACGAGAAGCCTCGCTGAATGGCAGGCAGCAGGACCGAAACAATCTGCACAGCCCCGGGAAGCCGCAGAGCTGAGAGGAAAGCGCTCCAGCATCCCCCAGCAGCACAAGCCTTTGTTCCAGCACGCTCCTGCCAGCGACGGGGCTGCCTGCCCTGCTCTGAACGAACTTATTTCCCTCCTCCCTCCCCTCAAATTACATCCGTCTCAGCTGTCCCAGCGCCAGCTTCCTGTTCAGATTAATTATTCTTTGTACACCCGTGTTTGATGATTTACCCAGCGAGCCAGGCACAGTGATTAGGAATTCTGCACTCCCATCGGCGCTCTCCCCAGAGACTCAGAAGTTTTCACGGAAGGACCTTCACCCTGGCACAGCCACGGGGAGAAATGTCACCAAAGGTCAGCCATAATTTGTGACGCTGCCACAGGGTCAGCTGAAGATGATGTGCTCCTGAACAGCCTTTATGGCTAGTCACAGGCTGGCACGGAAGCCAGTGTAGGTGGGAACATTTATGATCCCAAAAGGTGTGTCTCCAGTTAACACTTTCCTACGACCCAAGATTTCTGGTGTGTTTGGCAAGGCAGAAGGAGCTTTGTTTGTTTGTATTGTCCGCCTTTCAGAAGGTGCAATTTTCAAGCGTTACCGTGTGAAGCAGTCATCTACAGGCTCGTTTGTAGTTATGATCTCAAAAACCACAACACTGAGAGAAGCCACGGCACCAGACTGCTCCAGCTCAGGAAATGGAAAGCACCAAGCCTCAGCGCTGTGGGCCAGGCTGCAGTGGGCAAGGACTTCGTGTCTTCTCCCCGGAGCTGTTTATTAGACTGAGAGTCACTGCTGGTCACAGAAGGTGTAGGTGTCTACACTATGTAAGACAAACCAACGCCACCCACCTCTCCCCACACCCCAGCAGAAAGCCACAGCAGGTCAGAGGTTGTCTGACGCCTCTGGTGCGGAGCCCAACAGGGCTGACTGGTCCCTTTAAGACCCCTTTGCAGCAGGTGGTTGCCTGCTGTCACACCAAGGAGGATGTTCGGGCAGCTACACCAACCAGCCTCCTCCTCTGAGGTGAGACATTTCCTTCAGCCAGAAGGAAGGAGAGGATGCCCATTCGAGAGGTCCCCGGCCCCAATGTGGAGGGTTTAAATACCAAAGACCATAAGATATGGAACAGCAGGGAGGACACAAAGCAGAGTCACCTTGCGCTCTGCAGACGTTGGTGTCACAGCCCAACGTGACTTATTTGGGCAGGTTCAGACACCAGTTATGGGAAGTTTCCACCCCAGCTGGTGAAGCCAATTTGCAGGGTCCTCAGCCCAAAACAGCCACTCAGGTCGCCTCTGCATAGAAGCAGAAGGAACAGCCACACACAGCCCACCTCAGATTTTGGCTTGATGCTTCTGCCAGCTCTCCTAGAGCTCTGCACCGCTGCCCCAGCTCCTTACCAAAATCCCTGCGTTAGCATCAAACACCAGGTTGAAGAGCAAAACCCAGCCTGGCTTCAGGACCAATACTTATGACCAACCCCGAAGTTTCATAGTCAAAGCAAGAAGAAAGCAGAAAGAAGGTCCAGAACAAAGAGACACCTTCCTCCTTCTCCACAACAACCAGCAGCAGCACACTGGGAAGCAAAGCAGATCCGGCATGGAGGAGGACCTAGCAGTTCTTCTCCAAGATGGGAGTTGTACAGGCAATAGCAAGATGTAACCGTGGCCAGCTGGCAGCACAAAGGGCCAGCGCAACCAAGCCCTCCGAGGCCAAACGCTCTCATCTCACCCAAGAGGCGCCTTCAGGAACAGGCGTGGAAGTCAGTGGGATGGGCCCAGGATAGAAGTCAGCAACATTTCATTAAGAATGTCTTTGCTGGAAGAAGTACGGCTGGGAGTACCCTCCAAAGAGATAAATGCTGGATGTGCAACTGGTTTGCTCCGACAGGAATTAAACAGGCTACAAGTCTGTGCTTGTCCTAGATGCTTTTTCCTGAGGAAGCTTCCAAAGAGCTATTGCAGACAACTCGGAGAGGTGCTTGCAAAAGCAAGACATAGGCAAGCATAGGCACCATCAGCTAGGCTGACGTCTCTGGACATCAAGAGACATCCAAGAGACTTTGCATTTTACATTCCATGACCTTCTCCACCCCCCAAATAACTTTTTATAAAGGAAGAAGCGTGCACATAGGAGAAGCAAACGAGACAACCTCAGGGAAAACAGCAAATCAGTTTGCGTTTCCACAGCACTGAGCACAAAACTAACTCGTAAACACCAATGACTTCTCCAGGGCGGGGGGGCAAGTTCCCAGTCTGGAAGATCTGAACAGAGCAGCTCACCTCCCTGCAGCCCATCCCCGTCCCTCCGCCCTGACGGACCGCACCAGCCACCAACACGGCCTGGATCCCGCTTGGAGCAGCGGGCGCCCACGCACCCCGATACCTCCCGCACCACAGACACGGCGGAGACCGCTGCTGCCTGCGGCTGCCCGCCCTGCAACCAGGCACTCTGCCCCGGCACGTGCGGGACCACGTCCTCAGCCTGGACATCTCCCAGACCGGTACTTCCACAACTCAGAACGTTGAAGTTAATTTGAGACGTTACGAAACGGTTGGTCACCATGGACCACGCTCACAAAGCGGGTGGGCACCCCTCCTGCTGCAGCAAGGGGAGCCACCAGCCAGGACATGGCATCGCCCATCTCCTCCCGGCCTCCTCCATCACCCTGCCGTAAAAACACCCACAGATTTCGGTGCTCAAAGCCCAAGGGCCCGGCGGTCTGGGCCACCGCCTCGGCGATGCCAGCGGCGCAGGGAGGCCGCAGGGCTCCGGGAAAGGCTGGATGCGGGGGCCAGGCTCCACCGCCCCGGGCACCCGCCAGTTTCGGAGGCTCCTGTGAAACAAGTCCGTGCTGGGAATTTGGGGGGGGAACGGGGGGGGGGGGGGGGGGGGGGGGAGGGGGGCGTTGGTTTGGTTGCTTTTTTTTTATGGGGTGGGAGGAAAAAGTAAGAGGAAGCAGAGAAGGAAATAATTCAGCAGGTTGCTCCTACCAGCCCCGCCGCTCCCCTCCCCTCAGGGGTGCCAGCCCCGAGGCATCCGGTCCCCAGCGCCGGGGGGGTCCCGGCTCCTTCCTGCGCCGGCCGCATCCCCACGGCGCCCCACGGGCGAGGGGAGCCCACGCCTCACACCCCCCCCGCGACCCCGCGCGGCGGGAACCCGACCCGGCCCCCCCAGCCCAGCCCCGGGGAACCGCAGGCAGGGCCCCCCCATCCCCGGGCAGGCCGCGGGCTCACCTCGGTACTGCAGCGAGCCCGAGAGGCGCACGGTGACGGTACCGGCCAGCGGCTCGCCGGGGCTGTAGACCACGCGGCTCTCGCCCAGCCGGATCTCGAACAACTGCACCTTCCCCATGGCCGCGCCGGCCCGGCCCGGCCCGGCCCGGCTCGGCCCGCTCCGCCCGCAGCGCTACCTGCCGCCCCGCGCCGCGCCGGCCCGCGATGTCCCTGCCCCGGCCCGCCGGCCCCGCCCCGCCCCGCCTCCTCCCGCCCCGGCCCGGCCCCACAGCGCTGGGGGGCCGGGGCGGGCCCTGAGGCAACGGCCGGGGCTTGGGGCGGGCCCGAGGAAAGGAGACGGTTGTGGGGCCGGGCTGTGAGGGCGGGAGGGGGCTGCCCCAGCGTGGGGCCATGTTGGCTCCTGGTGCTCCGTCTAATCTCATCTCCTCCCTGTAATTCTCCCCGGCCCAGCTGTCACCTTCCTACCTCCCCCTACTTTTATAACCCCAGATCGCTTTAGGTCTCCAGTGAGAGGCAAATACAGGGGTCCCAACTGCCTGGGACCAGGGCTGAGGGATAAACAACAGCCCCCTGCCCTCCACAGATTGGGGTGAAGGTGTGGGATCCAGCCGGGACGTCCCGGGGAGCTGTGGGGCGAGCAGCAGACTCCCCTCCATCATCCGTGTCATGTGCCCCCTCAGCGCTGCGTGATTCAATACGAACCATCTGTAAAACCCACAGCGAAGGCACCACTGGGGAAAGGCACCTCCCGGCAAGGCCTCCTGGCCGCTGACAAGCAGGCTGTGTACACAGGCAGAATGAATAAGTACAAAACGAGCTGTTTATCCGCAGAGCACAGCCAGGCCGGACAGACAGACACTCTTCCCCAGACCTGCAGCAACGCCATCCCCGGCATGCGAGGCTGCAGGATCCTCTGTGCTGCCTTACGGTGGGAGTCACAATGTAAAACCCCTCACAAAGCACCGAAGGAGTTTGTGGATTCCCAGCGCACAGGGCTCCTGCCAGAAAGCTCTTCCAGGCCATCCTCTCCTCCGCTGTTTAAAAGCTACCTCTTATTTTTTCAGCCTGCGTGTAGTCACAGGCAACGTACACCCCTATGGTCTTGTGCCAAGGCTTTCAGCAGCTCATCCCTTCCCACACCGCTCTCCTTGTGCTGCCCTCAGCTTTTGTTTTGCCAGGCTACGCATGCCTATTTTCTTCAGTCTTCTTTTTTTTCCTTTGTAAGATGAGCCTGCAGCCTCTTTTGTCAGTCTCTGCAGCCCCTGTTCAGCTCTACCAGCAAAAACAAACAAATTACAGGTGGGGATGAAAGCACCCTGTGCTACAGCAGGTTGTACTGAACCTCCTTCCCCCATGGAAAATGGCCAAAGACTCAGGGCTTTTTGCACCATTGGGGCCACCCCATCGCTGGGGCAGCACCGGCACCCTCACCCCAGAGGGACATGGCTTGTGTGACAGCTCAAGGTGAAAAAACCCCTTCGCCAAAACCAAGCCCCACGTGCTGCGGCACAGCTCTCCGGACACAAAGCCTTGTTTGCAGAAAAGTTAATTTTAAGCACGGCGAAGTTGCTTGCCCAAGGTCACAATGTGAATAAAAGAGATTCCTGTGCCAGGAGCTGAACAAAGGCACCCAGGCTCCAGCTGCGGCCGTGCTCGCCATGGCACAGTACTGCCAGACATTCGTGTGCTTGGACACAAATACGGGAGCCCTTCTAGCGACACAGCCAGCAGCAGTGCCACAGCATGAGTCCATCCCCCAGACCACGGCTACGCTGTGCGTAGCAGCTTGTAAAACAGAACTGGACGGGTATAATTCAGTTTATTCAATCCTTGCGGTGCCAGGGCACCCGCTGTTCCCCGTACACGGTCCGGTGGTGCCGTGTTCCAGAGGGTTTTACTCAGAGTCAAACGTGTGTTTGCATTCCTGCCTCCCTGCTCATCTGCCTGTGCCCCAGAGTCATTGCGTGTGGAGTCACCAGTGCTGAAATTCAGAGTCAGTAAAAAAAAAAAAAAAAAAAACAAAAAAAAACAAAAAACTAAGGATGTTTGGTAAACTGCAAAAGTTTCATTTTCCTGTTACTTTGGATCATTGTTTTGCTTTAAAAAAAATTTGTTTTGAAGGTTTTGTTCTGGTGCTGGGGAATCACACTTCCTCTGGGTTGTCTGCTCTCCCTTCCTCCTTTTTCCCTTGTTAAAAGGGAAATTAAAAAAAAAAAAAAAAGAGAAAGGAAAAATAAATGTCAACCTCAGCTTTAGAAAAAAATTCCTTTCAGATGTCATCACATTCCTCTGACTTCAAGGAAAATGAAATTTCTTGACAAAGAACATAGTAGTTATTAAAAAAAAAAAACACACACCCCAAAAACCCAACCGTTTAACAATGAGACACCCCCTCTGGCACCTGAGCCGTGCTCTGCCCGCAGCACAGACCACCTTCAGCTGCCAGCCCTGGGAGAGCGGCTGCGAGTGCTCTCACGCCTGGGCAAAACGTGGGATCAGCTATAACTGCAGGTTTTGTACTACCTGTACGCACACTGTGATATAAACACAAAAAACTTCACGGTTAAGTCATAGGCATTGTCTTGTGACTTAAATTTGTTCCTGTTTTGGCTTCCAGATGTTGTCCTGCAGCTGTGCCCAGTGACAGGGAGGAGGTGCAGCCCCACCAGACCGTGCCTCAGTTTCCCCCGCGCTGGACGCGGCATCTCACCCCGCAGAGCTGAGCTGAGCGAGGGACCCGGGACTCCCCGGGGAGAGGCAGGGCGGAAACGCCCCAGCGTACCTGAGCCGTGACTGATACGGGGTTTAATGGTGTGAACGCTTCTGGGTGAGGCAGCAACACGTTACCCTGCGGCAGTTTGTACTTTGCCAAGTCACTTCCACCCGCTCGGTCGCTTCAGGGTACCTGGGTGCTGGGGAGACGGGCCAGCCTCGCAGGGTGCTGCCTGGCACCCTGGGGATGCTCCTGGCCTCTCCTGCTCTCTAGCCCCTCTGTTAGAAGCAGATGAGGAGTCTCTCTCCCAACACAAGAGTTTTTTCACTTTTGCCTTTCCAACCTCTCTCCATCCTGCTGTGGGGAGCAAGTGAGCGACTGGGTGCAGGGGGCTCCGCTGCTGGCCGGGTCAGCCCGCTGCACCCAGTAAGGTCAGCGGCTGTGATGGAGGAAGAGAGAAAGCAGCAGAGCCGCACGGCCAAGGAATTTGGCCACTGGGTTTCTTAAGGTTCCCTTGGACTGAAATGCACACACGTGAGCAGCGAGGCCCCCCAACTGCTGCTATGCTGTGTACACCACCGCTATTTTATGTTACTATGTATATAAAATCCATAATACTGATATATTTATGTTACACTTAGCTTCATTACCTTTCCAAATCACTTCCCTGCTTCACTCAGTACCTCACCACTTCTCAGCTGATCACTCAACCACCTCATCTGATACCAACAGCAATAATTACTCACCTGCTTCGGGCTGACGCCTTTCACCAGTTCAGAGGTACATGGTGTTGTTCAGCCACATCTTCCCGCATCCCCGTCCTCCCCTCGGCAGGAGGCACAGCCAAGGTCTCCATCTCCATTCCCTGCTCCTGGAACTGCCTTTTCCCGATACACCCCATGGTTGCACCGAGCCTCTCAGATGCCAGGGCCACCAGCCCCACTCCTGATGAGAGGAGAGCAATGAGCCATTGGGGGCTCTGTGAGGGGGCCAGGGGGCAGCTTTTGGCTTCATCCCATGGGTACTTCATGACCTCATTTAAGGAATGAGGAAAACAAAAAAATCTAAGGGGCTATAATAGCATGACAAATATCATCTGCTTACCCTCATACTGATCAAAGACTACAATGGCTGAGGCACCTCTACCAGAGAGACGAGACTGCCCTTCACCAGGGGACAAACCCCCCTGCCATATCCCCTGGCAGTTTGCTTCCGCTGCTCATCCCTTTTGCTGCTAACCTGCAGGCCTGCTTTTTAGCCTGACTTGGGCAGGCTCCAGCTTCAGCTGAAGGTTCTTGTTTTGTCTTCCTCTGACTTTAAAGAGTCCTTTAGCGCTGAGTAATTTCTCCTTCTGATGGTACTTACACACCAAAATGAAGACACCTCTCCATTTCCTTGATAAACTGAGCAATTTGAGCTCTTGAGGTCTCTCCCTGTGAAGCACTCTCTCCAGCCTCCGTGCTACCGTGCTGGCTCACGTCTACGCAAGCCCACGCGCTGGTATTCGTGTGTCGCTGACAGCGGCCTCCCATGCACAGACATGTGCACACGCAGGAACTGATGCATTAGAGTTTATTTCTCCCCAAACACACACAGAGGCACACACAAGCCCTTCAGCTCACACATAGGTGCCCGTGCCCTGTTCCCTCCCCACCCCCTAGATTAACCCCCACCCTGGGGGAAGAGGGCTGATTCAGGCCCATCCCTCCTAAACCAGCTCCTCCCTTTCAATCTTCCCCCCCAAGCCATGGAGGAAGAGGAGGGCAGGGAGAGCAAGACCCCAGCTGGCACCCATCCCCTTCACATGGGTGCTATTGTTTTAATTAGTTAATGCCCAGCCAGCACCTGCCGAGCCTCACTCCAAAACCCTCAGAGAGAGGCAAGGCATTAATTACAATTATCATAATTCTAATCACATTGCCTGGATTTCTGATCTCCTCCTTCCCTGGAAGAGCCTGCTTTACTCAGCTTAGGACTGGGGAGGAGGTTCGGGTAGTGGGACGCCTGTCCTCCCTTCCTATGGGGTTCAGCACCCACACCCAGGCAGAGCGGGGCCGGCAGTTTGTTTGAGCTCCCCTTTGGGCTCTGGGAACAGGAGGATGGATTCACTCACCCACCCTGGGTGATCCCAGCGGGACCTTGCCTGGGAAAAGGGCTGAATGGAAACCAAGGGCTGGCTCTCACACCGCAGCATCTCACACCACCAAGGAAAGGGTGAGTCGCTGCTCAACACATATGAGCAGGCTGAGGTCAAGGCTCATGGGGACCCCAGAGCGGCTTCTTCAGGGAAAAGCTGTGCTGTGGGAGCAGGGCAGCCCGGTACCTGGGTGTCTGCCATCCTGAGGTGTCCTGAGCAAGCAGGGGCTCCAACAGCAGCGAGATCACTGACACTGCCTGATCACCTCCTGAGGCACAAGGCATTTGGATCCTGTGTTTGACCTGGCTCTCATGCCTCCCTTCCCTTCTGCCTGGTTTTTCTGCTTCCCTTTTCCCCTGTAACAGGTTCCTCTAACAGCATCGCAGTGTAACTGACCAGGAGAGCGACCCACTACGACCCCAGCCAACAGCTCTTCCCACACTCCTGATGTTTGGTACCATCCCCTCTGGTGGGGATCACTGCCCCCCCACAGACCAGAGATGTGATGTCTCATCACCCACTCCCATGCAAAGTTGACAGTCGAAACCTTCTGCAGCACTTTTACCAAAATCCACTAAATTTCCCCCAGCAATGGCTGAGGAGCACTCCCACATTGCTGGCTGTGGTGGCGATAGCCTCCAGCAGAGAGGCAGTGATGAATACCCAGGGACAGAAGGCAGTGATGGTGGCACCTGAGACCACCACCACTGCCAACAAGAGAAGTGGATCTCTGCGTGGCTCAGTAGCCCCCTGCTAGGATTAATGTTCTCAGCCAGCCCAGATGTCCCACTTCTAGCTGATAAAAAGCTGTGGGATGGACCCTGCTCTAAATGCCAGGGACAAAAAAATCACCAAAAAATCCCCCAGCTTTCCACACAGCCCAGGAAGGGGTGTCTGGGGAGAGGAGATTCACCAAGGGTCATGTCAGCAACCCAGCTTGAGAGCCCTGGGGTGGGGGCACCCCGCAACACCCATGCTCCTCTCCCACACCCGGCTGCCTTTGCCACCTCACGGAGAATCCCACTCCCTCTCTCAGCACACATCTTCCCCATCTACTGCTGAGAGAAACACTTCACTTTCCTGCTCATCATCCGTCACTCCATGTGTCCAGAGGGGAAAAAAAAATATTTTATATATATATGTCTCGATCCCTAGCATGGAGAAACACATCCCGGCAGCTGCTCCTGCAGGAGCACAGAGAGCAACCCTCTTGGCACATGCTGGAGCGGAATGCCTGAGCCAAACCATGGCTTGGTGCAGACACATCCGGAGGACTGAGGCTCAGGGTGACACTGACCCCAGAGCAGCCCAACACCCGGTGACGCAGCGCAGGGTCCCCTTCTGAACAAAGCCACAGCATAAGGCTGGGCTACGTGCAGAGCCCCTTCCCCATCACCCAGGGCCTGGGAGAGGGGCAGGCGGGCACACCAGCGGTGCTGGCCCCAAGGACATCCGGTGGGGTGGGCAGAGAGCTGCCCGGGGAAGGAGTTAATCCCTCCGACCAAGCTGCTGCTAGAGCAGCGCTCTGCCCGAGGGCCCTGAACACTTTCCTTTGTGAGGTAATGCTTTCCAAATGGGTTTGCTGGCTGGCTGCCCTCCTGAGTGGATGCTGGGTGGAAAAGCAGAGGGGCACAGGCATCCCCCACCACTGCACCTCACAGTTCCTTCTACCCCTGCTCATCCCAGCTCCTCAGCAGGGCTGTCCCGGGATTGTCCCTAGGTGGGTATTTCCCTGTCCCCAGTCACTATGGACTTGGCTTCCCATGAGCTAATACGCAAGACTCAAAGGTCGCAGGTCTGTGGCCAGTGAGTCACGCGGCCAGTGAGTCACATCTGACGAACCTGCCTTGGCCAGAGCAGGAGTCATCAGTAAGAAGTCCTCTGCTGCGGTGACACGAGCAACGCCTGCCCAGCCACGCACCGGCTGCTCACACGAGGAGCTGATGGAAGCTCTGCCCACGCCAGAGCCACGCACTGAACATCTCCTACCGGCCCGTGACACCGCCGGTTGAGCTGGTGGCAAGTAAAGCCGTTGAAAGTGGGTCTACAACCCATTTTCACCAAGTGACCAGGCAATAGTGATGCTTGTGCAGCCAGTTGGCAAAATCAAACCCATTGTCCTGAAGGGGACACAAGCAGAGGACAGAACAGCTCATGACAGGTACTGGGAGCAGCTCCCGCACCGCCTCTGCCAGCAACCCCCAGCTCTCTGCATGGAGGATAACTGCCCAGCCCACCTACACAGGACCATTGCGGGTGCAGGGTGGGGATAGAAAAAAAAAAAACCCCACATGGTTTTGGTGTGGCCCAGGGCTGGACCTGGGTGCAAAACTGCCCTGGGGAAGCAGCCAGCACCTGCCACCATGGGGTAAGTGAAGGCAAAAAACTATTGGCACATCCTCGCTGCTCCGTCTGCCTCCGCACCTCTCGTGCTGGTGGGAGCCAAGCGTGATGAGCGTCTGCATGTCCATGTCCGCTCCCCCGACACCGCCTCCACAGGGGAAGCCTGCCAAGCCACCGTCACCTGGTTCACCCACGGGTGAACCATGTCAGCTGAAGCCACTGTGCCACCCCAGGGACCTTTCCTGGCACAGGGTCCCACAGGGGCCCAGGCAAGCGGCACGTCAGAGGCAGCAGCCAGGGGAGGTACAGAGGGGCAGCCTGACAGGCGAGAGGCAGAGAAACACCCAGCGAGGGCAGAGCATGCACCTTGGAGAGCCATGCAGGGGGATCCAAGGGTTTCAGGCCTAACCTGTCACCTCACTTCTCTGCACTGGGCACCCCGGTTGCAGGTGCCACCAACCACCAAGGACCTTGCACTGAAGACGCATTGTCAAGCACTGCAAGGGACACTGCAGAGGAGACTGTCCTACCCCACCCCAGCAGACACTGCCCTGTCACACCCGCACCCCACAGCCCCCTCTCCCAACACTGCATCTTCTCCTGTAGCCCTCTGTGCAACCCCCCCCACCCCACCCATCAGAGCACAACCCTGGGGGCTCCCAGGGGTCCAGGACTCCAGAAGAGAAACCACAGCTGCAGGGCAGAGTCTCACCAGCAAGGGCCCTGTCCCCCTGCTCCCAAATGGGGGATCCAGGGATGGTAGGAGTATTCAACCAGGAGTCTGGGCCATCAGTAGAGCTCCCCAGGGTGATACAGGTGTAAAACCCAGCCAGAAAACCCACCTGCAGTTCAGGGCCAGGCTCAGCAAGGGCAATCGGGGTGATCTTCTGGGGCAGATCTATGGTAGAAAGGCAAGATCAAGCTGAGAAATCAGTCCATGGGCTAAGCTACAGATGACCACCACTCCTCAATACAACTCAGGCAGGGACTGGTGGCCCTGGCAGGGCTTAAATGGACCCTCTGGGCTCATGTGCTGGGCCGCAGGTGGGGCTGCTCAGGGCCGTTAAAGCCTCCCAGTGCCCCGACACCCTGTGCAGCTCCAGCCCCCCACCCAGCAGTTGGAAGGGTGCTTCTGAGAGCCTCTCTGGCCCTGCTCACCCATCACCAGGATGGGGTGCTCGGGAGGGGTGCTGGGGTCAGCAGAGGCAGCCGCTGCTCTGGGGGAGCTGGATTCCTTGCAGACCTTTCTCGGGCCAACCATCAAACCGCTGCTGTGGGCTTCACGCTGCTGTTCTACCAAAAAAAGTCTCGTCTGTGCAAAGCAGCAGCGCCCGCTGCAGCGGGGAGCACCAAGGCAGCCGCTATCCCCTCCGTGCCAGGGGACCGGGGACTCTGCCCATCCCGGGGTGGCTGAGGCTCCCCTTGCACCCAGGCGCAAGCCCCAGCTTACCCCCCGGCCACTCACCATCCCCAGTGCCCCTGCGAACAACCCCCCAAATTGTGGGCACTGCCACAGGGCATCGCGTTTCTCGGGATTGCGGTTTTTCGGGATTTTGGTTTCTTGGGACGGCGCTGCGTTGCACCAGCCAGATGCAAAGCAGGCAGGAGGTGTAATTGCAACTGCTGGGCCCAGCTAAACCCCCCCAGACTGAACCCCCCGTGTTTTCTGGATGAGGTACATGACCGTCTGCTCCCAGTGCCCTGCCATGGTAACGAGCTTTCCAGGAAAGTCTAATTGCTGCATCTTCCCAGCAGTGAGCCAGCAGCAGGTGTCAGGCAGCCTGCGTGTCCCTTTCCCCGCACAGCACCCACCACAGAGCCCCAAACCCAATTGTGGAGAGGGTTTTTAGCAGCGGTGATACCACACGGGTTGATCATGTACATGAGAAAAATGCATCGTGCAATGCCAGGTTTTGGGCTGCATCACCCTCTGAACCTGGGGACACCCCGAACAGCCTGCCTGGACCTAAGAGTGGGCTGCTGGGGCTCTTTCATAGAATCCTAGGATGGTTTGGTTGGAAGGGACCTGTCAAGCCCACCCAGCCCAACCCCCCTGCCAGGAGCAGGGACATCTCCAACCAGATCAGGTTGCTCAGAGCCCCGGCCAACCTGGCCTGGAACGTTTCCAGGGATGGGGCATATCCCATATTTTTAGGGACCAAGCTGAGCTGGCTGTGAACCCCACACCAGCTGGGTGGAGGTTGACCACCTACCCACCAGCCAGGCTCCCCAGAGCGAGCTGGGGCCGGGAGAGCTGTGCAGGGCTGGGGGGGGGCCAGGGCCAAACACCCCCTGACCAAACCTCTCCCTGCCTCTTCTCCTGACACTTCTCCACCACGTGCTCCTTGTCCCCCTCCAGTTGCGGCTACATTTCAACAGCGGCGAATTGCTGGTAACGAACTGTCTCTCGATGAGCTGAGAGCCTTCGAGATCAAACATGCTCTTACACAAAACCAAAATACTATCACTGGCCTTTAAAGGCCAGCCTAAGCTTCTGAGGGAAAAAAATTCAATTTTCTGTAGGTCTAATTTGAAACCATTTGAACGCTCATTAAGATAAGAGAGACCCAAGCAGATTGTGCAGGCTGGAAGACAGGGAGGGGGAAAAAAGAAGTTCTTACTGACATTTTGGGTTAGGTCTTTATTCTAGCCAGCGCTCCCCACTGCTGGCCGGCGGCTTTGAGTGATGCTATTGTTAGCATCCGAATTGTAATTCTAATGTCCTTTTTAAAACAGACTTGGAAAAAAAATAAAAATCCTGAAGGCCTCGACTGAATTCAAAGTAATGGAATTCACAGTGATGAAAAGAGATCTGGAGATGGAGGAACCTGCAGGGCCCTGCGCTGTCGGTCCCTGCCATGGGGGTCCCTGCCATGGGTGGTTGTGATGCTCACCTACCCTGGGTGCCCCCCACCTCAGCATCTTCCCGGGGTGCTCCAAGGTGGGATGTGAGGGAAGGGACCAGGATGGCCCCGTGCCCCTCGTGTGCCCCGTCCTTGCCGCCCACCCACACCGGCTGCCGGAGCCACGCGTCCGTCTGCTGGGTCGCATTGCGGGGGGATGACTGTCCCAAGGGGTGACGCACCCCGGCCAGCGCCCAGCTCCGGGGGACGGGGACAGGAAGGAGCCCAGAGGGGTGTTTGTTTGTTTATTTATTTATTTATTTAGTTATTTGCTGCTCTCTGTGAGTGCTCGAGTGAAAATGCGGGATTTGGTAGCGGTGGGCGAGGGGGTAGGGTGGGCCTGGACAGAGGCATGGACAGAGCCTAAAATTGAGGAGTGTGCGTGGAAGAGCTCCCCACCGCCCCACGCTGTTTTAGAACCGGGACACCTCCTCCCCCCCACCCCACTGCGCCGCTCCCTGCTATTTGCTCCTGCGCCTCGGGAGGGCAGCAAACCCCCAAAAAGAGCCTCCAGCCCCCACCTAACACCCCCCTCCCCCTCCCGCTCCGCTCCCCACCCCCGGGAGCTGCCAGCGCCAGGGAGGACCCGGCCTGGATTCCCCCACCGCCGCCCACCCCTCCCCACCGTGGGGGGCTCCGGCGGGAAGGCCCTGGGTGACCACGACCCAGCAGCCCCCACCCCAACCAGCCCGGTTCTGGGGGGGCCCCGGCCCCGCCTCCGTCCATCCCCGAGCACCGGCCGTGCTGGGTGCATCTCCCCTGGGCGCTGGGGATGGGGATGCTGTGTCCCCCCACCCAGGGCTGGCTCGGTCCCCAGCTCCTGCACCCACAGCCCACCTTCCGCAGAAGCAGGCCCCCCAAAATTAGAAGAAAAGCTCTGATGGGAACGCACCGGTGTCCTCGTTTCCCCTGCAGGCCCTGTGGGTGGGAATCACTCCTGCTTTAGGGAAAAAAAAAACAAACAAACAACAAAACCCTGACATATGTTTTCTGGCCCATTTTGACCTCAAAAAGTACAAGCAAGACCTGCGTTTTGGCATGAAAACGTCCAAGCACACAGCAGCTCCAGCCGTGCGGGGACCAGCAGCCAGGGCTGATCCCAGCTCCCAGCAAAACCCCGGCGGTGGGTTCGGACGGGTCCCTGGAGCTCCCCTGGAGCGGAGGGTCCTCTGCCAGAGGGGAATCGCAGGGGAGACCCCGGAACAGGCACACAGCGTTTGGATGAACCGCGTTTGGCTGTGTCCGGCCAGAGATGTTCACAACGCGGAATCACACGGTTCCCCAAATTTAGCAGGGGCTGTACAGCACAGTCCAACAGCTGGAGAACTCTACACCCTGGTACAGCCAGGGACACAAACACGAATCTTCCTGCTCCAGATTTAGCTCGTTATTGATTTCCCAGCTGCATCCAGCAGTCCCTGTCCCAGTGCTCAAATTACCCATTAGAAGCATCTCAGAAATAAAAGGGAAACAAGACAGCGCTGCGGTTTTGATGAAAAATGTTAAACATCCTGAACAGCAATTTCTGGAAGGAAAATTTGTCCTTCCCAGGGCGGGGACCGGGTTACATTTATTCCTGAGCAACTCAGAGGCACAGAGGGCTCTGGGCTGCCTGCGGTGGGGGACGTGGCCACCTCGCTGGCCGGCACGGCTCTCGCGCCCCGCTCTGCTGGCAGCACCGTGACCTGCAGGATGGACTTGGGGCCCTCCATCTCCGCTTGTCACCTGCGTTGGATTCAAAGATACAGGTAAAACCAGTTTCAGAACCCCCATGAGGGCACTGGAGTGGACATGATGTCCCCTGTCCGTGCTACTGGTACCACTCAGCTCCAGGTAACCCTGCCCTTGGTGACTGCAGCGGGTCCCATCCTGCAGCTCTGTCCCAGAGGTGACCTGGGTGTCCCAGCCAGTGACCTGCCTGTTCGAGCTGTCCCTGGGACCGGAGAGCTGGCCCCTCTGCATCCATCTCAGCACGGAGGGACCCCAAGGGTCTGGCCCTTGGAGATGCTGCTGCCACCCCATCCGCATGGAAATGTCCCCACCTGGGGGCTTCGCTCTGCGAATAAAATCCATGACCCCCTTCCTTCAGAAGAGAGACTCCAACCCAAGAAGCTGCTCCATGTCCCTTGGGGGGCACAGGGGGATGTCCCCAGGCCGCAAAGGTGTCCTCGGAGGGGAGGGCTGCCACTCACCGTGCCCAGCACCACGCCAGCTTTGCTGACTCAGCAGCGCACGCCCTGTGTAAATGCCCGCCAGCTGCTGCCCCGGCCGCTGTTTGCTCAGGCTGCGTCACTCTGTTTGCCTTTCAGGGGATCACGATGGAGGGAGATGGCCTTTCGGCAGCCGGCAAACGGGGCAAGGCAGCTCCAGGCACCTGCCCCGAGGATCCTCCAGCCTCTCTGCCCGCGGCCGGTGCAGGCTGCTCAGTGACTGCAACCCATCAGCAAGACCCAAATTAAATTCTCCACAGAACTCGAGGAGCTACAGAAAAATGCACCCGCTGCAGCATAACCCAGCTGCCACGCAGCCAGGAAAAAATATTTATTATCATTTCCTTGCAACAGAGATATGGAAAAAAAGCACCCGCCCTCCCCAGGTGCAAACAGCAGCAGCTGCAGCTTCCACGTAGGGATCTATGTACATCACAGTGTAAAGTCCATAGGAGAAAAAAATCAATCCAAGGCTTTTTTTAAAAAAAAAAAAACAAAACCAAAAACCAACTCCCCACATACAACCTAAAACCAGAAACCGGAAAAAAAAGTGGTTGAGAAAACAGGTTGGGCCACTCCCTCTTACGAGAAAAAAATATATATTTCTAAGGCGACGTTTCACAAAACCAAAGCGAGGTTCCTAAGGAGTCTGAGCTTGCAGCCGAGGACACCGCACGGGCACAATCCCCACGTGAGAAGCTAGTGTAGAAATGAAAACCTCCACCCACCCCATGGCCTCAGTGGTCAGCATAGTCCTTGGTCTCCACCCCGGTCTCGTTGAGCACCGTCGTCCTCATGATGGCCTCGGTGACCGCGTAGGGGTCGCAGTTGGCTGCTGGCCGCCGATCCTCAAAGTAGCCATAGCCGTCTTGGCCAACCTGGCGTGGGATGCGGATACTGGCGCCTCGGTTGGCCACACCGGCAGAGAACTCAAAGATGTTGGAGGTCTCGTGGTGGCCGGTGAGCCGCCGGGAGTTGTCCCTCCCGCCCCGCGGGTCGTAGACGCAGATGTGGTAGTCGTGCCGCTTGCTCAGCTTCTCGATGGCGGCTTCAATGTGTCTGTGGGAGAGGAGAACGGCATTGGGTTTGTCACTAGGTCCATTTGGGGGGCATGCCCACGGCCAGGAAGGCTGTAACCCCCCCCTTCTGCGCAGGGACAAGGATGCTGCTTTTCAAACAAAGTGAGCTGGGACAACCCCAGCCCTGCCTGGTGCAACCACCCAGGTATGGAGACATGTGTGCGATGGGGAGCTGCCATATGGCCAAGGACACCCCAAACCTCCCGGGTACATCCCAGGGAACCCCCCCAGGACTCACTTGAGACCCCCTTCTCTCCGCATCTCCTCGGTGCTGTAGTTGGTGTGACACCCGGCACCGTTCCAGTTGCCGGTCATCGGTTTGGGGTCCAGAGTCGCCACAACACCAAAGTCCTCGCAGACACGGTGGAGGATGAACCGAGCCATCCAGAGGTGATCCCCCATCTCGATGCCTTCGCATGGGCCCACCTGGAATTCCCACTGGAAGTGGGGAGCGGATGTACTGGTGAGGACGGGCAGGTTCACGCCTCCCCAACCATCACATCCCTGCCACCCCCTCGGCCAGGGCTGCCAGCCTGGGGTACAGCCGAGCTTTACCCCTTGGGAGTCAGCAGTGAGGATGAGGAGTGTTGAAGTGAGCCACAGAACAGCTTTGGTGTGACAAAAAATGGGAATAAGCTGCTCGTGATGAAATAGAGCAAATCAGGGGGATTAAATCAAAACGGAGGTAGACAAGCATCACGCCTGCCTTGGAGGCTGCTGCTGGAGCTGCTGGTGTGCAGGATCCCCAGCCCACACTGCAACCAGGGCAGGGGGCTACCGAGGACCCTCACAGTCCTTCCCGGACTGCTCCCTCCCCGGACGGAGCTGGGGTTGCATCACCTGCGGTGACTAAGCAGGGGGTGACGCATTTACGGCTGCTGGCATGGCCTGGCCCAGACCGAGCCCAGGATGCAGAAAGCAGCCAAGGAGGGCCCTGAAAACGCCAGGGCAAACAGCAGGGTTGTTAAAAGCCCTGTCTCAGCGACACGGCAGATAAGCCCCCCGCTTATCGCCGCCACATCAGCAGCGGGAGAGTCAGCGATACGCAGCGGCAGGGCCAAATCGCCGTCGGTCAGTCTGGCCGCCCGCCTAATGCAATCAGGGACTCCCTCGGGCTAACTCCTAAATAAGCCCAAATCCCCTCCCAAAGGCTTCCCAAGGCCACATCCCATCCCAGCTTCCCAGCTCTCAGGGTAGGGGAGCAGGACGTGGAGACACAATGCTCCTCATGCTGCTCCTGCATCCCTGCTCCGCGGGGGAAGGAAAGTGGACGGGAGCACCCGGCTCTGCGCGGGCGGCCAGAGCTCAGGCTGAGCTGCGCAAGGAGCTTGCCTGCAATTTTGCTTCCTTGCCCCAAAAAGCAGGGATTTCCACACAAAGGTGAATTAGGAGAAAATCAAACATGCACATTTTCATCCCAGCAGCGCAACGGCTCCTATCTAGACAAAACCGATGCAGGGAGTCACCTGATTGGCATACTGGAGGAGCTGGGAGTTGCTGGGTTAGCCCAGCCTGGCGCTAACTCGTACCCATCACCGGGCCCGCGTGGGGCCATCCACACGTACCTGGGAGGGCATCACCTCCGCATTGGTGCCGCAGATCTTCACCCCTGCGTAGAGACACGCCTTGTAGTGGGACTCCACGATATCACGCCCGTACACCTTATCTGCTCCAACCCCGCAGTAGTAGGGGCCTGGAAAGGAAAGAGGAGTCACCACCCAAGTAAAGCTTTTGGGAGCAGCAACAGCACTGCGGTGTAATCCCACCACTCCCAGTCATCATCTGCAGAGGATTTCTGGGAATGAAATGGTGCTGCCCCGCATGGTGCATCGAGCCACGACCCCAGGACCAGCAGCGTGAGCAATTCCTCTGTGCAACCTCAGCCTTATCTGGGCAGTCAAACAGGACTTGTCATGCATCAACTGGGAGGTGACCAGGAGATAAGGAAACCTTGGCTTGCTCTGCCCTGCAGCACCTCGCTGACCCTCGGAGCACATCGAGCGTCTGAGATTGTTCTGACAACAACAGCCGATGTTGGTCATGGCTAGAAAATTCAGCTTGCCGAGGTTTTACACAGCTCTTCCTCATGCAAGAAGGTCAGATGAAGATCATCTTCCCGCCTGGGGGAAGTGAGATGTTGAAAGCGGCCAGCCCCCACAAAAGGCTGATTAAGTCAGGTTGGGAAACCCCTGGCCCTCTCCCAGGAGGTGCTGGGGCTGGCTCGCAGCTGCAGGAGGCCACGACCTGCCGGTCCTTTCCCAAACAGCCACGGGGAGAAGGTTTTTCCAGCCAAGTTCTCCAGCCCTTGCCAAACAAGTCGTGCAGCTGAGCTGTTTGTGTAACCGGGGTCCGGCACTGCCGGCCGGCTCACGTGAGCCGCGGGGCACCCGGCGCTGTCGGCAAACAGCTCCTAACCTCATCCCAGCTCCTGGCCGGCGTCAGCCGCGATGGGCAAGCCGTGCCCAAGGTCGGGGACAGGATGCCTGTGCCGGGCAGCAGCAGGATGGGAGCGGAGGGCAGCGTTTGGGTCGGGGAAGGGAGGCAGCACTTACCCTGCGGGCCGGGGAAGCCGTTGTCGGGCCAGCCGTAGGGGTGGCCGTTGATGCCCAGCAGCGTGTACTCCTGCTCCATCCCGAACCAGGGGTGGCTGTCCTTAACCAAGTCCATGACTTTCTTGCACGTGTGCCTCAGGTTGGTCTCTGGGAGCAAAGAGGGCCGGGTTAGGCCCGTACCGTGGGCAGGCGCCCGCCGCACTCTGCCCCATCCCACTCAGAGGCCCAGACTCCACCAAGCACTTCCCACAGAAGCCTTAGGGAAACTGTGAGTGGACCCCCTCTTTCTGCAATGCTCTCTGCTCGCTAGTTTTCTCCTCGCAGAGCTACTCCATTGCCACAGCATCAGGCCACAGGGTTCAGGTACTCTACTCCCAAAACAACCGATGGGCCATGAACATCCTCCTCTGACACTGAGACACCAGAGCCATACCCCAGCCCTGTCCCATGGGCGTCCGGCAGATCTGGGAACAGGGACTACACACCTCCCATCACACCACTTCACCCTCATCCTCTTTCCACCAGCCTCAGCTTAGCAGTCCTTATCTTTCTCCTGCTCCGTGTTTTTGGTTGGGATCCAGGGCCGGCTTGGCCCTTTGCAGTGGCAGGGGTGCTCCGGCCAACCGGGGCCTTGCCAGGGAGAGACAGAGATCAGAGAACCATCCTGACACGGGACAGTGTGCCAGGCAAGGGGGGCGAGTCTGGACCAAAACAACAGGGACAGGCAGGGAATTTTGCCTTTAAAACCCAATAAAAAAAACTCCAGAGCCACTACGACATGTGCCCAGAGCGTGGGGCTGGAGCGGAGCAGCGACATCTCCCTCACGCTGATGGGAAAAGGGGGGAAGGCAGTTTTTCCCCCGGAGCCCAGCCTGGGAATTGCCATGGGGTGCACCCCTCTCATCCGTGGGGCTCCGGGCTGAGCTCCCTGCCCTGGTTCCAGCCCCCGGAGCTCCAGGGCTGGGGACTTTCTTTACAAATTGCTCCGGCGGAGGAGCTGCAGGGGACGAATCTCATCCAAGACTCTTCCCCCGCGGCCGAGAGGCATGCCGCTGCTTGAAGAGGAACCAGCCCCGTCTTTCACCATCACTGCCCGCAGCCTCTCCTCTCCCAGGCAGATGTGTGCATCACCCCGCAGATGCCACCTCCCTCCTCCGCACCCAGCGGGGACACAGCCTGGCTTTACTGGCACACAACCGGTTATTTGCCGGCAGATAACCCCTCCGGGGTGGCCCTGCAAACCAGCTCCCCCCTCTCCATCTGGGGCTTTACCAGACGGGCAGGACAGACACTACGACTGCAGTTTTCTGCCCGCAAAGATAAGAGCGAGCGCTGGTGTGCTCCAGAGCTGCTTTCAAAAGGTCACCCCAAGCCAGCCCGCACCTTCTCCCTCCTTTTCCACAGCCACCCATCAACGAGGAAGAGCGGCCACGGACCCGGCGCACTGAACCCCGCTGACGCGTCCCGCTCCAGCTCCCCTGCTGCAACCCCACAGCCCCGGGGGCTGGGTGCACTCGGGCTCAAAAACTGGGTGACGCCTTTGCCGCGCTCGAATTGGCGAGCGCCGCAAGCTCCACGTCTCGCTGCTCTTCTCCTCACCCTGTGCCGCTAAAACAGGTTTTTGTAAACAACCGCCACCACCAGCGCTTGAATTTCGGAGCCTCAGGCCAAGGGCTCGGTGCCGAGCTGCTCCCCGGCACCAGCGGTCCAGAGCCCCTCGGAGAGACGGCACCCAAAACAATAAGGGGGTGACCCTCGGGAGCCGGGAGGTGCATGCCGGAGGGGCTCACCTGCGGGTTTCCTGTTGTACTTCAGCACTTCGCAGAGCACCAGCTTGTTGGGGTCCAGGCAAAAAGGGTCCCTGAACATGCGGACGGGCACCAGGAACATGTCGCTGTTGGAGCCTTCTGCCTGCGCCGTGCTGGAGCCATCAAAATTCCACTCGGGAACATCTGCAAGGCAGGAGGGGGACAGAGCGGGATTGGGAAAATGTTTCTCTCATACGGATCGTGCCGCATGCTGGTGGCTGAGATCCGGGATGGAGCACCCAGACAGCACCGCATGCCACAGGCGATGCCCACCAAGGTTTTCTTGCCCATCCCTGGAGCCTGGCAGTGCTCCCCAGGCATTCAGGGTGCTTCCCACCGCAGCACCGCCGGGGCACAGGCAGGGACAGCCCCGGCCACTTCACCTCCCTCCGCCAAACCCCAGCCAGATGCCAACGCATCTCCACACCCGTTTGCTCAGTGGGAAGGAGCAGTGTTACCTTCAACGCTCTTGGGCTCCTTGTCAAGAGTCCTGCTCTTGCAGCGCACGCCCTCGCCGCTGCCGTCGATCCAGACGTAGGTGACCTGCACCCGCCCGTCCTGGGGCAGCCTCATGTACTGCTCCCGCACCAGCTTGTTCAGCCGGGAGCTGTGTGACACCGACATGGCGACGGCCCTGCGAGAGCGCGCAGGTGAGCACGGCATCACCCTCCGCCCCTTATTTCCAAAGCCACCCCTCTCTCTCCCCCTCTCGCCCTCCCTCCCCGCCCCCCCCCCCCAAAAAAAATCACCCACAACCAACCCAACTCCCCACGGGATTCGAACCCGGGGCCACGCCGCTCACCGACCCCAGCGCTGCGCGCGCCCGCGCCCGCCGCGCTTTATACGCGGCCCGAGGGGCGGGGCGTGGAGGAGGCTCCGCCCCCCGGGGCGGAGGGGCGGTGCGCAGGGTCCCCGCCCCGAGGGGTGCGGGTGGAAAAGGTTTGGTTTGATTTTTCCTTCCTACTGAAGTGTCGCTTATCTTGTTAAAATACCACTCGATTAATAAACAACAGGTTGTTTGCTAAAGAACTTGCTGGTTATTAAAAAATAACAATAATTACTTCTCAAAAAGATGATTTACCGCCTCCTGTCCCCTTGCTGCGTTCGTCCTCCTTCCTGGCGCTCTGTTTTTGTAGGGTTGCCCTCTCACTTGTGAGCGGGTGGTTTGTCCTCGCAGCAGGGGCGCGCTGCCCGCCCGCACCCCCAAAAACCTCGCTGTGGCCACGCCCGGCGGAGATGCGATGCCTGGGAACGGGCCTGGCTCTCCCTGGGGACAGGGGCAAGCAGATCCCTGGGGACGCAGGCAACCAGGTCCTGGGGGACACGGGATGCCCGGCCCCCAGACCCCTGTTCCCCTGTCCTGCCCCGGACACCCCAGGAACGACCCCTGCCCACCCCGCTTCAGCCCTGCATTCAAATCGCCCCCTTCAGCTCTCACACCTATGAACTGCTGAGCTGAAGTACAATATTTCACATTTTTAAGCGCAGCAGCACCTCTAAAACCCAAAAGTGTCCACGCGCAGCACCGGCTCTGGTCTGGTTCACAATCAGCTAACAAAACCTGAAGCCGACGGGTGTGAATTTGAGTAAATTACTCCAATATAGCAGCAATTTCCAGCTGCCGAGCTGAACCCAAACCTCAATCAGAGGAATTAAACGGGCCGCCGCCTTTTTGGTTTTCCACAGCTGCGCCGTTACGGGGTTCACGTTTATGAAGAGGACAGGGCCGAAACGTGCCAGGGCACAACTGGGCGCGAAGGCAGACGCAGGGCAAACAGCCCGCGCCGGCGCCTGCCGCCTGTTATCTCAAACACTCCGGTATTTTTTTTCTGGGAGGAGGGTAGGAGCTCAAATAAACGCAGCCCGGTGAGCACGCTGCGACTCTCCAGACACAGTTTTTAAGCAGTTTTTTCAATGTTACAAGAGGAGAAAATGCTTTAGAGCACAGCCGGGCTCCAGAGCACTTTGGGGTTTTGCTAATTCCCCCGCCCTTTAAGGCAGACTCACGCTTGCGGCTGCCTGACTCACCCCCAGGAATGTTTTTCTGCAAAACAGTAAAACATCTGCACTGGAGCAGCTAAAAAAAAAAACCAAAAACCTCTTCACGGTTGCTGTCGCCGCCGCAGGACATCTCCGCACCGGGCACCATCCCACAAACTGCCCCCCACCGCAACTCCTTGCCGGGCACTGACCCCAAACCGCTGGCTGTGTTTTTCTTCCGAAGGTGTTTTGGTCCCGCGGGTGGATTAACAACCGGGAAGAAACCCGAAAGCATCTGCGGTTGCACAATAGCCAGGAAATGAGATTGGCAGAGAGAGAAGCAAAACTTCATTAGCGATTTTGGTCCCCGGGGTGGTGACATCAGTGGCGGCGGGCAGCGGGCAGGCCAGACGTCACCCCCCCATCGCTGTCCCCAGCAGAGCCCATGCGAAGGAGGTTGGCACCCAGGGATGTGCCTGAGGTTCCCCAGAGCAGTGGTGGCAGAGCGGCACGGGTCTCCTCCTCATCACCCACGACCTTGATGACGTCCGGGTCCCCTGAGGCTGAAACCGGGGTGCAGCTCCACAGCAGCCACCTCCCTCTCCGGGGTATTTTAGGACACCTCCATGAGTGCGCTTGCACAGCTCAGCATTTCCTCCTTCCTCTTTGGAGATCGCCCCAAGCGGGGCAGCAGCGCAGGAGGAAACATACCCCTGGTATGCAACCCGGTGGCAGCGTTTTTCCGGAGGCGTTGCAACACACAGCTGAGGCGGCGCGAGCGAAGGCCATGCCAGCGGCTCTGCTGGGTCCCTTGGCCCCGTGCACCCATCCCTGCCCTGCTCGGGGACCTGGGTCCCATGGGACTGACTTCGGGGCTGGTGCTGAGCTTTCAGGAAAAGCAGGGAGGACGGAGATGGACCCACATCCCTTGGGAAGCACGGCAAACCCAACCCAGGGAGAGGTGGGCCACCTCTCCACAGCCTGGTGTGTTGCGTCCTTCACAGCAGACAGGGGACCAGCAATGGTGTTCCCATTGCCAGGGTTTGGCCAGGACCCGCATCTCCCCGAGCCAGCTGAGTAAAGGTGAGCCTCATTGTATTCCCAGTGAAATCCCTGGCTTTCCCCCAGGATGCGCCCCGTTGTGCAGTAACACCCCAAAGCACGAGCGGGCTCAAATCCACGGAGAAATGAAACAAAACTCCGGCTGTGAATGCTCACCGGTAACCCGGCCTGGGGAACAGACTGGAGCCGCCGAGCACCAAAACCCCCAAACAGGGAAGACAGAATAAACACGGATAATCCCTCGGCTGGTCAAAGCCCACCCGGCCCCGGGAGGACAAACATCCCGTGTTTACGGCTGTTTGGGGACAGCAGGGACGATGCCGGCCTGCGGGCGCACGGCCAGGGTCCCGTCCCCGCCCAACCACCGCCACCGAGGCAGCTCACCCAGTAGAGGATGGATGCCAAATTATCTCCTGTCCACAGGGATTTTAGCAAGCGGGAAAAAGTGTTTCTGCCACAGAGCGCTGGGCACCTGCTTGTTCTGTTTTTCTGCCAACCTTGGGATGAGATCTTAGCCCCGCGCAGCCTGATCCCAGCCGTTCCCATAGCATCAGCCCAGCGTTACGCTGGGAACGCCAAACACCCCTCAAACCCGCATCCTCCAGCGGCTGGAATAACACCTGATCCCCCACGCAGGCCCCCGGCCAGCGCGCTCCGGGCTCTGCCGTTGGCGGGTCCCTGCCCGCTCCCCTCCGCGCCAAGTACAGTAAATATTAACCGCCGCGGCACAGCCGGCTCGGGAATCGGTGACCGGCCCAAGGTCAGGCGAGCGCGGAGCTGGAGGCAGGAAGGGAGCGAGGTGTCCTTGCAGCAGCAAAAGGTCACGGATTCAATCTCCTGAGGAGTTTGCTGAAGACTGCGGCAGGACGCAGAGGGGTTCTGGAGATGAAGGGCAGCGGGAGGAGAAGCCCATTCCTGATTTATCGCTACGGTGCGGAGCAACCAGAGCATCCTAGCGCTGCAACGGGGCTGCTCCCTTTCCCAGCACCTTTTTTCAGGTGACGGCCATCACGCTGCAGCCGGCGATGCCCGGAGCGCTCTCCCGGGCAGACCTGACCAAGGCCTAAACACTCTCAGTTTTTATCTCTCTGACTTTGAGACGTTATCAGCCCGAGCAATTTCCAGCTGTGCCAAGATACACCCCAGGCATTATTAAAGCCTTTACTTTAATAATAAAAGCCTCAGCAAATTTTCCAGGTTGAAAAACTCCAGTAACATGATACAGTTTTCCAAAAAAAGGGGTTAAACACGGATTAACTTACCTGCTGGGGTTAAACACGGACTGACCTACCTCCTGGGGTGACTTTTAACATCAGCTGGTGCTGCAGCAGGGCCGGGACCCTTCGGCCTCGGCTGTCAGATCCCTCCCCACCCCCGGGATCACCCCCAGGCCCAGGGGAAAGCAGAGACTGGGATGGAGAGTTTGATTTTTCACTCTGAATTATCCTGTAGGATTCAGGATGCCGCTCAGGACCGAGGGGGTATCGCCCCGGTTGTCCCCCTCCTCAGGTGGTTAAACCCCAAAAGCATCGCCCGGAGCTCCCAGGAAAGAGCGTTTCCTCTCCCCGGATTCTGGGATCCAAACAACCCTTGGTGGTTTGTCTCCTGCCCCAAGTGTTTGATGGGGAGATTAGAGGGAAGGCAAAGAGCAGGGCCGGCGCGGGGGAGCCCGGCACAAACACCATAAAGGGATTAGAGGGGCTGTGGGGGAGAGCGGGTGGGAATTTTCCGGCGTGCACCGCTGGGGAAGAGGCGGTTTTCTCCAGGCGAGGGGGACGCTGCGAAGAAAGTCCGGTGGGCAGGCATGTGCGGCTGGCAGGTCTGCGATGGGGACCGTGCTGGGAGGCGGCGGGCGGTGGCCAAAGTGGGTCGGATCAGCGCTGCAGGGTTTAGCGGGGACCCCCCAGCACCATGTTTGAGGGGGCCATGCTGGAGTTTCCCTGTCCCCCGTACACGCTCACTTCTCCACTTTCCCTACAAAACAACCGAGCTGACAGTTTCCCTTTGCAGTTAAAATACATCTAAGCCACAGCAAATCTCCTTATGTCTGGATGTTTGCATCCAAACCACTTTATCATCATTCAAGAGGTACTGCTGTACCTTCTTCTGTACAAACACATATACAGATGCATGCACTATGCAGAGCTCTGTGTGACATAGGTCTGTCACACCAGAAATTGCCCGGGGAACCCACCGTCCCAACTCGAACAGTACTTCCATGCCCACCAAAGCAACCAGCACCAACCCGTGCCCCTCCTGTAAAGCTGGGATCCTCCTGCCCACACTCATCCCACCCATTTCCCAGCCCAGCCAGTCCCTCACTCCCTGAGGAAAGCCCGGCAGACCCCAAACTGTGACTTTTTTCCCCTCCTCTATCCCCCTGGGAGGGCTTCACCCCACTGGTGGCTCCAGAGCCAGGGGAAGCCCATGGCAGGGGCTTTCCCTGCACACGGTGGAGGCTTCAGACCCCTGTGAGAAGGGATTTCAAGCAGGTCCCCGCTGTCCTTCAGCCTTCACGCACACGCAAAGGGGTATTTGGCCCAGGGTGAGCGTAGCTGCCTCTCCACCTTCATAAACAGCAATAAAGCGCTCATCCTGGAGCAGCTCCACACCAACTTGGAGAAGCTTCGCCCTCTCTTCCGCGTGCCACCCGGGGTTGGGTTCGGCAGCTCCTCGCTGGTTTGGGAGGACGCCCTCCCACGCTCACTCCTCTCTGCGGGAAGCAAGGTCTTCTCTGGGCCTCAGGGAGATAACACCTCCTGGTTTATTTTGGAGGGTATTTTCGGCTTCAGGGATGCGTGTGCGTTTGCCAGGGTAAGGTTGCTCTCACAGAAAGGGCTGACGGAGCAGGGGCGCCAGGCACCGGCTGCCCTGAGCATCCCCATGCCACCCCTGAGCATCCCCGCTCCCCCGGCCCACAGACACGATAAAACCCAGGTGTCAACCCCAAGCAGTTTCTCCCTGCGAGGTTTTTCTTTGAATTTTCCTTTTAACCCCTCTGGCAGTCACTTCAGGTTGTAGGAAAAGAAATTGGGGGAAAATAACGGGGCTGCGTGGCACAGGCACGACCTGGGGAAGCCAAAGCGCACGGGACCGATCTCAGCTATGATTTGCAGAGTGCCGGTGCAGGAAAAGCAGCACGGGGCGGCTCGGCACCAGTAGGAACACAAAACCCATTAGATAGGGGAACGGCTGGGCTGAATTTCACCCGAGCCCTCCCCTGGGTCACCCACAGCCCAGGGCCGGAGGCGGAACGGCCGCCGGCAGGAGCCACAAACCAGGGCTGCCCCAGCTCACTGTGGGGCCGGGGCACCCAAAGGTTTCTTGGCCATCAAAAATGACCAGTTTCCCTCTAACCTCTGCCGAGACGGACTTGATGAGCCGTGACTCATGGGGGGAAGTACCTTCTCATCTCTTCAGAGAAAGAAATCACAAGTTGGAGGTTCCCACGTCACAGACAGAAAACCTGTCCCGCGGGGGTCTCACCAAAATCCTCACTTTTTTCTGCAGCTCTTGGCTTCGGACACAGGACAAAGGGTCCCATTGCTGCCCTGTGAAATCCCTCCCCGGGCTCCAGCCAACTTCCCGGGATGAAAAACCAGGGGATTTTTGACCGACAGCATTTATTTTAGCAGAAGTAAATCTCCAAGCACATAAAAAATAGAAGGAAGTAGATCCAGACTGGACATAAGGAAAAGATTTTCACACTGAGGGTGGTGGAGCACTGGCCCAGGTTGCCCAGAGAGGCGGTGGATGCCCCATCCCTGGAAACTTTCCAGGCCAGGTTGGACGGGGCTCTGAGCAACCTGATCCAGTTGGAGATGTCCCTGCTTCTGGTAGGGGGGTTGGACTGGGTGGGTTTCAAAGGTCCCTTCCCATCCAAACCCTCCAGGGATTCTAAAACTCCTGCAGCAGCCAAATGCTCTGCTTAGAGTCCCTAAATAAACAATAAGCCACCAAAAAGATTAACTACCATTTATCTTAAATAGGATTATAAGCACTGGAAAGCGATGCCGCCTGAGCAAGAGGCTGGCTCGCGGCAGCCGCCTCGCCCAACTGGTTTCCCAGCCTATATCCTGTTTGGCAACCTGATTTTGCTGTCTTACACAAACGCAAAGCTTTTTCACTTCCCTCGCTGCTCGCTGCTCGCAGCAAGCCCTGGCTGATGCCAGCCAGGCTGTGCAAACCAGCGTGACTTTGCTTGCCGGGGTCACGAGGGGCTTTTTTGACAAAGAAAACAGGAGGAGGCTCTTTGGTGGCGGTTTTTATGCCGGTCCTTACCCAAAAGCAGTGCTTTTCTCTGAGGAAGCAATGTCATCTCCTTGCAATCACATGCTTTCAGGAGCTGGAAATTTAAAGGGGGAAAAAAAATAATTAAGCAGTTGTGAGGCAATTCTTAGAGCATTTGGCCTCAGATACACAGCATGCAGCTGCCTTGAAGAGGTGCCGTGTAGTGTCTGAGGCCATTAGTGCAGCTGGGTAGACATTTTAGGGGCAAAAGCTTTGGTTTTTTAAAGAAAAAAACACCTTACTGCCAGCTTATTGCAGCCCTTCGCATAAGTAAAAGGCAAATTCTGGCCAAAGCAGATTTTGAGTTAAGCCCGAGCGAAGCAGCCGGGTGTGCTCGGGCGCTTTGGGCAGCGTGGTTTGAACCGGCGCAGTCTGTCACTCGGTCCTGATCCTACGAAGCCAAAACCAGAAGCCCCCTCCGGAGGGCTTTAATGTGAATTTAAACCAAACCTACCGGCCCTAGAAAGTCCCTCGTTCTGGGGAGAAAGGTCCCCTAAGCATGGCATTTTGGTCTCCTTCAACCCATTTTGCAAGTAGATGGATTCAAAAGGAATTACTTTTGTTCCCTACAGAGCATCCCCATCCAGGTTGGCTTTCAGAGCCTTCCCGTAGGCTCCAAGCCCAGCGTGGCTGGAGACACCCCAAAGCATCCAGAGCTGGTCCCGGGAATATCCCTGTGCCGGCTGGAGCAGGGGACACCGCCGGCCTTAACCCCCGCCTCAAGTCATCGCCCTGGGCCACCCCCACCCCACTCCGCATCCCGTCCTCTTTCCCTGTTTTTACTCCCTGGGATGGGGACAGCATCCCTCCAGCACTTCAGCTACCCCCAAATTTGGCAGCAAAATCCCCTTTAAGGAGCTGATTTTTCTCTGCTGCCCCTTTCCATTGGCGTCTCCAAGGATGATGGCCAGCACGCTGCTCCCTCATGGCCAGAGCAAGGCTGTTGGGCCTTAAATCAACCCTCTCTTCCACCCTCCGGCCTCCAAGTCACTAATTACTCCTTGCTAATGAACACAAAATGGTCTGAGACCAGCAGTGCTCCCTAACGGGCTGCTCGCCTCCAGTGCAGCGCTGGGGACGGGCTAATTACACCCTAATTTCTCCTGCGCCCAAGCTGCCACTGAAGACGAGGGCTCTGTCGCCCTCTTGGCTAAAGGCTTAGGTGGCCACGGGGCAAATCGGAGCAGAACAAGCCCCAGGGGAAAGTAGAGTTCAGCGTCCGGCAGGGCTGAGGGCTTGCTTCAGCCCCGGACAGACCCTTGGATGTTTCTCTGCCCCTTGTAGCCAAACCCGGCCCCCGTTCCCGCAGGCACGGAGCCCTTTCCGGCTGATGGCACATCGGGGACTTCGAGGGACAATGGCCCCCGGGGACGGTGATGGCAATGCTACGCCCCATCTCCTCCCTGCCACACCCAGCCCAGGGCTGCCTGCCTCCCCCAAACCTGGGGACATCCCGACTTGTTCTCAGGGACTTCTTCAGGCTCTTTCTTCCCGGGGATCCATCCATCCATCCCATTGCACCTTCAGGGAAATGATTCCTGGAGAGGAGAATTAATGGGGATATTAAAATCTTAAAATAAATTAAATAAAAATTAAAATAAATTAAATTAAAAAATTAAAATAAAGCAGCCCCTAACACCAGGGGTGAAACTTGCTGTCGTGAGAGTGGGGACGCGGCAGAGGGATGTGGGGACAGACACCTCTCCGACTCAAGCACAAGGCTTTGCTCTGCACGAGTTTTCTTTCCGGCGCTTGCCGGATGGGCCACAGAAAGTCCTGCCCGTGGCCAAACGCTGGCCAAGGAGCTGCGGGAGACCGACAGTGGCAACGCGCAGCAGCAACCAGAGGGAAAGGAGAGAAACAGCACCAGACAAAGCACCGCTTCCGCACCCACAGGATTTTCTCTGTGCTGGCTGGGGTAAGGCAGCAAGGGCCCGTCCCAGCTGCTTCTCCTCCCACTGGTGCCAGACGCAGGGCAGGAGAAGCAAGCGGGAGCAGGAAAGGGGCCCCGTGGTGCCGCAGCTGGACGACACCACCCTGCACAAGGCGACTTCGGCATGGAGGGGGAAACTGAGGCACGGCACCGCTCGACCTGGGCTGCTCGACCCCAGCAGCCGGCTGGCCCCAGCTGCCCCGGGAACCGTAGCGGTTTGTTAGCTGTCGCTATTTTTAAGCGGCTCCGGCTGCCCCTGGGGACCGCAGCATCCGGGGAGCAGGATGGTGCTGCTGCAAGATCCGGCCCAGCGGCAGCTGGCCCTCTCCTCCCCAGCCTCTGCAGGGATCAGCCCTGCCCCGAAGCCACCTCAGCTGGCACAGCCGTGTCCCACTTGGCTCCGGGACAGGGACACACTCAGAGCTGTGGTGTCTCCAGCATCCCCTTCCTCCGGCCTCGCCTGCGTCAGGGTGGGAAGGACACAGCTCCTCTTTTAATCGGGTCAAAGTAAACAGGTGCTCAGGTGGCCCTGGCCGGGGTGACCAGGTCAGGTGGTGGCAGCGAGGGCAGCCCCTGGGGGTGCAGAGGGTCCCCATGAGGACCTACAGCCCCGCACGCAGCTCCAGACCTGCTTCAGCCTCCCAGGGGCCAGGCGGGAGGAAGAGGAGGGTGGCCCAGAGCGATGGATGCAGGACCCATTCAGCTGGAGGAAGGACAATGTCCCCCATCCCGCAGCGGCAGTGTCAGCCTTACCCCTTGGGGGCTCCACCCAAAATCCCCCAAACACCAAAACACGATGAGCTCCAGGCCGGAGCGAGGCCCACAGCCCCGTGCCTGCCCGTGGGACCCCCGGGGGTGCCCACCCAGAACAGGGGAGGCTCACAGCCCCACCACCACCCAGGATGGCGTTTCCACCATCCATCCCAACCAGGCATGGCAGAAGCCATTCCAGCCAGGCAGGGGCGCGCGGCTGCCCGTGCCTCGCAGCCGGCTGGACGCGTTTGCTCGTGCCTGACCCAACTTTGGGCAGGAGGGAGTGGGGACAGGGGAAAGGGGGACCAAAGCAGCCCCTGCCCCAGCAGAGCCGGTGCAGCCCAGAGAGGCTGGGAGAGGCCGGGATCTTGCAACGCTGGGGATCTTGTGGGCTGTGGCATCACCACCCTTGGGGTATCCACCACATCCCCACATCGGCCAGAGTGACACTGCCCACGGCATCCTGCTGAGGAAGGGACACCCCACGGCCACTGTATGTGCCTCCAGGTACAAACCCGGCTGCTGCTGGTCCTCCGCGTTCCCCTCCCGCAGGCACGGGCGGTGTTTTCTCCAGCCGTGCGGTGCCCGAGCAGGGATCACATTGCAGCACTGGGCTCGGGCGAGCGATGCCCTCAGCTGCTTCTTGGTGCGGGCAAGAAGCAGCACGTCCCTGCCCCGTGACAGTGCCTCAGGGCTTCCCTGCACCGTTTGGGAGCAATGTCCCCCCGGGACCCTGCATGCCAGTCTCACCATGGTGGCCGGCCCCTGCCTCGGGGCAGCCGTTGCTGTGGACCAGCCATCGCGTGCTCGGCGCACGTCGGGGCGATGCTGCTGCCCGCAGGCCCACACACCAGCCCCAACCCGGACCCCAGCGGGTTGAGAGGGTGCAGCTGCATCTGATAACGGGGAGCACGTAAACGTTGTCATCTTCTAGAAAGAAACTGAGGCGCAAGGCAAGCAGTGATTGCTCCCATTCCAGCGGAACTTTTGGGGAGAAACTTCAGCAGGGCTTGTTGTGACAGGACAAGGGGTGATGGTTTTAAAATAGAGGGAGGCAGATTCAGATCAGATATTAGGAAGAAATGTTTTACGCTGGGGGTGGTGGAGCACTGGCCCAGGTTGCCCAGAGAGGCGGTGGATGCCCCATCCCTGGAAACATTCCAGGCCAGGTTGGCCGGGGCTCTGAGCAACCTGATCTGGTTGGAGATGTCCCTGCTCCTGGCAGGGCGGTTGGACTGGGTGGCCTGGGAAGGTCCCTTCCCACCCAAACCCTTCTGTGATTCTGACTGGATTTGAGTTGATGTTGCGCCAGTTTTGGTGGGACTGACCACAGCCACGAGCCAGCCCGGCATGTGGCTGAACAGAGGCCAGTGGGGCAGGTTTCAGTGAATGGGTTTTTTTAAAAAACCAAAAAGGTGCCTGGAACATTCAAAGGCCCCTTTTCACACAAATCCCTCTTGCAAACATTCATTCTGCGTGAGCCTCCATCAGCGGGCAGCCCCAGAGGTGCAGGCAGGAGTCCTCTCACCAGGACAGGAGCTTTCAAAGCCGCTTTTGTTTGCGTTCGGAGCAGGAAAAGCCACTACAAAGCTCCTGGCCCGCAGGGCTCGAGGGACGTGGCATTTTAGTTTCCAGCCTCTGGCTCCCTGCAAGCAACCCTCCATGACCAACCTGCAGATTTTCCCGAGTCCGTTTTCCACCTGTTTTGGGCACAGAGACAAACTTGAAAACGCAGCTCATCCCCTCCCTCATTTTAAAGCCGATTTAGTGATTAGGAGCTCCGCCGCTCGAGTTTGAGCTGTTGGGGCTGGACGAGCAGAGAGCAAGGTGGATTGAGAACTGGCTGGGCCCAAAGGGTGGTGGTTGGTGGCACGACGTCAAGTTGGAGGCCAGGAGCTAGTTGTCGTTAACGATCTGGATGATGGGGCAGGGTGTACTCTCAGCAATTTCTGCTGATGATACCAAACCGGGAGGTGTGGCTGACGCGCCAGAGGGTCGTGCTGGCATCCAGAGGGACCTGGGCAGGCTGGAGAAATGGGCTGACAGGAACCGCATGAAGCTTAACAAGAAATGCAAAGTCTTGCCCCAAGAAGAACCCCAAGCACCAGTATAAACTGGGAGCCACCCAGCTGTAAAGCTGCTTGGCAGAAAAGGACCTGAGGGACACCAAATTGACCATGAGCCACCAACGTGCCCTTGCTGCCAAGAGGGCTGATGGCAACCTGGGCTGCATTAGACCAAGCGCTACCGGTGTGTCACGGGAGGTGATCCTCCCAGTGATTTGGCAGTGTAAGGCCACACGCAGAGCGCTGCGTTCTGGGCTCCTTCTTGTGTTGGGCTCCCCAGGAACCCTCTGACTCACTATACCTGGAGACGAGTGCCACCTCAGGCCAGAGCAACCTGACGAGGCCTTGGGAAGCCATGGCCAAGGTCTCGGTGCCTGGCTTTAAGCACCAATGCCGAGTACACGACAGAAGATGTGGGAGACGAAGCAGGCAATGGCGCTGTGGTAAGTTTTGAGGCATGTGCTGGGGCCGCAGGGCTCCTGGGGCGAGCGCCATGGGCCAGGATGGTGCATGGGACATCTCCCAGCCATGCACCAGCTGGACTGCCTACCAAGAGAGATGGGAGCTCAGCCCCGTGGCCAGCACCAGCCCCGCTCCATCCTGAGGAGATCTTCTGTGCCTGGACCAGCCCCCTCCAGCAGCACTGCCACAGAGGACGCAGATGAACTCCCAGCTGCTCTCCAGAGGGTCCCGGCTGTCCCCGCTCCCATCCCAGGGGAGTGAAAAGAGCTGCACAAGGAGCCAGCAAGGCTGTGGCAGGTACCTCTGCTCCCAGCTGGGGCAGGGGCTGCTCACATCAGGGTCCCGGTGCCCCCTGAAGAGGAGGGCTGGCAGCTCCGAGGACCCGTGGCCTTGGGCCATGCCAGCTGAGTGGTGTCCATAGCATCCCGAGGCTGCTCAGGCCACCTGGAGCACTGCGTTCTGGGCTCTGTGGTTTGTACTGGGCTCCCCAGTCGTGGACACACCAGAGTCTAATGAAGGGAGATAACAAAGGGACTGCAGCATCTGATGTGTGAGGACAGGCTGAGGGAGCTGGGACTGTTCAGCTTGGAGGAGAGAAGGCTCATGGGGATCTCACAGGTGTCTAGAAATACCTGAAGGAATGCACGAAGAGGATGGATCTAGGCTGTTTTCAGTGGTGCCCAGTGACAGAACAAGAGGCAAGGGGCACAATCTGAAACACAGGAGGCTCCACTTGAACATCAGGAAACACCTTTTTTCTTATGGTGAGGGTGACCGAGCACTGGCCCAGGTTGCCCAGCAAGGTTGTGGAGTCCCCATCCTTGGAGATGCTCAAAAGCCACCTGGACGTGGTCCTGGGCAACCATCTCTGGCTGACCCTACTTGAGCAGGGGGGCTGGAGCAGATGACCTCCAGAGGTGCCTTCCCACCTCAACCACTGTGTGGAAGAGGAAGAAAGCTTTCACAACAGACCAAGTCAGGGCAGCGTGCGGTAAATGCCATCAGAGGGGGATGAGCTGAGCTTTGGCATGGCATATTTGTCCAGGCTGTGGTTAGGTTTTATCATCTCATAAACAGGAAGTGCGTTGGCAAGTCACCAGCTAAAAATGTGGGTAAGTGGTCATCGTTCTGCTGGGCAAACAGGTTCTGTCAGCGCAGGCTGCCCACACCAGATTGGCACTGCCGGGACCTAACGCAACGGATGAAATAGATCCTCAGCCCTGTGTGGTGGGGCAAAGCTGAGGGCTTTCCCCAACCCTACGTCAGCAGCCAGCCGGCCCCAGGGAGTCCTTCCTCCCATGGGTGACCACTGGAAATGCTCAGAATGCTCTGACATCATGAGAAAATCTCTAAACAGCTCATCATCCAGCAGCTTGTTTAATGAGCTGATACTTCCCTGGAGGAGGAAGTGTTGTGGGAAAAAAAAGAGAATCTGCGGAATGTAGTGTTTGCACCCAAAGTGATAGCTTTCTGCTGAAGCACCGAGGTGTGGCCCCATCCTCTGGGGCAGGACCTGCTCGCCTGTGTGCCATCCGCTGCGGCACTACACAGCGCAAACCTCGACGCAACGCACCGCACAGGGCCAAGCTGCACAGTGGAAACCTCAACGGAGTGCTGGTGTACTTTGAAACATGGTTTGGGTTTGGTGTCATCTGGGAAGAAACCACTGGCTTAATCCAAAGGCTGAACCCAGCTGCTCCATGGAAAGGCACCGTTTGCCCGCACTCCAAGACATCTCCATGGTTTATAATCTTTTAACAAGCGTCTCCCCCACAGCACGGCCTCTGTTGTGCTGCTCGGTGAGCTTAAATACCACGATCTAAAATAAAAGCTGGTGGATCAACCAGGACTTCTGTGTTGCCAGGTCGTACAGGGGGACTTGGTGCCACGGTGGTTTTCTGAGCCTGGGTTCTCCAGGGCTTTTCAAGAAGATCATCCAACCCCAACCATTCTCTGATTCTATGCTTTACAGAAAACCAGCTGCAATGCTCAGGTCAGACTTTTGTTTATTTGCCTCTCACTTGTGAGTGCCAGGACTCAGGTCACTGCAACGACACCGCACGTACTCCCGCAGCTGTGCCGCATCAGGCTCCCAGCCCAAGCCCAGTTGAGATCCGTCACAGCACCACCAAAGCCATTCTGTAAACAGTCAGGAAGATTTAGGAGCCCAGTAATAGGATTATAAATCCTGCTCCCTTGGTCACCACCAGTCAAGAGAGCGCAGCCAGTAACTCAGCCCTTTACGGTCTGTCCCATTAAAGCTCTGCCGTGGGCATGGTGAGCGAGGACCTGACGGCTCTTCCCTACCTCAAAAAACATCTCTCTCTAGGGAATATTGTTGGAAATCACAAGCTGCTTCTGTGAGTTTTTAACAAAAGGGATCTCACATCATGACCCTACGAGAGGGTCAGCAACCTCCTCTGTGCTTGCACATGCCGGACTGTGCAGAATGGGTGCCGGTAATCCACCTCCTCGGGTGGGTGAAGGATCAGCCAGCCCAGGGAAGCGGCTTCCAGGTGTGAACCAACCTGGAGACGAGTGTTCATCGCTGGCCACAGCCTGTAGCGTTCCTGCTGGGCTTCAGTTTCCCTCTCCCCTTCTGCCCGGTTATGGAGAGTTAGTTGATCCCCATTTCTCAGCCCTTGGCTGCGTTTCAGGGGTTAATCAGGGCTTGAGGCTAAGAGGAACCAATGTCAGTTTAAACCAAGCTGGAAAAGATGGTATCAAGATCTGGAAACCTGACAGTGGCAGAGATCACCCATCCAAAGCCATCGGTATCTCCAAACTAGAAATCAACTACGTTGGCCTTGTGAACCAGACCTTCACTGCCCCGGGCTTGCTCTGTCTTGTTCCTTCAGGGCAAGGGCTCAGAGCCCGTAAAGATGCAGCTATCCAGCAGTGATAATCTGGATTTCAGTAAATAACGTTATGGCCATGCTCCTCATAAGCACACAAGTTCACCTCAGAAAGGTAGAAGAAAACCACCTCAAAGTATTAAAAGCTGAAAACCATTTTCCTCACGGCAAGTGAATAGGGACCATATTCCCCAATGTTTCTTCAAATCAAACGTCTGGAATGGGATGACTTTACTGGAGGCACTAAACACTCAGAAACTGCTCAAACCAAGGAAAGACAATAGGATTTGTGGTGGTGCTCAGGGTGGGTGTGGGGTGTTAAACATAGGATGCGATACAGTCCCTTGCAGAGCTGCAGATACAGTTTAGTTCCTGGACTAGATGACCTTTGAAGGTCCCTTCCAACCCTAACCATCCTATGATTCTATGATTATTTGCCGTATCTGTACTTGCCTGAACAACTACAGGTTTTAAAGCTGGTGGTCCTGAACGAATTACCGGCTGTCAGTGAGTTAAGAATAGAAGAGTGGATGTTGACCTGGAGAAGCGTTCAGCGTCAAAATCATTAGAGTTATGCTCCCTGGTGGAATAAAAAGGGATAATCCTGATTTGGTTCCTCCCGTCACTTGATTACCTGTCTTTTGAAATACAATGCTCCATCTTTTTGCTGAGCACTTTGGCACATGCTGTGCTGGGGGACAGCTGCCTTTTGCACAGACATCTAGAAATGTGCCCTTATGTCTGCATCGCATCCATCACACAAAAGTATTTCCACCCGAAACCAAGGTGCTGCTGGCTGCCACCCACGTGCCTCCGTGACGCAGGGCTCTGGGCCTGCCTGGGTTTGGCAACGGGATTTCTTCAACAGGAGTATTACGAACAGTGTGGAACAACACCTTCCCTCTGAGCTTGCACGGTGCACTACAGGCATCAACTCCACTAAGCTCCGCAGCAGCCCCCGGTGAGGCGGGCGGGCGGGGATTAGTCAAAGAATTAATTACTAGAGACAAGCTGAGTTAGAAAATGAGGCTGCCTTGCCCTTGACACTGATTTCTAGGACAAACACATTATTTGTTGGGTTTTGTTAGCGCAGACCCCTGCAAGCCGCCTCTATGCACCCGGAAACCTCCCGAACAGTCGCCCTCCCGGACCCCGCTGCGGTGCAGTCACCACGACGGGCGCTGGGGAGGGTCATAGAATCATAGAATGGTTTGGGTGGCAAGGGACCTTCCCAGGCCACCCAGTCCAACACCCTGCCAGGAGCAGGGACATCTCCAACCAGATCAGGTTGCTCAGAGCCCCGGCCAACCTGGCCTGGAATGTTTCCAGGGATGGGGCATCCACCACCTCTCTGGGCAACCAGGGACAGGGCTCCACCACCCTCAGCGTAAAAGAATTTTTCCTAATATCTAATCTAAATCTGCCTCCTTCTATTTTAAAACCATCACCCCTCTCACATCACCCCTGTCACACCAGGCCCTGCTGAAGAGTCTCTCCCCACCTTTCCTGCAGCCCCCTTTGGGCACTGGGAGCCGCTCTCAGGTCTCCCCGGAGCCTCCTCTTCTCCAGGCTGAACAGCCCCAGCTCTCTCCGCCCGGCCTCACAGCAGAGCTGCTCCAGCCCTCTCAGCATCTGCGTGGCCTCCTCTGGACCCTCTCCAACAGCTCCACATCCTTCTGATGTTGGGGGCTCCAGAACTGGACACAGTACTCCAGGTGGGGTCTCACCAGAGCAGAGCAGAGGGGGAGAATGCCCTCCCTCGCCCTGCTGCCACGCTGCTGGGGATGCAGCCCAGGGTGCCGTTGGTTTCTGGGCTGCAAGAGCACATTGCCAGCTCATATTGAGCTTCTCGTCCACCAGCACCCCCAAGTCCCTCTCCTCAGGGCTGGTCTTGATCCGAGGGGTCGCCACACCCTTCCTCACAGTGGGGCACAACTACAGCACCCACCACGCCTGCCCTGAGGAAACTGTTGGCAACCCATGCGTGCTCCACCAGCACAGGCCGCGTTTGCGGAGACAGGCAGCGGTGGCCGCAGAGCAGATCCAACAGCTGAGGCACCCAAACCCAAACCAACATGGAGCACTGGGAACCAAAACCGCGATGAAAACCCCAACCACAGCCCAGCTTCTCTCAGGAGATGAGGACTTTCTTCCCATTGTCCTAACAGCAGTGCTAATTACAGCATTCTCCAGAAAACCCTGACAAAACCAGAGCTCTGTGCCTGGCTTTGCTGACACAAAACGCAACTTACACCTACTCTCTGGAGGTTTTCCATTGAAAGAGGCAAGACAGAAAAGGGAAGGACAATTTACACCGATCTGAGAGACTGAGAAGTGAAACACAGATCCTGTGTCATGCTTGCTAAATTTACAGCGAAGCCTAAAAATAAACCTTGAACTTCCAAGCTGTCACCTTAACCAGCAGAGCACCTCCCCTCTCAGGGCCCTGGCTCTAGCACTGGCTCCGGTGCCTTCTTGCCCACAGTTTGCAACCCCGTAACGACATGAAAACTTCCTGAAAGGTGCAGTTGCATTTATGCAGCACAACTCCACTTGGCTGGGTCTCTTTTACACAGAGGTGAATCAAGGCTGGAGCACACAGCACTGAAGGGAATGGCATTGCAGCTCTGTAACATCGTTTTTGCCCCTCATGTTCCATTGTGAAATTCCAGTTTGAATCACAGAATCACAGAGTGGTTTGAGTGGGAATGGGCCATTAAAGCCCATCCAGTCCAACCCCCCTGCAAGGAGCAGGGACATCTCCAACCAGATCAGGTTGCTCAGAGCCCCGTCCAATCTGGACGTTTCCAGGGATGGGCATCCTGGGCCAGTGCTCCACCACCCTCAGCGTAAAACATTTATTCCTGACGTCCTCATTGAAGCTCATGCCCCCAGCACTGCCCTCTTGCATCCTCCAGTATGAAACACAGGGTTACAAAAGCCCCTCTGCCCCCTACAATATTATAATATTTTTTAAAGTTATGCTGTATTTCTGATCTGTAGAAACCCTGGCTAGCCCAGGAAATGCTGCCTCCCACAACTCTTCCTCCTCTGTCTTGGTCAACCCAGCTCCCAGCTCCCTGGCCTTGTCCCCATCAGCTCAATCTCTTCCACTGCCTCTGCTCCTGCTCGGCTCCCTCCCCTCTTCCCTCCCTGAACAGCAGAGAGTGGCCACATTCCACCCCCTGGAAGGATAAGCCGGTTGTCCCGGGACTGTTGGGCTCCCAGGGCCCAGGCACCCATCTCCAAAGGGCAGTGGAGGAAGGAGAAGACTGCAAGGCCGGTTCCCTGCCATGAGGTAAAGGGGCCATTGAATGGGAGCGGGCAGCAGGCAGGGGTCTGGCCCTGCTCACCTTCAACTTCATGCGAACCAAGCAATGTGCCAAAACAAAACGGGCACAGGGTTTGCATTTAGTCCTCAGGTTTCTGTGTCCTTCACCCATACTCCTGTAAGAGGCCATGTTCTTCCCTGGCTGCCACCCAGGGCAGGATGGAGGCAGCTCCTCACAGGCTTTCAAACCAATGTTCCTGAGAATAAGGCTAGGATTCTGTTTGTCAAGACTTTGAAAAAGACTAAATTCGGGTTTCTTCCAGGCTGATAAAGCGTCTTTCCCCATCTGTGTATCTCCCTCCTGTACTGCTCATCCACGACTCAACATCTGCCACCTTTTATTTCCATCTGGAAAGAGCCAACAGATGGTAAGAGTGCATCTGGTCCCATCACAACGGCTCTCAGGTCAGGATTACCTCCAGGGCTGGGGATCTGCCAACTTCTGGGTGGCCAGGGGACAATCAGGTGCCTGGACGTGGGTTATCTTCCCCTGCGTCGAGATGCTGGACTCAGCCCTGCACACTCTTTGGCTCAGCGTCTGCCCAGACTCCGCTCTTCCTGGAAAAGAAAAACCAGAAAACATTTATGGGCAGAAAATTCATGACAGTTTTCACTGAACCTTCTCATGATTCATGACTTTTGGTGTAAATTCTCCCCCTACTTCCCCCTTGCACCCAATGGGGTTTGGACAGCTCAGCAGTGTAAATAAGCCCACATTTGGGAGATCCAGCCACTGGCAGGAGCAGTGCCTCATCAGACCTTCCTGAGAGCCCAGAGAGTCCCTGCTTGCAGGAACAACCCCTCGATAGCACTGAAGGAACGCAGAGCAACCGTGAAACTCCTGCAGTGCTGCTACCAGTAACTCTGGGGACTTGGGACAGAACAGGAAGAAGCTCAGGGTCTGGATCTTCAGTAACCACCCCACAGAAACCCCCAGGAAGGTCTGGGATGGCTCCTGGACCTTTCACACTCACTTAGTGCCCAGCGTTTGCGAAAAGAGTCAGTAAAGCTCCTCTTAAACTTGTCGTTAGCAAAGACATAAATCAGGGGATCCAGGCAGGTGTTGGCCATGGTGAACACCCAGCTGATGTAGTAGGCGAGTTCTGCTTGGTACAAGATCTTGCAAGACAGGCCGTAGTACTTCACAGTGACGGCAATGGTCCTGCAGATGTGGAGGGGGCCAAAGCAGATGACAAAAATCACCAGAGACACTGTTATCATCTGCAGAGACCTGCTTTTCATCTTCTGACCTCTGGAGCTTTTCTTGGCCACTTTAGCGATGGCAGCTCCCAACAGAGCTCCGCAAGTCAAGGAAACGGCAAAGGGCAGGAGGAACGAGAACACCACCAAAAACATGTTGTAGAAGAAGTAAAAAGAGGACAGCTCTGACTGATGAATATTTAGGCATTTTGCTGAGTCATCAATATCTGAAGTCTTGAGGAGGAAGAAGACAGGCAGCCCTTGGACAAAGAGGACGAGCCAGACGAACAAGCACAGCTTTCTCAAGAAGCTCTGCTCCTTCCAGAGGGACTTGCTCTTGTAGCGTACAATGACAAAATAGCGGTGGATGCAGATGAGCATCAGGAAATAGATGCTGCTGTACATGTGGATGCTTTGTAGGAAGACATCAAACTGGCAGAGAAACTGTCCAAATAGCCACTGGTTGCCGAGGCTGAGGTAGGAAATCCTGAGCGGAGCAAGGGGGATGATGAGGATATCTCCCAGGACTAGGCTGAACTGCAGGATCATGCCTGGATCCCACTGCTTGATGCGGCAGCAGAACACCCAGAAGCTGATGCCGTTCAGCAGGACGCAGCCCAGCAGGAGCAGGGTCCCCAAGGCAGGGATGGCGGGGTGCAGCCCCTGGGCCGCACAGCTCACACTGCTGTTCATGAAGGTGTGGGAGGCCAGCAGCTCCGAGGACACAGGAGGACCTTCAGTGCTGACCTGCAAGGGCTGGGGTAGAAAAGAGAAAGCAGTGAGACCACGCGAGAGCATCGTCTTGAGGCCAAGCCGGGTCAGAGGCAGTGGTGGCTGAAGCAGCAGAAGTTTTCCAGTGATACCTGATCCCAAATTTCTGTGGCCAAAAGCCGACCGCTGTTTATCCCAGCCTCCACAGGAGGAGACCTGGAGGGTGCCCGGGGCCAGGTCTTGCTTTTCATATGCAGTCTCTCTCTCCTGGAGAGCCCTGAGCCCTGTCCCCTTTTGGGATGCAGTTTTTAAGCCCATTGGTGTCCCACCTTGGCTCTCATACTGGTCATTGTTCGCTTGGCCTTTGGGGTACAGCCACTGCCACTCCCCAGCATCTCCCCGAAACGCTCAGAGCCACTTTGGGCTAATGGCTCTGTGCAACGAGCCATGTCCAGGGAGATGCCCCTCAGCCTGCCCTGCTGCGCTCACCACGTCCCAAGGGATGGGGCAGGATGGCTCCTGGCCAGCTGCCTGCCTGGGGACAGACCCTGGGGAGAAAATGGGCTTGAAGGCATTTTCAGAGCTGAAGAATTTTTAGACAGAGACACTGTTGGTCTCTCCTGGCTTTGGCCAGCTGGAGAAACTTGCAATTAAACTGCAACGCTGAAGGAACATGGCTTGAACAGCTCAGGAGGGGTCAAGGAACAGTTGGTCCTCACCAGGGCTTCCCTGAGCCTGGCTGAAACAGGGTGCAGTTTCCCCAGTCTAGCATTTAATTCCCATTTTGGTAAAACTGGGAGCCTAACCCAGGGGTCTGGGATTGCTGGTTATTATTTGCTGAGCCATCAGCTAAAGAAAGCCACTTTAACACAGAGAGGTCCATGGCCATCGCAGCCACGCTTTCACGTTAACCATTTGCTTACCTCTGTCTTTCACTACTTTTGCCCAAAAACTGAACCTTTCCAAATGAAGGACTTTTGAAAAGTATATATATAACATTTTGTTGCTGTGTTCCAGCATCATCATCCACAAAGCTTTCCAAGCGATCCCTCTAGAAATCCCAAATCAGGGCCACCTCCTTGCAGGGCATAGCCATGCCGGTGACAAGCGGATCCTTTCTTCTACCCAAAGTAGAGCTGCTGCAGCACCAACGACCAGCTCAGTGCACAGGGTGACAAAAACCCCCAAGGCCATGGGCTTCATTTCCCTCCCACTCGTCAAGGCTTGGGTTGACCCCGCTCTGTAGATTTAATATGTGCAACAATTTCTTAATGACAGAAGCAGAGGGTCTGTGCTCTGAGTGAGCGGAGAAATTTTGAGAGGGAAGAAGAAAACACCTAAGAATTAGTCAAAAATTTGAAATCTGCTTTAACTTAACAAGGCAAAGCAGGAAAAAAAGTTCATTTTCACGTAACTTGAAGGCGAATCGCACAAGCCATTAACCACACCCTTACCTGCAAAAGAGCAGCAGAACCAGAGCGAATCTGGCTGTGAAGGGGAGAAACTGGGACCAGCAGCCAGCCCTGCGTCTCTGAGCACCACAGGGATTTCGCTTGCTCTTTAGGAGAAAACCCTCAACTGCCTCAGCCCTTATGAGACCTCTACAACAATTCCACGGCATCACATCCTTGGAGAGTTTTGCCTTCAGAAACGGATTCCTATTAACACAGAACACGGACAAAATGTCGCACGCAGCCACAGGGAGACTTACCCCGTCCTCCCACGAGAGTCGGTCGATAGTGCTGCTGGTGACGGAGCGGCAGCAGCGTCCGAGCTCCTTCAGACTCCCTGTGAGAAGAAGAACTGACGGGCAGGAAGAGGCTCCAGTGATCCCCTGGTTGTAGGGTGGAAAGGAGAGCTGGGTTGTGAAACTGCAACAGTTCGGAGAACTGTGGGCAGGAAAAGCAGCAGCTGATTTAGGAGAACAGCTTGCTTTTGCTCAAAAATCCTCCCAAAGCAGGAGCTGCTGGCCTTGCTCACGCCAGGGGAAGGTCCAGGAGATGCTGGTGAGCGGAGCGCTGGCCCTGCCAGTGGAGGACGCGGGTGGAGTGGTGGCTGTGATGAGCGACGCGGAGCCTGACCCCACCGGGGAGTGGGGTCGAGCCGCAGCAGGAAGCACTGAGGGGTGCAGGGCTGAGCAAGGTGTCACCTCAGTGGTGACACCGCTCCTCCAAACCGCGGGAGCGTCAGCAGGCCAGCAACCGCAGCAGCGAGGCGCATCAGGTGAGCTGAGCTGTCAACTGGGGTTTCCAGGTGCTGCAAACACTGATAAATCAGACTCACAGAAGGGTTTGGGTGGGAAGGGAGCGTTAAAGACAACCCAGTCCAACCCCCCTGCCAGGAGCAGGGACATCTCCAACCAGATCAGGTTGCTCAGAGCCCTGTCTGCTGCAGATTCGGTGGGCTCATAAGGTCTGGATTGAGAGATGTGCCCCCGAGTCACACCAAATACTCCACAGCATCATGCTGTGGATTTCTGGAACTGTTTCCCTGTTTCTTTCCCAAGCGAAAGAAACCCCCCAGAGGGGGGGAGGCAGGCAGATGATGATCTCCGTTGTGGTGACTCTGGCAGTCTTCTGGTCCAAGCCCAACTTGTGACACTGCCACCAGCTCTAACCTGTACAAACCCTTTTCTTCCTACGGCAGGAAAACATCCGTAGCTGAGATTAAAGCCCAGAGGGTGAAGTCCTGCTGCTCCATCCCAGTGAACTCTTTGGGACTGGATGGGACCAGTGTCTGCGGGAAGGTTACTCCATGGATGGTCAAAACTCAATGTTTAAAACCTCCCTGAGCGCTCCTGCTAGCAGACAGCCCCAGGGCCATCAGGGCTTTCGCTGGCTCGCCGTGGAAGGGTTGGAAACTTCTCCGAACCATTTCAAGCCAAAAGGGAAGTTCCTAAGAAAAGTATGGTTTAGCGTACGATCTACAGCCCACAGAGTCTATTTAGAGCAGCGCCGACAGCCCGCGCAGCCTCCCACCCCGGGACTTCATCTGACACATCTGAAGCCACACGAGGTGACTTCCTTCCGTCACACCGTGCGGATGCTCGGGAAGAAGCGCTGCTCATCGTGGCCTGGGGCGAGAGGCCGCAGCAGGGGTGACAGTAAGTGCTGCATTCATGGCTTTTTTTTTGGAAAGGGGGGGGGGGGTCCTTTTTTTTTTTTTTTTTTTTTAACAATAAAGAGCACGGCCGCTGAACCGAGTGGTTTTCTGTTGGAGGCGTTGCTGGCTACAGCACGTGGGGTGTCTCTTAGGGAGTTCCCGTTCGGCATAATTTCTCGTGTATCGCGATGTGGCGGCGCAGCCCTTCCTTGCTGGGGCGTCACCCGCTCCCCTGTGCGGGGGGGTGAATGCTCCAAGGGTGCCATGGGGGAACAGGGGGTGCGAGCACAGAATCAGACCCAGAGCCCCGGGGAACTCAAGGTACCTCAGCAGACAGATGCAAGCTGGCCGCCCTTGACTGCATTGCTGCTAGCGTGGGCCTTCTGTCAACCCAGCTGATTGTGCAAACACCAACTTGGAGGGGCCCCCGTGGCATACTGGGCTCAGGCCCTTGGGTTGCATGGCTCCCTCAGGTCTCTGGGGGTCCACACCACTGGAGACTGGTGGATCCCGAGCTCTCCGCCATCACCGGCCCCCACCATGTGGCACGCTTCTTGGGCAGGACCTTCTCCAGGAGACCTGCAGAGCACCTTGAATATTTGCAATGAAACCAAGCAAAGCCTACAACCATCCAAAACCAGGTTCTGGGTTGCAGTCATGTGTTCCATAAAGGACGAGGGAACAACCATTTGTGCTATAAATCCAGTGAAAGACGCTTTTAGCCATACTGGTCACCCCTGACAGCACCAGCTGTCCCTCTGGGGTGGCCTCCAGCCCCCGCCTCTGCTGGCTGCCAGGCCGGGGAAGCCAGAACCAGCAGAGAGACACGCGAGGCCTGAATGAGAACGGAGACAATCTGAACTCCGTACAGGTAAAAGAGTTTATTGGGAGTAAACACGACAACATTTACGGGGGAAATCCAGCATGTGATCAGCAGAGCAAGGCCTCCCTGTCCCTCCGCCATCCCTCATGGGTGCAGCCGTTGGGACACCCACCTGTCCGTGCTCAGATCTGCCTGCCCCGCTCAGGCCCATCTGTCCCCGGTGGGGCTGGGAGCTCGGCTCGCGCAGCAAGGCCAGTCCCATCCTGCACCCCTTCGGTAATTAATTTGATCGCTTTTTGCACAGCCAGTGCTCCCAGCCCGTTCACACACACTCCAGCAGACGAGCAGGGAGAACATCCCACTGCACGTCCCTGTGGGACCAGGGCAGGCTCAACGCTAGGAAAGCTGAGCCGCTCGCCTCCCAGACACGTTTCGGAATATTTTCCCTCCCGGCACCTTCTCCATTTGTCGCTCTGTTTGTGAATGCGGGCACCTTGGGAAACAGCCACAGTGTCGCAGAGCTGAGGCACAGCTTTACAGAGAGTTTAAGCTTTGAAATGTGCAGAAAGCATTAATTCTACTCCTCACTTCTTTTTAAAAAATATCCGAACAGAAGGCATGACCTCCATCTCCCCTAGCAGCACAGTTCTACACGGAGTTACTTGTCCAGCCTGGCTGGGACAGAGGACTGGGCCCTTCCAGAGCACGGCTCAGCCAGGTTTCTTTTCACCTTTAACTTCGGAGGAGACGAATCTCTGCCCCTTGGCACGCCCCTCTTTCCAGCCGGGGCGCAGAGCTCTGCCTTGGGCCGGGTGACTGAGCAAATGCAGCGCCAAGCAGCAGCAGCGACAGCAAACAGCGGTGCGGCAGAGAAACGCGCAAACGTGTCTGGTGGCTGCTCCCGGATAATGAATGTGTCGTCCATCCCGACTCCCTTCCCCGTCTGCCTCTGGGGAATGCGCCCGCGAGGTGAGTCAGGTTTATAAATGCTTGGCGATGGGAAAAACAGGCTGCGGCTGAGCCAAACGTGTTCGGCAAATAAGGCAGGCAGCTCTGCCACGGACAGCCGCTGGCAGAGCTCAGTGTCAGAACCCCGCGGCGCGCAGCGACTCCCATCCCGCGCACGGCGGCTACGGGGGGCTGCAGGAAGCAACAACTGACTTTTGCCTCTAAAATCTAATTTTACGCCTAAACCACAGACTGTGATAAAAGAGCAATATTGTATTCCTGCCCCATCTATCTGCTCGTTAGAAAGGCGCTCTTCCTTTGGCTGGGCTGCCAGGAGCGCTCCAAGGAACGCTAATTACAAGGTCATTGCAATCAATCGCATTGGGTGGCAGGACTCTGAGTCACCCCTGCAGCGCGCTTTCCCCTTCCACCGCCATCATTTGTTAAAGTGATGAAAAGCAGAAGAAAGATCACAGGCTCCCAGCGCTTCCCATAATGGGTAGGCAGCATTTCCAAAGCGTGGTGGCTTCTGGGTGCCCCACTGCAGGCCAGTTCTCCTGGGAATGGTGACAAACTGGACACCAAAGCTTTCCCAGTGACTTTGGGAAATGCTGCGTACCGGCCGCGTGGCCCTTGAGCAGGAGGAGAGGAGCCTGAAACCGGCTGGAGGGTTGCCTGTGCAGGAGCAAATTCCGTTCTTGCCCCAAGAAATACACTCCCCACCTAGTCACGCCTTTGGGAAGAAGGAAGAAAAGTCCCTTTGCTGCGTTGGGTGGCAAAAGGCTCGTCCCACCTCCGGCAATCCCGCTGCTGGCTGAGGGGTCTCCATCCCAGCTCCTCACCATGCAGGGCTGGGTTCCCAGCAGGAAGGGGCTCATTCCTTCTGGGTGACGGCAGGCTCAGCGAAGAGAGGAAAGCTGTGGTTTGCATATCACGGTGCCTGGAAGATGCTCTCATCCCAGCTGCAGCTGTGAGGCGGTAGGTCGGTGCAGAGCTCGTGAGCGATGGCTGCCTCTGGCTCAGTAACCTCTCCCCACACTCCCTGACAGATGCACCCTCAGGCTTTCCGGATGATCCGCCCCGCTTTCCTCCAGTCCCGGTACCTCTCCCTGCGCACCGAGTGGACCAGCGGCCTGGAGAAGCTGGAGTGGTTTGTTCTGGTGGTCTGGCTGGTGAGGAACAAAGTGAGATATCGTTACTGGTGTGGGTCAGAGCCGGGCCACGTCTCCTGCATCTAGTGGAGGCTCCTAAAAGGACAGGGAATTCTGGTCTCTGCAGGATCCTGCTGCAGCCCCTGATGCTCAGGGCACCTGGACTGCAGAGACCCAGGTCCCAGCCTCTCCTGTGCAGCTGGAGTGGAGATGGTGACCCTGCCTTTCCCAGCTGCTGGGCTACAAGTGCACAAATGTGAGCCCAGAACCCCACAAAATGCCTGCCAGAGCCCCGAAGACCATCCCCCCCAGCCACGTGGGTCACTGAAGCCAAACCCTTTGGTTCTCCAGAACTTCCACTTCAAATGAGCAGCTTTCCTTAAAACCACTAAACCCAACAAGGTGGCACTGACACTTCTTTGGCCTTTTGCCACCCTTGTTACTGGTCCATGTTCTCTCGGGGGGTTATCCAGGGCAGGAACCAGCCACGCCACGAACCAACTACCCCATGATCAACCACCCCGTGTGCCCAGGCACCCGGGACGGGCTGGCAGAGCCGGCCTGGCTGCGGGAGCAGCGGGGCTGTGTTCACCTGGGGCTCTGTCCATAAAAATCACCCAGACACCATTTCCCCCCGTGCCCGTAAGCGGCAGAGGGGACAGCGAGGAGAGGCCGGGGCATGGCAGAGACGTGGGAGGCCAGAAGCGGCTGATGAATGGAGGCAGGGGGTGGGGGAGCCGCCAGCCACGGCAGGAGCGGAGGAAGCCAGAGCTGGGGAAAAGCTGTGAAAGTGAGAAAAAGCTGCTTTCCAGCAGAGCCTGTTACTACTCAACATCCACAAAAGGAGGGAGAGCCCTGAAATCCCTGCCTGCGCCGAGGGTACGGACAAGAGACTGTTCCCTCACGTCCTAATTAGCTTGCTGCTTTGTAACTTAATTTCCTAATTGGTTTTCAGGTTAATTACTTTTAACAAGAAGGCTGGGGAGGTGGCAGCTCAGGCCCTGCGGCAGGAGATGAAGCTTCACTGGCCCACTTCCAGGCCGTGCTGGGAGGCGAGGTGGCCTCACGTCCGTCTCTGCCGCGGTGGCCAGCCTTGCTGCTGCCCCGGGCTGGCGCTCTTCGAGGAAGGTTGGGTGACTTCCTTGGCGACGGCTGCGAATCCTCCCTAAAAGTCAACAATCCTGGGATCTCAGATGGCACCAGCCCCTCGCTCTCGTTCCTCCCGGCAGTGCTGAGGCTCCAGCGCTGCTGACGCCGGGGCTGAGCTCGCTGCCTGCCCCAGATCCGTACGTCCCATCTGGCGCAGGTGTGGGCGTGCAGCCGCTTTCCATCGATTAAATCAAAGCCGATATTGCGGCTCGCTTTGCGCTCTCATGCTGGCGCCGTACCAGCTGCGAGAGGACAGGTAATTCTCGGGCCAGGCTGCTGAGGACAGATGGTACCTGGTCCAGCACTAAAAAAACAAAACCAACTGGAGTGAACCTCACTTTTGAGTTGTCTGTGCTGTAGTGCTCCTGACCCCACGCAAGGCACAAGGAACCTTTCTTGCGCTGCTGAGCTGTGGCTTGAACTCTTTGGAGAACCAGGCTACAGACGTCGCAACCCTTTCTGAGCATTTTCTGAGCCCAAGCCTGTGCTGAAGGATGAACATCTGGCTCCAGCTGTGCTCCCTGAGCACTGGGAATCCTGGCCTCGAGGGCTCACCATGCAGGAAGGCTGCAGCATCATTGCGGGAGGGGTGCAGGAGCCCAGGTGACACCAGAATCAGGGTGTCCACGCAGGACAATCCTCATTCCACTAAGAGGATCCCAGTCCACCCTCTGATTTTCTGGTTCTCCAGGCCACAGAGCTTCACCCGTTTATGGTGCAATCTGTGAACGACCCGTGTGGCACACACAGATCCGGTGGCCCTGCTTTCCCGGCGTCGGCCAGAGGAGCGGCAGGAGCCGGCACTGGGCCAGGCTGGGCAAAGCCTGCGGTGACAGTGGGCAGGGTGGGCTGCGCGTGCAGCTCAGATGGAGGGGGCTGGGATGCCCCCGGGGTGCGGGCCCTGCACAGATCATCCGGCTTGGTCCCGCTCCCCAAATGGGGCTGGGTTAGATGCCAGCCCCCAGAGATTTTTGGTTTTGTGAGGTACCCAATTCCCTGATGCTCTCTTTAAAAACCACAGTCCTACGACGTTATCCTGATGCAAGTTGTTTGGTGGCCTCTAGAAAATAAAATTATTCCATTAGGTTTTCTGCATTGCATCCTTTCACTAGCACTGGGGCACCTCAGACCTCAGCGCAAGTTATTTTCCGACGCCTCCCTGTGCTCTTCCTTGAAGACAGTGAGGAAATCTGCCTCCGACCTCAGTTATAACCCAGCCAGCCCCATTGCCTTCAAAGCCATTTCTGCGCTGGAGCCGTCTCCACCTATGGCTGCGTTCCCAGCGCAAATCATTTCACTTGTGCAACCAGAGAGCGCAAGGTGCGGTTCAGGTTTGCTGGTCTGGAAATTCAGCCAGCGAATTTTCCCTGGACTGCAGACCAAGGGACCGGTATCTGCCGACTACGGGTTTTCTGCAAGCCGTGGGTGCATCCTTGCTCTCTCTCGGTGGCCTCGGCTTTGGGATCTGTACGTGTGGCCGTAATCGCGGGGGGGATTGCTGCGCGTCAGCGGATTAGGATAAGGAGCGAGCTGCAAGCTCGGTTCCCTCCTGCTGCAGCTGTCAGACCTAGACCAAACTGGGTCACGGCATCTTTTTCGGTCCAAAGCTACAAGGCGTTGGCGGGCCATTGCCTGAGACCTGGCAGGAGGTGAATTTTGGGTGCCGGGGCGCGGGTCTCTCATCACGCAGCCCATGCATAGCTGTGAAGACATTTTTCATTGTAAGACCCCCAATCATATCAAGACCACGATTACCCCAAACATTACGACAAGCGAACAAGACATGAACGACATTTGCAGAAACAGATCTGAATTCTAAGGGCATGCAGCATTTTTCTTCTACGCCCTTATTTCTCCAGCTTGTTATTGTTGTTGGGCAGAAAACAAGGATGGGCTTGGCGTAGCGGGCAGAGCCCAGAGGGTGGGAGGAGACGGCGAGATAGCGACACGCGCACTCGTGATTGAACACGAAACACCCCGATTGTGACGAGTCCCTAGAGGCTTGTGCCTCATTGATGAATATCACGCGTGAAGCGTAGCTCCGTGTGCTACCCACATTTTTCTCTCCCAGGTGTGGTGTTCGGGAACCTGAGTCACAGGAAATATGCTGAGTTACGGCACATTTCCACAAAAAAAAAACCCCAAATCACGGGCATATTTATCTGTGAGCGTCTCAAATGCACAATATGTTCAGGCAATACAGGCTCAAAAGATTAACGGACCTTAATCCCAGCTCTGGGCACCAATACACGACAGACGATACACACACGCACACGTCTGTAAGGACCGATGCACGTACACAAAAGGCGATTTTCCCCATCAAAACACACCTGAGCTATCCACCTTTTGGAAACACAACCCGGTTAACTCACCTAGAAGACCAAACTGGACCTGCCTGCTTCTTGGGCTTGGCTATCTGCTTCTGGTACTCCATCCAGCCGCTCACCAGCTCGTGAAGGATCATCACGTAGAGAAGGAAAATGAGAATCCTGGGGTCCATTCGGGGCACTTCGGGGTCTGCTTCATTGGGTCCGGGTGACATTTGGTGGGGAGCGACGGGAGGTGAGCCGGAGGGGCACAGCTCCTGCGGGAGGGCTCTGGGGATGGCAAGGTCGCTGCCGGCGAGGAGCCTTGCAGGCTGGGCTCTGTGCAGAGTGAATTAACGCTGTAAAAATCTCCCGGGGGGATGAGAGGCTGGTGCCTATCGCGTGAAGCAGCATAAACACAGCTGCAGCGGCTACAGCCGGTTCCTTTAACGGGGTGGATCACATCTCCCGGGACTCCATCCCTTTTGTCTCCCCCTCGCTCCCGCTTTGTCCGCATTACTCCGCAGCCATCAGCTCCCTACACTTCCATCGCCGGAGCGGCCCCGCTCCGGCAGCGTCCCTTCGATCGGCGGCGGCGGGGGAGACTCGGCTGCCGTGCCCGCAAGCCGGTGACGGGAGCACTGTCTGGCTGCGAGGAATAAATTAAAACCCTCAGCCGGTGGCTGGGGAATCTCCGAGCTGTCTCTTCCCCGCGGCTCAGGATTTCGGGCTGCGCTGAGCCGATGCTGATTGGAGTGTTAGCGAGTGTTTCGCAGCTGAGAAATCTTTTCTCACACTCTTGTTTTGCTCTCCTCGTTATTACTCCTTACTTACCTCTTCAGCCGCTGTTTCCCCGGTGGTAAAGCTCTGGGGGGTACCTGCTGTGCAGGAAAACCCTGACGCCACAACTCCCAGTCTTTCCCACTCCACAGCTCCTCTCCCAGCCCCTCCACCTCTTTCTGCTTAGCAGCGTAGGGTCCTGCTCAACTGGGACCTGGTTGTGACACCAGATCCCCTCGGCCTCTCCCTTCCTTCCCCCATGGAGAGCCCCAGGACACAATGCAACTCTATCAGGATAAAAGCATAGCCTACTCTTGTTTAGACACTTGTATAAATAAAATAAAATTTAAAAAAAAAAAAGCCCTTTTTTCATCATTTAAAATCAAGATTTATCAGTATTGACCTTGTGTTTCTAAGAGCATCTTACACAAAATTCCTGTTATTCCAGCGAAGCAGTAAGCCCTTGGTAATTATTTGGCCATCAGGATTACCCAGAAAGCAAGAACGCAGATTGAACGACCGACCTTTGCCTAACGGAGCTGTGCCAATCCAGTGCAGAAGAGGAGCCCAGGTGAGGGGCAAACACAGCGATGCTCCTGATCATCACCTCCACCGCTCCTCCATAGACGCTGGGACTGCTGGGCTTGCTCTCTGTGAGGGAGCAGGGTTCAGCACACGGGTCAGGGCAATTCCTTGGGGACAGGCGTGACGGCCACGTAACACGCAATGTCCCAGCAGACCTACCGCGAGGAAGCTGCTCTCGGCTAACTCCGGTTACGTTACCTGTTGGTTGACCACCTGAGGTTAGATGTTTCTCAGGAACTTCTGCCCTTTGGTGTATAACCGCAGACAAGAGCGCAGAAGCCCAGAATTCAACAGTTTTCTATGAAGCACAAGTTTAATGCACCTTAGGGGATGCTAATTGGTCAGTGTATCTGCATATTAAATAAACTTAATGACATTATCAACGTGCACCTCAAAGTACCGTGTGGCTTTCCTTCAGCTAACGAATGTTCTTTCATTTACGAGTCCAGAAGTGCTGAGTAACTCTCTAAATTGGGAGGAGATCTCAGGGATGGGAGTGAGCAAGTGAATGAAACAAGCAAGGATGGGAGGTGTTCGAGCAGCCACGAAAATGGGAATACTTGAGGTTCTCCATGAAAGGATAGTGGAGCCGTTGCTATAGCAACAGAGACAGTTGCCAGGCTGCGGGAGATGGGTTTGATGTATGGTACAACTCACACATAGCGGGGATTTTAGTCTAAAGACAACACTGAGATTTTATACATGTGCAATTTTTAATGAGTAATGACAACGTGACTCCTTTGTTGCAGGGTAGAGGAGCTTTTTGCACAAAATTAAAGAGAGAAATTACTGGAGTAAGAGCAACAGGATAACTCATTGCAACTTACTCCCAGTTTTGCATTAGGTGCTCCATCTTAGGAATACAAAATCATTTTTTAAAATCTTGTTGGTGAACATCACAGCTCGATTGACCAGTGCCATTTGTAAAATCCCAGCAGGTTGCAAACTGCCTCTGCCCCGCGTCGGCCCTTTTCCCACCCTCAGTGCTCCAGTAAACATGGCCCAGGTCTGAAAATCCTCTTGAGTTTTAAAAAAGTTACCTGAACTTTAACACACAATATTTTTGTTAAAAATTTCACCAATTCATCCTTAACACTACCTAAGGTAGAAAAACAAACAACCTATAAGTTATGGCCAGAGCCAACAGCTCCTGACACGGCAGCTGGCTTCCAAACAGCTCAGTCACCGGTCACAAGCTGCAAGTTGTGAGAAATGATTCAAGAAAGGAACTGGCAAGGCTGATTTTAGAGTGCCGAAAGCCCAATTTGGGGCAGGGCAGGACCCCATCAGGCTGCGGTGTTTCCCCTCTGTCCCCCAGTTCCACGCTGGTGCATAAACTCAGCCCAAGGGTACAGCTTTGGGGGTGTACTGGAGGGGTTTGGTGTGAAGGGAAGAACCCGCGTGGGTCCTCCGCTTCCACTTCTGCAAATACTCTCCGTATAGAATCGAGCAGCAGTTAGCAAACTCCCTGGGGACTCCTGAGAGCTGGGAGCAAATACTCAGGAGGCTGTTGCACACTCTGATAGCCATCAGCATGAGACAGAAACGCCAATAAAACACGCGTACAAGTCTGTCGCGTAACGTAGGCACCCGAGTGCTGAACCAGACCTTACCTGCAGACCACGGCCTTGATCTCTTTCTTGAGTTGTCCGTTGTTCTGCAAATGGTTTTGATTAAGAGCCAACAATGCTCCATGCACCATCTCTCTCCCTTTCTCCTGAGGTTTTCAGACAACTCTACAAAAAATGACAATTAGGTCAAGTATGGATGAAGGCTGTGTGAAAGAAGTGGCATGGAAAAAAGTTCCCCAAGCCTGAAGTGAGAGGGGAGAAGGACCTGAGGTGACAGGAGAGAGCCTGGACCTCAGGCAGGCTCTGGAGAGCAGAAGGAAATGAAAAGCAGGCTCTGGGGTACAAAGCAGCCTGCCCCAGCTTTGGTGGGGTGGAAACCTCTGCAGAGGACAACTCCTCCAGCTCACGGTTTAAGCAGCAGCAAGGGGAGTGGAGACCTAGCACAACGCACTGACAAAATCTCATTCTGAAGCTGTGGAAGCAGCACGTGCAGGTTTGCAACTCCTCTGTGAAACCAGGGTGGAAAAGAGGCCAAGCTCCTTTGTCCAAGGCTCTGAGTCCGGCTGGTCGGGCTGGGAGGACAACCCCAAACACCTGAGCGGTCACTGAGCTCTTTGTGTCTTGCAGGTGTCACAAAGCTCCTCCACCAGCATTCCCATTCTTTTGGGCTGTGTACCATTGGAGCAAAGGCACCGAGGAACGGGCCTGTCATTCTGCTACTCAGGGCTTTGTTATGTGACAATCTGCGCCTCTTTACTGCTAAAGAGATTTTTAAAATGGAGGTGGTAGGTTCCAGTTATTATTTACATTCATCGCAGCCCCAAGGACACACTGCAACACCAAAGATCGCCTTCCTTCAGGCTTGGAAGCACCCATCTCCCCGTTCTTCCACGTGGGAGGTGGCGTAACTGACTACCAAACCAGAAAATCCACCCTTCCTGAGGCTCACCGTTGACCCAGAACCCACACCATCTCCAGCCTGCGTCTCAGAAAGGCAGCAATAATTGCTTTGTTCCAGTAAATCAAGCTTGACCCAAACCGCGTGCTTGACTTGTTGCAATCAATCATTGGCTTTTTAGAAGGAACTTCTGAGCTTCACTGAGAAGTGATCCACATTCCCCTCGTACGGGGTGCAAACCCTGCAGGGATTCTTCTCGCTAACAAGGACTGGAAGCATCAAACCTCCCCCATGCAGGCCAAACTGAAAAACCAGGCCAAGCAGCTCTTAAAACAGGCCACAGGGTCATGGTCCAACGTCCCGTGGAGTCCAGAAGATGCAGCAATCCCCACAGGTAGCAGTCAGGCCACAAGCATCTGCAAGTGGGAGGTCCTCCACGTAGACACGATAAAAGTGGACCTGAGCTCCTAGGGTCTGGCGTCTTCAGATGCCCCAAGCAGCACGTCATTAGCTCATACACGCTTGTCCTCAGCCTAAGCCCATGAACGCTGTCCTGCCAGGCCAGGCGAAGTGGAAAACAGACTCCCTTCTCTGCCCTTTGGCCGCTCTTCTGCTTGTAAAAAGCCCTCTAATTATGTGATCGTTCATTAGAGATCAAACACAGAGCGTGGTGCTCACGGGCAGTAGGTCATGGGTAGGTAACAAATCCGGCCATGACCTACTGGGCCAGATGTTTTGTTGTTGCGACCCAAGCTTCGTTCACAAGCCACTAACGACTGTGACATCTCGAATGAGGCTTCACGTGCAGTTCAGGGGAATAAACTCCTGCAGACACATCTCTCCCGCGTTCCCCTTTCACATGCAGTGTCTCCTTCCGAAGCTCAGAAGAAGTCAAACAGACCTGGAAGCAGAGGGGAAAGTGGAAATACAACCCCCAAGGGAGCCAGAAGAGAGCAGATCTGAGCCTTCCCAGCAGACAGGAAAATGGATTTTCAGAGTTAAAAAGAAAGAGAGGTACTGCAGAATCCGTCAGCACCTTCCACAGCCTCACACGAGGCAACAGTTCGTAAAAGACAATGAACAGATGCTCTCAGCCACATTTCTTCTGAGCGTTTTTAATTGCTTCTACCTACAAATGTGGTTGAAAAAGTGGTAACGTGAAAAACCTGCACTCTTAATCATCAGGTTGCTTTCTATCAGATTGCTAATGACTCACCGCGAGGATTTTATAAACATTTCACCACTCTTTAATTGTTAACCCCGACCGACCAACGCAGCTTTGGCCCAGCAAAGCGATGCTAGTCTGAGGGGAAAGATTAATGTTAAAACCCACAAATAATAATAATTGTCTGTTGAGTTCTGGACTTTCCTTCCCATGACAACGGCACAAGAGCAGCAGGGTTTTAGTCTGGCTCAAGCGGGGTGGCTGGTTACGGGAGTTGTTTTTCTCACATCCTCGCCGTAGAAGTGACACGGGCAGAGAAGGAGGAGAGGAGGACACCGGTACTCACTTTGGGCTGGCGCCTTGGACGCAGGCGGGTGCAGAAGCTGTGCTCGGACACCCATGCTTTTCCTCTCTCTGGAGCACAGGCTCTGCTGACCCGGAGCAGAGGCAACGCGGCCCCGTCTCAGCGCAGCCGTCTACAAGCCCAGGTGAGGCACCTTTGCCCCTCGTGCAGTTGTTTTGCGAGAAAAGGAAGCCGGTTTCACTGCATCCGGTTGGTCGGCTCTGTCTTTCTCAAACTCCCCTTGCAGGTCCAGCGGGCCAAAATCCACCCTCCCAGATGGTTTAGTTGCTTTCTGTGAAGTTGTCCTTCAGGCTGGACTGACCTCGGTATCTGGAGTCTGGTCGGCCTGGCTGAACGTCCCCCGCTGCCCTGGCCAAGCAAGCACGGGGCGTCAGCTTCCCGCAGGAACTCGGCTGCGGGAAAGCGTTAGGGCACCTGCCCTCACCTAGATGGGAACGATCCCTGCCATTCACAGGGCCCGGTCTGGTGGGATCAGATGGAGAGGAGACCACAGCAGAGAAGAGAACAGAGCTGAAGACGACAGCAATAAGTGCCAGGTGCCCCAGTGCAAGGAGAAGAGAAGAGAGGACCTGGGAAAGAGTGGTGAACGCAGAGGGTGGTCATGAATAGCAAAGTCTGGAGCAACCATAGCGCTGAAACCCTGTCAGCTGTGTCCTCAGCACTGAGAGTGGCCTGAGCTTGGGTGGAGCTGCCCTTAATCCATGTTTTACACCCACCCGAAGCTCCGAGAAGCTGACTTGCCCTTGTTTTTAATGCTGAGCCTGGCTGTGGTGAAGGGAGCGCTGGCAACAGCACGTCTGTGGGTTCAGAGCCATGGGGACAGGGCTTGGGCCAGTCCACCAGCCCTGCTGGGCTCAGCCCTCATTCGCATAGCAGCCTGAAGGGCAAAGAAAGGCGGGACAGCAAGGTGGAGAACGCTCTGTGGTGACAGCGGGGTCTGTCAGAGCTGCAGAGTCAACCGCACAGAAACACTCCGGAAAAGCTGCTCCATGCAGCACCTCTCCAGAGAGACACCTCTGTCAATAACGGCATTTGTACTCCAGGACAGACTTCTCACCGCCGCACAACAGCAAACAGAAAGCAGCACGTGTGTGTCATCCGCCAAAACCACGAGAAAGGCCAGAAACTCTCTACATCGCCCCGCGCTGCTCAGTCTCCTCTCTGCTCCCGGGAGAGGCTCGGGCGCCGGCTGCGGCACAGCTCCTGCCCCACGCAGCTCTGCTGCTGACCACCTCCAGCACCACCTCCCCTTGGCCGAGACAACCCCGGCGTGGAGAGATCTGAAATAGCAGGTAGGGCATCCAGCAGTGCCTTTACACAACCGACAGGCAAAACCTGCGCTCTTCTCCATCCTCAAAGGGCTGAGCCACTCTGAAAAAGGAATAAACAAGGTTTTTCATGTCACTAGACAGAAGTCTTCCAAAGTCAAAGCAAGACATCCATCTCAAGGGGAGCTGGAAGGGGATCCTTGCTTCCAGGGACAGTCACACACCAAGCCTCCCCCCACGCACAACTCATCAGAATTCACCGAAAGGCGACCGTAAAGCCTGAACCATACAGCAGCTCCACCAGAAAAACATCGTGGAGAGGGATAATTCAGTTTTCCGCTGTGCAGCATCTGCTCCAGGCTTTGTCAAACGCTCCTTTCAAACGTCCATCGTCCCTCCAGCCATCTGCCTCACAACCCATTGTTCCCCACCGCTTTTCCAACGGATCCACTGCCCGCAGCTCTAAGGAGAACAGGCTGTTCTGCCAACAAGCAGATGCTTGCGAGCATTCAGACCTTTGGAGACACATGACAATGCCTCCCAGTTGCTGGGTCCTCACGTCCCATTCTCCCTCAAGTCCCAGCCTAGCAGAGCCCATCCTTACAAGGGTCCCAGCTGCGGCTTTTGTGGGACGATTCTGGAAATAGCATCAATGGGTTGGAAACCAGAAGTTGGCAAACTGCTCTCCAGGAGGGTGATTTCATGGTCATTCTTTTCCACCAATGTAGGTTCAATCCAGAGAAGTGCAGGAGTTGCAGGCTGTTAGAATCCAGCCCTCTTTCTTTTACGGGTGGAAATCGGTGCTGTGGAGTTTCTCGCTGCACCCCTAATGATCCCGCTGAGGCCAGAGCACAACTGACGGGTTCTTCAAAAGAAAGACTTCTGAATACCCTGTCGTCACAGTAGCTATGTCCTACCTGCCAAGCTCCCCAGTTTCCTTGTTGTCCTCCCACCGCTTCAAGGCAGAGGAGGTGAGAGAGACAATATTTAAATCTCTGAGACTTCTAAGGGCACTGGGTGGAAAGACATGGTCCCTTGTCAAGAGGCCAAGGTTTAAACGCCAAAATTGAAAGGATCTCGGTGGGAAATCAGATGCCTAAGCAGTAGGGAAGTACTAGAATCCCTTTGTATTTCTAAGGTAAAATGCTCATGTTCTTCTTGAGCACATTCCAGCCAAGCAGGACCTGGGCAGGTGTCACCAAGGCACTGGAACAGCATCACAAGAACTGCACACCTCCTGACTGCACAGTTGTGGCGTGGCTCTGCAGGCAAGGAGCGTGCTGCTACCCCACTGCTCCTCTTCTCCTTCCTCCTGGAAATCCACTGAGCAACACCCCTGGAACTGCAGGAAGAGTTTTCAAGGTCAGGCACATCTCGCAGCGCGTCTGAGCTGATGCACCAGGTCAGCAAGCTAGTGCTGGTCAGTGAAAGGCGATGCATCTGCCAAATGAGAGGACACGTCCTTCCAAAAAAAGAGCAGCAAACCAAAGATGGAAGTGTCACCCCAGCCTCGGGGAGCTCCAGGAAAGCAGGAACAGACTTACTGAAGTGCAGACAAAGCCAGGATGGCCAGGACCCCCAACAGCACAGGACAACCAGGGTGATGGTCATATCATACCCTGGTTTGACCTCCCACTCACACCAGAAGAAGGTGCACATTGGGAACTGGTACCTACCATGTGGTTTTGCACTTCTCCACAGAAGTCTCACCAGGCCAAGAAGACACATCTACCTGCTTCCACCGCACCCTTCCCCTGTAGCCAGCCTCTGAAATCATCACAAGAACGATTTGGTGAGTCTCCAGGCATTCCAGTGGCAAGGAGAAAGATCAGGAAGGATGTTTGCTCTGGGACTGACCGCCTCTGTCCCTTCCCAGGGAAGCCATCAGGACCAGCAGGCATCCTTCCGTTGTTCCGTGGTGAACAGGTACAGCAGAGGAGGCAAGGGACACGTCACATGAAAATATCGTGGATGCTTCTCTGCAGTCCTGTGCTTGCTGACATTATTAAGATCCCTGCAGGAACCCACCTCTGCCACTCCAGAGTCCTGTGGGGAAGGGGAGGAGGGACGGTCACTTGTAAGCCTGATCTCCTGCTCCTTCCTTTGGCCAAAAATCAAGCTTTACTCGAGGCAGCACAGTGGGCAGGGACATGAAATTAGAAAAAGAAGAAGGGATTAATATTTGCTTGTAGCATTTCAGGTTAAAAACACGATGGGCCCTAGCGTTATAGCCAAGTTTAAGGCAGGGGAGATGGCTGTACACCATCATTTCCTCTGTGCAGCGCCATGCCAAGGCTTGCTCAGCCTTGGAAGGTGAAAGCTGGTGACAACTCTCCACCTGCAAAGAACTGGCCGCTCCACGCAGGTGAAGCCACATCGCCCCAGGAGCAGTGAGGGAACAGTGACCGGTTCCTCCATCCCAGCAGAGCAGGCTCCAGCTGGCAGACCTGTGGGCCGGAGGCAGACGCACAGGGACCACAGGTGAAGTTCAGGACAACTCAGGTTTTGCGTTCACCTCTGGAAGAGGACAGGCCAGACATGGAGACAATGCGCCTTCCCAAACCCAGCCACTTCAGCACAGGAATCAAAGGGATCCTGGCAGGACATACCCTGCACGCTTCCTTTGGATTGCAGTTAAATGCACAGAAATTGGGGGGAAAAAAAAAAAAAAATCTCCTCTGGATTTCAGCCTTTTCCTTTCTTAAAGTGCTTGCAAGAGAGTAAAGATAATAAATCCCCAGAGCTGGAATTTCAGCCCAACCCATCTCCTTCCTTCGGGAACTGGCATTCCCGCACACCAGGAAAGTCTCCAGTATCACACTCCCACTGGAGCAGACACCCCAGCCCAGCACGGGGAACTGAAACCGGACTCGTGACCCAACCACGCTCCTCCTTGCAGCAGGAAGCAGTCTAATCAGCACGGCACGTGCACGTTAACGAGTTAATTTATCTCCAAATTACACCTATGGCAGCTTTCCTTTATGCTGCTGTGTAGAGACATGGCCAGGAATCACCTGAGAACCAAGCAGTTCCCAGCACACGGAGCGGGCTCACAATAGCTGAGGGTATCCAGCGGGATTTCCTGTTCCTTCTGCCCAAGGAAGTTTGTTTGGTCTCCTTTTATCGTGGTCCACAAAGAGCTGTCCTTCATCAAATCAGCGTGTCGCGTGGAATCCGGCTGTACTTTGAAACGATGCTAGGCATGCTTTGTGTCATGTAGTTTGACAGTAGATAATAATTCTCAACAGTAATTATTGTTTCCACTAATTTTCTGTGAGACCTGGTTCAGCCAGCGCAGGCCTCGGTAACTTCATTGACTTTTGCAGCGCCAGCGCGCTATCGGCCTTCTAACGCAGCTCAATGCAAACGGTGTTTCACAGCTCACCGTGAAACCTCAGGGAACTGTGAGCCATCCAAAAAGCCCGCAGACGCCTCAGGGCTGCTGGGTTGATCTCAGGAAAAGCACGCAGAGAGGGGCCGATTGCTCAAGCCAGTAAGAACTCATTGTAAAGATTCATTCCCCAGTCAGGCACGGCAGGTTTGGAGAGAATACTCCAGTGTCACAGGTATCTCACCGCCGTTGTAAAGACCACCTGTGACAAAGGGCAAAGAGGGAGCGACTCCGGCCCCTGTGCCGCGCTGGGCCCGGGGGGATCGCCAGCAGCAGCGCGTCCGGGCGGGAGAAGCAGGGTCGGCGGGGGTGCACCACCCTCTAGCGCGCACCCACCGCGGTGCAGGGCTCCGCACCCCGCAGCGCCCGGCTGCTGCCCACACGGTAGAGGCACTACAAAAAGATTATTAAAAAAAACAAGATTTTTTTTTTTCCCACACAGTCCAGCTGTACTTAGAATCAGAGGATGGTTTGGGTGGGAAGGGACCTTTGAAACCCACCCAGCCCAACCCCCCTGCAAGGAGCAGGGACATCTCCAACCGGATCAGGTTGCTCAGAGCCCCGGCCAACCTGGCCTGGAATGTTTCCAGGGATGGGGCATCCACCGCCTCTCTGGGCAACCTGGGACAGTGCTCCACCACCCTCAGTGTGAAAAAATGCTTCCTTCTATCCAGTCCAAATCTCCGTCCCTCTGTTTTAAAACCATCACCCCTCATCCTGTCACACCAGGCCCTGCTGAAGAGTCTCTCCCCACCTTTCCTGCAGCCCCCTTTAGGCACTGGGAGCCGCTCTCAGGTCTCCCTGGAGCCTCCTCTTCTCCAGGCTGAACAGCCCCAGCTCTCTCAGCCTGGCCTCACAGCAGAGCTGCTCCAGCCCTCTCAGCATCTGCGTGGCCTCCTCTGGACCCTCTCCAGCAGCTCCACGTCCTTCTGATGCTGGGAGCTCCAGAGCTGGACGCAGTGCTGCAGGAGGGGTCTCAGCGATCCTCACAGGCACAATCCCCTCCCTCGCCCTGCTGCCCACGCTGCGGGGGATGCAGCCCAGGATGCCGTTGGTTTCTGGGCTGCAAGGGCACATTGCCGGCTCATGTTGAGCTTTTCTCTACTGCACCTGGTAGTCGTGCTGCAGGACAGCACCACCTGACACAACAGCATCTGGAAGAGCGAGCTCCTCCAAACGGGAACCCCAGAGCAGAACCCTGAGACCTGGCCCTGGACCAGGCAGAAAGCGAGCATCCTGCGCGCAGCTGCAGCCAGCTCCTGCCACAGGCTGTGCGGAGGTTACATGTACAGCAGGGGTCTGTGTAATTCCTGGAGTGAAACCATTCTCGTCACCAAGAATGGAAGCACACCAAGATGTTCACTACTAAAACAGTGTTTTCCGAAACGTGTCTCACCTCTTAGCACACCTTTTTGCAGAAGGCAGCTCAGGAGAGCACAGCCACTCCCGCTCTCAGCTGCCCAGATTTCCTCTCCTCGGCAGAAGCACAGGTAACGGCTGGTTTGTGCTCTGAGACTCAATTCCCTCGTGGATCTAAAAACTTGGAAAAAATCACCAGCACGTATCCCAGTAGGGTGGGTACAGGCTGAAACACAAGAGGTTTTTCTACCAACTGGTAAATGACAGTGAGCCTCGATTAAAAGTGAAGAAACCTTTAGTGAAAGAGAGAATCCCCAACACAAACCTAAAATAACCTTTGTGTCCCGGCAGAGCACGGGCCTGAGCAGGTTCATTGCGAAAGGTTCGCCAGCAGCGTGGGATGTTATTTGGTGCAAGTTGCCATGACAGCTTAAACAGTTTAAAAACAAAACTTTGCAAGAAAGACCCAATTGTTATACCCAGTTCCTGTTTCCAAGAAGCCCGATGCCAGAAGTGCCAAGAGGCCGCCAAAGGCGACACCAACCGCAGGCGTTAAGGGACACAGACGCACCGGACTAGAGGACAACGCTCCTGTCTCACACAAACCTAACCCACATTCCCAGTTCTCCCACAACATACACACGAGTCCCTGCATAAAATGAGAAATCAAGCACAGAGGCAGTGCCATGCAGCATCGAGAGCTCAGGAGGAAGAAAACCACACACAGAGGGAGTCAGCAGCTTTGGGGAAGGACTTCTCCCTCTACTTAGCTAGAGTCTGTTTCTCTCTCTTTTTCTTTTTTTTTTTGACACAGCTTCAGTAAATGGAAAAGTTTGATGAGCATGACTTGGCACTGGGAGTCCCAGGAAACAAGGGGTGACGGGAAAAACAAGAAAATTCATATCCAAAAACATGACAGACAAGAAAGTGACAGGGATGGGCAAACTCCCAGAGTTAACTGTGCCTGACAAACCTAATAACCTTCCGAGAAGAGGTGCCTGGCTTGGTGGGTGGGAGGAGCACAGCGCGTAGCTTACCTTGCCTGTAACCAGCTTTTGGCACAACTGCCCGAGGAACCCAGCCAGCCAAATCGTTTCGGTACGGTTCAGGAGGCTGCACGGACACCTGGCAGGACGCCAGGCTCCGAGGGCTGTGACCAACAGCACAAAGTCCAGCCAGCAGCCACCTCAGGGTCATACACGGGGCTCGCGCTGTTTAATGCCTCTACGTACAACCCGAAGACAGAACACACCCTCAGCAAGTCTGCAAACGACACCAAGCTGTGGGCACGGCTGACAGACTGGACGGGGCGCTCTTCAAGGGGACCCCCAGCAGGCTGGCGAAACGGCCTGACAGGAACCTCGGGAAACTCCACAACGTCCTGCTCTCGAGCAACCTCACCTGAGCTGGTCCTGCTCCGAGTCTGGGAGCAGACCCCAGACCCTCAGAAGTTCCTTCCTACCCGAATTATTCTGCGATGTAGGCAGCTTCCCACTTACAAGGGACCGGCAAGATTATTTTCAGGCATACTGCACCTGCTGAAATCAGTGTAAAGCTCACTGCAAACTCACACAACTCGTTCTTCTCCCATGTCCATCTTCCTGCACACTCCACCTGAGGCTCACGCTGAGGCAGCAATAACAGCAGAACAGGAATTAACTGAAGCAGTACAGACGGCAACACAAACGAGCCATGAAGAACAGGCTATTTTCTCAAAGACAGACTTTCACTCCACCTACACTCAAACCCTATTGTCACTGGAGAATATGCTAGTCTTGTTTTTTTTTCCACCGGCTCCAGGATTCATTTCAAGTTACTCCTTTGGAGAAAGGTGGGGAGAAAAGGGGAGAGAATGATTCAATTTCTGGCCTTCTTTCTAAGAGCCTCGCTGAGAAGATGCCTGTTGACTGCTTCTTCATCTAGCAACAGTGGTGGACATCTCTGACTAATGCAGCACATCTCACCACCTATCAAAAGAGCTAGAACCTCAAAAAGGAAATTGTACCAGTGGAGCTTATCTCCTCTGACACTTCCTTCTGTTGTGCGTCTTCTCCAAAGACCCAGAGGAGCAAACTAACGGCCGAAGAAAGGTATGGTTAGCCTTAAGGAGCTGGAATCATAGAACTATTTGGGTTGGAAGTGACCTCTAAAGGCCACCCAGCCCAACCCCCCCACCAGGAGCAGGGACATCTCCAACCAGATCAGGTTGCTCAGAGCCCCGGCCAACCTGGCCTGGAATGTTTCCAGGGATGGGGCATCCACCGCCTCTCTGGGCAACCTGGGACAGTGTTCTAACACCCCCAATGTAAAATATTTCTTCCTTATATCCAATCTAAATCTACTCTGTCTATTTTGAAACCATCACCCCTCGTCCTGTCACACCAGGCCCTGCTGAAGAGTCTCTCCCCACCTTCCCTGCAGCCCCCTTGAGGCACTGGGAGCCGCTCTCAGGTCTCCCCGGAGCCTCCTCTTCTCCAGGCTGAACAGCCCCAGCTCTCTCAGCCTGGCCTCACAGGAGGGGTTCACACTACCTGCTCAATCATAATGGATGATCTTTTAGGTCTCTTCCAATCTTGATAATAATTCTGTAATTCTGTGATTCTGTGAGTTAAACACTCATTGATCAGCTCTTAAAGTACAGTTTAAAAATACAAGATGCCAAGCTTAAAAATACGCATTTTCTTTCTGAAAAAAAAATGTACAGTCAGATGTTAAGTGGACCTACAAGACGACAGCTATCTTTAAGAAAAGTAAACCTTTGCAATGCACTGCATACACATTTTTCTAACCAGCAAGAGCCAGTGAGTTGGGTAAACTGCAGTGCTTCCTGAAAGAGCTTCAGTGGCTTTTTTTTTTGTTTCCACTTCATAGGCAGAGACACTGGAAAGGCAGCACAGCGCCTTCACGCTGCAGAGCACTAGGTTAGTTCTTCTCCTGTCTCACTCGTGCACTAGAGACGCCGCTCAGCGTGAGGCTGGTGTGGGCACAGTGGGCAAGGGCAGTTCCATGGAGGGAGTCTCGGTTACTTCGGCTGGACTTGGCTTGCGAAGCTCCAGTTTCTCAGTGAGTTGGTTATAAAGCTCCTTCACAGCTTCTCCACTCTGCAGAACAAGAATTAGGGAGGGGAAAAACAGAAGAGTCATACTTCATTCTCGCTGCTGCTAGCTAGAACACCAAGCATGCAATTACCCTGTGTGTTTTAACACAAACCACCGCAGAAAGAGGAAGCTACGAGGTAATTAACACACAGCTTTGCACACTTGGAAACAGAGCTCATGTTACATTAAGCAATGTCTGGAAAGGCAGCTGCTTTCATTTGCAATTAATTTTCCCTTTCTCATGCTTGTCTTCTTACCTGCTTGGTGGGTTCCAAAGCCTTCTGGAGAGACTCTAATTTGGCAGGCGCCACTTTGTGATGCAGATGAAGCAGCAGTCTTAGCACATGTCTATGTACGTTCTCCTTTCTGCAATTTTAAAGCAGAGTAACTAACAGAAACAAACACCATCTTGAGAAGAAGAAAGCTACAGCGACAGTACCCGAGTAATTCACACACCCACCGACTGGCAGCTTTGTTACAATTTTCAAAACACTTGAGAATTGTAGCCTGCGTGCTAGAAGTGCTAGCCCTGCCTTACACTTTCAGGCAATCCATGTAATTATTCAACAGGAGTGGACTCACTGCAGCAACCGTGAGGAAGGAGGGGGAGATGCTACGCACAGACCGTAGCGCTCAGCAGCAGCTATGGCTGGACAGGCCATGTGCACAGGCAGGAGGATGTCTGTCCCTCCACGTGCCAGGAGGAAGTGGTAGCAGTGGCAGCACGCGCTGCTGTGCCTCAACAGCAGTTCTAAGTCACTTTTGGGGAAGCCTCCCGGAGGTTAGACTGGTCTGCAGGCCACCACTTGAACCACACTGACTTAGCAGAATTAACAGATACAAACGGATTTTCTGCGTGCAGCTGGTATTGCAGAGAGCTGAAGTTAACTCTTCACATTCACAGCTACTGCAAAGCCTGAAGGCTATTGCCTTTTGCAACTCCAATTTACAAGTAACGAATCACAGTTTAGGTAATAATTTACAATCATCACTTAACAATTTTGCTGATAAAAACTTGATCACAAAATACAAGCCTCTCCTTAAAGGAAAACAGCACCAGGCTAATATTTCCACTATATGTGAAGAGTCTGCTGAACTATTAAACTGTAGTTCGAAGCACTATAACCTCTCTTAGCAATCCCGTAAACTCCCCTAAAGAAAATCAGATTTACCTTGAGCAGGCAGTGAGAAAGAAGCCATCAAAGAGACTGGTGCAGAACTCCTCAAGCGAAAATTCGTCACCCAGCAGCGTGAGGTTACCAGTAAGCAGATGCAGAAAAATATCACTGAAAGCCAAGTCACTGAATGTCTCAACTGTACAACATGAAAAGGAAAGAGACCGAGCCTGATGAGGATGTGACAAAACCTGACTACACAGCAGATGTTCCTGCTGAAAATTTTTCAGTGAGATTTCCCTAGTGGCTTTTAAAACAGGTAGCTCAGGCAGGTGGCTTTGATCTTCCAGACATAAAAGATTAGGAGCAGAGGGGTGAGAAGAATATGTAGAAAGCCCATGTCTCCACCAAGGCTGAGGTCGCATAGCAGCTTGCTCCTGCCAAAATCACAACGTCCTCCCCTGCTATCCTTCACCACCCTCTATTCATGGCCACATCCATGTCCTTGCACTTCTCAGATCCCATAGTGAGCGGATCCAAATCACTTACCAGTGGAAAACTCACCCATGTATGTGAGCTGACAGTCCAGCAAAGGGTTCAAAGAACAGAGCTGGGGTGAGGGAGTGGGAAGTGAAGCCCCCCCACCACTACTGGGACCTGCAGTTCCTAAGAGCTCTCTGCAGTTCTCTGCAGTTCTTCAGAGCTCTCATGCAACTTACCCCAGATAAGTCAGTGAAGAAGGGAACCCCAGGAAGAATTTAAGGCTGTGCTCAGTCCTGTTTTGTTACAGGTTTCTTCACCACGGAAAGCCAAGTCCCAGGGATTTCTGGCCATATGCAATTAGTATGAGCAGCAGCAGAATTAAGCCACCTGCCTTTTATCTTTCAGATTCATTCCAAACGGTTCTCAGCTAATCCCATTGTTAATACAGCCTTTGATCTAATGAACCCCTGACCTTCAGCCACTATCTCTCAACTCTTGGATCATCAGAAAAGTATCCAAACTGCAGACAAAACCAAACGCTTCTGCAGGGTCTTACAACTAAGTCACCAGAAGAGCCAAAGTCTTTGACTCCGAAATCACTTTCACTCCAGATCTACTTGCACCCTGGGTGTCCAGTACAAGGCAAACAGGTACAGAACAGAAGATGAGACAAAAAGTTACCTAGTGCCGGGAGGAGCCGAAGGAAAGCGTTCTTGTTCCTCTGTTTCGTGATGTGAAGGATGTAATACAGCCCAATCTCACAAGCTATTCTGTTGTCCTGCAAGAATCTGTTACAGCAAAAGTAAAGTTTCTTAATTGATAAAGCTAAAACAGGTTTTGTGTTTTATTTTCTTTTAAAGAGGGTTTAAATTACCGTTGGAGAGCAATCAAGCAGTTACAGCAGTGGCTAACCTCAAACCCACTGAAGAGCAGCTACTCAGTGACGGAACAGATGATCACCACTGTGTTTACGGTAGTAAACACGGTCCAGAAAAGCTCACCATTCAGCAAACAGCACGCTGTCTCACAATCAGTTGGATTTGATTGTGAACATTTAGAACAGTATTAACGGTAAAGTGCTGTTCAAAACGGGTTTGAGAAGCCCAAATACTCAGGATACAGTACTCCAGATTCTGGCAAACTGGTAGGAATTGTGCTGGAAATTACCGCAAGATCTGAGTACAACAGAGCACACAGAGTCTTTATTTTTTTTACATCCCTGGAGTGATAGGTTATCAACAGAGAATAAGTGTCTGTGTAACAAAAATACAAGCTTTGCAATTTACAACAGCACTACAGAGCCAAGCATGGGTGCTCATCCAGCCGCACCCAAATATCACTGAAACACTCGTCCTTCGCTGCTCGGGAAGCCACACAAGCAACACGTTTGAAAGCAGTAATACCAAATACTTTCATATCCAATCTGCCAAAAGAATGGCCATTATAAGAAATATTGCTTTTTGTAGACAAATTTTATTCAAGGAATCATGGTGGAAACCTGTTCTGCTAAAGGAAAAGTTCAGGCTTGACTAAGTGGGACTAAATCTTACCCCAGAAAGTCCTCACTTTACACATACAGTATTTTTTCCTGTCAGCGCTGGCTGGCTCCTCGATGTTTTGCTTTGGTAACACAACTGTTCGTACAAAGGCGAGAAGGCAGATTACGTACTTGGTGAAAGCTTCAGGAATGGCGCTGGGGTAGGGAATTGGCCCCTTCTCCTCCGAGGGCAGCTTCTGATCCACATTGAACGTGTGGTCATCCACCACAAAGGACATCAGCATAGGCAAGAACTTTGTGATCAGCTCAGCTTCCTTAGAGGGATGGAGAACAGAGGGGAAAGAACAATGCTTCCGTCAATCAGTTCACGCCACATCACGGTCCTTGAGTACCGGAACAAACAGTGAGGCAATATTATGAGGCCCATCCTATACTTAGGAAAACAAGCTTTCAGACATCCAGTTCCAGTTAAAATTCTTGAATAATTCACTTCCACATGTTCCACTGGTAATTAGGAAAATTGTACTTCACCTCATCTACAGAAATATTCCTGCTCAAACTCTTTCTTTTGAGAACTACGTAGCATTTCTTCTGAGAGACCTTTTCCAACACTGCTGCAAGCACTGCGTGTTAAGGATGGTACTACACTGCTTTTATCAACGCTTACACATAATTCTGCTCATTCCCTAAACTGACAGGGATCAACGCATAGCTAGAATAGCAACAACAAAAAGCACCTCCTTGCACAGGCAGACCAACCTCTGCTGTATCAGATTCACAGGGGGGAGGTCACAGCTCGCGGCAATCACAAATAGAACAGATTTTAAACACAGATTTGGAGATCCCCTTTAGGAAGGAAAAACGTTCACAGTTTCTCTCTAAGGGATTCATGAGAGCACCTCTGCAAGTTAAATCACAGCGCTACTCTTGCAGTTTCTGCCACCCTCACTGTTACAATACCCTTCCTGTGGTACATTTAAACGTGCAGACAGTAACAAGTATTTTGGAGACTTCGAATCTCCCCCTAGGCAGACGTTTGCTACTTTCAGAACAGAAACAGTAAATTTCTTCTGAGAAACAGTCCCGCTGTGCAACACCATGCTTAGCCTTCCTGCCATCAGCTGAACATACCTGCTCCCCAACTACACTAGGGCTGCCTCTAACACAGGACAGAGTATTTTCAAAGCACGGAAAGACTGTAGCTGAGTGTGGCGCTACACAAAATGCTACAACAGATATCTGGAAGGGAAAAACATTTTTCATGTCAATGAAAACTTGCTCAGCTGCTAACAGAGTTTCAGACCAGCCTCTGAAATCCTGCTCTCCTCAAAAAAAAAAAAGTAAATATTTGTAACAAACTTGTCAACTGTTTAGAAGCTCCCAGGAACAAAGAGCAACCAGTGCAGAATTTAATACAGGTACAGCTTTACTATAAAACAGTAAGGGCCAGGCATTCACGTAAATAAAAAAAACAGATAAACTATGCTTACAACATGTCCACCTGAGCTGCTGCTCTGTGACCACTTACATGTTTTTTCTAAAAAAGCTATCATGAGAGGTATGCAGAATGAATGTTAGATCAGGGAGGCAATACAATAATAAATAAGTCTAAATGTGTTTAATTATATGTGTTACACTCTAAACATCAAAATGGCTCACCATTTTTGGTTCCTTGAAGACTTGACTGTCAATCATGTCCCAGGCACCCTGTCCCAAAGACAGCATCCTGAGGAGCAGCAGCAGATCCGGGCTTTCCTCGAATTTTAAGGGGAGGAGAAAAACAGCTATTTTGATCTTCCACAAGTTACACACAGAGATATTGATTTGGAGGTAGTAGTTTACATTCAAAGCCCTCTGGGATTAGCAGCTTTATCAAAGACTGCTAGAAGCATTCAGTTCTGTGATTTAACCGACAACCGATTCCTCAAATGGTAATCCAGTAACAGACACACAAGGGTTTGTGGTTTTTTGTAACATTTTATAATGTGCCAAGAAGTATGCAGCCAATCTGATCACGACATTGCTTTTAAACATGTCGAGCCAAATTAGTACACCAAAACACCATGTGACAGGACAAATCAAGTCATCTCAGCAGAAGTAAGAAAGAGAAAATGTGTTTAAGAATGACAATGTGTTTTTTGTTTATATTGTGCCCTGAAACCAAAACAATTTTCAGTCTTAAACTGCCCTGAGGAAGTCATTCAATCCAACAATAAGATTTAACAAGTCAGGAATAAAACGAGCAAATGCCTCGCACTGTGCAGACACCTGCAAGGCTGCCCTCCTTTAAGCACCTCCCGCAGACAGCACTTGCAGGAACTGTATCACATTGCAGCCAACAGATCGGAACAGCGTAAACTAATCCATCGCACTGACTGCGGCAGGGAAAACAGTCTGCTGCTGTTAGACAAAGCGGTGGCAGGACAAAGCAGGGAGGCACATATTTTATACATGATTCTACATACGCAGAGCTGCTGGGATAGAATGAGCCATGCAAAGAATTCATTGTCACTTTGTAGAGCCCGTCTCCAAACAGTGCTCCTGCAGAGCTCTACGGCATGTGCTGCAAACGGACAGGTAGTATCACGTTTCCCTTATTTCAATTTACACACGCATTTGAGAACTCAATTGTACTTCTTCTACAGTGCCAGTCCTTTGTTGGCGAGCGCTGTTCAATTAGGACTACGGTTCAGATTAGGCATACAAGCTGCAACACTCACCCTGGGTAAGGTGTCCTGCCCAACCAAGTCCTGCAGGTGCCTTATAGTACTCAAGGCCAAGGTGTTAATGGCAAAGGGATCGCATAAGATCATTGATAAGTCCCTGAGAAGAAGTACAAATTAAATACATGTCGTATATAACAAACCAACCTACTGCACAGCTCCATACCCAGCCGTAGGACACCAGTGTTTCACTGCAGTAAGATGTTTGAGCCTATTCTTGGTTGTAATCCTGTCAGCTCCCAGCTGTAACACCGAAGTGCTGTGTGCGTGTACGCTGTATTTTCATAAGCACACACACTCTGCTGCGTTTAACAAGAGAGGCAGACACAGGGCAAGTACTGTGACAATACCGTACTGTGACCATGGAAAACCTGGATTTCTGCCTTTTGTTTCCTACAGGTGTCCAACCTTCTCCTGCCTTGTAGAAACACCATGAATGTTATTTCTTTGACTGGAAACAGCATGTTATCTGAAAACAAGTACTAAAGCTCTTCTGCACGGAAGCCAAGCAGGAGATCTCCCCCAGTCAGTTACCAGGCCACAGGGGAGATCGAGAGTGGTAGCTTAAACAGTACAAGCTACGTCACCAGAACGAGCTTGGCTATGCCCCAGTGCATGAGTGCTCACGAACACACTGGATTTGACCGCACAGAAGGGCTTCTGGCTGTTAGCTGGCTCTAGGGGAGAATTAACACCTACAGCACCTGTCAGATGTTGTGACTGCCAGCAACCCATTTTCAGTTTCTCTATAAACAGCCCAAGTGCCTTACCCCAACACTTGCTCTTGTCCTTTCTTCACTCCATCCAGAAAGCCTTGCAGCTCCCGAGCTCTCTTGTTATCCACAAACTTCTCCCGAATGCAAGCATCAAGGCACCAGGTGAACTGTTACAAAAAGAAAAAAAAAAAAAAAAAGAGGAGAAAGCTTTATGAACCACAGCAACTCGTTAAACCAGCACTAAAATATACATTGTCAGAGAAAACAGGCTCAGAATGACTTCCAAGTATCTGGAATTAAAACACTTTATTAATACACGTAGGTATGGTACCAAGTTGGTCACAAGTACAGAGGAGATCAGAAATACAAACATCCCAGAAGGAGGTCAGAGATACCACTGTATCTTAAGCTGGTGTCACTTTCTCCCCTCCCAAGAAAGGCATTCCTTGAAAAATAAGGAGCAGCAATTAATATACGGCTGCCCAGCACAGCTGATCAATGTGGATTTACACAAGCAGGAGGCTAAGAAAGAAGCAGCATCACTCAGCAAAACCAACACGGGATATTTTAGCCGTCGCAATGCCTCTCCCGCCTTCTAAGCAGGGACATTAACAGTGGAGGTGTTTCTGCTTTACAGCTCTATTACCAAAATGGAAGACGACAGCTACGTGAAACATTTTATTTGACCCAAATCAAAGGCTTTTCTCCCCTTTCAGAAAACAGTATGTATTTTCCCCCAACATTTCAGCTATCAAAAAAGAACAACTTCCTGAGTTTTCTGAAATGCTTTCCTCGTGCCTTACTGTCCTTGCAGCAGTCACAGCTTTTTGCAGGGGCAAAATCAGGCTGGTGAAAATGATCTGTAACTTGAACAAGAACTGCTGTCAGTATACTGATTTTGGAACTCTCGATCAGAAGACACCAAAAAGCGCGCAGTAACATTTACCATCACCCTAGCACATCATCTATCCAAGCAGAATGCACATAAAACTTAGCAACACTACTTCAGAGAAACAGCCTTGTTCTAGATCAGAGCGATGCTAACCATGGGCGAAGGACCAGCAACAAGATCCTGGTGTGACATCCACAACACATCTGTCACCTCCCAATATTTTAATAGCTTAATGTTTTCTTACAACTCAAGATCCAAAGTATTTAATGTTGCGCATGCAGTTTCCCGACAGATGGAGTATATCACAGCAGGCACAACTGGGAGGGACACAAGCTTTGGTTAAGAACCCAGACCTAGCTCATGTTTTTGATCATTTTTTTGCAGCATCTACATAAATCAGATCAGATGTTTTTAACACTGCACAAGTACCATAAATTTGAATGATTTATGGGTTACGAAATGAAAGCAAGCTGCTGGTTAACCAGGATTAAGTTTTCACCTGAAGTTCCAAGGAATATAAGATGACTTTTGGATTCAAGGTCCGAACTCTCTTCACAGAGAGGAGTCATCTTCTCTGGGCTGAAGTCCTGCAGGGCAGCGGGTATGCACAGGAGTGGGCGAAACAGAAAATTCTCCAGTAATACTCCTATCTGTCCCACATGTTTAATACCTTATGACAGGGGTCAACGGTGCAGATTTCACTGATTTCCAGGTCATGCAGCGACATGAGGAGCTCTGCCCGTAGTGTGCAGTAATGAACGTTCCTTGTCCGGAGGAATAAGGTTCTCAGGAACTGCAACACCATATCGTAGAGCTTCACGTTCTTCCCGATCATCTGGGTCAGCTTCTGAACCACCTAAACTCAAAGTGGAAAAGCGTGCACTCGGTACCAGGAGATGTAGATTGTGTATACGGAGACTCACTCCTCCTATGCCACTATTCCCTCCCACATCACGCCTGCCTGTGGGCCCCAGCCCATCTCCTTGGCGTGGCTGTGATGCCAGCTGATCTCTCCTTTGAGCAAATCCAACTCACTGTCTTGGAAAATTACTTACTGGTTTTATTTGCTAGGGTTTCTGTAGCAATCACTGAGCAGAATCAGCTCAGAGAAGGGTCTGACAATCACGACAGCTACAGGTTGGGGAGGGGAGGAGCAGCACCTGCCCTTTGTGTGGCCGAGTGTTGGATCAGCTCAGCCACCTCATGTAATTCCACTCAAAGAGCAACTTCTCTGAATGCCAGCTTAGCTACAACTTCCAATGTCCCTTTCCATTTTTACAAAAAACAAAAACAAAACAAAATAAAACCAAGAAAAGGTTTTACTGGGCTACGTCCTTGTTAAAAAAAAAAAACAAGAAATTTAAGAAATTCAAACTGATTTGATAGAGATGCTTGGCCTTCAGAACAGCTGAGGTGTATTAAAGCCAGACTGAGCAATAAAAGAAAACAATTTTGCCTTGCTGTTGTTTTTTTTTAAAAGCTCACAAACAGCTTAGAACATTAACCACTTAATCTACTAACCACAGCATTGATTAAATAATTAATAAGTATTTAATTATTAGTTACTAACTAATAATTTAATAACTATTACAATAATTCCTGCTGCTTTCATCAAGTTACACAGGAGAAAACGACCCGGTATTTCTTACAAACACTTTGTCTAGCCAAACAACTTCAGCAGCGAAGCTGGGCGGGCGACAGGGACACGCTGTTATTTGATGAGGTCGACTAAAAGCTGACGAACTCCATCCACAAGCATGTTGTAAGCAGTTTCCTTGTCCTTACCTCTCCCTGACGTCTTGTTTTGGGAGATGGACTGAAGAAATTGTGTAAGACAGAAATGTCATTGCTGAACAGGATATTTTCTTTCTCCAGGATGTATTGCTTCAGCAGGGGAGACACCTCATCGCCAAACAGAGCCTGGTTATCCTGCCAGATCTGGCGCTTCACCTCCACTGCACACGCTTTATACAAATCCTTATCGGCCATTACTAACTTCAGCTTCTTCTCGGGGACCTAGGATCAACCGAGCAGTTAGCGAAGCGCAGAGCAGCTTACCTGCTTAGTAATGAGTAACTGACTACAGCAGACACCCAAACCATAATCTCAGGCAGTCTGGTAATTTACACAACAATGCAACTAAACAACGGGAAATGTCACAGACATCTTTCCCCTTCCCTGCTCCTGTAACAGTAAGCTGGTCCGAAGACATTTAACTTCTTCAGCAACCAAATTATGCACCAAGCTTCTCCTTAATTTTTTCAAAGAGGATAAGACTTCCTTTAAACCTCTGATGCTAAGACTTAGGGTGATGTTTCAAAACTCAGCAACTTACAAAAGCTCTAGTAGCAGTTTTGAATCCATTACTTTAAGTACAACATGATTCTTTGAATAAGCGTACTCCCAGAGATTTTTGTTTCACAGATCTGAATCTCACTCCTGACTACTTCCAGTTGCATTCTTCAAATCTTAGTTTTCACTGATCACAGATTTGTAAATCAGCTGTGGAAAAATTCACCTATCAGGGAATAAAATAGGGAAATAGTCTAATTTGATTATGAAAACATAAAATGCTTTTCTGAAATAGCGTACTAAGCTGTTACCAGATACAAGAACGCAGTAAATCTTCAGTCATTTCCCAACACTGAAAAACAAACTTGCGGAAGGGCTGCAGACGGAGCACGCAGCCCAGCCGACAGCGCGGCTAACAGAAGCCGTAGAGGGGAGCCGTAAGAGCACAGACCAACCAGCAGAGCAGTTTTACCTTGGGCAAGTGCTTCATGACACACATTACCACGGGCTGGATGGAAGGCATCTTGACCAGGGAAAAGCTCTTCTCCAGGAGATCCTCCAGCTTCTTGTATCTGAAAACATGTAAGAGCAAGAGACTAAGTACCAAGTTACAGCAAAGGACCACAGGGGCTCACCTCAAAGCCTCTGCAACTTTATCCCCCAGGAACCAAAATCTCCTTTGCAGGACTCACGCGTTCACTATTAACTAATTTTCACACAAATCCCCAGCTCACTCTGAATAAGCAACAAGACTGCCGACAAACCTCTCCTCAACCTTCCCCTCCAAAGCGATGGCTGAGACCCTCTCCAGCAGCTTCTCCCTCAGCTCGTCGAAAACCGACTGGTGGAACTCCAGCCGCGGGGTGCCGTGCAGGTCCAGGAAGGGCAGGGCCGACTGCAGCGAGGGCAGGAGCACTCCATTTTCCGTCTGCTAACACAAACACGGGACAGGGGCGGAGGCGGGGGTCAGCCGGCTCTGGTAGCCAGCAAACGACAGCAGGGACTGCTAAAGACATGCCATTAAAAAGTAAAGAGGAGGGAAAAAGACCACAAGAGAGACCCCACTTCGGGCCTTCTCGTGCTCCCCACGCCAGCCCCGGCCTCTCATGGGCGGCCCCTGCCAGGGGCCCCGGTGCCCCCCGCCCGGGCATCTCCATGGCGACCCACCCCACCTGGAACTGCTCGATGGCCTTCAGCGGCTCCGTGCAGTTGGTCAGCGTCTCCTTCAGGTCCTCGCCGTTGGCCACCCCCAGCTCCTGCAGCCCCGCGTACATGGCGGCCGGGCCCACTCCCGCCACAGCTTCTCCCGCGGCCCGCCCCGCTCTCCGGTCCCCCGGCGCAGCGCGGTCCGGCGCTCTTCCCCGCCCCGCGGAACCCGCTCCGCCGCACAAAGGTTCCGCCGGCTCTGCCGCGGGGAACCCGGTCTCACAGAACGATTAATGTCGGACAAGACCTCCTGGACCAAGTCCAACCATCAACCCAACACCACCATGTCCGCTAAACCATGTCCCGAAGTGCCACATCTACACGTTCTTTGAACACCTCCAGGGATGGTGACTCCACCACTGCCCTGGGCAGCCTGTCCCAGTGCCTGACCACTCCTTCCATAGAGAAATTTTTCCTGATATCCAACTTAAACCTCCCCTGACACAACTCGAGGGCATTTCCTCTCGTCCTATCACAGTCACTTGGGAGGAGAAACCAACACCCACCTCCCTGCACCCTCCTTTCAGGCTCATGTAGAGAGCAATGAGGTCTCCCCTCAGCCTCCTCCTCTCCAGACAGAACAACCCCAGTTCCCTCAGCCGCTCCTCATCAGACTGGTGCTCCAGACCCCTCACCAGCCTCGCTGCCCCTCCCCAGATGCGCTCCAGCAACTCAACATCCTTCTTGTACTGAGGGGCCCAAAACTGCACCCAGTATTTGAGGTGCGGCCTCACCAGCGGCAGTCTCCCCATGTTCCCCGCCAACACCCGCCGTGCCGGGGAGCTCGCTGAGGCTGCCTGCCGCACGCCAGGGAAGGCGGCCAGGTGCCAGGGCCCTGGCACACTGCTTTGGCTAACACCACTATGGAGCGTGGTAGCAAATGTCGGGGTTCCTGCGGGTGCGTGAGGTGTCCCTCTTTGGTGAGGCGGCCACGAATTTTGGCTGATCCCTGTCAGACAGCGATGAAAATAGGAAACGCAACCAAAACGAGCCTCACAAAGGAGAAGTGGCCTTTCCTCGTTCATGATTTGACTTTTGCAGCCCTGTACTTTCAGGATAGCGGCTACAGAGTGGGGAGGTGGAAAAATCCTAATGTGTCCTTTGCAAGATCTGCAGCCAGGCACCAGGGCTGTACAGAGCTGCGTCAGTCCAGCCCATCACAGAAACCCCTTCGGCGTCTGCTCACCAGTTAGTATAAATATTGAGGCAAAACCTCTGCAATTTAGAGCCCCCGAATCCACTTGGGTCTGTTGACAGACCCCCATGAACCCTGACAGCTAGGTGGGTGACAGAATGGAAATGCTCTGCCATTCCCAGCCATGAGCTGCTGCGATGCCCTTAGATCCCCCATTTCCCCTCTCCATCTCCCCGCTGCCAAAGCAACCCCTGTGCCGTTTGAGGCGCACGCTGCTCTGCCGGCGGGTGGGCTCTGCGGGAGCAAAGCAGGACTGGCCTGGCCACGGCAGGACCTGGCAGCTCCTCGGCAGCTGTTGGACACCCTGAGGTGCTGATGGTCTATCGCAATATTTGTATAAACTACCACGACTAGCCCAGGGGCATGAGCAATCGGCCAACCTGGCCTTGAATACTTCCAATGATGGGCCCATCCACAGCTTCTCTGGGCAACCTGTGCCAGTGCCTCACCACCCTCACGGTACAATATTTCTTTCTTATGTCCAATCTAAACCTACCCTCTTTCAGTTTAAAACCATCACCCCTTGTCCTGTCACAGGACATTTGCAGATGCATTCCAGTTGCTGACCAGCAAAATCTGAACTGGAATCTAAAGTCTGCAGGAAGATGAGGCAATTCTGGCACTTTGCTTAAACAACTCTAATACAGAGATGTGCCTCCAAATACCCTTGCAAAACCAAGAAGGTGTCATTCCTTTAGTTCTGCAGACAGAGGCCTGGCTGGTGAAGTCCTCTGGTGGGGACAAGATGACTTTGCCAATTAATGGTCCAGCTCACACAAAAACACTTTGTTAAAGGAATTGCATTTTTATTCCTAGAACCAGTCACTGTGGAACCGTTAGGGACAGCCTGAAAGAAGCACCTCTCCTGAGACTAACACATTTTTCTTCAGAAATTCTCGTTTTGGGGACATCTCTTTGTGGACTCGGGAAGGCAGAAGCAGGCACGTGTTTTGTAAAGTCTGGGGGTTGGTTTTGTTTGAGGGGCAGGCTGTCAGAAAGGGGCGTACAGTCACCTTTGCTGAAGGTGAGCAGCCCCTGCCATCTCCCCACCACAGCAAAGACCAAACCAGCCAGAGTCTCCTGCGGGTGGAAACCCAAACGGGCAGATGTTTTCCTGTCCCGAGTGCCGCCCGAGAGCGAATGAGGAGGCAGGAGCAGTCTGAAGGAACCGGGCAGAGTGTCTGTGCTCTGCCCCAACCTGAGGGACACGTACGTTCAGAGAAGCACCTCAGATCCACCCTGGAGCCCTCAGATATAAAGCAAACCCAGTGACAAGGAGTTTCCCTACTTTCTGTACTTAGCTGCCTAATTTTGGCAGCTAGCCCTGCCAGGCACAGAATACCAAACGGATGAGGTTTGCCTGCTTTCTGCTTGTGACACAGCTGAGTTAACCCCACATTTCTGTTTACCTCAACCCCGTCGCCTGGGGCAGTTTCGAGGTTGCACCGCTGCCTTTGCAAAGCTCGCACTGGAACAGGCACAGAGCCGTTGTTTCATTCATCGTGCGGAGCGATGGAATGGGGAACTGCCTGCCGCGTCACAGCTTGGTCCACGCACTGCTCGTGGTCCCTGTGGCTTGGGGCTGCGCCGAAGTCAGAGTCTGGCCCCAGCCCTGCCTTTCTCCTCTTTTTAAAGGCTGTAAAAATCAACTGCTGTTAGTTTGCTGCTCCTCTGCTTCCTCTTTTGCCTCTTTGCAAAAGGAGAAAGCGCCTCATGTCTTGGCGTGAACTCCTTCCCCCCTGGCTGGTGATCGTAGGGGGTCTGACGGGCATTCATGCTCCTTTGCATCTCCACTAAGGACGTGCCCATCGCCCCTCTCAGGACTAAGGTAAGGGCATCTGCTCGTCCGAGGGGCGGCCAAGCCGGGGGTCAAGGGGGGCAATAAGCAGAGAACCTTCTCCTTGTCTGTGGGGCTGCTTCTTAAGGAGAACCTGCCTGTTCCTTTGTGCAAGCCGGGCGTTTAAACTAAAACCCGGTGTGTTTTGTTGCTTTTTACATTCATTGCACTACTGACTGAGTCAGTAGCCCGAAACAACAAACTGAGGAGGGGACTAGAACAATACTGCGAGGATGGGCTTGAATCCTTCAATATGTGGTAGCTTTTCAAACCAGAAACAAGCCAACCCCTTTGGCTGCTCAGGGAAAAGGAGGCTGGATATCATCCAGCAGAGATGCTCAGTGCAGGCTCCCCAGGAGCTCCCCAGAGCGGCAAGGCACCAGTGGTGTCAGTGGAGAGAAAGAACTGGGTCCCTCTTGGAAGTTGGTAGCAATTTGGCCCTGAACTGCTGCTTCTGTCTTTAAAAAAAAAAGAATTACCTTCCATGCCTGTACCTCTTCTGTCCTCTCTTGATTTTAACCAAAGAGCCAATCTGCTCTACGGAGCAAGGTCAGACCTGCCCAGCGACCGGGGGGTTAATGCCCATCTGCTCTGCCTCTTGATGCTCGAGGCTGAGGTGAGATCAGGGGCACGCTAAGGTTCACTGGAACAAAAGTGGGTTAACCTGCATGTTTAGAGATACTACCGCTCCTCCACACTCCTCTCAGAAACAAAATTTGATTTTACAAGAACCCCTATTGCTCCACGCTCTGCCCTTCCCTGGTGTTGAGCGGTGGCAGAAACGTGTTGACCCCTTCTCCTCCCTTGTGCTCCCAGCAGCACCCTCTCATTTTGTGAAGGAGGAAAAAAAAAAATCCAGGTTTCCCCACCAACACCATTCATTTCTTCCTCAGCCAACATGTCCCTGCGAGAAATATGAGCTGTCACTGGTGTGGGAGGATGCCAGCAGGCTCAGGCAGGCAGCTCCATCCTCCTTCCGCATTTCTGCTCTAGCTCCCGTCCCACCAGCTCCTGGCCCGTCTGGTGCAGCTGGGGAGCTCCCAGCAAGGCAGCAGGCAGCCAGCTTCACTCAGAGGCTGCAGCCAGGCTCTGTCTTGTGCTGAAACCCTTCTGACAGCGTTAACATCACCTCTCAGGAGGTTTCTCCTCCCACTCAGTCACAGCTGCAACTATTTCTGTGCAGGATACAGCTTAGACCATGCACTACCACCTACCTCCCAGCTCTCATGAGGTTCTTTCCCATCTGCGTAGGACACGTCCCACTTTGGGGTCATGTAATATGGGGGAGAGGAGGAGACCTTAGGCTAGCACCAGGGCTATTTTGAGTGTGGGGACATCCAAAAGAGGCGCAGGCTCAGACAGCAGCAAACAGACCATAGTCTGGGCTGCAAAGAGACTGAGAACGCCCTCGGCCTCACAACTAGGCAACAGGAGAACCATCAGTGGACAAGGCATTGAGAAATCTTGCGTTCTCTGCTGCTGTTTCTGCCAAGACATCATCCCAGTCTCCTCAGGGCTGCCGCGTTGGACAGTGTATGGGCCGGTTGGCGCCAGCACTGCAGCTCCCACAGGTCTGGCGTGCAACAAGGCAAACCCAGCCCGCGTCACACCATTTCTGCAGTGGGACATCAAACAGATGCAGTGGTCTCAGGTTCCTCAGAAGCAGGAACAAGCCAGAACTCTCCGATTCTCGCACAAAACCCTTATCTCTTTTAGCAAACCAATCCAGCAGCAGCTTGAGTCCCCGAATCAGCTGAGAGCCTGTATAGTGCCGTCTCCTGCTGCTTTAGAACCTGTTTCTCCTGAGCGCCAGAGGCTTCAGCTCTCAGTGGAAGCCCTCTTCCTGATTTCAGGACCAGCTACAGAGCACGCCACTGTAGGTCTGATATTTCTAGGTGTTTCTCCACTGCTGCTGCTCCTCATGTATATTCAGAAATGCAGATGGTTCCCTGCAAATCTACATCATCCTCTGGCTTGAATGTAAAATCTAACTCCAAAACTGCAGGAGCCACCCAGAATACCTACATAATGCTCGGTAACCGTACGATAACAAAGCAGCACATGCTCAGTGGTGTTTATCTAGAATGTTTCTGGGGTTTTCCAGTATGGCATTGTTCTGGATGCTGGCCCATCCCACACCATCCTCTTCATCTACCAGTGGACTACCACCAATGCAAGCAAGACCGGGGTGATCAGGGAGTGCAGGTCCTGTCCCGAGCAAGGTAAGGTGCCTGGTTCGTGCTCGGTGGTCTGTGGGACTGGTATGGGATGGATGGAAACCTAGAGATCTGTGCATGGACAATGGCTGCAGTTTCCTCAGCGCCTGTATCATCTAGCTGCACACTGAAACAGTGGTGAGCACGAAGCACAGGCTGCTTATTTTCAGCAGGGGTCTCCTCAGCACAGGCAGATTTAGCCTTCAGAGATGGAAGGCAGAGCACTTGGCAGTAGCAGGTGACAGGTTTTTTAGTCCTGCTTTGGGCAGGGAAGCACAGAGGGGCTGGAGCTGGTCCTAACATCCACATGGATCAGTGGCAGAGCCAAGGTTGCTGAGCTTCTCACCCAGGTGAGACAGGGAACAGCAACGGAGACAAATCTGGCTGCAGGGTGGCTCCTGGTATCTTCTGCCCCCTCCACGTACTCTGCTCAGTGAGTCCTGTAGCTCCAGGACAGAGGTGCAAAGATTCCAACTCCCTGTCCAGGGTTTGACAGCACAAGCATGTTTGTCACAGCACAAGCACTTTGGTTTCAGGTGTCACGTTTTGGAGAATATTGGGGTCTTTCTCACTAGTTTGAATCCATCTGGCCCCATCGAAGCCAGCTGAAAGGGTTTCATGCATTAACGCTTGGGGTTTTCCTTCCCTATCTCTCAATCTTGCTCTGATGTTGAAGCCCAGTTATAGCAGGATGCTGGGAAACCCTGAACTCTCAGTAGCAGGGTGCTGTGGGAGGGCAGCTGCACAACAAGCAGGGTTTGTGCCTTTGCATCCCATAAGCAATACAAACCACATAAGAAGATGCAATAAGGGCCCCCTGAAACCTCGTATGCATCCCTTGGCTGCTGCCATGCTCACTGGCTGGGGTAAAAGCAGATGGTAGCTCAGCGCAGCAGCTTCTCAGCAGCAGCAGCAAGAGGTCCAGGCAAGTCTCTCTCCCACACGCGAGCAGTCGTCCTCTGTCTGCACGGCAGCGTGGTCACAGCCTTTGGCCGCAGGGAAGCGGCAGCTCGGCCCTGTACAGGGCCCAGGGGGGCAAAGCACGTGGTGAGAGTGTCACGCAGCCAGGAAGACCAGTGGCCCAGAGGATGAGGAACTGAGGCTTTCTGGGTCGTAGTTCAAAACCAGCATGTGAGACCCCATTGAATCTTGCTGGAAAGATGTGTCAAGGCTTGCAGACAGCTTCCTCCCACACCGCACCAGCTTCCTCTACAGCAGAGGTGTCTTGCTTGCAGGCATGGGGCTCGGAAGCCACCTCCACCAACACAAGAGGAAGTGGCTGGAGAAGAGAGGTGACACATCAGCCTCAGCTCTATCGGCATGCCAGTATGTCCTTCTGCTTACCTTTTACGGCGGCGAAAGTCACATTTCTTCCTCTGTGGGCTGAGACAGCCTCAGCTGTTGCAGCAGTCTTGTGGCTGATAGATGGTCATTTACAAGACGCTTCAGAAGCGGGGCTTGGGTTCTCTTTGCGTGATCTGGGGTTTACAGGCTCGTGCTGTTTTTCTCCCTGTACCATATTTCAGCAGGACGGCTACCTGGAGGGACTTCGTCATTCTGCCCACAACAGGTCCTGTCTTTAACCATGCCCTAGGACAGCAACCTCCTGGGTAACAGCTCTCACACTTCCTCCACATCTTTCCATAGAAAATTTAATTCTTTCCCCTGGTCCTCAGGTCCGGGAGTCTCCAACTATGCATATTCTCCTCAGAAAGTAGGGAAGAGCTTGGAGCTATGTTTGAACTGGGCCTGGAAAGAGATCCCAGCAGAGCAGCACAGCCAAACCCCGATCTACTTGGGAGCAACTGCCAGCATGAGGCAGCTGAAGTGAGTGAACGTTGCAAATCCACCCCCAGAAATCAGCACACGTCACGTGGATCATTCTGTAAACACATCTCACCTTGTCTGCTCTGCAGTGTTTCCTCCCTAATCTGCTAGTCAGGTAAACCTTCTTCAGGCCCTGACATACCCGAGGGGAGCACAGCACGGCTGTCCCCCAAGCAGCCATCGGGATGACAGTCATTTGACTGCTCCCCCTCTGTGTAAACTCTGCTTCACAATTAGCGCATGGGAAAACATCTGTTGGTCTGGAAGCTGAAGTGTTTTCAATTTATGGGTGTGCAGGGACGGGTCTTGTCAGCAGGCTGGGAGCAGTGGTGGGAAGATCCACCTTATCCTACAGTTGTGTGGACCCTGTTCTCAGTCAGCTCTTTACTGGGACCTTTAACTCCTTTTAGTCACTGGGGAAAAGTGAAGTCTGGAGGGGGCCAGGTCAGCGGGGCAAGGCCACAGGATCTTTTAGTGGCAGAGGGTGCTAAACTCCTGAATTTGGGAATGGTGGCACAACTGCTCAAATCATGCCTCTGCTGCTCTTACCCTCAGTGTTGTGTGAGAGGAGAGGGAAGTAGCAGCAGGAGTGGGATTGTCATTGCGTCTTTGTGCTACTACCTAAAGTGGGGAGCACAGCAGCTGTGTCCCCACTGCAGGCTGCTCCTGGTAGGGCCCTGTAACAACAAATGTGCTTTCTTTTTCTTTTCTGTTTAGCCTCACCCATCCCACCCTCTCTGACGGTCTCCTTGCAGCCCTGACTGTGGCCCTGAAGTCATCCCCCTTTGACTTTCAGGGGGCACAAATCCTGTCCAGTCCAGATGAGGAAGCATTCAACTGGGTTGCAGTTAACTATGTCCTGGAGAACTTCTTCAAGGTAAAGGATAATCCTGCCTGAGAACTGAGCTGAGCAACTCCCATTAACAAACAGCCACAGAAACACGCGGAGGGATCATTAAAGCCCTGCACTTTAAACAATGCTTAAGCACAACTTCCACTGCCTTTCAGAGGAGATGGCTTATATCCAACACCAGCTGGCTGAGGGACATAATATGAGATGGTTAAAACTGCACTGAAGGACTAATACAGCCTTTCATGGGCACATTCATGCAGTTGCCCTAAGAGATGTGAGGCTTTCTGGACAGCACATCCAGGATGGCCACGCAGATAGGTAGCCTGGCCCTGGGGTGTCCACAAGAAGTCCGCTGCCCCGAGTTGCTGCAGCTATCGCTCAGCACCACTGTCAAACAGGCATTGCTGCTATGTCTGTGGGGTGCTGTGGAATTGCCACTGGAGTCCAGCTGTCCCACAGGACATCCTGTGGAGGGTGGACAGAGAAGCAGAGTCGTCTGCTGCCAAAGCAAAAGCCCAAGAAGTTGAGATGCTAGTGAGAGTACAGCTGGGGGTCCCCAGCGTAGGCGCCTGGTCTGCATTCAGAAGGCGCTCACTTAACAAAGAGAATACATTTAAGTTTCCTTTCTCAACCCATGGCTTCTCAAGCCAAAGGGTCTCAAGAACTTAAAAAGCAAAAGAAGGGTGGATTAGACTGAGTTATTGCCCATCAGGGAAGTGAAAGGCAGTTCTGATAACCAGCAGCAAGCATGCTCTGCTTAGGGAATTGCTAGCCCTGCTGCCAGCAACGCAGTTTTCCCCAGCCAGGGACAGATGCTTACATCACAAACCTTCCAGCCTGTACTGCAAACTTCAGCACTGCCAAAATCAGTTCTGAAAGACTGCAGGAGATGAAACCACAGAGTCCTTCTGACAGGAGGATCACTTTAGCATCAAGGCAGCACCTGAAGCCCATATCTGCCCACCTGGAACCCTCCTTCCCATTCCCACCCCCACCACCATCCCCTCCTCTCTCCCCTGCTCCTGCCTGCCAAGACCATTGCCTTGAACAGCCACACATGCTGGTGAGCCCTCTTTGCTCTTGCTGGCTGTGGGGAGCTCCCTGCGCAGATAGCAGTGCTTGTACAACAGCTCCTCTGTTCCCTCCAAAGCCACTGGTTCAGCATCCTGTGCTGTGAGAAGGAGGGAGGAAAAAAAAAAAAAAAAGTTGGCTGCACTGTAGCAGACAGTTGCTTTCTCTCTCTGTGCACTCATGCTTGCATCTGACCATGACCCAGATGCAGAAGTCTTAAGAATCATAGAATCACAGAATGGTTTGGGTTCGAAGGGACCTTGAAAGGTCATCCAGTCCAACCCCCCTGCCAGGAGCAGGGACATCCCCAACCAGATCAGGTTGCTCAGAGCCCTGGCCAACCTGGCCTTGAATGAACTGACCTCTCTGATTCTTTTTGGGTCAGTATGACTGGCGAGGACAGTTGGTCCCCTGCAGGAAGGGGATGGCAGGAGTCCTGTCCGTGGGAGAAACCTCAACCCAGCTCACTTCCAAGGTGGAAGAGAACCAGGCACCAAGAGAGGGAGTGAGGCTGCAGCTGTACGGGCAGACGCACAACGTCTACACTCACCGCTGCCCCTGCCACGGCACGGCCCAGCTCCGCAGCAGGCTGCTCTCCAGGCTCATCCAAGTGAGTATCTGCCAGCAGACTCCTGGATACAATCCCTCTGAATGACAGCGGCACAAGGTGTGGCTGCTAATGGGCAAAATGACACTGTCTTTAACAGAGGGCATCTGCATACACCTAAGAAAGCCCAGTCCATTTGTAAGACATACTCTATGCCCAAATCAATGCTCTCCAAGCAGACGCCCACTCAAGAGTTTTACTTGCAGGCTCTATTTGGCTCCTCACTTAATAGATACGAGGACAAAATTGCTCTCCAGAGGTGCTAAGATCACCTTCAGGGTGGAGGGAAGCAGACTTCCCTTGTCTTCTCTGAACTCCACAGAAGGGGAACCTAAACAGCAGCACCCAGGAACCAACTGGGACCATCCATTGGGGTATTTGTGTCCTTTGCGGGCTTTAACCCTGAAGCAGTCTTTAAAAGAGCAGTATTTCATGTTGAAAACATGCAGGTGTTTTGGTTCTTCCAAACTTTGTTTCACCTGAAGGGGAGGTGGCAGGATCTGATGCAAACTCCAGAATTATTTTAGTCTCTGACAAAACTGAATTTTCCAGAAATAAACTACTCCCTGCCCATCGACTTGCCTCCCTATGAACCAAACCCCTCTTATTTGAAACCTGAATGTCCCACATGGAGACCCACTTCACCAAGCTATACGGGGGAACTCCTAGAGATAAGAAACACGGATTCTTGAGGGGCTGAGCCATGCAGAAGGCAGACCAGAGCAGCCTCTTCTTGCAACTAGAAAGAGTACAAGATTCACTGGGATTGTATTACTGGTGCAAGGGAGAACAGGGGGGCTGGGACTCCTCAGCCTCCTGCAGCAGGTCCAGGCCTCACAGCTTGCCCTGAACTCTGCAGGAGCTGCAGCCTCACAGTTGATGACCTGAGATAAGGTTCAGCAAACCTTTTGCTGCCTGCATGCTCAATTACAACATCGTGGTGCCAGAGAAGAACTGTTCCTCACTGTGTTCCATTTTGTCTTCTTTTGTGAAGCCCTAGGATGCCAACTTCCTCTCTTCTGCCTCTGTTTTATTCCACCTCTCCAGGACCAGAGAAGTGCTAAAACCGTCTCTAATCCCTGCTGGCCCCTCGCCTACTCCCGGGAAATGCAGTGGCAGTCAGTGCGTGCTGGGCCCTGTGCTGTCAGCGATGACACATTGGACACCCCTGGCCCTGAGGAGGTCTTCAACATCACCGGCTCCAGCAATGCCAGCGCCTGTGTGACACTTGTGCAAAGCCTGCTCAACTCTTCCTCTTCCTGCAGCTTCTTCCAGCATTCCCTTGGCAGCGTTTTCAAGCCCCTCCAGACCAGGTTTCTGGTGGGTTCTCATTTACACTGGGGTAGGCAACTGGTATGAAGAACCCATGAAATGGGACCAGTTTGGTCATTAATAGAGTGGGAACAGCCATGCTGTGCCCTCTGCTAGCCAAGAGAGCCAGTGCTCTGGCTAATGCTGTGCACATGCCCTCCTGCCCTCTCCCCCTCACTGACACAAAGCTGTTCAGGCATGGACCACAGCTTTCCACCAAGGACTGCAGTAGGGCTTTCTTCATCTATGTCTCAGCAACATCTGCTTGTGAGACAAACTTTGGGCTCCACAGAGCCATAAAGGAGCTCACATGAGCCAGCAAGGATGGGGCAATCAGGAGTCGTGTTTTGAGCAGATCTTCCCAAACAAAGTCTGTAGTGAAGCTGAAGATCCTCTGCCACTCCCTTAGCAAATCCCTGGGCCTGCTCCACAAGCATGCTTATATCTGAGACTCTGAATCTAGCATTCAAAGTCATTGGTTGCTAAGCCAAGACCAACTCAAAATCCTAGGACAAACATTTTAGAGGTAGGAATTACAGAAATTTCCTCAGCTCCCTGCTCCTGAGAGCCTCCCATGGACATGGTGCTGAGGAAGATAAGGCCCTGCCTACTTATCCAGGCAGGGCCAGGAAGGCTGCTGCACGCAAGCGAGCAGTCCCGTTTCCATCTCCAGACAGCGACAGACATGCTTGTTCTCCCTGCACCCCTCAGAGGCCCCGTAACCACCAACACAGGCGCACGGAAAGGGCATCCCAGCAACGCACCCCACAGCTACTGCCACCTTCCTGGAGGCACCGTGTGCACAGATGCCGAGCACAGTCCAACCTGACGATTATTTCTGCGGCTTTTGTAGGTGATTTCTGATGCCATGGACTTCATGAGAGAAACTGCATCCTCTCCTGACTTGAGCGAGGCAGTCACCAGGCTCTGTGAAATGTCCATCAAAGAGGTAAGCGTGGAATAACTCAGTGTGCAGGGGCAGTGGCAGCAAGGAACAGCCTGTTGTAAAAGCCCACGGGGCTCAGATTGCCAGGGCCATAACCTACTGGCTCCCCCAGGGAAAAACTTGGATTTGCCTGGTTTTTGGTTTTGGTGTGGTTGAGGTTATTTTTTGTTTTGGTTTGTTTTTTTGTGTGTGTGTGTTTTTTTTGTTTTTTGTTTGTTTTGGAGTTTTGTTTTGTTTCTTTGGAGTTTTTTTTTACTTTGAGGAAACAGACTCCACTTGTTTTCCTTCTTCTGAAATCCCAGCTGGTAACACCTGGACTTAATTAAATGAAAAGCCACAAGTACCTTTTACTGCATATTAAGGAGTAAACAAGGAGGCTGTCTACTCCTGTACATCACCTTGGTCTTCCTGTTACCCTCCTCTCCTTAAGAACACATCCGCTCAGACTCCACGGGCTTTCCCACTTCACCTGGGCCCACGGAGACCGAGCCATGAGGGAACCAAGTTCTCTTCCTCAGTTGTTGGCTTATTCGCACCTACACTGACCAGGCATCCACAGTAACATTCAAATTAGCCAATTCCTACAGGGTTTGCTAATGAGGTAGCAAAGCCCATAAGCAGTTCCCTAAAGCTTTCTTTTCTAGATAGAGGAGAGATCTTGTTAGTGCTCCTACGGAGAGAAAGGCTGCAGCAGTAGCTCAGCCTAATTACAGAGCAGAGAATCACACCAAGCAGTTCACAGACCTGGCTGCCAGTCCTGCTGCTCTTGGAACCGCCTGGTCCTTAATAAGATGGGAACAAAGGCACTAAGAGGTGACACTGGTTCCCAGACCACAGCCCAGAGAGTGCAGGAAATACAGCTTCAGCCTGCAGAGGACACAAACCCCTCCTCCAGCCCCACAGCAGGAGAGGAGAGGTTACAGCAGCCCTGAAATTCAGCTACTGACTGTTTACTACTTTTATCTTTTGTCTCCATCTTCTTTTGGAAATGACACCAGCTGGTGAAAAAGTCCCCCAAAAGCCTGGATACGCTTGCTGATTACTGTCTTACGTCTGCCTTCATTTTTCATCTCAGTACTAAGGGATACAGCTTTGACTTTGACGGGTCTCTTTGGACTGCATTCCAGAAGCAGGTCAGTGACCTACAGCGTGGCATTTCCAGTTACAAGGGAGAGCTGGTTTCAGTAAAGCCAGCCTGTCTCCATTCCTGCAAGCCCTAACCAGCTAGGTGTCTCCAGCAAGATGATTTTGCAAAATAAATTCACAATTTCAATAAGCAAGAAAACCAGTGTCAGAAAGCTAGAGATTACCCTGGTCCCCACTGAAATGCAGATGTCAAAACCTCCGCTGAAGCAGTACCGTCTTTAAGAGCCCATGCCCAGTCAGAAAGGAGGTACGGCCCATCACCACTTAATGCTAAGGACAAACCACTGATAATATTTCCCAAAAGATGCTGCCCTACCTCTTTGCAATCACCTCACTAGTGAGGGCTTTTATCTGGCTTATAAGGTCTGAAACTGGTTCAGGGTCTGGAGCCCCTAAGGAAAGGGGGAATTGATTCAATTCCTCCTCTTCACAAAAGAAAAGAAAGCCTGTTCTCAGACCCCTTCTCAACTCACCAGCGAAGGCACGATCCCACTGAGCAGGGCCACATCAGCATTCAGTCAGGCGGATGGCGATCATCAGACCAAGGCAACGTAACAAGGCAGGTCCAAGGTGCTTCCAGGGAGCCCACTCTGGAAAGCCAGAGACAAGCTGCCCACAACATAGGTCTGAGGTTCAACCAGGCAACAGGGCCAGAGACAGAACGACCCCCACTCAACAAAGACCCAAGGTCCATCTGGGAAAACCAGTCAGTGAGCAGCAGACAGAGCAGCACACACCTACAGCACAGCTCAGGAAAGGGGCAGCTGCCCAAGCCAGAGCTTTAATGGAGCTCCCAGGCCCATGGGCAGCGGGGTGGGTGGAAGCCCCAGGTGAGGTTAGTCAGGGAAATTAAGGCCTTGGAGTGCACTGGGGGAACTGAGGGTGGGAGACCTCCTCATTTCAAGCCTAATCCTTGGATCAGTCTCAGATAAAGTATACAAGGCCTTGGTCTGTGCACAGAAACACAGCTGGGGTCCACGCTGTCTGTCTCTCTTCTGACCTCTCCTCCTTTTTATTTCAATAGATAGGTGATGCATCGTCTGCCTGGACGCTTGGGTACCTGCTGAGTCTGACCAACACCATCCCCCAGGACAGCCCGAGCTTCCTCAAGGGGATTGAACCAGGGGTCTGGTCCTTGCTCCTCATCCTCTTTGTCGTGCTGCTCACTGGCTCCTTCATGCGCATCACGTACCGAGTGATGGTCAAGGAAAGCAGCTTCAGTAACAGGAACAGCAGTGTTTTTGATGACAACTGACAGCTATTCCGGGACTCAATACTCCTGCCAGGGGACAGTCACAGCGTACATACAGCAGTCACACAGGTGTAAGTCACTGGACGACGCGAGTGATTTTCCTGCAGGACTCCCAGAGCCTCAGTGCCTTATTTCAACTTGCCAGCACTTGCACTACTGTGCACTGAGATGAGGAATCCTGCTCCGCAGGAAGCCCGTGATTCCTGGTGGATGGCAAGCCATGCGTTCTCCAGATGAGAGCAGCCTGCACAGACCTTGCTTGGGCTGCAGCTGAGATTACTCACGCCAGCCTAATGAAACCATGCCTCCGAGCAGGCGGGCCCTGAGCTACTGTAAAGGTAATGTTCAATAACCCTGTCTGATCAGGAGAGGCGCTATCTGAAAAAAAGCGCTCTGTCCTGTTCTGTGCCCACAAGAGAGACGATACCTGCAGTGTCGCCACTAGTGAAGACCGGAACAGCGTTAAAACCGAATCAGAATGTAGCAACCACCTTGCTGGCATGTTCTAGGGAAGAGTGCAGGTATGTTCTGCCTGCTACTGCTGATCTGCCTGCTCTTCCACCTCAGTGACAGTGTCCACGCAGCCCTTCCAGCAGATGCTCCTGCTGCCGAGAATCCTTCAAAACCAATGGGTTTTGGTCTTGGTCTCTACAAAATGTGCAGGGCACCAAAGGAGAAACAAAAGGCACAGACGTGCAGCTGAGTTCCTGCCTCTCAGCTGAGTCATGGCAACGCAGGGTTAAAACTGCCAATTTAAACTCTTTAACCAGGACCTAAATGAACACGTTGCATTTCACATCTACCAAAACCAGGTGCACGCTGTGCTGCAGTTCACCAGCGCATTCCTTTGCACGGAATTGCTCGTCTTGCTGACTGTGATAGTGAAGTATCTCCTCTAACATTGTCCTTCAGAGAACACCGGCCCCGGGAACAGCAGCTTTCCTAATGCCAGCCCAATGGCTTTCACACTAGACTGTGACCAGAGTTACTGTATAATCCAATACTCGGGATTCCTCTGGGACTTGGCAGTCATTCCAGCTCCTCTGGTCTAGTCTGGTCTGCTCGTTTGAAAGATGAGGTGCTGTCCAAATTCCTTGTGTTATTGTGAAGAAAAGGGATGGACTCTGACTAAAGCACTGAGAGTTCACTTCGTGGATTGCTTTAGAGACTTGAACACACAGGCGGTTAAAAGCCTGAGGGACAAATGTCTCTTACTCATTTCAGACCACTTTAAACAGAAATTCAAATGCTCACAGATGCAGTGATGTGCCTTGCAGGATTTTTAAAGCTACCATGGCACTCAAATCCTTTCAAATCTGATTATTAATCCCTTGTGCTCCCAACTCATATATAGGACACCTCACACACCCCCTCCCCCCCCATAACATTGGATTATTCATAAATTTTCAGGCCAATTAATGAAGGTTTGGAACCTGTCAGTCAAGTTCGGAGGGGTGTGGAAACAGATTTAAACAAGCTTCATATTCATTTCTTTGAGTTGCACGTTAGATATTTTTAATTGTATCATGTTATTAAAGATGTTTTAATAGACTGTCTGTGTTATTCCTGGCAAGAGATCAAAGCGGGGGCTTTATGGTGAACACAGAGTGTTTCAGTGAGGAGGATGGGGGATGCTGATTTTGCCTCTGTTTACTCAAGAGCTGTTAGGCTGCGTACTTTCGGGGTACACAATGAGAACCCCTGAAGGCACTTTCTTCCCAGTGGCAGGACGGCAGAAAATGACTGCAGATAACTTGGCTGCTGGTATTTAGTTGATGAGAGACATGTCTACATCTTTGATGTGTTCTCTGCTCAAACCATCTGAAGAAGGTGGGAGGGATTCAGACAAGCCTGCATAGAAAGAAAAAAAAAAAAAAAAGAGGTTATGAGGGAGTCAGCGATATTGGGGAAATTCCTGAGACTTCATTCCTCCCACATCTGGAAATGCAATCATTAAGCACAGCCCTGGCTCTGTCAGCACACAGGAGAACTGTTGGGTTCCTGGCGGAGATTCGCAGCCTGCCCAAGAAGAATCCTACCACTGAGGAAATGGAAACGAGCCAGTGAGATGCCAGGAACGCCAGGACTCCAGGTGTTCTGGCCTGCTCAGTCATTACATCTTGATTTTGAGAACTCGATCACAGAGTCCAAGAGAAAGGACATTGACTGGAACTTCTCCAAGCTCTTCTTTAGAAGCTTGGGGATTTCTATGCAGAAAATAAATTAACAATTAGACAAGAAGCTCAGCATGTCCTCCTGGCACTTTACTTTTGCCTCACACATGCCACTGAGCTGTACTGAGTGATGGCACCTACAGATGGCCTAACCTGCCCCGTATTAAATCCATGGCACCTGAGCCACCATTTGACATCAAATCACCACTCTGCGACGTGAAGAAAATCTGTGATGCAAAGACAACCCACAACCACTTGATTTAGAGCAGATCCTAAACTCTTGAGCTAAAAGCTGTTGTTCTTATCGTTTTGATGGCTAAAGTTCTTCCCTTGGTGGTCCACACACTGCAGGCAGCAGCTCTGCTCCCTCCTTTCCCACCACTCCTTCCAAATACCACCACCGCTGTGTTCTCCTGCAGGCAGGACACGGGGGCAGGCATATTTGTTCTCGTACAACGCCTGTGCTGCCCATCGCAAGCTGCAGCCCCCAGCACCTCGGGTTACCAGGTGAACTGGGCTGGGGATGGGCAGCATTGACTGTGAGCATCACTTACATTCTATCTGGCAGAAAAAAAAAAAAAAAACCACATTTCTAGATGTATTTACTAGACAATGAGTTAGACTGGTCTTTTAAAAGCCCTGAAGTGTGGGTTTAGTCATAAAAAAGGCAAAAATAACAACATTTGGAACCTATGAGAAGAATAGAATATAACAAAAGTAACATGTTCTTTTTTCCCAGTTCTCTATAGAAGCAGCTCCTCCATGTCAGTGCTACGTAAGTTTGCAGAACTGATCCCCAGATTACCTGGGCAGCAGAAATCTGCTTAAAAGGAGATTCTAGATTAACTCACTCACTCTGAAATGAAGATGCTTGCAGCCCTTTGGTTACAATGCAATTAATAATGAGGATTTTCTAACTGTCCCTAAGTTCTTTATGTTTACGCATAGCTCCCTCACTTCTCGCTCAGGCTGAACCCCGGGAGAGCTCTTCTGGCAGATAACGTCTGCTCACGTGCAACTGCAGTTCGGCCGCTGTCAGCAAGCGTCAATAAGAAGGAAATCAAAAGTATTAGATACAAAAATTGACAGCAGAAAGCACTTTCTCTGTTTTAGCTCCAGAAACACAACAGATTAGCTGACCTGCTGCTGGCTAGAGTGGCCTAAATTTCATTTCAGCATGTTTGTAGGAGTTTATTAGCTCCTGTCATCTTCCAGTTTCTACCATTTCCAAAGCATCATGAATTCCCAACCAGTACATCCCATCTGGATTGTACCAAGTAATTCCCACAAAAATTGAGAGAAATGCCTGCAGTCCAGTTCTGCTGTTACAAAGTCCACCACCACAGGACCAGAGCTGCTGCCTTCTTCCCATCCTCACACACGCAGGCTCCCTGCAGCTGTAGGAGAGAGACCTAAGCTGAGCCCCAGCACCGCTCTGGGTACCTGGCTGTACGCGAGGCAGGGCTGTAGGTAAGCGCTGCTTTGTGAGACACAGGTATTTCACAGGACGCTTACGGATGAATTACTTCACCGGGACGTCACAGGCTTCCTAGCTGATCTTGGCAAGTTGTGAGGAGGTCATGCAAGCTTCAAAGACTTTGCAAAACTTGTCACATGGCGGAGCTCCATCTTGCCATTAGTAATGCAGTGATTGTAACTCCTTCTCTCAATGAGATACTGTCCTGGCAGGGGTTAAGGGAAGGCCTCTGGAATAGCAAGTGTAGGAACAATGCACAGCACCAGGCACTGCAGTACTTGCGCTCATTTCAGTTGTTTGGGGCTGTTATAATAAACAATAACGAAATAACTTGAAATCCACAACCACTGGTGGAGCAAATCCAGCAGAAGATGAGAGGAATGCCTTTTAGGATGGCTGCATTTAGAGATCAGGACACGTTTATTTTGTTCTTACAGCACGCCTATGATCCTGTATCTGAATATTTTCCAGGGAAACAGGAAGCCATATGATGTTTACATCCTACCTAATGCCCTGTCACTCCTACACTGAAGTAGATGGAAATGCTAGTAGAAGAATAAGTGCAAATGAATACTGTGATCAGTAAAACCCTATTTTTTGCCACAGCTCTCTTAATATAAACCGGCAAATGTCTAGCTAATCTCCCACGTGAAAAGGGTCAGCAAGGAAAGCTCTTGCTGCTCTTCACTCGCTCTTCCTAACAGCCGGTTGGAGGGCGACTGCCTTCTGCGCGGCTGCTTCCAAGCTGACGGTAACTGCCAGCGTGCTAGCTGTGTAGGACAGTGAAGAGGCTGACGTGTGTGTGTCCGTAGAGCTGCTAGAAAGCGTACGTGACGAGCAGGAAGGGCTTTCAGAGCAGCCGGTTCTCGTCTTGGGCAGTCGCCACACATCCGCACTTTTAGTGCCTCAGAACCCCGGACAGCTTGCAAAACACGGCTGTAACTGTCCCAGCGCAAGCTGTTCAGGAAAGCACAGAAACGCGATGTTCGCGTGCTTTTCGCGCTGCTCGCAAGAAGCCTCCGGAGCAGGCACTTCTCGTGCGGCAACAACCGTGCCTGCTACGATCTTTCCTAGCCTCTTTTCCTCCGGGCAGCCGGCTTGAGCTGATGTGAAGTGTTGGTGGGCAAATCATCCAGAGAAGCGTCGCAATGCTTCTGGGCTGTTAGCAAGAGCGAGTGAAGAGCAGCAAGAGCTTTCCTTGCTGACCCTTTTCACGTGGGAGATTAGCTAGACATTTGCCGCTTTAGTGCCTTGTTTCTTCTGCGCAGCTTGCACAAAGCTCATTGCGGCTTTCGCGGTTCGAGTTGTGCATCGCCGGAGCTCTGCGGGAAAGAGCGAGAGAAGAGCCGCGAAAGCTCCGGGTGCGGCCAGCTCGCGTGTAGCCGCGATGATGCGCTGTTCGCCGGTTGCAGGGCGACTGCCTTCTGCGCGGCTGCTTCCAAGCTGACGGTAACTGCCAGCGTGCTAGCTGTGTAGGACAGTGAAGAGGCTGACGTGTGTGTGTCCGTAGAGCTGCTAGAAAGCGTACGTGAAGAGCAGGAAGGGCTTTCAGAGCAGCCGGTTCTCGTCTTGGGCAGTCGCCACACATCCGCACTTTTAGTGCCTCAGAACCCCGGACAGCTTGCAAAACACGGCTGTAACTGTCCCAGCGCAAGCTGTTCAGGAAAGCACAGAAACGCGATGTTCGCGTGCTTTTCGCGCTGCTCGCAAGAAGCCTCCGGAGCAGGCACTTCTCGTACGGCAACAACCGTGCCTGCTACGATCTTTCCTAGCCTCTTTTCCTCCGGGCAGCCGGCTTTAGCTGATGTGAAGTGTTGGTGGGCAAATCATCCAGAGAAGCGTCGCAATGCTTCTGGGCTGTTAGCAAGAGCGAGTGAAGAGCAGCAAGAGCTTTCCTTGCTGACCCTTTTCATGTGGGAGATTAGCTGGACATTTGCCGGTTTAGTGCCTTGTTTCTTCTGCGCGGCTTGCACAAAGCTCATTGCGGCTTTCGCGGTTCGAGTTGTGCATCGCCGGAGCTCTGCGGGAAAGAGCGAGAGAAGAGCCGCGAAAGCTCCGGGTGCGGCCAGCTCGCGTGTAGCCGCGATGATGCGCTGTTCGCCGGTTGCAGGGCGAGTGCCTTCTGCGCGGCTGCTTCCAAGCTGACGGTAACTGCCAGCGTGCTAGCTGTGTAGGACAGTGAAGAGGCTGACGTGTGTGTGTCCGTAGAGCTGCTAGAAAGCGTACGTGAAGAGCAGGAAGGGCTTTCAGAGCAGCCGGTTCTCGTCTTGCACAGTCGCCACACATCCGCACTTTTAGTGCCTCAGAACCCCGGACAGCTTGCAAAACACGGCTGTAACTGTCCCAGCGCAAGCTGTTCAGGAAAGCACAGAAACGCGATGTTCGCGTGCTTTTAGCGCTGCTCGCAAGAAGCCTCCGGAGCAGGCACTTCTCGTGCGGCAACAACCGTGCCTGCTACGATCTTTCCTAGCCTCTTTTCCTCCGGGCAGCCGGCTTTAGCTGATGTGAAGTGTTGGTGGGCAAATCATCCAGAGAAGCGTCGCAATGCTTCTGGCTGTTAGCAAGAGCGAGTGAAGAGCAGCAAGAGCTTTCCTTGCTGAGCCTTTTCACGTTGGAGATTAGCTGGACATTTGCCGGTTTAGCGCCTTGTTTCTTCTGCGCAGCTTGCACAAAGCTCATTGCGGCTTTCGCGGTTCGAGTTGTGCATCGCCGGAGCTCTGCGGGAAAGAGCGAGAGAAGAGCCGCGAAAGCTCCGGGTGCGGCCAGCTCGCGTGTAGCCGCGATGATGCGCTGTTCGCCGGTTGCAGGGCGACTGCCTTCTGCGCGGCTGCTTCCAAGCTGACGGTAACTGCCAGCGTGCCAGCTGTGTAGGACAGTGAAGAGGCTGACGTGTGTGTGTCCGTAGAGCTGCTAGAAAGCGTACGTGAAGAGCAGGAAGGGCTTTCAGAGCAGCCGGTTCTCGTCTTGGACAGTCGCCACACATCTGCACTTTTAGTGCCTCAGAACCCCGGACAGCTTGCAAAACACGGCTGTAACTGTCCCAGCGCAAGCTGTTCAGGAAAGCACAGAAACGCGATGTTCGCGTGCTTTTCGCGCTGCTCGCAAGAAGCCTCCGGAGCAGGCACTTCTCGTGCGGCAACAACCGTGCCTTCTACGATCTTTCCTAGCCTCTTTTCCTCCGGGCAGCCGGCTTTAGCTGATGTGAAGTGTTGGTGGGCAAATCATCCAGAGAAGCGTCGCAATGCTTCTGGGCTGTTAGCAAGAGCGAGTGAAGAGCAGCAAGAGCTTTCCTTGCTGACCCTTTTCACGTTGGAGATTAGCTGGACATTTGCCGGTTTAGTGACTTGTTTCTTCTGCGCGGCTTGCACAAAGCTCATTGCGGCTTTCGCGGTTCGAGTTGTGCATCGCCGGAGCTCTGCGGGAAAGAGCGAGAGAAGAGCCGCGAAAGCTCCGGGTGCGGCCAGCTCGCGTGTAGCCGCGATGATGCGCTGTTCGCCGGTTGCAGGGCGACTGCCTTCTGCGCGGCTGCTTCCAAGTTGACGGTAACTGCCAGCGTGCTAGCTGTGTAGGACAGTGAAGAGGCTGACGTGTGTGTGTCCGTAGAGCTGCTAGAAAGCGTACGTGAAGAGCAGGAAGGGCTTTCAGAGCAGCCGGTTCTCGTCTTGCACAGTCGCCACACATCCGCACTTTTAGTGCCTCAGAACCCCGGACAGCTTGCAAAACACGGCTGTAACTGTCCCAGCGCAAGCTGTTCAGGAAAGCACAGAAACGCGATGTTCGCGTGGTTTTCGCGCTGCTCGCAAGAAGCCTCCGGAGCAGGCACTTCTCGTGCGGCAACAACCGTGCCTGCTACGATCTTTCCTAGCCTCTTTTCCTCCGGGCAGCCGGCTTTAGCTGATGTGAAGTGTTGGTGGGCAAATCATCCAGAGAAGAGTCGCAATGCTTCTGGGCTGTTAGCAAGAGCTTTCCTTGCTGACCCTTTTCACGTTGGAGATTAGCTGGACATTTGCCGGTTTAGTGCCTTGTTTCTTCTGCGCAGCTTGCACAAAGCTCATTGCGGCTTTCGCGGTTCGAGTTGTGCATCGCCGGAGCTCTGCGGGAAAGAGCGAGAGAAGAGCCGCGAAAGCTCCGGGTGCGGCCAGCTCGCGTGTAGCCGCGATGATGCGCTGTTCGCCGGTTGCAGGGCGAGTGCCTTCTGCGCGGCTGCTTCCAAGTTGACGGTAACTGCCAGCGTGCTAGCTGTGTAGGACAGTGAAGAGGCTGACGCGTGTGTGTCCGTAGAGCTGCTAAAAAGCGTACGTGAAGAGCAGGAAGGGCTTTCAGAGCAGCCGGTTCTCGTCTTGCACAGTCGCCACACATCTGCACTTTTAGTGCCTCAGAACCCCGGACAGCTTGCAAAACACGGCTGTAACTGTCCCAGCGCAAGCTGTTCAGGAAAGCACAGAAACGCGATGTTCGCGTGCTTTTCGCGCTGCTCGCAAGAAGCCTCCGGAGCAGGCACTTCTCGTGCAGCAACAACCGTGCCTGCTACGATCTTTCCTAGCCTCTTTTCCTCCGGGCAGCCGGCTTGAGCTGATGTGAAGTGTTGGTGGGCAAATCATCCAGAGAAGCGTCGCAATGCTTCTGGGCTGTTAGCAAGAGCGAGTGAAGAGCAGCAAGAGCTTTCCTTGCTGACCCTTTTCATGTGGGAGATTAGCTGGACATTTGCCGGTTTAGTGACTTGTTTCTTCTGCGCGGCTTGCACAAAGCTCATTGCGGCTTTCGCGGTTCGAGTTGTGCATCGCCGGAGCTCTGCGGGAAAGAGCGAGAGAAGAGCCGCGAAAGCTCCGGGTGCGGCCAGCTCGCGTGTAGCCGCGATGATGCGCTGTTCGCCGGTTGCAGGGCGAGTGCCTTCTGCGCGGCTGCTTCCAAGTTGACGGTAACTGCCAGCGTGCTAGCTGTGTAGGACAGTGAAGAGGCTGACGTGTGTGTGTCCGTAGAGCTGCTAGAAAGCGTACGTGAAGAGCAGGAAGGGCTTTCAGAGCAGCCGGTTCTCGTCTTGCACAGTCGCCACACATCCGCACTTTTAGTGCCTCAGAACCCCGGACAGCTTGCAAAACACGGCTGTAACTGTCCCAGCGCAAGCTGTTCAGGAAAGCACAGAAACGCGATGTTCGCGTGCTTTTAGCGCTGCTCGCAAGAAGCCTCCGGAGCAGGCACTTCTCGTGCAGCAACAACCGTGCCTGCTACGATCTTTCCTAGCCTCTTTTCCTCCGGGCAGCCGGCTTGAGCTGATGTGAAGTGTTGGTGGGCAAATCATCCAGAGAAGCGTCGCAATGCTTCTGGGCTGTTAGCAAGAGCTTTCCTTGCTGAGCCTTTTCACGTTGGAGATTAGCTGGACATTTGCCGGTTTAGTGCCTTGTTTCTTCTGCGCAGCTTGCACAAAGCTCATTGCGGCTTTCGCGGTTCGAGTTGTGCATCGCCGGAGCTCTGCGGGAAAGAGCGAGAGAAGAGCCGCGAAAGCTCCGAGTGCGGCCAGCTCGCGTGTAGCCGCGAATGTGCGCTGTTCGCCGGTTGCAGGGCGACTGCCTTCTGCGCGGCTGCTTCCAAGTTGACGGTAAGTGCCAGCGTGCTAGCTGTGTAGGACAGTGAAGAGGCTGACGCGTGTGTGTCCGTAGAGCTGCTAGAAAGCGTACGTGACGAGCAGGAAGGGCTTTCAGAGCAGCCGGTTCTCGTCTTGCACAGTCGCCACACATCCGCACTTTTAGTGCCTCAGAACCCCGGACAGCTTGCAAAACACGGCTGTAACTGTCCCAGCGCAAGCTGTTCAGGAAAGCACAGAAACGCGATGTTCGCGTGCTTTTAGCGCTGCTCGCAAGAAGCCTCCGGAGCAGGCACTTCTCGTGCAGCAACAACCGTGCCTGCTACGATCTTTCCTAGCCTCTTTTCCTCCGGGCAGCCGGCTTGAGCTGATGTGAAGTGTTGGTGGGCAAATCATCCAGAGAAGCGTCGCAATGCTTCTGGGCTGTTAGCAAGAGCTTTCCTTGCTGACCCTTTTCACGTTGGAGATTAGCTGGACATTTGCCGGTTTAGTGCCTTGTTTCTTCTGCGCAGCTTGCACAAAGCTCATTGCGGCTTTCGCGGTTCGAGTTGTGCATCGCCGGAGCTCTGCGGGAAAGAGCGAGAGAAGAGCCGCGAAAGCTCCGAGTGCGGCCAGCTCGCGTGTAGCCGCGAATGTGCGCTGTTCGCCGGTTGCAGGGCGAGTGCCTTCTGCGCGGCTGCTTCCAAGTTGACGGTAACTGCCAGCGTGCTAGCTGTGTAGGACAGTGAAGAGGCTGACGCGTGTGTGTCCGTAGAGCTGCTAGAAAGCGTACGTGACGAGCAGGAAGGGCTTTCAGAGCAGCCGGTTCTCGTCTTGCACAGTCGCCACACATCCGCACTTTTAGTGCCTCAGAACCCCGGACAGCTTGCAAAACACGGCTGTAACTGTCCCAGCGCAAGCTGTTCAGGAAAGCACAGAAACGCGATGTTCGCGTGCTTTTAGCGCTGCTCGCAAGAAGCCTCCGGAGCAGGCACTTCTCGTGCAGCAACAACCGTGCCTGCTACGATCTTTCCTAGCCTCTTTTCCTCCGGGCAGCCGGCTTGAGCTGATGTGAAGTGTTGGTGGGCAAATCATCCAGAGAAGCGTCGCAATGCTTCTGGGCTGTTAGCAAGAGCTTTCCTTGCTGAGCCTTTTCACGTTGGAGATTAGCTGGACATTTGCCGGTTTAGTGCCTTGTTTCTTCTGCGCAGCTTGCACAAAGCTCATTGCGGCTTTCGCGGTTCGAGTTGTGCATCGCCGGAGCTCTGCGGGAAAGAGCGAGAGAAGAGCCGCGAAAGCTCCGAGTGCGGCCAGCTCGCGTGTAGCCGCGAATGTGCGCTGTTCGCCGGTTGCAGGGCGACTGCCTTCTGCGCGGCTGCTTCCAAGTTGACGGTAACTGCCAGCGTGCTAGCTGTGTAGGACAGTGAAGAGGCTGACGCGTGTGTGTCCGTAGAGCTGCTAGAAAGCGTACGTGACGAGCAGGAAGGGCTTTCAGAGCAGCCGGTTCTCGTCTTGGACAGTCGCCACACATCCGCACTTTTAGTGCCTCAGAACCCCGGACAGCTTGCAAAACACGGCTGTAACTGTCCCAGCGCAAGCTGTTCAGGAAAGCACAGAAACGCGATGTTCGCGTGCTTTTAGCGCTGCTCGCAAGAAGCCTCCGGAGCAGGCACTTCTCGTGCAGCAACAACCGTGCCTGCTACGATCTTTCCTAGCCTCTTTTCCTCCGGGCAGCCGGCTTGAGCTGATGTGAAGTGTTGGTGGGCAAATCATCCAGAGAAGCGTCGCAATGCTTCTGGGCTGTTAGCAAGAGCTTTCCTTGCTGACCCTTTTCACGTTGGAGATTAGCTGGACATTTGCCGGTTTAGTGCCTTGTTTCTTCTGCGCAGCTTGCACAAAGCTCATTGCGGCTTTCGCGGTTCGAGTTGTGCATCGCCGGAGCTCTGCGGGAAAGAGCGAGAGAAGAGCCGCGAAAGCTCCGAGTGCGGCCAGCTCGCGTGTAGCCGCGAATGTGCGCTGTTCGCCGGTTGCAGGGCGACTGCCTTCTGCGCGGCTGCTTCCAAGTTGACGGTAACTGCCAGCGTGCTAGCTGTGTAGGACAGTGAAGAGGCTGACGCGTGTGTGTCCGTAGAGCTGCTAGAAAGCGTACGTGACGAGCAGGAAGGGCTTTCAGAGCAGCCGGTTCTCGTCTTGCACAGTCGCCACACATCCGCACTTTTAGTGCCTCAGAACCCCGGACAGCTTGCAAAACACGGCTGTAACTGTCCCAGCGCAAGCTGTTCAGGAAAGCACAGAAACGCGATGTTCGCGTGCTTTTAGCGCTGCTCGCAAGAAGCCTCCGGAGCAGGCACTTCTCGTGCAGCAACAACCGTGCCTGCTACGATCTTTCCTAGCCTCTTTTCCTCCGGGCAGCCGGCTTGAGCTGATGTGAAGTGTTGGTGGGCAAATCATCCAGAGAAGCGTCGCAATGCTTCTGGGCTGTTAGCAAGAGCTTTCCTTGCTGAGCCTTTTCACGTTGGAGATTAGCTGGACATTTGCCGGTTTAGTGCCTTGTTTCTTCTGCGCAGCTTGCACAAAGCTCATTGCGGCTTTCGCGGTTCGAGTTGTGCATCGCCGGAGCTCTGCGGGAAAGAGCGAGAGAAGAGCCGCGAAAGCTCCGAGTGCGGCCAGCTCGCGTGTAGCCGCGAATGTGCGCTGTTCGCCGGTTGCAGGGCGACTGCCTTCTGCGCGGCTGCTTCCAAGTTGACGGTAACTGCCAGCGTGCTAGCTGTGTAGGACAGTGAAGAGGCTGACGCGTGTGTGTCCGTAGAGCTGCTAGAAAGCGTACGTGACGAGCAGGAAGGGCTTTCAGAGCAGCCGGTTCTCGTCTTGCACAGTCGCCACACATCCGCACTTTTAGTGCCTCAGAACCCCGGACAGCTTGCAAAACACGGCTGTAACTGTCCCAGCGCAAGCTGTTCAGGAAAGCACAGAAACGCGATGTTCGCGTGCTTTTAGCGCTGCTCGCAAGAAGCCTCCGGAGCAGGCACTTCTCGTGCAGCAACAACCGTGCCTGCTACGATCTTTCCTAGCCTCTTTTCCTCCGGGCAGCCGGCTTGAGCTGATGTGAAGTGTTGGTGGGCAAATCATCCAGAGAAGCGTCGCAATGCTTCTGGGCTGTTAGCAAGAGCTTTCCTTGCTGACCCTTTTCACGTTGGAGATTAGCTGGACATTTGCCGGTTTAGTGCCTTGTTTCTTCTGCGCAGCTTGCACAAAGCTCATTGCGGCTTTCGCGGTTCGAGTTGTGCATCGCCGGAGCTCTGCGGGAAAGAGCGAGAGAAGAGCCGCGAAAGCTCCGAGTGCGGCCAGCTCGCGTGTAGCCGCGAATGTGCGCTGTTCGCCGGTTGCAGGGCGACTGCCTTCTGCGCGGCTGCTTCCAAGTTGACGGTAAGTGCCAGCGTGCTAGCTGTGTAGGACAGTGAAGAGGCTGACGCGTGTGTGTCCGTAGAGCTGCTAGAAAGCGTACGTGACGAGCAGGAAGGGCTTTCAGAGCAGCCGGTTCTCGTCTTGCACAGTCGCCACACATCCGCACTTTTAGTGCCTCAGAACCCCGGACAGCTTGCAAAACACGGCTGTAACTGTCCCAGCGCAAGCTGTTCAGGAAAGCACAGAAACGCGATGTTCGCGTGCTTTTAGCGCTGCTCGCAAGAAGCCTCCGGAGCAGGCACTTCTCGTGCAGCAACAACCGTGCCTGCTACGATCTTTCCTAGCCTCTTTTCCTCCGGGCAGCCGGCTTGAGCTGATGTGAAGTGTTGGTGGGCAAATCATCCAGAGAAGCGTCGCAATGCTTCTGGGCTGTTAGCAAGAGCTTTCCTTGCTGACCCTTTTCACGTTGGAGATTAGCTGGACATTTGCCGGTTTAGTGCCTTGTTTCTTCTGCGCAGCTTGCACAAAGCTCATTGCGGCTTTCGCGGTTCGAGTTGTGCATCGCCGGAGCTCTGCGGGAAAGAGCGAGAGAAGAGCCGCGAAAGCTCCGAGTGCGGCCAGCTCGCGTGTAGCCGCGAATGTGCGCTGTTCGCCGGTTGCAGGGCGAGTGCCTTCTGCGCGGCTGCTTCCAAGTTGACGGTAACTGCCAGCGTGCTAGCTGTGTAGGACAGTGAAGAGGCTGACGCGTGTGTGTCCGTAGAGCTGCTAGAAAGCGTACGTGACGAGCAGGAAGGGCTTTCAGAGCAGCCGGTTCTCGTCTTGGACAGTCGCCACACATCCGCACTTTTAGTGCCTCAGAACCCCGGACAGCTTGCAAAACACGGCTGTAACTGTCCCAGCGCAAGCTGTTCAGGAAAGCACAGAAACGCGATGTTCGCGTGCTTTTAGCGCTGCTCGCAAGAAGCCTCCGGAGCAGGCACTTCTCGTGCAGCAACAACCGTGCCTGCTACGATCTTTCCTAGCCTCTTTTCCTCCGGGCAGCCGGCTTGAGCTGATGTGAAGTGTTGGTGGGCAAATCATCCAGAGAAGCGTCGCAATGCTTCTGGGCTGTTAGCAAGAGCTTTCCTTGCTGACCCTTTTCACGTTGGAGATTAGCTGGACATTTGCCGGTTTAGTGCCTTGTTTCTTCTGCGCAGCTTGCACAAAGCTCATTGCGGCTTTCGCGGTTCGAGTTGTGCATCGCCGGAGCTCTGCGGGAAAGAGCGAGAGAAGAGCCGCGAAAGCTCCGAGTGCGGCCAGCTCGCGTGTAGCCGCGAATGTGCGCTGTTCGCCGGTTGCAGGGCGACTGCCTTCTGCGCGGCTGCTTCCAAGTTGACGGTAACTGCCAGCGTGCTAGCTGTGTAGGACAGTGAAGAGGCTGACGCGTGTGTGTCCGTAGAGCTGCTAGAAAGCGTACGTGACGAGCAGGAAGGGCTTTCAGAGCAGCCGGTTCTCGTCTTGCACAGTCGCCACACATCCGCACTTTTAGTGCCTCAGAACCCCGGACAGCTTGCAAAACACGGCTGTAACTGTCCCAGCGCAAGCTGTTCAGGAAAGCACAGAAACGCGATGTTCGCGTGCTTTTAGCGCTGCTCGCAAGAAGCCTCCGGAGCAGGCACTTCTCGTGCAGCAACAACCGTGCCTGCTACGATCTTTCCTAGCCTCTTTTCCTCCGGGCAGCCGGCTTGAGCTGATGTGAAGTGTTGGTGGGCAAATCATCCAGAGAAGCGTCGCAATGCTTCTGGGCTGTTAGCAAGAGCTTTCCTTGCTGACCCTTTTCACGTTGGAGATTAGCTGGACATTTGCCGGTTTAGTGCCTTGTTTCTTCTGCGCAGCTTGCACAAAGCTCATTGCGGCTTTCGCGGTTCGAGTTGTGCATCGCCGGAGCTCTGCGGGAAAGAGCGAGAGAAGAGCCGCGAAAGCTCCGAGTGCGGCCAGCTCGCGTGTAGCCGCGAATGTGCGCTGTTCGCCGGTTGCAGGGCGAGTGCCTTCTGCGCGGCTGCTTCCAAGTTGACGGTAACTGCCAGCGTGCTAGCTGTGTAGGACAGTGAAGAGGCTGACGCGTGTGTGTCCGTAGAGCTGCTAGAAAGCGTACGTGACGAGCAGGAAGGGCTTTCAGAGCAGCCGGTTCTCGTCTTGCACAGTCGCCACACATCCGCACTTTTAGTGCCTCAGAACCCCGGACAGCTTGCAAAACACGGCTGTAACTGTCCCAGCGCAAGCTGTTCAGGAAAGCACAGAAACGCGATGTTCGCGTGCTTTTAGCGCTGCTCGCAAGAAGCCTCCGGAGCAGGCACTTCTCGTGCAGCAACAACCGTGCCTGCTACGATCTTTCCTAGCCTCTTTTCCTCCGGGCAGCCGGCTTGAGCTGATGTGAAGTGTTGGTGGGCAAATCATCCAGAGAAGCGTCGCAATGCTTCTGGGCTGTTAGCAAGAGCTTTCCTTGCTGACCCTTTTCACGTTGGAGATTAGCTGGACATTTGCCGGTTTAGTGCCTTGTTTCTTCTGCGCAGCTTGCACAAAGCTCATTGCGGCTTTCGCGGTTCGAGTTGTGCATCGCCGGAGCTCTGCGGGAAAGAGCGAGAGAAGAGCCGCGAAAGCTCCGAGTGCGGCCAGCTCGCGTGTAGCCGCGAATGTGCGCTGTTCGCCGGTTGCAGGGCGAGTGCCTTCTGCGCGGCTGCTTCCAAGTTGACGGTAACTGCCAGCGTGCTAGCTGTGTAGGACAGTGAAGAGGCTGACGCGTGTGTGTCCGTAGAGCTGCTAGAAAGCGTACGTGACGAGCAGGAAGGGCTTTCAGAGCAGCCGGTTCTCGTCTTGCACAGTCGCCACACATCCGCACTTTTAGTGCCTCAGAACCCCGGACAGCTTGCAAAACACGGCTGTAACTGTCCCAGCGCAAGCTGTTCAGGAAAGCACAGAAACGCGATGTTCGCGTGCTTTTAGCGCTGCTCGCAAGAAGCCTCCGGAGCAGGCACTTCTCGTGCAGCAACAACCGTGCCTGCTACGATCTTTCCTAGCCTCTTTTCCTCCGGGCAGCCGGCTTGAGCTGATGTGAAGTGTTGGTGGGCAAATCATCCAGAGAAGCGTCGCAATGCTTCTGGGCTGTTAGCAAGAGCTTTCCTTGCTGACCCTTTTCACGTTGGAGATTAGCTGGACATTTGCCGGTTTAGTGCCTTGTTTCTTCTGCGCAGCTTGCACAAAGCTCATTGCGGCTTTCGCGGTTCGAGTTGTGCATCGCCGGAGCTCTGCGGGAAAGAGCGAGAGAAGAGCCGCGAAAGCTCCGAGTGCGGCCAGCTCGCGTGTAGCCGCGAATGTGCGCTGTTCGCCGGTTGCAGGGCGACTGCCTTCTGCGCGGCTGCTTCCAAGTTGACGGTAACTGCCAGCGTGCTAGCTGTGTAGGACAGTGAAGAGGCTGACGCGTGTGTGTCCGTAGAGCTGCTAGAAAGCGTACGTGACGAGCAGGAAGGGCTTTCAGAGCAGCCGGTTCTCGTCTTGCACAGTCGCCACACATCCGCACTTTTAGTGCCTCAGAACCCCGGACAGCTTGCAAAACACGGCTGTAACTGTCCCAGCGCAAGCTGTTCAGGAAAGCACAGAAACGCGATGTTCGCGTGCTTTTAGCGCTGCTCGCAAGAAGCCTCCGGAGCAGGCACTTCTCGTGCAGCAACAACCGTGCCTGCTACGATCTTTCCTAGCCTCTTTTCCTCCGGGCAGCCGGCTTGAGCTGATGTGAAGTGTTGGTGGGCAAATCATCCAGAGAAGCGTCGCAATGCTTCTGGGCTGTTAGCAAGAGCTTTCCTTGCTGAGCCTTTTCACGTTGGAGATTAGCTGGACATTTGCCGGTTTAGTGCCTTGTTTCTTCTGCGCAGCTTGCACAAAGCTCATTGCGGCTTTCGCGGTTCGAGTTGTGCATCGCCGGAGCTCTGCGGGAAAGAGCGAGAGAAGAGCCGCGAAAGCTCCGAGTGCGGCCAGCTCGCGTGTAGCCGCGAATGTGCGCTGTTCGCCGGTTGCAGGGCGAGTGCCTTCTGCGCGGCTGCTTCCAAGTTGACGGTAACTGCCAGCGTGCTAGCTGTGTAGGACAGTGAAGAGGCTGACGCGTGTGTGTCCGTAGAGCTGCTAGAAAGCGTACGTGACGAGCAGGAAGGGCTTTCAGAGCAGCCGGTTCTCGTCTTGCACAGTCGCCACACATCCGCACTTTTAGTGCCTCAGAACCCCGGACAGCTTGCAAAACACGGCTGTAACTGTCCCAGCGCAAGCTGTTCAGGAAAGCACAGAAACGCGATGTTCGCGTGCTTTTAGCGCTGCTCGCAAGAAGCCTCCGGAGCAGGCACTTCTCGTGCAGCAACAACCGTGCCTGCTACGATCTTTCCTAGCCTCTTTTCCTCCGGGCAGCCGGCTTGAGCTGATGTGAAGTGTTGGTGGGCAAATCATCCAGAGAAGCGTCGCAATGCTTCTGGGCTGTTAGCAAGAGCTTTCCTTGCTGAGCCTTTTCACGTTGGAGATTAGCTGGACATTTGCCGGTTTAGTGCCTTGTTTCTTCTGCGCAGCTTGCACAAAGCTCATTGCGGCTTTCGCGGTTCGAGTTGTGCATCGCCGGAGCTCTGCGGGAAAGAGCGAGAGAAGAGCCGCGAAAGCTCCGAGTGCGGCCAGCTCGCGTGTAGCCGCGAATGTGCGCTGTTCGCCGGTTGCAGGGCGAGTGCCTTCTGCGCGGCTGCTTCCAAGTTGACGGTAACTGCCAGCGTGCTAGCTGTGTAGGACAGTGAAGAGGCTGACGCGTGTGTGTCCGTAGAGCTGCTAGAAAGCGTACGTGACGAGCAGGAAGGGCTTTCAGAGCAGCCGGTTCTCGTCTTGCACAGTCGCCACACATCCGCACTTTTAGTGCCTCAGAACCCCGGACAGCTTGCAAAACACGGCTGTAACTGTCCCAGCGCAAGCTGTTCAGGAAAGCACAGAAACGCGATGTTCGCGTGCTTTTAGCGCTGCTCGCAAGAAGCCTCCGGAGCAGGCACTTCTCGTGCAGCAACAACCGTGCCTGCTACGATCTTTCCTAGCCTCTTTTCCTCCGGGCAGCCGGCTTGAGCTGATGTGAAGTGTTGGTGGGCAAATCATCCAGAGAAGCGTCGCAATGCTTCTGGGCTGTTAGCAAGAGCTTTCCTTGCTGACCCTTTTCACGTTGGAGATTAGCTGGACATTTGCCGGTTTAGTGCCTTGTTTCTTCTGCGCAGCTTGCACAAAGCTCATTGCGGCTTTCGCGGTTCGAGTTGTGCATCGCCGGAGCTCTGCGGGAAAGAGCGAGAGAAGAGCCGCGAAAGCTCCGAGTGCGGCCAGCTCGCGTGTAGCCGCGAATGTGCGCTGTTCGCCGGTTGCAGGGCGACTGCCTTCTGCGCGGCTGCTTCCAAGTTGACGGTAACTGCCAGCGTGCTAGCTGTGTAGGACAGTGAAGAGGCTGACGCGTGTGTGTCCGTAGAGCTGCTAGAAAGCGTACGTGACGAGCAGGAAGGGCTTTCAGAGCAGCCGGTTCTCGTCTTGCACAGTCGCCACACATCCGCACTTTTAGTGCCTCAGAACCCCGGACAGCTTGCAAAACACGGCTGTAACTGTCCCAGCGCAAGCTGTTCAGGAAAGCACAGAAACGCGATGTTCGCGTGCTTTTAGCGCTGCTCGCAAGAAGCCTCCGGAGCAGGCACTTCTCGTGCAGCAACAACCGTGCCTGCTACGATCTTTCCTAGCCTCTTTTCCTCCGGGCAGCCGGCTTGAGCTGATGTGAAGTGTTGGTGGGCAAATCATCCAGAGAAGCGTCGCAATGCTTCTGGGCTGTTAGCAAGAGCTTTCCTTGCTGAGCCTTTTCACGTTGGAGATTAGCTGGACATTTGCCGGTTTAGTGCCTTGTTTCTTCTGCGCAGCTTGCACAAAGCTCATTGCGGCTTTCGCGGTTCGAGTTGTGCATCGCCGGAGCTCTGCGGGAAAGAGCGAGAGAAGAGCCGCGAAAGCTCCGAGTGCGGCCAGCTCGCGTGTAGCCGCGAATGTGCGCTGTTCGCCGGTTGCAGGGCGAGTGCCTTCTGCGCGGCTGCTTCCAAGTTGACGGTAACTGCCAGCGTGCTAGCTGTGTAGGACAGTGAAGAGGCTGACGCGTGTGTGTCCGTAGAGCTGCTAGAAAGCGTACGTGACGAGCAGGAAGGGCTTTCAGAGCAGCCGGTTCTCGTCTTGCACAGTCGCCACACATCCGCACTTTTAGTGCCTCAGAACCCCGGACAGCTTGCAAAACACGGCTGTAACTGTCCCAGCGCAAGCTGTTCAGGAAAGCACAGAAACGCGATGTTCGCGTGCTTTTAGCGCTGCTCGCAAGAAGCCTCCGGAGCAGGCACTTCTCGTGCAGCAACAACCGTGCCTGCTACGATCTTTCCTAGCCTCTTTTCCTCCGGGCAGCCGGCTTGAGCTGATGTGAAGTGTTGGTGGGCAAATCATCCAGAGAAGCGTCGCAATGCTTCTGGGCTGTTAGCAAGAGCTTTCCTTGCTGACCCTTTTCACGTTGGAGATTAGCTGGACATTTGCCGGTTTAGTGCCTTGTTTCTTCTGCGCAGCTTGCACAAAGCTCATTGCGGCTTTCGCGGTTCGAGTTGTGCATCGCCGGAGCTCTGCGGGAAAGAGCGAGAGAAGAGCCGCGAAAGCTCCGAGTGCGGCCAGCTCGCGTGTAGCCGCGAATGTGCGCTGTTCGCCGGTTGCAGGGCGAGTGCCTTCTGCGCGGCTGCTTCCAAGTTGACGGTAAGTGCCAGCGTGCTAGCTGTGTAGGACAGTGAAGAGGCTGACGCGTGTGTGTCCGTAGAGCTGCTAGAAAGCGTACGTGACGAGCAGGAAGGGCTTTCAGAGCAGCCGGTTCTCGTCTTGCACAGTCGCCACACATCCGCACTTTTAGTGCCTCAGAACCCCGGACAGCTTGCAAAACACGGCTGTAACTGTCCCAGCGCAAGCTGTTCAGGAAAGCACAGAAACGCGATGTTCGCGTGCTTTTAGCGCTGCTCGCAAGAAGCCTCCGGAGCAGGCACTTCTCGTGCAGCAACAACCGTGCCTGCTACGATCTTTCCTAGCCTCTTTTCCTCCGGGCAGCCGGCTTGAGCTGATGTGAAGTGTTGGTGGGCAAATCATCCAGAGAAGCGTCGCAATGCTTCTGGGCTGTTAGCAAGAGCTTTCCTTGCTGACCCTTTTCACGTTGGAGATTAGCTGGACATTTGCCGGTTTAGTGCCTTGTTTCTTCTGCGCAGCTTGCACAAAGCTCATTGCGGCTTTCGCGGTTCGAGTTGTGCATCGCCGGAGCTCTGCGGGAAAGAGCGAGAGAAGAGCCGCGAAAGCTCCGAGTGCGGCCAGCTCGCGTGTAGCCGCGAATGTGCGCTGTTCGCCGGTTGCAGGGCGAGTGCCTTCTGCGCGGCTGCTTCCAAGTTGACGGTAACTGCCAGCGTGCTAGCTGTGTAGGACAGTGAAGAGGCTGACGCGTGTGTGTCCGTAGAGCTGCTAGAAAGCGTACGTGACGAGCAGGAAGGGCTTTCAGAGCAGCCGGTTCTCGTCTTGCACAGTCGCCACACATCCGCACTTTTAGTGCCTCAGAACCCCGGACAGCTTGCAAAACACGGCTGTAACTGTCCCAGCGCAAGCTGTTCAGGAAAGCACAGAAACGCGATGTTCGCGTGCTTTTAGCGCTGCTCGCAAGAAGCCTCCGGAGCAGGCACTTCTCGTGCAGCAACAACCGTGCCTGCTACGATCTTTCCTAGCCTCTTTTCCTCCGGGCAGCCGGCTTGAGCTGATGTGAAGTGTTGGTGGGCAAATCATCCAGAGAAGCGTCGCAATGCTTCTGGGCTGTTAGCAAGAGCTTTCCTTGCTGAGCCTTTTCACGTTGGAGATTAGCTGGACATTTGCCGGTTTAGTGCCTTGTTTCTTCTGCGCAGCTTGCACAAAGCTCATTGCGGCTTTCGCGGTTCGAGTTGTGCATCGCCGGAGCTCTGCGGGAAAGAGCGAGAGAAGAGCCGCGAAAGCTCCGAGTGCGGCCAGCTCGCGTGTAGCCGCGAATGTGCGCTGTTCGCCGGTTGCAGGGCGAGTGCCTTCTGCGCGGCTGCTTCCAAGTTGACGGTAACTGCCAGCGTGCTAGCTGTGTAGGACAGTGAAGAGGCTGACGCGTGTGTGTCCGTAGAGCTGCTAGAAAGCGTACGTGACGAGCAGGAAGGGCTTTCAGAGCAGCCGGTTCTCGTCTTGCACAGTCGCCACACATCCGCACTTTTAGTGCCTCAGAACCCCGGACAGCTTGCAAAACACGGCTGTAACTGTCCCAGCGCAAGCTGTTCAGGAAAGCACAGAAACGCGATGTTCGCGTGCTTTTAGCGCTGCTCGCAAGAAGCCTCCGGAGCAGGCACTTCTCGTGCAGCAACAACCGTGCCTGCTACGATCTTTCCTAGCCTCTTTTCCTCCGGGCAGCCGGCTTGAGCTGATGTGAAGTGTTGGTGGGCAAATCATCCAGAGAAGCGTCGCAATGCTTCTGGGCTGTTAGCAAGAGCTTTCCTTGCTGAGCCTTTTCACGTTGGAGATTAGCTGGACATTTGCCGGTTTAGTGCCTTGTTTCTTCTGCGCAGCTTGCACAAAGCTCATTGCGGCTTTCGCGGTTCGAGTTGTGCATCGCCGGAGCTCTGCGGGAAAGAGCGAGAGAAGAGCCGCGAAAGCTCCGAGTGCGGCCAGCTCGCGTGTAGCCGCGAATGTGCGCTGTTCGCCGGTTGCAGGGCGAGTGCCTTCTGCGCGGCTGCTTCCAAGTTGACGGTAACTGCCAGCGTGCTAGCTGTGTAGGACAGTGAAGAGGCTGACGCGTGTGTGTCCGTAGAGCTGCTAGAAAGCGTACGTGAAGAGCAGGAAGGGCTTTCAGAGCAGCCGGTTCTCGTCTTGCACAGTCGCCACACATCCGCACTTTTAGTGCCTCAGAACCCCGGACAGCTTGCAAAACACGGCTGTAACTGTCCCAGCGCAAGCTGTTCAGGAAAGCACAGAAACGCGATGTTCGCGTGCTTTTAGCGCTGCTCGCAAGAAGCCTCCGGAGCAGGCACTTCTCGTGCAGCAACAACCGTGCCTGCTACGATCTTTCCTAGCCTCTTTTCCTCCGGGCAGCCGGCTTGAGCTGATGTGAAGTGTTGGTGGGCAAATCATCCAGAGAAGCGTCGCAATGCTTCTGGGCTGTTAGCAAGAGCTTTCCTTGCTGAGCCTTTTCACGTTGGAGATTAGCTGGACATTTGCCGGTTTAGTGCCTTGTTTCTTCTGCGCAGCTTGCACAAAGCTCATTGCGGCTTTCGCGGTTCGAGTTGTGCATCGCCGGAGCTCTGCGGGAAAGAGCGAGAGAAGAGCCGCGAAAGCTCCGAGTGCGGCCAGCTCGCGTGTAGCCGCGAATGTGCGCTGTTCGCCGGTTGCAGGGCGAGTGCCTTCTGCGCGGCTGCTTCCAAGTTGACGGTAACTGCCAGCGTGCTAGCTGTGTAGGACAGTGAAGAGGCTGACGCGTGTGTGTCCGTAGAGCTGCTAGAAAGCGTACGTGAAGAGCAGGAAGGGCTTTCAGAGCAGCCGGTTCTCGTCTTGCACAGTCGCCACACATCCGCACTTTTAGTGCCTCAGAACCCCGGACAGCTTGCAAAACACGGCTGTAACTGTCCCAGCGCAAGCTGTTCAGGAAAGCACAGAAACGCGATGTTCGCGTGCTTTTAGCGCTGCTCGCAAGAAGCCTCCGGAGCAGGCACTTCTCGTGCAGCAACAACCGTGCCTGCTACGATCTTTCCTAGCCTCTTTTCCTCCGGGCAGCCGGCTTGAGCTGATGTGAAGTGTTAGTGGGCAAATCATCCAGAGAAGCGTCGCAATGCTTCTGGGCTGTTAGCAAGAGCTTTCCTTGCTGAGCCTTTTCACGTTGGAGATTAGCTGGACATTTGCCGGTTTAGTGCCTTGTTTCTTCTGCGCAGCTTGCACAAAGCTCATTGCGGCTTTCGCGGTTCGAGTTGTGCATCGCCGGAGCTCTGCGGGAAAGAGCGAGAGAAGAGCCGCGAAAGCTCCGAGTGCGGCCAGCTCGCGTGTAGCCGCGAATGTGCGCTGTTCGCCGGTTGCAGGGCGAGTGCCTTCTGCGCGGCTGCTTCCAAGTTGACGGTAACTGCCAGCGTGCTAGCTGTGTAGGACAGTGAAGAGGCTGACGCGTGTGTGTCCGTAGAGCTGCTAGAAAGCGTACGTGACGAGCAGGAAGGGCTTTCAGAGCAGCCGGTTCTCGTCTTGCACAGTCGCCACACATCCGCACTTTTAGTGCCTCAGAACCCCGGACAGCTTGCAAAACACGGCTGTAACTGTCCCAGCGCAAGCTGTTCAGGAAAGCACAGAAACGCGATGTTCGCGTGCTTTTAGCGCTGCTCGCAAGAAGCCTCCGGAGCAGGCACTTCTCGTGCAGCAACAACCGTGCCTGCTACGATCTTTCCTAGCCTCTTTTCCTCCGGGCAGCCGGCTTGAGCTGATGTGAAGTGTTGGTGGGCAAATCATCCAGAGAAGCGTCGCAATGCTTCTGGGCTGTTAGCAAGAGCTTTCCTTGCTGACCCTTTTCACGTTGGAGATTAGCTGGACATTTGCCGGTTTAGTGCCTTGTTTCTTCTGCGCAGCTTGCACAAAGCTCATTGCGGCTTTCGCGGTTCGAGTTGTGCATCGCCGGAGCTCTGCGGGAAAGAGCGAGAGAAGAGCCGCGAAAGCTCCGAGTGCGGCCAGCTCGCGTGTAGCCGCGAATGTGCGCTGTTCGCCGGTTGCAGGGCGACTGCCTTCTGCGCGGCTGCTTCCAAGTTGACGGTAACTGCCAGCGTGCTAGCTGTGTAGGACAGTGAAGAGGCTGACGCGTGTGTGTCCGTAGAGCTGCTAGAAAGCGTACGTGACGAGCAGGAAGGGCTTTCAGAGCAGCCGGTTCTCGTCTTGCACAGTCGCCACACATCCGCACTTTTAGTGCCTCAGAACCCCGGACAGCTTGCAAAACACGGCTGTAACTGTCCCAGCGCAAGCTGTTCAGGAAAGCACAGAAACGCGATGTTCGCGTGCTTTTAGCGCTGCTCGCAAGAAGCCTCCGGAGCAGGCACTTCTCGTGCAGCAACAACCGTGCCTGCTACGATCTTTCCTAGCCTCTTTTCCTCCGGGCAGCCGGCTTGAGCTGATGTGAAGTGTTGGTGGGCAAATCATCCAGAGAAGCGTCGCAATGCTTCTGGGCTGTTAGCAAGAGCTTTCCTTGCTGAGCCTTTTCACGTTGGAGATTAGCTGGACATTTGCCGGTTTAGTGCCTTGTTTCTTCTGCGCAGCTTGCACAAAGCTCATTGCGGCTTTCGCGGTTCGAGTTGTGCATCGCCGGAGCTCTGCGGGAAAGAGCGAGAGAAGAGCCGCGAAAGCTCCGAGTGCGGCCAGCTCGCGTGTAGCCGCGAATGTGCGCTGTTCGCCGGTTGCAGGGCGAGTGCCTTCTGCGCGGCTGCTTCCAAGTTGACGGTAACTGCCAGCGTGCTAGCTGTGTAGGACAGTGAAGAGGCTGACGCGTGTGTGTCCGTAGAGCTGCTAGAAAGCGTACGTGACGAGCAGGAAGGGCTTTCAGAGCAGCCGGTTCTCGTCTTGCACAGTCGCCACACATCCGCACTTTTAGTGCCTCAGAACCCCGGACAGCTTGCAAAACACGGCTGTAACTGTCCCAGCGCAAGCTGTTCAGGAAAGCACAGAAACGCGATGTTCGCGTGCTTTTAGCGCTGCTCGCAAGAAGCCTCCGGAGCAGGCACTTCTCGTGCAGCAACAACCGTGCCTGCTACGATCTTTCCTAGCCTCTTTTCCTCCGGGCAGCCGGCTTGAGCTGATGTGAAGTGTTGGTGGGCAAATCATCCAGAGAAGCGTCGCAATGCTTCTGGGCTGTTAGCAAGAGCTTTCCTTGCTGAGCCTTTTCACGTTGGAGATTAGCTGGACATTTGCCGGTTTAGTGCCTTGTTTCTTCTGCGCAGCTTGCACAAAGCTCATTGCGGCTTTCGCGGTTCGAGTTGTGCATCGCCGGAGCTCTGCGGGAAAGAGCGAGAGAAGAGCCGCGAAAGCTCCGAGTGCGGCCAGCTCGCGTGTAGCCGCGAATGTGCGCTGTTCGCCGGTTGCAGGGCGACTGCCTTCTGCGCGGCTGCTTCCAAGTTGACGGTAACTGCCAGCGTGCTAGCTGTGTAGGACAGTGAAGAGGCTGACGCGTGTGTGTCCGTAGAGCTGCTAGAAAGCGTACGTGACGAGCAGGAAGGGCTTTCAGAGCAGCCGGTTCTCGTCTTGCACAGTCGCCACACATCCGCACTTTTAGTGCCTCAGAACCCCGGACAGCTTGCAAAACACGGCTGTAACTGTCCCAGCGCAAGCTGTTCAGGAAAGCACAGAAACGCGATGTTCGCGTGCTTTTAGCGCTGCTCGCAAGAAGCCTCCGGAGCAGGCACTTCTCGTGCAGCAACAACCGTGCCTGCTACGATCTTTCCTAGCCTCTTTTCCTCCGGGCAGCCGGCTTGAGCTGATGTGAAGTGTTGGTGGGCAAATCATCCAGAGAAGCGTCGCAATGCTTCTGGGCTGTTAGCAAGAGCTTTCCTTGCTGACCCTTTTCACGTTGGAGATTAGCTGGACATTTGCCGGTTTAGTGCCTTGTTTCTTCTGCGCAGCTTGCACAAAGCTCATTGCGGCTTTCGCGGTTCGAGTTGTGCATCGCCGGAGCTCTGCGGGAAAGAGCGAGAGAAGAGCCGCGAAAGCTCCGAGTGCGGCCAGCTCGCGTGTAGCCGCGAATGTGCGCTGTTCGCCGGTTGCAGGGCGACTGCCTTCTGCGCGGCTGCTTCCAAGTTGACGGTAACTGCCAGCGTGCTAGCTGTGTAGGACAGTGAAGAGGCTGACGCGTGTGTGTCCGTAGAGCTGCTAGAAAGCGTACGTGACGAGCAGGAAGGGCTTTCAGAGCAGCCGGTTCTCGTCTTGCACAGTCGCCACACATCCGCACTTTTAGTGCCTCAGAACCCCGGACAGCTTGCAAAACACGGCTGTAACTGTCCCAGCGCAAGCTGTTCAGGAAAGCACAGAAACGCGATGTTCGCGTGCTTTTAGCGCTGCTCGCAAGAAGCCTCCGGAGCAGGCACTTCTCGTGCAGCAACAACCGTGCCTGCTACGATCTTTCCTAGCCTCTTTTCCTCCGGGCAGCCGGCTTGAGCTGATGTGAAGTGTTGGTGGGCAAATCATCCAGAGAAGCGTCGCAATGCTTCTGGGCTGTTAGCAAGAGCTTTCCTTGCTGAGCCTTTTCACGTTGGAGATTAGCTGGACATTTGCCGGTTTAGTGCCTTGTTTCTTCTGCGCAGCTTGCACAAAGCTCATTGCGGCTTTCGCGGTTCGAGTTGTGCATCGCCGGAGCTCTGCGGGAAAGAGCGAGAGAAGAGCCGCGAAAGCTCCGAGTGCGGCCAGCTCGCGTGTAGCCGCGAATGTGCGCTGTTCGCCGGTTGCAGGGCGACTGCCTTCTGCGCGGCTGCTTCCAAGTTGACGGTAACTGCCAGCGTGCTAGCTGTGTAGGACAGTGAAGAGGCTGACGCGTGTGTGTCCGTAGAGCTGCTAGAAAGCGTACGTGACGAGCAGGAAGGGCTTTCAGAGCAGCCGGTTCTCGTCTTGCACAGTCGCCACACATCCGCACTTTTAGTGCCTCAGAACCCCGGACAGCTTGCAAAACACGGCTGTAACTGTCCCAGCGCAAGCTGTTCAGGAAAGCACAGAAACGCGATGTTCGCGTGCTTTTAGCGCTGCTCGCAAGAAGCCTCCGGAGCAGGCACTTCTCGTGCAGCAACAACCGTGCCTGCTACGATCTTTCCTAGCCTCTTTTCCTCCGGGCAGCCGGCTTGAGCTGATGTGAAGTGTTGGTGGGCAAATCATCCAGAGAAGCGTCGCAATGCTTCTGGGCTGTTAGCAAGAGCTTTCCTTGCTGAGCCTTTTCACGTTGGAGATTAGCTGGACATTTGCCGGTTTAGTGCCTTGTTTCTTCTGCGCAGCTTGCACAAAGCTCATTGCGGCTTTCGCGGTTCGAGTTGTGCATCGCCGGAGCTCTGCGGGAAAGAGCGAGAGAAGAGCCGCGAAAGCTCCGAGTGCGGCCAGCTCGCGTGTAGCCGCGAATGTGCGCTGTTCGCCGGTTGCAGGGCGACTGCCTTCTGCGCGGCTGCTTCCAAGTTGACGGTAACTGCCAGCGTGCTAGCTGTGTAGGACAGTGAAGAGGCTGACGCGTGTGTGTCCGTAGAGCTGCTAGAAAGCGTACGTGACGAGCAGGAAGGGCTTTCAGAGCAGCCGGTTCTCGTCTTGCACAGTCGCCACACATCCGCACTTTTAGTGCCTCAGAACCCCGGACAGCTTGCAAAACACGGCTGTAACTGTCCCAGCGCAAGCTGTTCAGGAAAGCACAGAAACGCGATGTTCGCGTGCTTTTAGCGCTGCTCGCAAGAAGCCTCCGGAGCAGGCACTTCTCGTGCAGCAACAACCGTGCCTGCTACGATCTTTCCTAGCCTCTTTTCCTCCGGGCAGCCGGCTTGAGCTGATGTGAAGTGTTGGTGGGCAAATCATCCAGAGAAGCGTCGCAATGCTTCTGGGCTGTTAGCAAGAGCTTTCCTTGCTGAGCCTTTTCACGTTGGAGATTAGCTGGACATTTGCCGGTTTAGTGCCTTGTTTCTTCTGCGCAGCTTGCACAAAGCTCATTGCGGCTTTCGCGGTTCGAGTTGTGCATCGCCGGAGCTCTGCGGGAAAGAGCGAGAGAAGAGCCGCGAAAGCTCCGAGTGCGGCCAGCTCGCGTGTAGCCGCGAATGTGCGCTGTTCGCCGGTTGCAGGGCGAGTGCCTTCTGCGCGGCTGCTTCCAAGTTGACGGTAACTGCCAGCGTGCTAGCTGTGTAGGACAGTGAAGAGGCTGACGCGTGTGTGTCCGTAGAGCTGCTAGAAAGCGTACGTGAAGAGCAGGAAGGGCTTTCAGAGCAGCCGGTTCTCGTCTTGCACAGTCGCCACACATCCGCACTTTTAGTGCCTCAGAACCCCGGACAGCTTGCAAAACACGGCTGTAACTGTCCCAGCGCAAGCTGTTCAGGAAAGCACAGAAACGCGATGTTCGCGTGCTTTTAGCGCTGCTCGCAAGAAGCCTCCGGAGCAGGCACTTCTCGTGCAGCAACAACCGTGCCTGCTACGATCTTTCCTAGCCTCTTTTCCTCCGGGCAGCCGGCTTGAGCTGATGTGAAGTGTTAGTGGGCAAATCATCCAGAGAAGCGTCGCAATGCTTCTGGGCTGTTAGCAAGAGCTTTCCTTGCTGAGCCTTTTCACGTTGGAGATTAGCTGGACATTTGCCGGTTTAGTGCCTTGTTTCTTCTGCGCAGCTTGCACAAAGCTCATTGCGGCTTTCGCGGTTCGAGTTGTGCATCGCCGGAGCTCTGCGGGAAAGAGCGAGAGAAGAGCCGCGAAAGCTCCGAGTGCGGCCAGCTCGCGTGTAGCCGCGAATGTGCGCTGTTCGCCGGTTGCAGGGCGAGTGCCTTCTGCGCGGCTGCTTCCAAGTTGACGGTAACTGCCAGCGTGCTAGCTGTGTAGGACAGTGAAGAGGCTGACGCGTGTGTGTCCGTAGAGCTGCTAGAAAGCGTACGTGACGAGCAGGAAGGGCTTTCAGAGCAGCCGGTTCTCGTCTTGCACAGTCGCCACACATCCGCACTTTTAGTGCCTCAGAACCCCGGACAGCTTGCAAAACACGGCTGTAACTGTCCCAGCGCAAGCTGTTCAGGAAAGCACAGAAACGCGATGTTCGCGTGCTTTTAGCGCTGCTCGCAAGAAGCCTCCGGAGCAGGCACTTCTCGTGCAGCAACAACCGTGCCTGCTACGATCTTTCCTAGCCTCTTTTCCTCCGGGCAGCCGGCTTGAGCTGATGTGAAGTGTTGGTGGGCAAATCATCCAGAGAAGCGTCGCAATGCTTCTGGGCTGTTAGCAAGAGCTTTCCTTGCTGAGCCTTTTCACGTTGGAGATTAGCTGGACATTTGCCGGTTTAGTGCCTTGTTTCTTCTGCGCAGCTTGCACAAAGCTCATTGCGGCTTTCGCGGTTCGAGTTGTGCATCGCCGGAGCTCTGCGGGAAAGAGCGAGAGAAGAGCCGCGAAAGCTCCGAGTGCGGCCAGCTCGCGTGTAGCCGCGAATGTGCGCTGTTCGCCGGTTGCAGGGCGACTGCCTTCTGCGCGGCTGCTTCCAAGTTGACGGTAACTGCCAGCGTGCTAGCTGTGTAGGACAGTGAAGAGGCTGACGCGTGTGTGTCCGTAGAGCTGCTAGAAAGCGTACGTGACGAGCAGGAAGGGCTTTCAGAGCAGCCGGTTCTCGTCTTGCACAGTCGCCACACATCCGCACTTTTAGTGCCTCAGAACCCCGGACAGCTTGCAAAACACGGCTGTAACTGTCCCAGCGCAAGCTGTTCAGGAAAGCACAGAAACGCGATGTTCGCGTGCTTTTAGCGCTGCTCGCAAGAAGCCTCCGGAGCAGGCACTTCTCGTGCAGCAACAACCGTGCCTGCTACGATCTTTCCTAGCCTCTTTTCCTCCGGGCAGCCGGCTTGAGCTGATGTGAAGTGTTGGTGGGCAAATCATCCAGAGAAGCGTCGCAATGCTTCTGGGCTGTTAGCAAGAGCTTTCCTTGCTGAGCCTTTTCACGTTGGAGATTAGCTGGACATTTGCCGGTTTAGTGCCTTGTTTCTTCTGCGCAGCTTGCACAAAGCTCATTGCGGCTTTCGCGGTTCGAGTTGTGCATCGCCGGAGCTCTGCGGGAAAGAGCGAGAGAAGAGCCGCGAAAGCTCCGAGTGCGGCCAGCTCGCGTGTAGCCGCGAATGTGCGCTGTTCGCCGGTTGCAGGGCGAGTGCCTTCTGCGCGGCTGCTTCCAAGTTGACGGTAACTGCCAGCGTGCTAGCTGTGTAGGACAGTGAAGAGGCTGACGCGTGTGTGTCCGTAGAGCTGCTAGAAAGCGTACGTGACGAGCAGGAAGGGCTTTCAGAGCAGCCGGTTCTCGTCTTGCACAGTCGCCACACATCCGCACTTTTAGTGCCTCAGAACCCCGGACAGCTTGCAAAACACGGCTGTAACTGTCCCAGCGCAAGCTGTTCAGGAAAGCACAGAAACGCGATGTTCGCGTGCTTTTAGCGCTGCTCGCAAGAAGCCTCCGGAGCAGGCACTTCTCGTGCAGCAACAACCGTGCCTGCTACGATCTTTCCTAGCCTCTTTTCCTCCGGGCAGCCGGCTTGAGCTGATGTGAAGTGTTGGTGGGCAAATCATCCAGAGAAGCGTCGCAATGCTTCTGGGCTGTTAGCAAGAGCTTTCCTTGCTGACCCTTTTCACGTTGGAGATTAGCTGGACATTTGCCGGTTTAGTGCCTTGTTTCTTCTGCGCAGCTTGCACAAAGCTCATTGCGGCTTTCGCGGTTCGAGTTGTGCATCGCCGGAGCTCTGCGGGAAAGAGCGAGAGAAGAGCCGCGAAAGCTCCGAGTGCGGCCAGCTCGCGTGTAGCCGCGAATGTGCGCTGTTCGCCGGTTGCAGGGCGACTGCCTTCTGCGCGGCTGCTTCCAAGTTGACGGTAACTGCCAGCGTGCTAGCTGTGTAGGACAGTGAAGAGGCTGACGCGTGTGTGTCCGTAGAGCTGCTAGAAAGCGTACGTGACGAGCAGGAAGGGCTTTCAGAGCAGCCGGTTCTCGTCTTGCACAGTCGCCACACATCCGCACTTTTAGTGCCTCAGAACCCCGGACAGCTTGCAAAACACGGCTGTAACTGTCCCAGCGCAAGCTGTTCAGGAAAGCACAGAAACGCGATGTTCGCGTGCTTTTAGCGCTGCTCGCAAGAAGCCTCCGGAGCAGGCACTTCTCGTGCAGCAACAACCGTGCCTGCTACGATCTTTCCTAGCCTCTTTTCCTCCGGGCAGCCGGCTTGAGCTGATGTGAAGTGTTGGTGGGCAAATCATCCAGAGAAGCGTCGCAATGCTTCTGGGCTGTTAGCAAGAGCTTTCCTTGCTGAGCCTTTTCACGTTGGAGATTAGCTGGACATTTGCCGGTTTAGTGCCTTGTTTCTTCTGCGCAGCTTGCACAAAGCTCATTGCGGCTTTCGCGGTTCGAGTTGTGCATCGCCGGAGCTCTGCGGGAAAGAGCGAGAGAAGAGCCGCGAAAGCTCCGAGTGCGGCCAGCTCGCGTGTAGCCGCGAATGTGCGCTGTTCGCCGGTTGCAGGGCGACTGCCTTCTGCGCGGCTGCTTCCAAGTTGACGGTAACTGCCAGCGTGCTAGCTGTGTAGGACAGTGAAGAGGCTGACGCGTGTGTGTCCGTAGAGCTGCTAGAAAGCGTACGTGACGAGCAGGAAGGGCTTTCAGAGCAGCCGGTTCTCGTCTTGCACAGTCGCCACACATCCGCACTTTTAGTGCCTCAGAACCCCGGACAGCTTGCAAAACACGGCTGTAACTGTCCCAGCGCAAGCTGTTCAGGAAAGCACAGAAACGCGATGTTCGCGTGCTTTTAGCGCTGCTCGCAAGAAGCCTCCGGAGCAGGCACTTCTCGTGCAGCAACAACCGTGCCTGCTACGATCTTTCCTAGCCTCTTTTCCTCCGGGCAGCCGGCTTGAGCTGATGTGAAGTGTTGGTGGGCAAATCATCCAGAGAAGCGTCGCAATGCTTCTGGGCTGTTAGCAAGAGCTTTCCTTGCTGAGCCTTTTCACGTTGGAGATTAGCTGGACATTTGCCGGTTTAGTGCCTTGTTTCTTCTGCGCAGCTTGCACAAAGCTCATTGCGGCTTTCGCGGTTCGAGTTGTGCATCGCCGGAGCTCTGCGGGAAAGAGCGAGAGAAGAGCCGCGAAAGCTCCGAGTGCGGCCAGCTCGCGTGTAGCCGCGAATGTGCGCTGTTCGCCGGTTGCAGGGCGACTGCCTTCTGCGCGGCTGCTTCCAAGTTGACGGTAACTGCCAGCGTGCTAGCTGTGTAGGACAGTGAAGAGGCTGACGCGTGTGTGTCCGTAGAGCTGCTAGAAAGCGTACGTGACGAGCAGGAAGGGCTTTCAGAGCAGCCGGTTCTCGTCTTGCACAGTCGCCACACATCCGCACTTTTAGTGCCTCAGAACCCCGGACAGCTTGCAAAACACGGCTGTAACTGTCCCAGCGCAAGCTGTTCAGGAAAGCACAGAAACGCGATGTTCGCGTGCTTTTAGCGCTGCTCGCAAGAAGCCTCCGGAGCAGGCACTTCTCGTGCAGCAACAACCGTGCCTGCTACGATCTTTCCTAGCCTCTTTTCCTCCGGGCAGCCGGCTTGAGCTGATGTGAAGTGTTGGTGGGCAAATCATCCAGAGAAGCGTCGCAATGCTTCTGGGCTGTTAGCAAGAGCTTTCCTTGCTGAGCCTTTTCACGTTGGAGATTAGCTGGACATTTGCCGGTTTAGTGCCTTGTTTCTTCTGCGCAGCTTGCACAAAGCTCATTGCGGCTTTCGCGGTTCGAGTTGTGCATCGCCGGAGCTCTGCGGGAAAGAGCGAGAGAAGAGCCGCGAAAGCTCCGAGTGCGGCCAGCTCGCGTGTAGCCGCGAATGTGCGCTGTTCGCCGGTTGCAGGGCGAGTGCCTTCTGCGCGGCTGCTTCCAAGTTGACGGTAACTGCCAGCGTGCTAGCTGTGTAGGACAGTGAAGAGGCTGACGCGTGTGTGTCCGTAGAGCTGCTAGAAAGCGTACGTGAAGAGCAGGAAGGGCTTTCAGAGCAGCCGGTTCTCGTCTTGCACAGTCGCCACACATCCGCACTTTTAGTGCCTCAGAACCCCGGACAGCTTGCAAAACACGGCTGTAACTGTCCCAGCGCAAGCTGTTCAGGAAAGCACAGAAACGCGATGTTCGCGTGCTTTTAGCGCTGCTCGCAAGAAGCCTCCGGAGCAGGCACTTCTCGTGCAGCAACAACCGTGCCTGCTACGATCTTTCCTAGCCTCTTTTCCTCCGGGCAGCCGGCTTGAGCTGATGTGAAGTGTTAGTGGGCAAATCATCCAGAGAAGCGTCGCAATGCTTCTGGGCTGTTAGCAAGAGCTTTCCTTGCTGAGCCTTTTCACGTTGGAGATTAGCTGGACATTTGCCGGTTTAGTGCCTTGTTTCTTCTGCGCAGCTTGCACAAAGCTCATTGCGGCTTTCGCGGTTCGAGTTGTGCATCGCCGGAGCTCTGCGGGAAAGAGCGAGAGAAGAGCCGCGAAAGCTCCGAGTGCGGCCAGCTCGCGTGTAGCCGCGAATGTGCGCTGTTCGCCGGTTGCAGGGCGAGTGCCTTCTGCGCGGCTGCTTCCAAGTTGACGGTAACTGCCAGCGTGCTAGCTGTGTAGGACAGTGAAGAGGCTGACGCGTGTGTGTCCGTAGAGCTGCTAGAAAGCGTACGTGACGAGCAGGAAGGGCTTTCAGAGCAGCCGGTTCTCGTCTTGCACAGTCGCCACACATCCGCACTTTTAGTGCCTCAGAACCCCGGACAGCTTGCAAAACACGGCTGTAACTGTCCCAGCGCAAGCTGTTCAGGAAAGCACAGAAACGCGATGTTCGCGTGCTTTTAGCGCTGCTCGCAAGAAGCCTCCGGAGCAGGCACTTCTCGTGCAGCAACAACCGTGCCTGCTACGATCTTTCCTAGCCTCTTTTCCTCCGGGCAGCCGGCTTGAGCTGATGTGAAGTGTTGGTGGGCAAATCATCCAGAGAAGCGTCGCAATGCTTCTGGGCTGTTAGCAAGAGCTTTCCTTGCTGAGCCTTTTCACGTTGGAGATTAGCTGGACATTTGCCGGTTTAGTGCCTTGTTTCTTCTGCGCAGCTTGCACAAAGCTCATTGCGGCTTTCGCGGTTCGAGTTGTGCATCGCCGGAGCTCTGCGGGAAAGAGCGAGAGAAGAGCCGCGAAAGCTCCGAGTGCGGCCAGCTCGCGTGTAGCCGCGAATGTGCGCTGTTCGCCGGTTGCAGGGCGACTGCCTTCTGCGCGGCTGCTTCCAAGTTGACGGTAACTGCCAGCGTGCTAGCTGTGTAGGACAGTGAAGAGGCTGACGCGTGTGTGTCCGTAGAGCTGCTAGAAAGCGTACGTGACGAGCAGGAAGGGCTTTCAGAGCAGCCGGTTCTCGTCTTGCACAGTCGCCACACATCCGCACTTTTAGTGCCTCAGAACCCCGGACAGCTTGCAAAACACGGCTGTAACTGTCCCAGCGCAAGCTGTTCAGGAAAGCACAGAAACGCGATGTTCGCGTGCTTTTAGCGCTGCTCGCAAGAAGCCTCCGGAGCAGGCACTTCTCGTGCAGCAACAACCGTGCCTGCTACGATCTTTCCTAGCCTCTTTTCCTCCGGGCAGCCGGCTTGAGCTGATGTGAAGTGTTGGTGGGCAAATCATCCAGAGAAGCGTCGCAATGCTTCTGGGCTGTTAGCAAGAGCTTTCCTTGCTGAGCCTTTTCACGTTGGAGATTAGCTGGACATTTGCCGGTTTAGTGCCTTGTTTCTTCTGCGCAGCTTGCACAAAGCTCATTGCGGCTTTCGCGGTTCGAGTTGTGCATCGCCGGAGCTCTGCGGGAAAGAGCGAGAGAAGAGCCGCGAAAGCTCCGAGTGCGGCCAGCTCGCGTGTAGCCGCGAATGTGCGCTGTTCGCCGGTTGCAGGGCGAGTGCCTTCTGCGCGGCTGCTTCCAAGTTGACGGTAACTGCCAGCGTGCTAGCTGTGTAGGACAGTGAAGAGGCTGACGCGTGTGTGTCCGTAGAGCTGCTAGAAAGCGTACGTGACGAGCAGGAAGGGCTTTCAGAGCAGCCGGTTCTCGTCTTGCACAGTCGCCACACATCCGCACTTTTAGTGCCTCAGAACCCCGGACAGCTTGCAAAACACGGCTGTAACTGTCCCAGCGCAAGCTGTTCAGGAAAGCACAGAAACGCGATGTTCGCGTGCTTTTAGCGCTGCTCGCAAGAAGCCTCCGGAGCAGGCACTTCTCGTGCAGCAACAACCGTGCCTGCTACGATCTTTCCTAGCCTCTTTTCCTCCGGGCAGCCGGCTTGAGCTGATGTGAAGTGTTGGTGGGCAAATCATCCAGAGAAGCGTCGCAATGCTTCTGGGCTGTTAGCAAGAGCTTTCCTTGCTGAGCCTTTTCACGTTGGAGATTAGCTGGACATTTGCCGGTTTAGTGCCTTGTTTCTTCTGCGCAGCTTGCACAAAGCTCATTGCGGCTTTCGCGGTTCGAGTTGTGCATCGCCGGAGCTCTGCGGGAAAGAGCGAGAGAAGAGCCGCGAAAGCTCCGAGTGCGGCCAGCTCGCGTGTAGCCGCGAATGTGCGCTGTTCGCCGGTTGCAGGGCGACTGCCTTCTGCGCGGCTGCTTCCAAGTTGACGGTAACTGCCAGCGTGCTAGCTGTGTAGGACAGTGAAGAGGCTGACGCGTGTGTGTCCGTAGAGCTGCTAGAAAGCGTACGTGACGAGCAGGAAGGGCTTTCAGAGCAGCCGGTTCTCGTCTTGCACAGTCGCCACACATCCGCACTTTTAGTGCCTCAGAACCCCGGACAGCTTGCAAAACACGGCTGTAACTGTCCCAGCGCAAGCTGTTCAGGAAAGCACAGAAACGCGATGTTCGCGTGCTTTTAGCGCTGCTCGCAAGAAGCCTCCGGAGCAGGCACTTCTCGTGCAGCAACAACCGTGCCTGCTACGATCTTTCCTAGCCTCTTTTCCTCCGGGCAGCCGGCTTGAGCTGATGTGAAGTGTTGGTGGGCAAATCATCCAGAGAAGCGTCGCAATGCTTCTGGGCTGTTAGCAAGAGCTTTCCTTGCTGAGCCTTTTCACGTTGGAGATTAGCTGGACATTTGCCGGTTTAGTGCCTTGTTTCTTCTGA